>NC_141696.1:1323066331-1324266331 GCF_964263255.1 Lissotriton vulgaris | reverse complement strand
CTATTTTTCACTTCTCTCTTGTGCTGCATCTGAGTCTTCTCAGTGCACTCCTTATGAAGTTTAACTTCTTTCTTTCTTTCTTCTTGATTCTACAATATGATTTTCCTCCCATAACAAATGTATGATGGTTGGCTGCTCATTGCCCAGACAAATGTTGTCCTTGTTTAGTGTTTGTCTTTGTCAAGCCTTTCCCCAAATTCCCCTTCCCATCTAGACATCAAAAACCCCTAACCCTTTTTCCCTGGGCTGTGTGGTTTATCGAGGTGTAGGTTAATTTACACCATCAATGGATCACACACTTGGTGGGGCAGATATGGTGCAAACAATACCAAGTGACAAAGAGAATAAGTAAGAGCTCTGTGATACTCCGAATGATACAGACAAAACCACACTGTGTTGAAGTAAAACCCGTCAGCCCACCTTAATGGCGGAGCATCGTCATCTGGGAATGACCACTTGAAATATGAGCCAATGCAGTTCACACCTATCCAGTCGGTATTCTCGAAAAAAAAAGAATTTGCAGTATCAGTTGGTCCTGAAGTAAGCCAGGTTACCAAACCGTTCTTGGCTGACACATGTCGAACCCTATCCTATTGCTTTAGATAGTTATTCTTTCAAACTACCAGCTTGTTCTTAACATTGACACTGAGGTAGCATTTATTAAAATTTCTTCTGTATCTCAGTAATCAATTTTAATTCTTATTTTCTTTTTTCACGCACACCTTTTTTGCACTGCAAATCATCAGCACCACCGACTTGGATCTTCAATTTGGATGGATCAGTCACTGGGTATGAATCAAGTGCAGTATAATCCGTCTGGATAGGTGTGAACTGCGTTGGCTCATATTCCAAATGATCATTCCCAGATGACGATGCTCCGCCGTTAAGGTGGACTGATGGGTTTTACTTAAAATGTTAAATGTCGTATACTTGTAAAGCGCAAAACTGCCCGAGCAAAAGGGCGTCCCGGCGCTGTATACAGCTGGGGAACCCATCCTGGCATTCCCTGTGAGATGGTCCCTCCTGAGCATCTCCAAGGTGAAGACAAGCATCCCCGGCGCTGATGGGGCTTTTAGTAGAGATAAAGCAAGCTATTGCCCAGAGTTGCTGAGTGGGACCCATGGTTGGAGTAGGCACAGAGGCGAGAATTATCGAGTCTGCTGACCCTGGCCCAAGACCCTGCCGCGTTGGGAAACAAACCCTGGTTCCGGGCCGACCTCTGCTTCCGGGTCTGCCGCCTCTAAAGAGTGAGCCACACCACTCCACTTTTACTTCAACACAGTGTGGTTTTGTTTGTATCGTTCGGAGTATCACAGAGCTATTACTTATTCTCTTTGCCTCTTTGTTTGTAGACCGGTAGTCCCCCTTTTTGTTGTTTCAGTTGTAATTGGGGATAGGGGTCTTCCTGGTCATCAAATACTTTTCCCTAGGACCCTCTTTTTTCAAAGAGGTGTATTGGCAAACAATACCAAGTCATTGCAGGATCTTCAGTTTTTACTCCTATTTCTGAAACAATAGTCCACACCGGTCCCAGTTACACAACTATGCATACACGTTGTTGATATGATGCTTATAGATGAACATCATTCATCAGTATCATCATTTAGGCATTGTGTGTTGTGTTAAACACTTAAACTACAATAACCATGTCCTCCAGACTTTAAGTCCCCCTCCTTACATATCTCAATGCAAGACTAAGAGTCACTTTTGTTTTCTCGAAATACTAGCTCACCAACCATTGCTCTGACTAATTTAGATGTTATTCAGTATCGGGTATTTTTTGTTGCGTGCTACATTAGTCTCAACTCTCAAAAGTTTGTAATGCTAATAATAAATAACACACTAACTTTTATTTCCAAATAGTTGCCTGAGATGAATAAATATTCTGAATAAAATCTAACAGTTGGAGTTCACCTAGGTGGGAGTGGAATCGGACTTCTGGTTCCAGTACTGTTGTTAGTGCGATATCCTGTTACTACTACCACCACAGCACCTTGAAACTCTGAATCCCTATGCAGACGAAATAGCAATAGATACCGGAGACGCTAACACAGCAGTGAAAGCAATGGAATATGAAGCAAAACAATTTGGGGAGATCTCAGGATACAAACTTAATCAGGAGAAAACTCAGATAGTCGTCAATAATAAGATTCGAGAGGCAAGATGGCTGCCGACAGGCTGTGGTGAGCAGTCGCTGCTAGACCTCTCTCTTCTGTATCCCCCCTGATGGTTCTTACTTGAGGATGTGTGCTCTCCACTGATGTTTGGACGCTAGATCAAGGAAAGCCTTCGTTGCTATGAGGCTCTGAAAAAAGCCATCTTCAAAAGACTTAAATTCAGGGCCCTACATCCCAACGCGGAAAGGAGCTTTGGAATCCTTGGAATCTTTGGAGTTGCTCAGGAGGCGAAGTGTCTTAGGAGGATGCGATCGGAGAAGGACACAAGTAAACAACCTCAAGATGTTGGAAGAAAGGAGGTTACACCAGTACCAGTGACCTTGAAAACGGGTGCAACACGGAAGACTGCTGTTCCGTTCCCTGCAGTCAAAGGGAAAAAAGCAGATGTCCAAGGAAAAGCGCCGGCAAGGGGAGAGCAGCCCGAGGATGGGACACCCACAGCTGCATCATACGCAAAGAAACAGAAGGCGGAAGCGCTGTTACGAGGCAAGGATGTCGCGCTCCGACAGCCCACTCTGACGGAAGCATTTACTCCGAAAAGCGGGCAGAGGCTAGAGGAAAGTCTCTCCCGTACTGAAGGCGTCCTCGAGGACGCTGCAAAGGACGCTACCGTGGACACGAGCGCAGCTATGGGCGTTGCTAGGCAACGCTCGCATACAGACTCGGCCCCAGAATTGCATGGAGGCGGAGGAGGCGGCGGTGGCGATGGCGGAGAGCTCGCAGGTAGCCCATAAAGGATAAGCAGGACAATGGAGCTCCCCACAACCCCTGAGATTTGCAGGAACTCGGGCAAGACTACCCACACTGGAGGAGCATTGGCACTTGCTGATAAGGGCGTGAACGAGGCTATAGCAGGGAACACTGATATGCTGGACGCCCTAATGCAGGTTGAAGCTGAGCTGAAGGCAGGGGGTTCGTGGCCCCCCCTGGTTAGCAAGAAGTCTTTGTTACCTAATAGTGTGGAGGTGGTGGATGGCGCAGAAGGAGGCTCAGCAGAGGGGGACTGCTTTTACTCTGTGAACGAGGATACGGATGTCTCAGCTACAAGTGAGACTGGGACAGAGGGGGAGGATGATGGCTCACTATCGGATTCCAGCTTATCAGGAAAAGAAAGTACACAGAAAAAGAGATGGACCAAAGGGAAAAAACAGACCTCGGGTTCAGGGTCTCCTACCAGAGGGGGTAAAAAGCTTGTATGGACTACTCGGCCACCTCGTAGACATACGAGGAGACTAATTCATCACAGCTTCAGGCCCCTTTGGATGCAATAACTAACACACTGAAACAGATCCAAGGGGAGGCCAGGGCTGAAAGTCGAAGGGCCAGACATGCCACGAAGAAACTGCATAATACTCTGAAGAAAGTCAATAAATTGTATGAGGGTATGGCAAACAGGGTTACTGAGGTTGAGGAGAAAACAGGAAGACTGGAGGACGATATGGGAGCTTGGCAGGAGTTTAAAGTCAACCAGGAAAAGGTGACCGATGATATGCTTTGGAAGATGGAGGAGTTTGAAAACCGACAGCGGCGGAATAACATTCGCCTCTTGGGTGTGGAAGAAGGGACAGAGGGTAAGAACATTATGAAATTTGTTGTAAATTTGCTCCGTGGGGCTTTCCCGGAATAGGACTGGCAGTGGGAAAGGGAGATACAGCAAGCACACAGGTTTCCCTTTGCAATCAGGAAAGGACGGGGAGGGGGCCAGACAGGTAAACCACCTCTTCCCAGAGCAATTCTGATATATGTTGGGAATTATCTCCTTAGAGAAGAGATTATGGATAAGGCAAGGCCAGATAGCAGACGATCATTCGAGGGCATCTCCTTTTTTGCCAGGCCGGTCTTCTGCCATGTCACCGTAGAGAGGAGGTGGAGGTTGAGGCAGCTTATTAAGCCGTTTCAAGCACTGGGCTCTGAGGCTTACCTGTTATTTCCAGCAAGACTAAAGGTGGTAACAAGAGGGAATGTAGAAATGTTTTGGTCAGAAATTAAAGCTCAAAAGTTTTTGGAGCAAGTAAAGTCACAGAAAGGAGGCTAAAAAGGAGGCGCTTGGCTGAAGTGCCTAAGGATATGAAATAGGACGCCAAGGCTTGTGTATTTTGTCTAAGGGGGGAGCACAGGGATTATAAGGTTTTTGGGGGGGTCAGAGAGGGAGGTAAGCGACTTCCACACACTGTAGCAACCACATATAGGTCTATTTGACCTATTTGCCCGTAGAGGGGGGGAGGGGGTAGGATCAGGAAGGGGGGTAGGGAGGGACATGGGGGGTTAGGGGGTCAATGGAGGAAGACATTGTTGATAAGAATTGGGTGGCACTGGTTGGTTCAGCACAAGAGAGGACAGAGTAGTTCACAAGTAAAACAGCAAACACAGTATATGGTCATGGAAATACAATATATGCAAACAAGGGACGGACTTAATTTGAGAAAATACATGAGGGGTTGGTTACTATCAGGTATGGAAGGGACTTCAGCCCATGGGGAAATGATCATAAAATCTTAATGTGTTGTAGGATTGCTACCATAAATATCTGTGGTTTAAATGATGTAAATAAAAGACTCAGGGTGGCTGCACTGTTTAAAATTCTTCGATTGGATTTAGTATGCTTGCAAGAAACGCATATTGAGGTATCAAAAAGCTATCTTTTGGGACAATTGGGACTTGCTCTTCTTGCAAACCCTAAGCAAGGCTCTAGGAATAAGGGAGTGGCTATATTGGGGAGGACTGGGGATGTTGTCGTGATCAGGAAAAAGGAGGACGAGGGTGGTCGATGGGTGATTCTGGAATTAGCCTTTAAAGGGGAGAAATTCACCCTCGCTACGGTTTACGGATTAACGGAGGATGATCCTGAGATGCTTCAGTATTTGGATATGGAATTGGCACACTGGGTAGAGCCAATTGTTATTTATGGGGATTTTAATCTACACGATCCTAAAAGTACATTTTCACAGGTGGGCGGATATTATCCAGGTAGGAAAAGAAGAGTGTATAGAGCATTATCTGATCTGGTTATCCACAATTCTCGGATTGATCCTTGGGTTAAGATCTATCCAAATAGAGATGGTAGCACAATTTATTCTGCCCCCCACAGAGTTTTGGTCAGATTAGATTATTTTTTGGTTTCTGGGTCCTTGCTTAAGAGAGCAAAGATGGAAAAACATCCCCGCGTGGTATCTGATCATAGCCCTTTAGTTTTAACTATTGTAATAGGTCAAGAGCAGAGGAAGGAAAGACAATGGACCTTTGAGAGAGCTCTCCTTAAGGATGAGGGATATAGGGAGTATATGGAAGGTTGGATCAGGAGTTTTCTGGACATTAACAGAGGAACAGCTGCTCCAGGGGCGGTCTGGGATTCGTTTAAGGCCAGTGTCCGGGGGGAAACTATGAGCTATGTACTCTCAGCGCAAAAAAGAGAGAAAGCCAGGATAGAGGAAATAAATAAAAAACTGATGGAAGCTGAAGAGGAGTTGGTGATAGCCATCCGACAGCAGTTGTCGCTAGAAACACACTTACTTAGAATTGTTTCCCTTAAAGCAGCAGCCACAGAGCATATATCCAAGAAGGCAGCAGAGAATTACTTAATTAGAAAGGAAGGGGTATATGAGCTTAGTGAAAAGGTAGGACATCTGTTGGCGGTTCGAACTAGGCAGAGGTTCGCAGCAACAGATATCTCGGAGATCACAGATGCTCAAGGGCATAGGGTGGTAGGGGTGAAGGGAGTGAGGGAAGTCTTTAGGCAGTTTTATGCATCCCTATACCGGGCTGATAGGGTGGGAGGGCTCTCAGAGATTGAGGGGTACTTAAGGGGTGTCACACCGCCGCGTATTACCGCGGAATGTAAGGGGGAACTAGAAGCACCCTTTAAGGTGTAGGAATTTCTATGGGCTTTAAGTACCCTACCATCAGGTAAAGCCACCGGTCCCGACCAACTGCCGGTGGAATTCTATAAAACGTTTCAGGGAGTAATAGGTGCGGATATGTTCAATATGATGAGGCAAGCACAACTGGGAGAAGCAATTCCTGATTCATGGGGAGGAGCAGATATAGTAGTGATTCTTAAGAAAGGGAAACCGTCAAATCAGCCTGGCTCTTATAGACCAATCACCCTCATGAACGCCAATGTTAAAGTTTATTCAAAAATATTGGCCAAGAGACTTGCAGGGATAATCGAGAGCTTAGTAATCTGTTCACAACATGGATTTATACCGGGTAAAGGGACCACACAACACACCAGACAGGTGATCACAATGTTTGACGCAGCAGGTATTCTGGGAGACCCTATGGCGGCACTATTTCTCGGCGCCGAGAAGGCATTCAATAGGGTCTCCTGGGAATATTTATGGGGTATCCTAAGGTGGAGCGGAATAGGTGAAGGGTTTATTAAAGCAATGAAAACCTTATATAAAAATCCATCGGCTAGAATTAGGGTCAATAGAGGGCACTCGGCAGCGGTCAAAATAGAAAGAGGAACCAGACAGGGCTGTCCATCATCTCCTCTCCTATTTGCGTCATATTTAGATCCCTTTTGCGCAAATTGGAAGGTAACCAAGGGATCCCCAGAATGTGTTTGAATGGCTGCGAAGTAAAAACGCTGGCTTATGCAGACGATGTAGCCATGTTAACATCTAGTCCGGAGGGTGCTATTAGGGAGGTGGAGATAGAGGCTCAGAATTTTGGCCAGGTTTCTGGTTACAGCCTGAATAAATCTAAGACCCAGGTAATTTGTAATCAGCATGTCCAAGGGGGGATGGATCCAAGAGTTGTAGCCTCAGCAGTATACTTGGGAGTGGCAATCTCGGCTGATGTTGGAGTTGTCGTACAGAACAATATGGCTCCATTGATGGCTAGTGTAAAAATAGATTTGGAACGGCTAAATAACCTCCATCTTTCTCTAATGGGGTGCACAAATATAATTAAGATGCTTATACTGCCTAAATTTTTGTATCATTTTAGGGCAATCCCTCTCTTTTTTGAAGCAAAATGGTTTAACATCCTGGAAGGTATCCTCAATAGATTTATTTGTGCACAGGGCAAGACCCGCAGGGCATATAGGTTCATGACACTACTGAGAGAAAGAGGTGGATGGGGGGCACCGGATTTCAGATTATATTATTGGGCTGCAGCAATCCAGTATATGCAAGGACTTATAGGAGGAGGGGGTTAGATCAAAGAATAGTAGATTGCTCTTCTAGAATTTATGCAGCTGTTCTGGGGGAGGATGTGGAAAATTGTTTTTTAAAATGCACAGAGTATGGATATTATAAAAGAACCAGGTTTAAGACAGTCGAGGCAGGTATTAAGGTATGGAGTGCTTTTATGAAAAAATGGGCCATAGGGAGATTTAACCGGTATACAAAGTGGGTTAAAAATAGATCTTTTCCGGTAGAGATATTTGGAGATATGACAATGGAAAGATGGGCAGCAAAGGGAATTGCTCAGATTGGAGATGTTAGGAACTCGGAGGGATTTGTATTATTCTCAGACTTAAGGGATAGGTACGGATTGGGTAGGCAGGACTTTTTTTAAGTACCTACAGATAAGGAGTTATTTAAGGAATAAGCACGGGGGGCAGGTGGGGTTTAACACAATTGAGATCATTGAGAAAATAAGGCTGGGGGGGGTTGTTCGATACGAAGCTTCTATGCCAGTCTCTTGGATACAAAGCAGGATGATATTGATAAGCACAGTGAGAAATGGGCAGAGAAACTGGAGGGTGAATTAGGGTGGTTTCAGGACTCATTAGAGTTAGGACAGACAGTTTTATGCTCTGCGTCGCTGCAGTCGCAACACTATAAAACCCTTTACTCACTCTACTATACCCCGGCTAGGATAGCGAAATGGGGTGGGACTACAGGCACTACCTGCCCGCGGTGCAACTCAGGAGAAGCAGATATAATACATATGTTTGCACTATGCCACAGCTTCATACCCTCTTAAAGGATATAGAGACCTTCTTCGAGGCTTCTCTGAGTATTAAGATAAGTCTCAGACCTGTACATATATTGTTAGGAGTTGTTCCCGAGGATGGTATCCAACAGCGGGAATTTATTTTTGTTGCCATGGCAGTGTATAGGCTATGCATTGCCAGGGCTTGGTTGGATAAGAATCCCCCAGGGCTGCAAATATGGTTGTCTAATTTGCTAGCAGCATATAACTTAGAAAAACCTATCTAGGCAAGGAAAGGTAGGAAAAAAAGGCAGCTGGGAATTCGAATTTGGGAACCGGTTAGTAATTGGAGAGCGGGGTTGGGATAGTATTCTGGGGACGAGTATGTGTCAGAGATGAAGTATTATCATGACTATGTTTATGTTTGCGCTTATCAATCTATGGTTTCTGGAATGTAGGCGTTTTGTTTAAAACTTTGTGCTGTATGGAAAATAATAAAATATATTTAAAAAAATAAATAAATAATAAGATTACATACCTTGATGATCGGGTAGTCACCAATGCCATATATCTAGGAGTAAATATAACATCAGACCTAGACAATCTGGTCAAAATTAACCTTGAACCCCTCATAAATCAAACAAGTAAAAACCTGCAGAGAATTCACAATCTTCATCTGACCTTAGTAGGCAGATGCAATGTCATCAAAATATTGTATCTCCCTAAATTTTTATACTTTTTCCGGACGATTTGCTTAGATTTCTCTACACAAATATTTCAGGACATTGATAACTTATTTTCACAGTTTATTTGGAATTATAAAAAAAAGCGTAGGGCACTCAAATATATTACACTCCCGAAAGACAGAGGTGGGCTCTCACTACCGAACTTCAAAATAAATTGCTGGGCCACAATCATACAGTATAGCAAAATACTTCTGACCTCATATAGCGAAGCAGTATGCGAAGGAACAATTCCGATACCACAGGGTTTAATATTAGTTAGTGAAACAAAAACGCATCTCTGGCGACTAACCTACAACTGTTATTACAAAAAAGTATGATTTAAAACCTTAAGGGGTGTATACTCAGCCTGGAACAATGTTCTAAAGCTGTGTGGGATTGGGAGATTTTCTTACTACACTACGCTAGTCGGAAATATCAATTTACCAGAAATATTTAATGATGCGTGCCTGATAAAGTGGCAAAGGGCGGGGATCACCCAGTGTGGTAACCTTTATTCCAATATCGGATTCAAATCATTTGACAAACTGAAATCAGAATTTGGATTAAACCAATCAGATTTTTTTTAATTTTTACAAATTAGAGATTTCTTAATGAAGAAAGGGGGGGCCGGCCAAATTTAGAAAAATCCACTTAATAGACACAATAATTGGTACCCACACAATAAGAATCGGTGGTATATATAATAACCTCATATTCGCTCTACCAGATGATATCACAAAATATATATCAAAATGGCATGAAAAATTAGACGTGATGCAAGATACCTGTGAAAAATCACTTAAGGCATCTCAATTATGGTTAATGTCGGCAAACCTCCAAGCCCAATATTATGAAACTTTTTTCCAGTTATACTACACCCCGAACAAGATCGCCAAATGGGGGTCAGGCAGAGGTACAGAATGCCCTCGTTGTAAGCAGCACGAGGTAGATATTGTGCATATATTCGCAACATGTGTCACATTGGGAACAATAAGGCGGGAAATCTCTACCTTTCTATCTAAAATCTTTAACTTACAATTTGAAATAACAACGGCAGAATTAATACTTGGTCTAGATGGAGATCTACGGCCCAAGGAAATGCAAGGTCTTATTTTTATTTCTGCAGCTGTATACCGCTTATGTTTGGCTTTGGCGTGGTTAGACTATAACCCTCCGGCTTTTGAACAATGGCAGGCCAGACTCTTGGCCACATATAATTTAGAAAAGGCTATATTCCGGAAAAAGGGAAGAAAGAAACAAAAAATTGGGTTAAAAATGTGTGACCCACTGACAAGTTGGATACAGAATACGGTCTGATAATTATATAATTTAATCTGTTTGTAATCAAATTAAGATAATGCATATTATGTTTGCTATAATTTGGACACAAAAAACAAGATCAGATTTAATGCTCTGTGCTATTTTTTTTTCCAACTGTTAATTTGCTTATGCATATACTCAAGTTTGGGGGGGAGGGGGGAAGCGGACAATTCACAATAGACCTAATTTTGTTTAAACAGAATTTTTTTTCTCTGTGTAAAATTGTGGAGGGGATAACATGTCAAAAAATGCTTCAATAAATATCTTTTTTTTAAAAAAAAAGAAACTCTGAATCCCTTTCTTCTCCTTCAATTCAGTAAGAAACTATAGTTCATCGTTCTACTAAGTTTCTGCAGTAAAGGCATTGGCAAACCCCCATACCCCCTTTAGTGGTCAATATAGTTGCAGACTGCATAGACTAGGAGAGTAGTAGGCCAAAAGTACCACATAGGCATAGCACATACCTAAATGTTTTTACACACTATCAGCACATTTTCCAAATGTGTTGCACTAAAAGGCAGCTTTAAAAAGGCAAAACACCCTTAAAAGGCCTTAATAAGATATTAGAGGCATAAATAAAGAAATGTAAATATTACTTTTACTAGACAAACAAAAAACCACCCCTTCAAGCCACCCCTAACAACTACTGGCCCACCCCTTTCCCCAAACAATTGAAATACCCCTGTCACTAAACATTGCCCATGAAAAAGAAACTCCAGAATTCCCAACCGCAAATCCCGCATTTCCACCCACTACAACAAACAAGTCCCACCCACCAAAATAAAAGTTAAAAAAGGGTTAAACTAAACATGTCACAGGATCTCCTCTAGGTATCGATCTATTCTTCTCTGTTGGGTCCTTATGCACACCAGCCTTTGCAGGACGTGGCACAGTAGGGTGCAGTCTGAGGCTGTAAAGGGACAGCAGTGTAAGTAGTTGAATGGCATGCAAACTGGGGCGCAGATGTTTTGTGTTGGGCTTTGGAAGCTGGAATGTGCTGGGACCTGGCTGGGGCTCTGGGCCACTGCCCTTCCTCCGCCTCCTGGGCCACGAGCTGCTGGTGCTTGGACCATATTGCCTCCAGCTTCGTCTTCCGAAGCCGGGCTGCTACACCCTGGCACGATGTACAATGTTGACCCAGAGTAGCTAGAAAGAAAGAAAAGACACATTGGAAGAAATGCTCTGTCACTCTGTTCCAAAAACATGTTTAAAATTATGTAGTGTGAGGCACAGTATATTATCGGTCCCCTGGGGCCATTAGATTTGATGTGATCAGAGTCACAGCCACCATTTCTCTCATAAAACTAAAGGTAAATGTCAAAAGCTCCAAGTGTCTAAAAAGAATTAGGGCAGCATTAATACAGCAAGGATTTTCTATTGAAGTGCCTAAAAGGTTTGTGGCTTCAAGAATTAGGCCCATTTACTAATGAATGGTCTGGTTAGCTACAATAATGACTCTGATATGATCAGACAACTTCAATTTTCTTTTAGCATCTCTGGCCTGAACTTTTCAATTTGCGTATTTCTTTTCATAAGAGATCAGTCTACTGCAAACTGTCCAAAGTGATCAGACCTCTGTCTCACTGTCTGCGAGGTTTTGGAAGCCTGTTGGATCTTGGGTCAAGGTATTTAGATTTTATCCTAATAGCTGGTCATACAAGCTGTAAACAGGGATTGTCAAACAAGAATTCTGGTGTTGCTATGTGTATGTTAATTTTGCTATCACCTTGGGCCAATTTAACCTTTAACTTCCTCAGCTACAACCTACATCCTTTTGAGGAAGTAGATGGCGGGAAAAGCGGTTAGGTTTGGTAATTGATATGCACCTTTTAAACTTTACATTCTCTCATCCACTCTTTTGCAATAGAGAACTAGTCCTCAGTATCTAATCAATCCATCCATCCAAACATAGCTCAGAACAAACCTTTCACCAACATCCATTTACCTAGCCATGCATCCTTGATTTCACCCATTCCATTCACCCATCCTGCTTTTCCTTTGCCCACCCAAGCATTCCTTAGTTACAACCATCCTTCACCCAGCCATGCAGATTTAATCATCTCACCATCACCCACCTACCATCAGTCCTTTCACACATATCATTTCACCCATATATTCCATACATCATGTCACCCAGCCTTTCTCTTTCCATCCAGTTTTTTCTTTCCCATCGACCCGTCATTCTTAAAGCTCATTTATGTAGAAAAGGACCTAAATAACTACTCAACTCCCACTAAATCTGTTAAAGTGTGGTGTTGTTCACCAGTCATGTCAATGCCCTCACAGTGAGTATATACTATTTAGCTATAAGTAAGTAATGGGACTTACTACTGCCTGTCCCTGCTGCCGCTGGTTCTCCTCGCTCACTTGTGACTGCTGCTGCCACGTACCCTCCGCTGACGCCGCCATCCCCGGCACTGGTGGTCTGTGCAGATAAAAAAAACATAATATTTATAATTTGAGATGCCAGATAAGCCCCACTGGTCTTTTTAAGCAAAATACAGCCACAAAATAACTCTACCGTTTGGTTACAGTTTCTTAATCTTGTATCAACATGCAAAACCTTACGTTGGTTCATTTCTTTGGTTGGCAATCATTGAAATACCAGGTAGTCAACCCAAACAAAATGTTTTGCAATTATAGAGGGGCTGAGGCAGAGCTATAATTAATCTGAGTTATTGAAGTGCACTGAAGTGGTTCAATGATTGGCCAATGAAGGAAATATGATCTTTGTTGGCAATTGCAATGGGGCCGTCCTCATCATATTTCCAAGTTCCAGCGATACTGCGCGGTCATTGCCATGTGGAATAACATTATCAGGGCACTAATGCATGCACAACACTGGGAGAGGGGTCCACCCTGACCATGCCACTCTCTCGTTTTACAGTACTGTTTGAACATGGGCAAGAAAAAGAAAGCCTTCTCAACAAACGTGTAGAATACCAGAACTGCATGACTGCAATGTTCGCAGTAGAGTACCTGACCTAAAATGGGTTCTCTGAGTCTGTACCACCAGTCTATAAGGGGAAAGGGAAAGCTTACTGACAAAGCAGAAGAAAAAGGAAGCTACAGACTAGTACAGATAGTTTTGAAGTTAAGTACAGAGACTTGAAATATAGAGAAAGTGGAGTAAGTAATAAATAGGATAATGTAGGGATAAGAACGATATAGGAAACAGATTAAAGTGGAATTGGAAAAAAATTAGAACACAGGCACAGTAAAAAGAAAACAAAAATAATTCTAAATGTGGAGCGGTAAAAGAAATATCAAGATAGGCAAATAAATTATAATACCAGGAGGATTACTGGGCCCAGCAGAACCGTATGCGCTTGTGGAGGCACCTCCAGCCCCCTCACCCACCTGTGATGCGTTGGTGGGACTCACTGCCGTATTCCTCCTGCCCCTGGATGCTGATGAAAGAAATAAGCAAAATACATTTGAAAAAGATTAATGGTACAGTTAATCTTCCCAAAAATGATTTAACTGGGAGAGGTAAACGCAGTAAAATTTGATTCAACATTTATAAATGAGATCTCTTCTCCTATTACTATTAAGCACCTATTCCTTAATTTCCTAACCCTCCCCTATTCCAAATTTCCTAAACTACAATGGAAGTAGAACTACTAATACATTTCAATGATTGATCTTTGCTTCTCATTTCATTCTGAATCTCTCACCTTTGACGGGTCACCTCAGTCTGCATTTTTTTCAATGCAGTAATGCTGTTACATGCATAGTTACTAGTTACTTAATACTTTCTACACATCACTGGGAAATTACATGGGGTTGAGAGTTGGGACTGTGCAAGCTACAAAAAATAAAGGCACGGAGAAATGAAGGAAGAATATGCTTGCCCATTGTCTAATACACCGCTATCTCAGTAATAGGACAGAGTAGTCTCTGCATGACTTCTTAAATAAAGAGTCTAAGCGAGTGCCAACGACGTGAGTAGGCTTCGGTAGCTCTGCTGAGCACATGTCTACTCCAGGATGATCATATAATATTTGTAACATAAACTTAACTTACCTAAGTGTGAGCAGCATGCTTGCTAATTGGGAAAAAAATATTAGCATAGATTGAACACAATAAAAAAATAATTAATACTCACCAAGCCCCGCAACCTCCACGCCCAGGAGATCGAGCAGGTCCTGGACCTGGTCCAAAATATCCACCCACTGGTGCCTCAGCTGCTTTGGGGTGCATTTGACACCCGAACAGGGACGAACCACCCAGCGCACTCTCTGAGGGCGTAGCCACTAGCATTGCCAGCCGCATGCTGCCAGGGTGGAGGAGGGTGGCGCTGCATGTAAAAAACAAGCGCTGCCACCTCTACCTCGATGAACAGTGCGTGGGGCTGCACCCCTTCCCTGCATGGCCTACCGCAAGGTAGGCAGTTATGGGTGGTGGTTTGGGGGGTCTGGCACTGCCACCCCCTTCTCTGCCAGTGTGTTGGATGGGGGCCAGAGCAGAGAAGAAAGAAGAAAATTGAAAAATAAGAAAGGAAGGAACAAGAAAGCAAAGCGGAAAATAGAGTACAAAAAGACAAGCAAAAAACCCAACAAAAAAAACATAAAATACAAAAAATAAACAGACACAGGGCAAGGATATACTAAAAAATGAGGGGTGGAGAGGTTTTAGAGGGGTAGGATTAAGGAAATTAGGAGGGGATTGAAAAATAGGCTGATTTCCTAAGTGAGAACGCATGTCGCGTTAAGTTTGACAGAAAACTTAACAAAAACTGGTGCGGCAAGCAACTCTGCCATCCTGCACTACTCTGCATAACTCACAGACTTCCCCTACTTAATATATCACTACAAATAAACATACAGAAATGGGAGGAATTGCCTCTATTGCTAACACTTTGGTTCACTCAGTGATGCATATCGATATAACATTCAGTCCATTTCTTCTGGATGTGAGAGTAGGTAAGCTTTAACCACTGAAGCCACAGAGCTATACTAATGTTAAGACACTTGTTGTTTGGCTAGGAGTAAGGCGATGGCTGAAAAGCCAGGTAAGGCTTTACTGGCTTCACATAGCCCAGCAGCGCCAGTAAAAGGGAAGGGGTCAGTCCGACCTCTATCATGTCAGCAAGGCAGGGAAAGACTTCACTCCAATATGCCAACAAAGGTGCAGGGTTCAATGCCATTTGTGAGAAATCTGTGGCTCCGTGGCTCATCTGGGGCAAATGTGAGGCTTAGTGGGGTCTATTTTGGTAAAAGGTTTGGGTGTAATGTATGTCCTGTGTAAGTATTTAAAGTGTAGCAGCTTATGACAATGGTTAAATTAGATATAACGGATCTGCTCACAGCAGTAAGTCCATGTTGCATCAGGTAGGGGGTTATTAATGTTCTGTTAATGGGAATTTGTAGAGCACGCTTACACCGGGCGGCTTCATGGCGCTAGAGAGGCTTAGTATGCTACCAGGATAATCTATTTGTACGCTTGCAGAAACAGCCAGGTCTTGAGTAGGTTTCTAAATTGCAGAATGTCAGTGCTGGACCGGATTTCCAGAGGGAACGAGTTCCAGAGTTTAGGAGTGAGGACCGCACATCTGCAGCCTCCTTGTCGTAATCGCTTGAAGGTTGGAATGGTGAGCAGTGAGAGATGGGCCAAGCTGAGATTACGTGTCGGGGTGTGTCTGAGTATCAGGCTGTTTTTTTTTTTTCTTTTTTTTTTTTTTTTTGTTCCTCATCTCAACCATGGCTGAACCATCAGAGCCGTGGGCTCGAAAGAGTGTGACTTGGAAGACTAAAATGCTGTCTCAGTACATGACTGGTAGGGGTCGGTCGTTTAAGAGGGAGCGCCAAGACCCTACAGCTAGATTAGCTTAACGCTAAGTCACAACCCCTTTAACAATATAAGATGGAACTTGCCATTAGCCAAATTACACCACCGCCTATGCCACAATTGACCTTAGGTATGAAGGACAGATGTGAATAAGCAAAAAGGAGTTCGACATGGCTTCGTAATCATAGGAACTGGGAAAAAAAAAAAAAAAAAAAAAACCCAGTTTCTACTCATTGAGACCAATCGAGTTTCAACCAAAAAGCTCTTTTTTCTGGTTTACCTCCTCTAGATAAATCTAGTTTCGATATAGAAAGCATGGAGGAACTCCAATCTTGTAGTGTCGGTGGGGAGGCCTCTTTCCAACGCTTACAAATCTCTCGTCGAGCCACCAAAATTGAGTAGAACAAAAGGTTATTATTTGCACTACGCTTTTTGTCTTTTACTCCAAAGATTACAAGGCCTAAATCTATATTCACCATGGTACCTATAGAAGATGTTAGTCTGTTGCTTATTGATTGCCAGTAAAATGTTAAATGTGGGCAATCGTGAAACATATGTGCATCTGAGGCTTCGACTTGTCCACACTGAGGGCAGGCCACTGGTGTACCAGGTGAGAATTTGGACAACCTCTGAGGCGAATAATAAGCCCTATGGAGGGTAAAGAGGTGGTTTCTTCGCAGCCACGCTGGTTTTACAATATCCCATAACACGGTAAAGGATATTTCCCAAAGTTCATGCAGATTAGTTATCGGCAATAGACGACCCCAAAGATGATCTGGAAGGTGGAATATTCCGTCTATTTCCTCTAAGATTAAATTATAGAAATGGGAAACCTCTTTGGTTTTTAGGGCATTGTCAAGTAGGGAGGATTCTAGTTGGCTGATATCACCCAATGAAGGGATTAGTTGGCGAGTGGAGTCAGATTCTTGTGCTGCCGCCCAACTGGAGATCTGGAGAAATTTCAGTCTTGATAAGTTTGAGCCTACCCTACTCACTAGATGTTCCCAGGAATACATTTCCCCTTCAAAAAAGAGATCTCCCCAAGTCAAAATCCCAGCTTCTTTTAGCGGGCTTATCAGTGCATCTTTAGTCCATTCAGGTGGAGCTGGAAGATCCCATATAGGAGAACCGTTGGAATAGTAGCCTATTTTGGTAGTAGTTCTAAGGTTGTACCAGGTTCTTGCTAGGCCCTGTAGTATCTTCAACTTAATTTTCTTAAAAAATTTTGGATCTCCAAACTTAAATAAAAATCCTGTTTGATTTAAACCTTCACATTTTAGTAGTGTAGAAAACATAAGGCCTATGCCCTGATCTTTTGGAGTTTTAAATAGGATTCGAGCATGTGCCAACTGAAATGCCCAGGCATAGATTTGGATATCAGGGCCAGCCAGACCCCCCTTCTCCCTACGGCGCCTTAGTTTATTCCAAGAGATTCTTACAGACTTATTCCTCCATATAAATGAAGTAATGTCACTTTGCAAAAAATTCGGCAAAATTTCCGGCTATGAAATCAACGCCACAAAAACCGAGGTAATGGTATGGAACATTACTAATACGACATTACCAGTACAACCCTGTGACAATATGAGATATTTAGGTATTAAAATTTTAAATGATATCAACCATATTGCCCACATAAATTTTACCCAGGTAGCTAAAGACTGCAGGAACTTAATGAATTCTTGGAGACATCTCCCATTGACGCTCTTAGGCCGCTCGAATCTGGTCAAGATGTCCATCCTGCCTAAATTGACCTTTATTTTCAACAGTTTACCACTTTACTTTGAGAAGAAAATGATAGCAAAGATGCAGAGTATCAGGCTGTTGATAAATGCGGGGCATTTGCCATGTAAGGTTTTAAATACAAGACAGCCCGTTTTAAAAGCACAGCGCTGAGAAATGGGGAGCCAATGTAGTTTCTTTAGCACAGGCATGACTGGTTGCCATCTTGGTTGTCGAAGGACCAGCTGTGCTGCCTGGTTTTGAATCAGTTGCAGCCATTTGAACAGATAGAGAGGCATACCCAGGTATACCGAGTTGGCATATTCTAAATGTGACAAGACAGTGGCAATTATAATCTGGATCAAAGCATCATGAGTTTAAAAACGGTGTATCGTCCTGATCTTGCACAGCTGGAAGAAGCACTTAGAGATCCCTCTGCCAACCTGGGACGTCAGAGTAAGTTCTTTATTAAGAGAGACTCCCAGTGTTTTGGCCGATATAGAGGGGGAAGCTGGGGGGCCCAGTGCTGGAGGCCAGTAGTGTGGGCCCCAGAACTTATGGCTACCCCCGGTCAGAACGATCTCAGTCTCTCCTGGGTTTAATTTGAGGTGGTTATGGTCCATCCACTGTTGTATGTATAATATAGACAGAGCTGTCAGAGCCATCTATCTTAAAGACCAACTGTAAATCGTCTGCATAATTGAACAGTGTCATATTTCTTTCCTTAAGGGATTGAATCAGAGGGGAAATGTAGATATTGAATAGATGAGGGGAGAGTGCCGAGCCCTGTGGAACTCCACATGTGATTTTGCATCGGGGAGCCAGGAAGGGCCCTTGGCGGACCACCTGAGACCTATCATTCAGGAATGAGGTGAGCCAAAAGGCAGTGACGCCTTGAATGCCAGCCCGTTTGACACGGTCGACCAAAATAGCGTGGTCGACCGCGTCGAAGGCCGCAGATAGATCCAGTAGTACCAGTGCTGGAGGGGAGCCCAGATTGTTTTCCCAAGCAACTTGCGCCCCCACACGCACCTGTGGTCTAAGTGTCAGAGCCAGGGGGCTGAGTCTGGAAACCAAATGGGCACCGGAGGGAGAGGTAATATTGAGTGACAGTGGGGGAAAGTCAGCTGGCTCAGCGTTAGATGCTCACAGTGCCGCTTTTAATGAGGTGCACTTTCTGTGGAACAGAAACCTGTCCATTTAAGATATATCATGATCCTCCACCAGGTTTTGGATTTATTGCATCTGAGTGTCCTGGAAGAATTGTTCGAGCGTGTGCTCACATCGGGTCAGTGTCCTCCTAGTGGGGGCTCCATGGTTGGGGAGAGCCATGGGTTCCCTTGCAGTGGTATATGTGGAGTGTATACGAGGTTGAATCTAAGGTAAATTTGTTCCAATTAATACTGATTCCAGAGAAAATCCGGAACCGCACCTACTCCCGAAGCGGGGGGGGGGGGGTTATTCTCAGGGTTGAAGGCGTACAGTATGACATAGATATACAAAAACGAAATGGAAGGTGCACACAATTAGAGTCAATAGAAATAGTGTATTAAAAATACTTTAATACACTATTTCTATTGACTCTAATTGTGTGCACCTTCCATTTCGTTTTTGTATATCTCTGACCTATACACCTAACGGTAGCAGGTGTAGGAAGAAGCTTGCACCATCCAAAATCGAGAACTAAAGGATCCGTAGTGCTCGACCTGGTCTGCTGCCTTGGTCTTTTTAAATTTTGCAGTATGACATAGATAGCATATAGTGAAGCCAGGAGTGGTCCCCTGTGGAAGTGGGGTCCAAGATGCAAGTGCCGTTCCAGCAGATGGCGGAACAGAAGGTCCATTGCGATTATAAATAGAAGCAATGATAATGGACAGCCCTCTCTAGTCCCCCGCAATAGTTCGAATGTGTCTGAAAAGCCACCATTTACGCGAAGTCATGCGACCAGACTTGTGTATAGTAGGTGAATGAGGTTCAAAACATTGCGGGGGATATCGAGTTTCTGCAGAGTCACATATAGAAAGGACCATTCTGAAGAGTTGAATGTCTTTTCTGCATCTAACTATATCCTTGCAGCTGGAAGTTCGGGGGCAATTTGGTTAATAATGGTAACAAGCATACGCAGATTAACGGAAGTGGATCGATTTGTAACAAATCTGGTTTGATAAGGCGAAATAATCAATAAGGAGACATGAGTCGCGGGAACCTTGGCCAGGATTTTATAGTACTGATTCAGCAGAGAAAGGGGTCTGTAGGAGTTGCAACACATGAGGGACTTCCCAGGCATCAAGTGCGTCACCTAGAGGAGAGGAGCGAGTAGTGTAGAGGCGGGAGTAATAAGAGTAGAAAGCAGTAGCAATTATGACTTTGTTATTGGTTAAAGTTCCATCTGGCATTTGGACCTGTGTGATGTTAGATGACTGACACTTAGGCCACAATATTTGAGCTAGTGTTCATCCGAGTCTCTCACCATCCCCCTATGTCCTGGCAGAAATTGGCCTCATGGGTGGCGAGTTCCTGAAACTCCGTTAACAATGCCACCACTTGGTGTACTGGAGCTGGGGCTTCCCCTTGTAAAAGTTTTGAATCAATGTCACCCAGCCCTTCAACCGTCTCCAGGTCACTGCGAATGGTGTGTAGGACACTGAACTGCTTTCCAATACAGGTTCCTTGAACACAGGCCTTAAACGCCTCCCAAAGTGTAGTGGACTGAATACTGACCCTGTGTTCGATTGAAAGTATTCCGCTATGGCTTCACTAATCTTGGCTCAAAATATGCTGCCTTGTATTGCTTCTGCGGGGAAGCACCAGGGGGGCAAGCGCATACTGAGGCTGGAACAGGGAGAACCAGCAGCACCTGGAGTGGTCAGACACTGTGCGAGTGAGATGATCTAGGAAACGTGCAGCTAATGTGAGGTTGGGCGACAGGTACCAGTGGTCTATGCGGGACCAGGTCCCATGAGGAGAAGAATAAAAGGAGAGTTTTTTGCATAAAGGGTTGCAGGTGTGCTACAAAACCTGCAGTAAAAAGAATTGTATTAGAGTGCCCAGTGACTATACGGATTGGGGTTTACTAATCAGCCCTGCTCCTGTTGTGTCAAAAGCAAGGTTTAGTATAAGGTTGAAGTCCACACCCATTAGTATAGTGCCAGTGACCAGCTGAGAGCTATGTGTAGTGATATTTGGGAAGAAATCTGGTGAGTCGATACTGGGAGCGTCGTATATATTAACTAATAGTATGCTTTCGGAGCCCAGGGTACTGGCTACTAAAAGGTAACGGCCTTCTGGGTCTGCAATTATTTTATGCGCTTTGAATGGTACCGCTCTTTGAGTAAGAATACATACTGCTCTGGAATATGAACTGTAGTTCGCCAAAAGATCAATTGTATCCCCAGTTTGAGGCAACCTGATTTACAGAGTTTGGGCTTAGTGTGATTCTGCAAAAGTGTCACCTTAACATCACACAACATATTGCAATACCTGCCATCCCTTACGAGGATCCGAGAGGCCCCTCACATTCCACAACATGCATCTTAGGTCCTGAGTCTCAGGGTGTCTAAGGGTGGTGCCATGTGTAATGTGAGATTGTGGATAGTATAAGAACACTACTTGAGAGTGCCAGTGATTGATCAGAGTGTGCAATAATATCCTGTAAAGAACTAAACAAATAACAGTTAACATCCTACATCTCCCACCGCCCACCCACATCGTATAGCCACCCAACCTGTATCCGGTGAATCCCAACGTTTCCCAATTAAACAGTAGGAGATATCCTTTGGGGGGAGGCAATGCTCAAGGGTGATCGCCAGCACCCCCCGATTATATAACATCTAAACTTTCCATAGAGCAGCAACACTGCCACATGTATTTTGAAAGGAAACAATGACCAGCCGTGGATGGTGCAAGTTGCAGCAAATGATTATGAAGGGTTCAAGAAGTTTTGGAGCCAATTCAGGCCTCCGTATCTACACACACAGGAAGGCCGCCGGTGCTGCAATCTGGCAAGGAGGGGGACAGTGGCATCTGCCAGATGCCTCCCTGATAAGTTCAGCACACCATTATCTGGAAGGAGACATGTTTGCTGAGTAGCTATGAATGTCCACCTTAGGAGGGGCAGCCTCTGCCCAGTGCTACCTCCAGAATTTGGCCACGTTGGTGGGTGTTTCAAATATGCAAGTCTTACTGTTCAACTGGATTTTCATTATTGCAAGGTAAAGCATTGCTTAGCGCACTCCCGCCTTCTGCAAGGATTCTTTAATATCCGTGAATTTCCAACAGGCTTCCTGAATGAGTGGAGTGAAGTCAGGGTACAGAGCCAGCACCATGCCTTGATATTGAATGGATTTACAAAAGGGGGTGGTGATGAACAGAGTGTCTGAATTGAGCAGACCACTCTTACCCAGTCCAAAGATCAGGGCTTGATCCATCACCGTTATTTATCTCACTGCCCCATCCCAGCTCAGAACCTGGCTATATGCAAATCAGTCTGTCCCTGGCCCAGTGCATCATGGGAACAGGGCAGACTAAACTACCAAGCCAATTCTTTACCAGAAAGGAGACAAGCTACCGGGGACCGGTTTCTGGCATTTCAGCCTCTTCGGCCCGGCTTGCTTGAATCCTGATGGAGCAGTGAGAAAGGGACTCATGTCTGAGTATACCCTGCCACACCTATAGTGGCCAAAATCGATTTACAAAAGGGGGTGGTGATGAACAGAGTGTCTGAATTGAGCAGACCACTCTTACCCAGTCCAAAGATCAGGGCTTGATCCATCACCGTTATTTATCTCACTGCCCCATCCCAGCTCAGAACCTGGCTATATGCAAATCAGTCTGTCCCTGGCCCAGTGCATCATGGGAACAGGGCAGACTAAACTACCAAGCCAATTCTTTACCAGAAAGGAGACAAGCTACCGGGGACCGGTTTCTGGCATTTCAGCCTCTTCGGCCCGGCTTGCTTGAATCCTGATGGAGCAGTGAGAAAGGGACTCATGTCTGAGTATACCCTGCCACACCTATAGTGGCCAAAATCGATTTACAAAAGGGGGTGGTGATGAACAGAGTGTCTGAATTGAGCAGACCACTCTTACCCAGTCCAAAGATCAGGGCTTGATCCATCACCGTTATTTATCTCACTGCCCCATCCCAGCTCAGAACCTGGCTATATGCAAATCAGTCTGTCCCTGGCCCAGTGCATCATGGGAACAGGGCAGACTAAACTACCAAGCCAATTCTTTACCAGAAAGGAGACAAGCTACCGGGGACCGGTTTCTGGCATTTCAGCCTCTTCGGCCCGGCTTGCTTGAATCCTGATGGAGCAGTGAGAAAGGGACTCATGTCTGAGTATACCCTGCCACACCTATAGTGGCCAAAATCGATTTACAAAAGGGGGTGGTGATGAACAGAGTGTCTGAATTGAGCAGACCACTCTTACCCAGTCCAAAGATCAGGGCTTGATCCATCACCGTTATTTATCTCACTGCCCCATCCCAGCTCAGAACCTGGCTATATGCAAATCAGTCTGTCCCTGGCCCAGTGCATCATGGGAACAGGGCAGACTAAACTACCAAGCCAATTCTTTACCAGAAAGGAGACAAGCTACCGGGGACCGGTTTCTGGCATTTCAGCCTCTTCGGCCCGGCTTGCTTGAATCCTGATGGAGCAGTGAGAAAGGGACTCATGTCTGAGTATACCCTGCCACACCTATAGTGGCCAAAATCGATTTACAAAAGGGGGTGGTGATGAACAGAGTGTCTGAATTGAGCAGACCACTCTTACCCAGTCCAAAGATCAGGGCTTGATCCATCACCGTTATTTATCTCACTGCCCCATCCCAGCTCAGAACCTGGCTATATGCAAATCAGTCTGTCCCTGGCCCAGTGCATCATGGGAACAGGGCAGACTAAACTACCAAGCCAATTCTTTACCAGAAAGGAGACAAGCTACCGGGGACCGGTTTCTGGCATTTCAGCCTCTTCGGCCCGGCTTGCTTGAATCCTGATGGAGCAGTGAGAAAGGGACTCATGTCTGAGTATACCCTGCCACACCTATAGTGGCCAAAATCGATTTACAAAAGGGGGTGGTGATGAACAGAGTGTCTGAATTGAGCAGACCACTCTTACCCAGTCCAAAGATCAGGGCTTGATCCATCACCGTTATTTATCTCACTGCCCCATCCCAGCTCAGAACCTGGCTATATGCAAATCAGTCTGTCCCTGGCCCAGTGCATCATGGGAACAGGGCAGACTAAACTACCAAGCCAATTCTTTACCAGAAAGGAGACAAGCTACCGGGGACCGGTTTCTGGCATTTCAGCCTCTTCGGCCCGGCTTGCTTGAATCCTGATGGAGCAGTGAGAAAGGGACTCATGTCTGAGTATACCCTGCCACACCTATAGTGGCCAAAATCGATTTACAAAAGGGGGTGGTGATGAACAGAGTGTCTGAATTGAGCAGACCACTCTTACCCAGTCCAAAGATCAGGGCTTGATCCATCACCGTTAGAGGCTGAAATGCCAGAAACCGGTCCCCGGTAGCTTGTTTCCTTCCCAGTGTAAGAATTGGCTTTTGTAGTTTGGTTTGCCCTGTTCCCATCATGCACTGGGACAGGAACAGACTAATTTGCATACAGCCAGGTTCTGAAACTGGGATGGTGCAGTGAGCTAAAAAACGGTGTTGGATCTAGCCCTGATCTCTTGACTGGGTGAGAGTATTCTGTTTAATTCAGAGACTCTGTCCCTCACCACCCCTTGTTGTAAATATTTTTGTCCACCCTAAGCGTGGAAGGGTATACTCAGATGTGAGTCCCTTGCTCATTGCACCATCAGGATTCAAGCAAGCCGGGCCGAAGAGGCTGAAATGCCAGAAACCGGTCCCCGGTAGCTTGTTTCCTTCCCAGTGTAAGAATTGGCTTTTGTAGTTTGGTTTGCCCTGTTCCCATCATGCACTGGGACAGGAACAGACTAATTTGCATACAGCCAGGTTCTGAAACTGGGTTGGTGCAGTGAGCTAAAAAACGGTGTTGGATCTAGCCCTGATCTCTTGACTGGGTGAGAGTATTCTGTTTAATTCAGAGACTCTGTCCCTCACCACCCCTTGTTGTAAATATTTTTGTCCACCCTAAGCGTGGAAGGGTATACTCAGATGTGAGTCCCTTGCTCATTGCACCATCAGGATTCAAGCAAGCCGGGCCGAAGAGGCTGAAATGCCAGAAACCGGTCCCCGGTAGCTTGTTTCCTTCCCAGTGTAAGAATTGGCTTTTGTAGTTTGGTTTGCCCTGTTCCCATCATGCACTGGGACAGGAACAGACTAATTTGCATACAGCCAGGTTCTGAAACTGGGATGGTGCAGTGAGCTAAAAAACGGTGTTGGATCTAGCCCTGATCTCTTGACTGGGTGAGAGTATTCTGTTTAATTCAGAGACTCTGTCCCTCACCACCCCTTGTTGTAAATATTGATATTGAATGGAGCCCCTCTCACATGCCAAGTGGAGGGTGACATCCCATTTTTGATAATTAATGATTCGGGCAATGATCAGTCGTGATGTGGCACCAGTAGCTGATCTTGGAGCTAAAGACCAAAGGGCCCGCTCTACTCTGAATGTAGCTGAAAATGAGTCCTGGCCAAATAGCTTTTTTAGTAAGTGTTCAACATAATCTTTCATAGGGCCAGTATTCGTAGATTCTGCCACTACGGATATGCGGATATTATTCCGGTGCGACCTCACCTCCAATTCTTCGGCTTTTGCGGCCACCACTTTAAGGAGACATTCTGTGCGCTCCAGTCACTTAGCCGTGGCTGACTGCATGTCCTCCATCGCCGAGATGCGCTGGTCCATGTGACTTCTCATGCCACCTAGTCTTGCCAGCAGCGTGTTGAGTCGTGTGTCTATGGCTCTGAATCCTGCCTGCAGCTCTGCCATTATTGCTGCCGTCCCATTTGACAAAGGGGTCCCAGATTCTGCCTGCCTCCAAGGATACTCATCTAGGGGGCCTGCATCCTCACACGGGGGGTCTCGGTGAAGTCAAAGGAGAGTTGGCACTGCTTTGGATCCCCTCCCCATAGTGGAAGTTTGAAGGCCACTGCAGTGAGGCTGAGCGGTCAGAATCTTTTAAGGTCGGGGAAGACGGTGGGTTCTTGGTTAGTCTTCAAATAAAGTTGTTGATGGCAGGAGGGGCAGATTTAAAAAGGAGTGTTACCTTGTGTCGAGGCCAGGGGGGGTGCTCATGTTCTCTTGCTGGTCAAGTTACCAATGCCCACTGGCCCACCGGGTCACTGCCCAGGGGGCCCGAATATGCGTCTGCAATCCCAAGGTAGCAGGCCGTCCCTGAAACCGGCCCTGCCCAACAGGACCCAGCCGGAAAGTGTGCCTGGTGTGCAGGAGAGGCAATAGAAAGGGGGGCATAACCCACCACCACACAACGCTGGCCCTCAGTGCAAGAATCTGTGCCTGATCTGCAGGCCTCTCAGCAACACTCTGGGGGGAAGACCCGAATCAGGCTGCAGCGTGAGCAGCAACTCGAGTGTGCTGCAGCCCACCCAGAATGCTAGCAAGGAGAGCTCACCACCATGGCCCAGGTCCAGGAGTCGCCATTGCAGAAATCATGCAGTACAGGATCTCCCAGGGGGAATCAGTGCACCGCGCAGCCACTGTCCATAACGGCAACCCCGCCCTCAGGGTCACCTATGGCTTCAATCATCACGGGCCTCTGAGAGCCGCATACGGCAGGGGGCATAAAATCAGCCCATCTTCAGCCCTGACAGGGACACCCAGGTGCTGTTAGCCGTCTCATCAACTTGAAGCAACTCGGGAGGCCAGGGCTTGAGCATTAGGCTCGCGCCAGGTGCCTGCGGCCCCTGAGTTTCAGAGACGTGCGGCCATCTTAGTTACCTTCCATGCTACTCCCCCCGAATTGTGTTTATTTTATTATTGCAGGATAGTGGTTTCAAACTTGAGCTTCAATTGCTTGCACTAACTCAGTTGCACAGCAGAATGCTTTTCATAAATATAGACAATTTGACCATCATTTAGACTTTAGACATGGTGGGCAAAATTGTTCGCCTAGCTGACAATCATGGCTGCATTCTAGTCAGGAGAAACAATGTGAGAAAGGGTCCACCAAGGCGTGCAAGCATGGCAGAGCTGCCGTCAGTTACAATATTTCCGAAGAGAGTCTTAAAAAGCTACAGGCTTATTTACAAGGGCTTTTCTCTGCTTTTTTGGCTTTTAAAGCAAAAAAAGCAGAGATAAAACTATCACCCTATTAACAAGAGGGTGCTAACATGCATTAGCGCATGTTAGCACCCTTTTACCTGACGCCTCCCTTTGCATCTCTAATGAGATGCACAGTGGGAGTCACTGGTCAGTATAACCTTGTAAATATCGCTGATGTGTACATCGCGATATTTACAAGGCTGCCAACGCATTTTAGCAGATGTTAGTTTTGGGCGAAAGCCGCTGTTTTCTCTGAAAACTAACATCTGCTAAAATGCAGATTTAGGCATACCTAATATGGCGGTGGATTATGCTGATATGACCACAGGGTCTTATCAGCAAGGTTATCGCTGTTTTGCAGGGAACATCGCTGAAAAACGGCAATTTCCCCGCTATCGCTGGTAAATACATCGCCCTGGAAAAACGCGTTGTAAATAACTCGCTAACAGGGCAATATAATCCAGCGATAGACGACGAGAAATAGAAAATCGCTAAGCGCGATTTGCGTTTATTTATCGCCATCCTTGTAAATATGCTCCTTAGATTTTATCTTTGGAAATCACATACTTAATGCCCACACACATTGGGAGTCGCCTCCTGGTGAATCAGGGGCATTAGAAGACTATTGAAATGAGTGACTTCCAATATCGTATTTGTGGAACTGGAGAGAAAGTACACTGAATGGCATTAAATGAAGTGCCCTAATTTGAATGGCCCTCAAATGTCTCTTCCAGAACCGCAAGGTCATCAAAATAGGTTTCCTCAATGGCAGAACTGAAGGCAGCTCTACCACTCTGAAAACCATATTCCCTAGAACATTTAGGCTCTCTATATAAGTGGCCCAGACGGGTATCTCTAGGGCAGAGGAATATCGCTCCAGGCCATTGCAGCCAAGCTGCTATCTCTGGTTATGGAGTTACATGGTCTGCATGGTGACCAGTGACCTTGGCCACTGCGACACCAGATCCAAAGCATTGTGTGTTTCTGTGGGTGCTCTAGGCAGCTGCTTTGTCTGCCTCCATACCAACCCTCCGTCTGAGCAGTGTGGGGAGCTTACAAGGTTCCCTCTAAGTCCTACCCAGCCTTGCCATGACTCCAGAAGTGTTACTTTTAACCCCCAGCCCAATAAGCCCTCGCTCTTTCATCCTCCACCCGGTCTCCACAGATAGAAAATATCAGCAGGTTTGACTCAGGAATCAATGGGAAACCAGAAGGACTGTTTATTCTCTATTATGGGAAAAATATACATAATTGCTAAAAGTTCAATCATACCTCAAGTATTCTAATGGTATGTGTAAGCATCTGGCTTCACCTCAAAATCAAACCACATGCATAAACTCTCGTTATACAGACTCTAAGCCATATCACAAGAAGTGTAAGCTCTAGAAATTCTAATTTAAGACAGGTCGCAGCCACAGTTTTGGGACAACTAGTGTCATATTTACTTGAAAAACTTGAACAGTGCCCTGATTACAAGTGCAGGGCTAAATTCCAATCTCTGCAAAAAACTTATTTTCCCAGGGATCCTAATTAGGAGTTGTGTGATAACTAACCCTGGGCGGAGTTCGCGGAGTGGGGCTTCGCGGAGCTACGCGAAGTGGGCGAGAAACTACGCCCACCTCCGCACTCCGCGTAGCCCCACTCCGCAAAACCACTGGCCGGCAGCCCCGCAACCCGCCTCCCTCCCGCCCTCCCTAAATACTTTAAAATAAAGGAACGCAATAATTTTAAAAGCACTTACCTTGCCGCCGCTGGCCGCCGCGTTCCCCGGGGCTCGTTCTCTTCCGTCTTCCGTATTTTGCAGTAATGCGCATGCGCGGGCGGCCGCGCATGCGCATTTTCTCGTGAAAATGCGCATGCGCGGCCGTCCGCGCATGCGCATTACTGCAAAATACGGAAGACGGAAGAGAACGAGCCCCGGGGAACGCGGCGGCCAGCGGCGGCAAGGTAAGTGCTTTTAAAATTATTGCGTTCCTTTATTTTAAAGTATTTAGGGAGGGCGGGAGGGAGGCGGGTGGCGGCCAGCTACGCTCCGTCTGCGGAGCGTGCGTAGTGCCGCCTGGCTCCGCCAGCTCCGCAAAATGCGGAGTAGGCGGAACTACGCACACTCCGCAGACGGAGCGTAGCTGGCCGCCCACGGTTAGTGATAACTTTCACACCCTTGCAATTTTCCCTTGATAAATTACGGCAAGTCTAACGTGCTGAAATCTTTCTATGTGGGGGTTGGAGAACCGGGCCTTATGGGACCTGCCTTGTCGAACAGAGACACGAAACACTCTGTTGAGCGTGGAAAACCAGGTTTATTACCTGCAGCCAAGCACAGTTGTCCTAGAAGTACACACGAAATGTAAATTCTAAGGAGACTGCCACTTCAATCCGTGGTGCACAGTCTTTTATAGCAAACATATTTACAGAGTTTACTCCCTACACATACAAAACAACCCAATAGGAAAAGTTGGAAAACAAGCTATCAGGTGTCTCAAATACGCGCCTCTCTCAGACCCCGTGTGTTACCCCTCCCAACAAATTAATCAGTGCTAGTACCGACAATCCAATTTGCAGGTGGCAGGACATATTTGTGTGCCTCAAAGGATAGTTGTGTAACAAGAGAATACAAGGAGAGAATAGCGAAGGCCAGTCGGATAAGATAATATAAGGAAAGAATAGGAGAAGGCAAATAGTCAGTCGAGACAGGGATCAATCAACCTAGACATGGATTAACAAACTCGGCCAGACCCTGACATCGGTTTCATAAACAAGGGCAGGGGGTTACTCTTTAACAGAAGAGACACTCAGCAGCTGAGAAAAGCAAAAACACTACGTTCACCGTGCTGCTTGAGTGAGGGCAACACAAAATGGCGACGAGACACAAAATGGCGGCTAAATACGGGACGTAGTCAGAAATCAAAGAACCTCAGACCCTCCTTTTGCCATTACTAAGGCAAGACACAAAGGACTCAATTTAGTCTGAGTCGATGTTAATGGCCATGAGGTCATCGAGCTGTTGTTGTAACATCATTCTAATATTCTCTGTTTTCTGTGACACAGGCTTTGGGACACACATAGTGGCGCAAAGACCACAGATGGCAGGGCCACACTGTACACAAAGACAACAAGAGAAAATGATGGCCAAGACCATTCCAAGGAAAGTTAGTATGTTCCATCCCCATGTGGACAGTAGTCCCCAAAACCATCCCATCACAGACCAATCTCCTGTGTCCTGGTGTAGAGACTCGGAGATGATATGCAACTTGGAGATGGCTTGGTATACCGTAGGGGCATTATCAGGAATGTAAATGCAGCAACTAGACTCGATCAATTTACAGACTCCTCCACGATCTGGAAGGACAATGTGTAGAACCATTCGGTTCTGCAAAGTCATGAGGCGATCCGCCTGAAGTTCGGCTGTCAGATTACTCAAGGCTCCAGAAGTTACATTTATGGTAGCCTCAACAATACAAACTAGTTTTCTGATGTCTCTGCTATTGGCCATTGGGCCCTAGAAAGGAAGAAACCCTTTAATAAAGTCACCTCCTTCTTGTCCTGCTGTGTCTTTCGAATCAATAACCCCTCTGCCATATCTCTTTCTATGACGACCTGAAGGAGCAGTATATGTTGGAGGAAGAAGAAAAGCCAAATAGCAAGTTCCTGAAAAGTAAGTAGGAAGCCACGTATAGGCTCTATCATGGCAGATAAAATATGTGCCTTGTGATGGCACTAACGATGAAGAAATCTGAGGTGAATAGACATAAGAATGGGAACAGACACTCTTCTCCTGTTGATTTTTAACATTCTGACCATTAATCTGAGACAGAAATTACCTCGATGAGGTACAGTCCAAATTGGTGGGGATCTTCTTCGCCTAGCCTTATCTGTAAGGCTAGTAACATAACGGGTTACATTCCAGCCATCATATGCTTTTTTCTCATCCACGGAAATCTTACTAATCTCAGCAATTCTAGCCATGGCCACTATTCCCTTTATCAAAGAACTGTGACTAAAATCTACTCCACCACCATATGGACTGCCAGGAGGATACCGTAGTTGGTTCTGATAAACATTAGAAAACATAGCCAAATAGGCCCAAGCGGAGCCTTCATAGGAAAACGGAAGGACTAAATATGGCATCCCTCTCTCTGTATTATGGGGCATAAGCCCACAAACCCAACAATCAGTGATGTTCATTACCAGTTGATGCTGATGCAGTAACTGAATAAATGAATTATTAAAGTATTCTGTTCTCCTAATCTGCTCATGTTCTGAGAGTGTATGAAACCGATGTGGGGAGGCAGTGGTAGGGAAAGACAAGGAAACAGAGGTTGGAACAGGTGCTTGCTGCATAGTGTAAACAACCCAACTTACACACGCCAATAAAACACATGAACATATTAAAATAAATAAGGTTATGCCACACGGACTAACCAATAATTTCTTACATTTACTTTTCATTTGTTCGTTCTTATCATTAATTTCCACTTTAGTATCCATACTCTAAAGCAGGGGTCTCCAAACCGGTCCTGGAGGGACCATGCCAGATTTTTAAAATTACTACATGTATCTCAATGGGGATATCCCAAAAATCTGGCATGGATCCGGCCCTCCAGGACCGGTTTGGAGACCCCTGCTCTAAAGCGTTGCTCACGGCAATCTTCCTAGATCACTTAGCTGTGATTAATAGCCATCCTATGACACTGCAAGTCCTGCAGACCTACTGTCATTACTCAGGTCACAGCTTAAGACTCCAACCGTGACCCTGCAACTTGATGGATAGTGGAAAAGAAAATGTCTCTCATAAAACGTAATCAGAAAATGAAAAAGAAAAATTCAGTTGTCTTTCGTTAGTCTTGTTCTTAAATTGTACCGAGTCTTATTAGGGATTGTTTGCTCCTTAAACAAAGTTTCTGGATTCACTGTGTTCAATTGCAGATGTGATGGTACAGCTTCTTGCAAAACGTCATCGTCTTCTTTCTCAGAGTTCGTTTGATCCAGGTGTGCACTATTGAAAGGTACAAATCGAGGGACACTTTCGCCTTCACTGTTGTTTATACCCTTACGAACCCACTGGTCAAAGGGTAGAGGCAAAGGTGCCCTCTTACAGTGCACGGACCCAGTTCTTTTTCCCAACGACCTTTACTGCTGTAAGTGTTGCTAACAAGACTTGCCGAGGCGGGCCCCAACGAGGTTCCAGATTCTTTTTCCGCTGAAAATTCTTCAAACAGACCCAGTCACTGGGTTGGATGGAGTGACCTGGATCCGCAGAGGCCTGCGGCAGACCGTTTTGAACCTGTTGATGAAGAACACGTAATTTAGTGTTAAGATCATGCAAGTAAACAATCAACATTGGGTATGGGATGTCAGAATACTTTTTAGGTCTAGGGACTCCCCAGACATTGGCTGGGCACCCAAAAACGACCTCATATGGGCTGAGCCCTAATCGAGAATGCACAGTAGTTCTCGTAGATAAAAGTGCCAAAGTTAAAGCATCAGGCCAAGCAAGACCTGTGCTGGCCTGAATCTTTGCCAATTTAAGCTTGAGAGTGCCATTATAGCACTCTACCAAACCTGCTGACTGAGGGTGGTTTGCCGCATGGAATTTCTGCCTAATACCAAGATCTGTACATACTTTCTGCATGATTTGGCCTACGAATTCACTCCCATTGTCACTCCAGACAATGCACGGCAAACCAAACCTCGGGAAAAACTCCTTCAAAAGGACTTTGGCAGTAGACAAAGCAGTATTGTCCTTTAGGGGGTAGGCCTCTATCCATCTGGAAAAGGCACACACCACCACCAGAACATACTTGAGGTTATTACAACGATCCATATGAATGTAATCAATTTGTAATACCTAGAAAGGGTATGTAGGGGGAGCAAAATGACCTGCTGAAGTTGGGGTTCCTTTTCCTGGATTATGGATTAAACAAACAATGCAATGCTTCACCACATTTTCTGCACATTTAGGAATTCCTTCATTCTGCCATACTGGTGCCAGAAGTTTACATATGCCTTTTGCACTAATGTGGGCTGGACCATGCGCCATAGTAACTACAAGTAGTACGTAGGCGTCTGGTAACAGCCAACGCTGATGTTCTGAAAATTCCGTCCAACATTCCCGTACTTTCTTTCCACTTACTCAATTCCTACTCAGTACCCTCTTCTTGAATCGTTCTCACACTTTCTATTGTGTCCTCACACATTTCTCCCTCTCTGACCCATCTTGCAGGGCCCGCAATACACATGCGACTCGTAGCATCTTTCTCAGTTTCTTTCGCTACCTCATCTGCAAAAGCATTCCCGCGACCCACATCATCAGTAATCTTCTTATGAGCACTACACTTCACTATTGCTATTTGGGTAGGCAAAGCAAGTGATTCGAGATGGGAAGTAAAGAATCCTCTTTCCTTCCACAAACGACCGAAGCTATGAGCCACACCAAAGGCGTATTGGCTATCAGTGTAAACATTCACTCTCTTTCCCTTAGCCAACACACACGCTCTTGTTAGGGCAATTAGTTCAGCTGCTTGGGCTGAGTTCTGTCCAATGCGTGCTGTCTCCACTACCGTATACAAGGTGGTAACAGCATAAGCTGCAGTCGTCTCGCCATTTGGAAGTTTGAAACAAGACCCATCCACCCATAGGATCCCATCCGGGTCCATAAGTGGTGTGTCTTTTAAGTCTATTCTGCCTTTCGTTTCCTCCTCTGTTCGAAGAAAACAATCATGCTGTTCTTGAATGCCTTTCTCGTCCGGAATGGGCAACAATGTTGCTGGATTCAAAGTATTACACCGCTTGATGTGTATATGGCTAGCCAAGAGCGTCTGCTCATATCCAGACAAGCAAGCACTCGTGAGGTGTTGTGTTTTCGTTCTGTTTAAAAGAGTATCTACTGCATGTGGTACCATAACAACAAGAGTGTTATCTAATACCAATCCAGCAGATTGACGAATTGAGATTGCTGCCGCTGCTGTAGTCTGAGACAACTAGGTAATGCCTTGGCTACGGGATCCAACGTAGCCGAAAAATAGGCACATGGCCGTTGTTTGTCTCCAAATTGTTGCGTTAAAACTGACAAAGCACAACCCTCTCTTTCGTGAACGTAGAGTGTGAAAGGCTTACTGTAATCTGGAGTACCTAACACAGGGGCAGAACACAAGGCAGTCCGTAAGTCAGAAAAACTCTTCTGACATTCATCAGTCCAAGGAAAAGGTTGGGGTGTATCTTTCAGAGTAAGTGCCAACAGAGGTTTAGCCAACAAAGAAAAATTCGGAATCCACTGTCTACAATAAGAGGTAATGCCCAGAAAGGCACGCACCTCCCTTTGTGTGGATGGCACGAACATTTGCGCAATTGCTTGAATTCGTTCTGGGGTCAATCGTCTTCCCTCCTTTGACAAGAGATGACCTAAATAGGTAACCTCTTGGCGGCAATATTGCAACTTAGAGGGGGACACCTTGTGATGCAGGTCAGACAAATGACATAACAGTGAAACAGTCACATCCTTACAAACATCCTCTGAATCAGCAGCAACTAACAAATCGTCCACATACTGAATAAGAGTGGCACCTGGGGGTAAAATGAAAGCGTCCAGCTGAGATTTCAAAGCCTGACTGTAAATGAAGGGACTCTCACAATAGCCTTGAGGTGCACGTTTGAATCGGAAACTTCGGCCTCCAAGAGGGAAGCCAAAAATATGCCTACTTTCCTCAGCAATAGGAATGCTAAAGAAAGCATTTTTTAGGTCAATAACCGAGAACCATGCCGGTGAAGCGGGTATCATAGTAAGCAAGGGAGTGATATCTGGGACAACAGGAAACTGGGGGACAACAATCTTGTTGACCTCCCGAAGATCGATCACAAAGCGATATACAGGAGGCTGAGAAGGATCAGTGCGTTTAAGAACAGGTAGAACAGGACTGTTGCAAACATTACCTCTCGTCTCTTCAACCACACCCTTCTGAACCAGATCATAGATAATAGCCAACAAAGGTCGTTCACCATCATTGGAAATCTTATACTGAGGAATGCGTGGTAATTTAACATTAGGCTTAATGGTAACCACGTAAGGTGGAATCTGGAGCAGACCAACATCATTCGGACCCGTAGCCCAAAGCGTAGCAGGAAGAGACTGCAATTCAGGCGGGAATCGATCTTTAGATAAATAAATAGGAGAAACCAATTTCTCACCCAAGGTGAGATTCACACCAGAAGGGGAACAATACAACGTTGCATGAAGACGTTTCAACAAGTACAAACCCAACAAGTTCTCTCTGCAACCAGTCGTCAAAATAAGCGGAGCTTCCAAATCTTAAGGACCAATCGAAAGAGGCAAAGGAAAAGAAACCGGGTTAGCAACTGGGGCACCAGAAAATCCTACAGAAACGTTTGTTAAGCCAGACAAAGGTGCCCAAGGGAGTTTGGAATGAATGATAGAACTTCTCATTGCACCAATATCCAAAAGAAATGGCTCTGCAACACCCAATGCAACAACTTTAACATAAGGCCCATTCTGATCCAATGGAACTGATACGACTCCCTTACTTTGTCCATGGCTGTCCTAATTAGAATGAAAATCCTGAACCTCACCCTCAACACAATAATCGTCATTATAATATCGTGCAGACTGAGTATTCTGCTGATCAAAATAATTTAAAGAATTCTGAGGGGGAAAGGAACGGTGACCTTGAGGCAACGCACCTCGCCCTCTACCTCTAGGTGCTGATTGAAAACCACCACGGCCTCGCGGCCCTGGGAATCCACCATTACGCTGCAATAAAACTGGACAGCTATTCTTAAAATGGCCTTCCTCTTTACAATAGGCACATTGATTAGGACCAAGCAAAGGTCGTGGAACCAAAGGTTCAGGTTTCTGTAACAACTTCTGAAGCTGGGGGGGCTGTTGAAACTGGCGCTGAGCAGAACGAGGAGGATAAGCCTGTTGCAAAAGAACCTTCATTTTTAATTCTTTAGTCTTCTTCTCGATCTTATCTTTCTCCTCTTTCTCCCTATTCTCATAATACTGAGCAGTGGCTAATATCTGTGCAGACGTAGAAACAGCCCATGAACTTTCTGAGTCTTTCAATTTATGCGATAATTCAGGAAGTAAATTAAATACAAATGTATCCACAAATAATCGCTGTCCACCTTCAGTACTCATATCCTGACAACTGTGATCGATAAACGTCTCCTCAAAGCGAGTAAAGAAATCGGAGACACTCTCATTTTTCTTCTGCTTACACGCAGCTAACTTATCCCAGTTAACGCATTAGGCAGGCATCATCGTCTTCATTAAAGCAATGATTCTACCAGGCAATTGTGTAATCAAATCATCTGGCTTAGCACTGCCCACTTGTGCTGCATCTGCGGCAGAAATAGCTGCCCAATTACCACCTAAGGCTTGATCATGGTCTTCCCTACGAATCCGAGCCCACAACACTTGTGGAACTACATTCCCCATCAGCATGTCAATATCGGCCAAATTCATAATACACGCATCAACAGTCTGTGATAGCTCCTTATAATACCCAGCAGGTTTTTTACGAGGGTCCGGTAGAGACTGTTTGAATGCCAAAACTTCAGATCGTTACCAGGGGACGTGTACCCATATATGCTGGAAATGAGCAGGGATAGCCTGAACAGCACCCGCTTGCGGAACCTCTTTTCTCCATACTGGAGGAACTTCTCTCATAGGGTACTGTTTCATTTTCTGTCTAACTGCAGGATCAGGTTCAAGAATAGTCTGAGAGGAGAATAAAGACCTGAAAGTGACAAGTGTCTTTACAGCGTCCTCAACTTCGGAACCCACAATAAGTCCTTTATCAAACCTATCCTGTATATCTAACAGACCCTGAGGGGCTAAATCCAACTCCATATCCTCCCATCCTTTGACAAGAGTGTCACACATGACATTAAAAACATATCTCTGCGTGGTCGCATTCCACTGGAGAAAGGTGCTCAGAATATCAGGTACACTATACAGTGGACCACTCATGATCCATTTGTGAGCAAGAGAGTCCAATGCAACTCGTTCGGCAGAATCTGGAATTTGACTACGGGATTGCCTTCGAGAAAAAGCAGGAGTCCTATTAAAAGACCCAAAAAGAGGGGAGAAAAGGCCGGGAACAGTATCAACCAACCAATTACGAGTTGGGGAAGAAGCAGACAATAAAACTGGAGACGCAGTATTAAGCAAAGGAAGAGAAGGACTAGCCGTCACAAGAGGGACCGAAAGTGAAGGGGACTGACGTACAGAAGTTGGTGGCAAAGGAGGTGCAGGTGGCAATGCAGGAAGAGGCAATTGCGGAAGAACCGGACCACCTGGCTGAATAACAGGTTGCCGGACAGGCGGCAACAATACAGGTGCATTAGCTCCTGGTACATAAGGCAGAGGCAATCTCAACAAATGGGACATCAAGGGATCTTCATCAAGATCCTTACTCTGCGGAAAAGTAGGCAACACAGGGTAGCATCTATCTATTGCCATACGATGTTGTCTGTCTGAGACTTCTATCGCTCGATCAGTCTCATCGTCCTTAAACTGTTGGGCAGCCTGTTTGATTGTCATATCTTTCGCTTTTCTATCTCTTTTTGCCTGCTTAATTTCTCTCTGTTTGGCTTCTTTACGCCAAAGGCGGAAAGAGTCAAACATTTCCGGCCGGGCTTTTCTCTTGAACAAAATTGCTTCCAAATTATCTAATATATCAGGCTCAAAGCTACCATGTTGTGGGCACCGTAAAACCCCATCTTTCTTCATGTATCGGATACATGCCTCATTAAAGGCAATGGGACCAACACCATGTTTAGAATAGAGCTCATAAGTGGGAGTTCCAAACGGAGAAATCAGACATGAGTCCTCGAGCCGGGAATCCCTATTACAACCAAAACAACAAAACTTCCTAAATCCGTTAAACCAGGCATCTTAAGTTTACTGGTCCGTTTATCAACTTCAAGGAGTGAAAACAAAGAACACAGTACAAATGTGCTCACCCCTTGGCTTCGGCTATTGCAATGGTCGAATAACAAAATGCAAAACCAAAACAAAGAAGTGGGCGCTACCCACGAGTACTTAACTAAATGGTCTTCTCACGCCAACAGAGGTCCGTCTAACGTCTCGCAATACCAGTCATCACCAGAGGGTCCAAGGCAGGGCGGCAGTCAGGACAGCAGTCGTCAGCAGCCATCGGAAATAAGTAGCCACGCTGCAAAAGACCTTCGGTCCACTTCGACATACAGGGGTCGCTTGACGTGGCTCGCGAATCCTCCGGAATTTTCTTGCGGGGCTTCTCACGACCCTCGGGCTGAACCGCTACCTCTGAAGCCGCCCCACGTTGGGTGCCAGTTGGAGAACCGGGCCTTATGGGCCTGGCGGCGCAGGGCACGCCTTAAATCCCCGAGTTTCTGCCTTGTCGAATAGAGACACGAAACACTCTGTTGAGCGTTGAAAACCAGGTTTATTAGCTGCAGCCAAGCACAGTTGTCCCAGAAGTACACACGAAATGTAAATTCTAAGGAGACTGCCACTTCAATCCGCGGCGCACAGTCTTTTATAGCAAACATATTTACAGAGTTTACTCCCTACAAATACAAAACAAGCCAATAGGAAAAGTTGGAAAACAAGTTATCAGGTGTCTCAAGTACGCCCCTCTCTCAGACCCCGTGTGTTACTCCTCCCAACAAATTAATCAGTGCTAGTACCGACAATCCAATTTGCAGGTGACAGGATGTATTTGTGTGCCTCAAAGGATAGTTGTGTAACAAGAGAATACAAGGAGAGAATAGAGAAGGCCAGTCGGATAAGATAATATAAGGAAAGAATAGGAGAAGGCAAATTGTCAGTCGAGACAGGGATCAATCAACAGAGACATGGATTAACGAACTCGGCCAGACCCTGACATCGGTTTTGTAAACAAGAGCAGGGGGTTACTCTTTAACAGAAGAGACACAGAGCAGCTGAGAAAAGCAAAAACACTACGTTCGCTGTGCTGCCTGAGTGAGGGCAACACAAAATGGCGACGAGACACAAAATGGCGGCTAAATACGGGACGAAGTCAGAAATCAAAGAACCTCAGGGTGCCCATTAAAAAAATGCAAAACACGCAGTTTTTGGTGTATTAAATACGTTAGTTCGGATAGTCTTTATTTCGGTACTATACCATAAAAGAGAGTCACATTAAAAATACAATGTTCATCAAAAATTAAAATTAACATCAACAGGTTAAAAGGAACAAAACAAAGCACCGGGCATTTAAGTTTGAGTATAAGCATACACTTAACCCTTACAAGTATATACATACACTAAAACCATGGGTTAAAAGAAAAATGTCAAGGCAAAATGTGAATTGAGAAATAAATACAATATTAATAAAATCCAATAGAAAATCCCATCTTAGTTGAAATTAACTGATGTTCTGTTTCTTAGCAGCCAAACATGCAACAGATAAAGAAAGGAAGCAAGAGGTAGGTAGTAGTGGTCCCTCGGAGGGAAGACCCGCACAATCAATTTTTAATCTATATTTGCAACTGATCAAAAAGGTGTGAACAATTCAATTAATATAGTCTGGCTGGGGTGCTATAGTAGCTTAAGACGCCTACTTCCTACAGATGCTATTAGCAAGTTAGAAACGAACAAGCATGCACATGTATATAAGAACAAAGCTATAACAGCACACCTCTCAAAATATTATAACAATCCAAAAACGGTACTGGAGAGGTAATGCACGAAGTCCAAGCTCTAATGTGACCTAAAAAATATTATATTAACTCTCAAGATTATAAAGATGGAGGAAGAGAAAAGATCCAGAATACCACAATTACCATAAAGTAAGAAAAAAGATTAACCCAAGGGATGATAGGAATAGAATCACATTTTGGGTCAATAGCTCATGTTCTCATGCTTGCAATCGGACGTTGCCTTTTGAAGTATCTACATCAGACTACATCGAGATAATTCTCTTAATCAGAGGGTCTTTTTTTTGTTTTATTGTAGTTATGATTATTATCACTTTGGTTTGTGGTAATTCTCTTTCACATATCAGCATTCTACATATAAACTTCTTCCCTTTCTTTGCACCTTGTGGGATGTCAATCACTTCTATATGATTCTATTCCTATCATCACTTGAGTTCATCTCATTTCCCTATTTTTTATTCTTTCTTACTATATGGTTATTGTGGTATTCTGGATATTTTATCTTCCTCCAGTTTTATAATCTAGAGAGTTAATATAATATTTTCTAGGTTTAATCACAATGTATATGGTTTTATTAGGTTCTCTGTAAGGTACCATCATTCACTGTTGCACTAGAATCCGTATGATAATATTATACGATATATATAAGTTCATCTTTGTGTATAGGTCTTTTAAAAAAAATAATTGGATCATGATAGATTATTTATTATATGATGTTTACTCTTTCCAGCCTTGACAACGTCTAGGATTAGACAAAACACGTGTCGGCAAGATCGCGTGCTGGGTATTTTGTTTTTAAATGATAAAAAGAGAATGAAAATAGACGGACGATTTCTTTGGACTACCCATATTTTCTGTATACCTGATGTCCCATTAAATTGTCTTCACAAATTTGTGTACAGAATAACAATAGAGCTTGGACTTTGTGCATTACCTGTTCAGTACTGTTTTTGGACTGTTATACTATCATGAGGGGTGTGCTGCTTTAGCTTTGTTCTTTGGTACATAAACATGCAACAGATACGTGGACTCGGAAGATCCGAAAAAAAGGGGTCGTGTCGGCTTGAAGATTCCCCTAGGCTTCCTCATTCCTGATTGTACCAAGCTTTCTAGAAATTGGGATCAGTCATTTTGCATGTGATTCTTTATATATTTGACAAAACAAAAACAAGTGTGGTACATCCTCCTTCTTATAACCACACATACTACACCCCTGATCTATGCTATTCATTAATCCTGGCCATTTTGACATAAAACTGTTGAGGTGCAAGTTTCCATGTCTAAACTGGATATGTTATGTGTATGTCATCACAAACATTTTCAAAATGGTAGCTGTCTTTAATCACTAAAAACGAGGGACTTAAAGTGCCTTGTGCGTGCACTAAAAACGAGTTATGTTTATAAATATTAAATACATTTTTTTACCTCCTTCAAAGTAATTAGGGTGCAACAACCTACTGGAACACTCCAGAAATTATCCAACCCATCCCCTTTAGAGAGAAAAATGTAATCCATGGTAGTTTAGTTGCATTCGGAAGACTAAGAATTTCCACTAGCCCATTTCGATATAGCAAAAGTTCAGTGGTGGCCCAAATGCATCTCCAGAAAATTAGCAGACGAATTTCAATCTTATCGCTAATCGGACCGAGGTCCAAATAAAATCTCAGCGGTGCTTGAGGAGTGTTGACTGGTAAGCACAAAAGCTATCTTGTAAACCTTTTTTCCACCATTGCCAAGGGTTTTAAGTTTTTATGCCCCCATATCTCTGCGCCATAAAGGGCAACCGCAAGTGCCTGATATGTATAGTTGGACAACTTGCGATACAAATTTACACAGATCTTTTGTACAGCTTCAACAAAACCCTGCTATGCTGCTCCAATTTTATTCTTCTATTAGCGACTAGAGATGACTAATCAAGAGTAATCCCCAGGTAATCAGTGACGTACCTGCTCTAAGGGGATACCGTCCAGAGTAGGGTTTGAACGCGAGGAAGGACAGGGATTAAAAACCAAAAGAATTGTTTTGCTAACATTAATTTCCAGCCCCCTCATCTGACAAAGTCTACAGAGACCATCAAGTAATTTCTGAAGCCCCGTTGGTGACTGAGACAGAAAGAGGGTACCAGCAGTGAACATGAGGGTCGGGACCCTCATGCCTGTTAATCCAGGTACATTGTTATCACTATTTAAAAAATCTACTAGATTCATAAAAACAAGGTAAAAAGGGTGGGGGCAATACACTACCCTCTCTTACCCCGCGCATCACAGGGATAGGATCGATAACATCATTCAGTTTGCCACATCTAATCTGCATGTAGTTGTTCTGATGCAGTCTCTCATTTATACTGCACAAATAAGCTGTGATGACCAGTTCAGTAAACTGTTTCCACAACAGGGTTCGAGGGACCAGATCAAACGCTGCTCTTAGATCGACAAAGACTGCATACAGCCTTTTCTTCTTGAGACTAACGGTATTCCAGTAAATCATGTGCATTCTAAGGACTTGATCTACAGTCAAAGTGTTGGATTGCAGTAGTGTTTGGAGAGGGCAAATGATATCATTTTATTCAAGCCTAAACTGGAGCCTGCTCAGTATAATCCTGCTGAAAAGTTTTAGTGTGGCGTCTATTAAACTAATTAGCCTATAGTTGGCAGGGTACAAAGGGCAGCCGTCTTATAAATGGGGAGAATCTCCGCTCCAGCCCACGATTTTGGGATAATTGCTCCCTTTGAAATGGCATTGAATACCACCGTAAAATATGGTGTCCCAACATCTATTTCTGATTAAAAATAAGTCTGCTGGAATCTTGTTGATGCCAGGAGCTTTTCTTGGGGCTATCTTCCTAATGGTCTCTTTTACCTCCTTGCACATTATCGGGGGAAATCTCTTGTGTCCTTCTCTGATCTGGCACATGAGGAAATGACTGTTGATTCTGGGAGTATATGCTCCTCTTGTTTTTGTTGGTATAAATTAGTGAAGTGGGCTATCCAGGCCTCAGCCGCAACATTATTATCAATTTTGGATCTTCCTTCCCTGTTCCCAGTAGCAATTAAATTCCAGAATAGGTTTTGATTATTTTCTCTGGAGGCTGCTAGAAGAAGGTCCCAGTTTTGGTTGTCCCATTTCCTTTTTGCCTTTGCAAGAACAATTTTATATTCAGTTCTCTTTTCCTGAAAGTCTTCCCTTCTTCTGCTCTTAATGGCAGTGATCAGGGTGCTTTTGACCATACTACATTGTTTATTGAACAAGGATGGTACTCTACTCTTAGGCTTCTGAAAATGTCCGCCTTTAGGCTATTAAAGAGAGAATTATGTGCTTCTTCAACCCTTAGTACAGCTAATTCCTCATTTGGCCCTATCTTTAGTATACTAAAAACCTCCAGTGCATATCCCATCTTGTCATATATAGATCTCAGGGCCCTCTCGGGCCTGACGACTGCTGGCCAATGAATTCTATGTGTCTTATTGGTAAGCTTACACCTCCCATCCAGTGGCTGGGAGAGGGCTAGCTGACTTTGGCCAATTGGAATCTCTAAATCCATCTCAAGCAAATTATGGTCACTAATGTGCCTGGCCAAAACAGCCATGGCTACTAAAAAGGCTACATTTAAAATCTAAGAATAAAGAATCAATAAGACTGGTGCTTCCTATTCCATTAAAAGTGTGGGTACCCTTTCTGTCAGTTTTGATTCGTCCATGATGGGTGCAAATCATACAATTCAGGGAAAGGGCAGTTAGTTGTAACGCCAGGGGAGTCCACTTCTTGATTGGGGTAATAATGAAAGCAGAGATTGACCAAATCATATCCTCCACTGACAAAGAATAGTGGTTAACCAGATTTGAGGGTTCAAACTGACAATCCCCCAATATAGTTAATGTGTTGGGGTGGAGACCTGCTATATGTGTTATCAGCACATCAATGGTGGCAGATTCCTAGTGCTTGACAGAGAGTCTTAAGTAAATATTATAGATATTTGCTTGGCATCTATTGGGGAGTTTGGTGGTTACACAAAGATTATCTTCCACTACTGGTTCAGTCCCCAGCACCACACATGTACCCCAATCCAGGTCATTAGGCCTAAGAAGGGCCTTCCCTGCCCATACGTCCTGGCATTAATACAAAATGCGGCAAGGTCGGGACGACTAATTTCCCTGCTTTTCACATTTCTTGGAAAAGTCAAATATCAAAGGTGTTTATGTAATTGCCCCATTCAGGATCACCTAACTTGGAGCCCAGTCCAGCGAGCTTCCAGGAAAGTAACCTTAATTTCCTATAGCTCCCCAGGAAGTGCTTGCTTAACTCATCTCCCCCAGTAATCGCCTTACGGCTACCTCCCACTAGGTCTAACGCCTTATCGGCTATTAAGGTATTAATGTAAATGTAAATGTACAGGAATTTATATAGCGCAAACCACCGAGCGGTTTCTAAGCGCTTGCTTAGGGAACCTGTCCTGGTATTCCCCTGTGTGATAACCCCGGCAGGGTATCCGCAAGGTGAAAGCCAGGCATCCCGCCGCGAGGGGCCGTTGTGGAGATTAAGCAAGCTATTGCCCAGAGTCGCAGAGTGTGAACCCGTGAATCAAGTAGGCACCGGAGCGAGAATTGTCAAGTCCATGGACATTTTAGGACTCAAGACCCCGCCAAGCCGGGAATTGAACCCTGGTCCCGGGCTGACCTCTGCTTCCAAGTCTGCCTCCTCTAACCAGTGAGCCACACTTCTCCACCACACTTAGCCATATTTAGACTTACAGAATGGGCATTAGACTGTATTTTGACCCCTAGGTGAAAATGGTGGGAAGCCCTTAGCTGAGTAGCTGTGACTAAAGGGAGTCTTATTACTCTTGGGGTTTCTTAGAGCTGTATGGACCATTAGGACATGCATCCATCTCCTTCCTATATGTTACCATACCACGTGCCTTGGCATGCATAACACAATTACTTCTACTGCCTTCTTCAAGTCAATCAAAAAGGTCCATGGGGCCAAACCTGTTATGCACTGGAACGTTATACAAATCTCCATACGGTGACTGATTACCACTAGGGTCCCTGGGGCACAAAAGGAGAATAATCTTGGTATCTTGAGGCAAACTCGTTTGGGAATTCAACAGGGGCTTGTAGAAATATCCCAGGGGAAGTAGACTAACCCCAGAGCCCCTCGAATGACCAAGGCCACTATTATATAACAATTTATAAACAACTGCATGATCTCTAAAATTGATGACCATACAGTCTCTGGGACAATCATTTGCCCCCTGCCGAAAGCCACCCCCAATGCTGAGTGAACAGAAAATTATAAGCCACAGAGGTTGAAAAATTCCTGAATTTTCCCAGCCAATTGAGACACTTATTTCTCAGTTATGTGTGAGTTTCCCTCAGCCCATCTCTTAAACCAGGAACCCCAGTCATCATCACCATGTAAGGACATGCCTTGGGCATATCAATTGTCACAGGGGCCTTGGTTTTAAAGGGATGTGTGTCAGCCACTCTACTTCTTACTGAAATGTCGCGAGAATCTTGGGAGAAGGTGTCACAGAGTTGCTATACTTCAAACCAATGCCCCTAAATTCCCCAAGCATGTGAAATGCTCCTGCGTCCCATGGGAACGGGATTCTGCGGTTCTGGAGATACTAACTCCAGCAGGCGGGTCTGTATGTGGAGAGGTAACTTCTGGCTGGGGTCGTTCTAAGTGTGGATTTGAATTAATACGTTTGGTTGCCCGGGATTCAAGGACAATTATTTTATCCTGTAGTGGGGTAAGTTCTAAATGTATCAACTCTTTGAGTTGGTCCATCCCAGCAACCACAAATTCATCTAGCCAGTCCGATTTGGTGCAACTGGTCTTTCCCCTCCTTCTGGTCAGGCCGTTTTACCAATTTTTGCCTTAGATTTAACAGGCAGGGTGGCTGTCGGAACAGCACTTTCAAGGAGGTGCATGTTAGGGACAACCCATTTATGTTTAGATAAGTGTTGGAGTGGATACAGTGGGTGCTTCCGCTTGTCCTTGGCAGCGACTATGGGGGGGCCTAGGTGTCATGGTATTTTGTTTGCTGGCAGTGTCAATTTCAAAATCAATTTCAGTTGTAGCTACAATTTCAGCATGAGCCTCCAGCGGGGGTGAAGCAAGTGGTAGTATACTCGATGCACTTATGAAGGGTTCGCCACCACCCCAAGTGAAAGTCTTCGTTTAGTAAGTTCAGTTTCAGTGGCTATTACGCCGCTAGCCCTTTGGAGTATGTTATCAATGGTGGTCACTTTAGCAGGAGGCGGGCCACGCAGGGTGCGACCAATGCTGCAGGACGTGGTGCATCTGCGCCTTGGCTTATGTCACTGCTGGGCAGCGCAAGCTGGGGGCTGAAGTCTCCTCTCCTCCCTCATTGCAACATACAGCAGCAGGTGAGGGTCCCACACTGCAGGACGCCTCAGGTAGATTTATGGTGCTCTGTGCCTTGGAATACATCAGAGCCGGGCAGGGCACACTGGGGTCTGAAGCCTCCTCTCCCCCTCACAGCAAAACTAGGCAGCAAGTGAGGGTCCAAATTCCTCCTTGTATGCATCATTTGCAAGTTAAAAGTGAAATAAAAGGATTATACCACATTTTTGAAATTACCTCACTCTGCGGAAATGGCATTTACTACATGTGGTAAATTTCTCACCGATTTCGACTAACTTGTTACGAGGGCCTGCCGCCTTAGTGACAAACTCTTGGCTGTCACCTGAAGTTTAAACGTTAATCCTGCACTTAGCTGGAAATCTAGCTTCATTGATTCACTAAGGTAAACAACAGAACAGAATACAGTCACATACACAAAGGATCAAGTCAACACAAGTAAAATATAAAATGTGAATGGAACACAAAACCACAGTAAAACACATCATATTACAACAGTGAAATGCAAAATACAACACAAAAGCACAAAAAACAATGCACGCATCATCACCACAACAAAATGTTGTAAACTACTTTCTTGTCACACATTACTACCTCCAGAGACCTGCTGTCATAAAACTCTGGTTATTGCATTAAGCCCTGCCTTGCTTACCACCAAGGGCATGAAAGAACGCCTGTCAAAAAAACTGTGGGGCATATTACCAAGTAATAGTGATAATTATCGCTATTGCTTGGTTAGAGACAAAATTTACCGCCGAGCTGCCGCGATTTTTATCGCAGATAAACCTTGGCATTACCAAGGTTTATGGCAAATTCGATAAAAATCGACCGCAATGCATGAATATCGCTGAAAAGTCCACGATATTCATGCATTACCGAGCTAATGCTCTTAGCCATGTTATCCACCTCCCATTGGATAACATGGCTAAGAACTGCTCAGGGCAGGTGTTAGCTTTTGGAGATATTCGCGCTTAGCACGAATATCTCCAAAAGTTGGTAATAGGAGATAGCGATGTTAGAGACTGTTTCCAGTCGCTAACATCTTGGCACGCCCACTTTGCATGTCATTAGTGATAAATATCACTGACATGCAAAGTGGGGCCCAAGATGGTCGCTATCTCCTACTAGCTGTCGCTAACTGGTGTTAGCGACAGCTAGGTGATAGGGAGATAATTTTATCTCCGCTTTCTTGGCTTTTAAAGCCAAAAAGCGGAGATAAACCCCCTTGATAATATGCCCCTGTGATCCGTCCTCCTGACTAACGAATCTCTTATCCACTTCTACGGGAAGGCAAGAGGCAACGGTAGCTTTTCATCTTTAACGTGACAGGTGAAAGAGACTTTTAGAAAAGAAAAACAAAGCGTTGCTTTGGCAGCTCTGACTATAATAAGACATAAAAAAACAATATATGAAACAGTGCAGGTGGTGGTGGCCGGGGATGTAGGATTATAGAGGGTTGAGATTAATGTTATTATGATGAGTTTTTGAACAACATATGCATTTGCACGCGCTTGGTCTTTCACTTACTTTCAGATCGTGCTCTCATTGCAGCCTGCTAAAAACACCAGCTTGCTTCTGTTTTAAAAGCAATCAATGCAACCCTCTCTTGTTTCCCAAGAGCCTGGAACGGCCCACAATCGAGAATATTTACAGAAACAGCACATGGTAGGAAGATGTCAGAAAAATGCCTTTTGAATTAAAACACCACTCTGTTGTGGTTTCCAGCATGAGCCGGCATGACCAAAAATATTTATCCCTTGGTTATTTTAGGAGGAGTATGTGTTGAAGAATGAATACACACAGGGTGTTTGGGGGTTTTCTCTGTTGGTCCGGTTTTTGTTTGTGTTCTGCCGACTCTCTTAAAATGGCCACCCAGTTAAACAACATTCAGCTCTCCAGATTAGCGTTCATTTCCTTAGTACAAAACACATTCCAAATGAATCCCCTAAAGCACGTTTTCCAGCGATGCCGTCGCGTTTCCCTCTGTTTGATGATGTGTGAAGAGGTCTGGAAATAGTTAGATTTCATTATCTAGCTCGAGTCACACGTTTTACTAGAGGAGCTCTTTACGGTTTATGTGCTGCTTTCAAGAAACAACATCCATGCAATGTCGCCAATGCGTAAAGGACCGCTTGGTAATAAAGCTTCTTGCTTATAAGGTGCTCTTGATGCAAATGATACAGGTAAATAATCCATACTGATTAATTTGGCATCTGTTACCTTACCCTTTACACGTCACTGGGATGGGGATGACTGCGGGGGCTTTTTATCTAGCATGGTTCAAAATGTATGTTGTAGTGTGTGACCTGATCACCGGAAGCACTTAGGTGCCTAACTAGGAATAGGAAGCGCTACATAAGTGCAGTTGGAAAGCAGGGGCCTCATTTATGAACCCTTGCATCACTTTTACGCCGCTGGTGCATCACTTTTTGTGACGCACCAGTGGCGTAAAAAATGCGCCTTGTTGCGCCATATTTACAAAGTGACGCATCTAGGTAGATGCGTCACTTTGTAAACCCCTGCGCCACATTATACCTGCGCCATATATATTGTATGCAAGGGGGGCGTATTGACGCAAGAAAGGGTCGTAGAAGTGTCGCAGTGAAATCTATGAGATTTCACTGCGTCACTTCTAGGATGCTGTTGCGTCAAAATCTTGCGCCTGCCTCACAGCAGGCGTAAGACTGATGCAGGCCCTTTCACATGGGGCTTGCCCCATGTGAAAGGACGCATTGCTGGAGTTGCGTCACTTTTGTGACACACTCCAGCAATGCGTCACTTTGCGCTTACAGATACGTCAGAAATACTGACGTATCTGTAACTCCTTGCGCAATGATGCATCATAATGTAAATATGACGCATCATTAGTGTCGCAAGGAGAGCGCAGTGAAAAGTGACGCATCGCTGTTTTCACGCAGCGATGCGTCACTTTTCATAAATGAGGCCCCATATGTGTTCGAGTAACTATTGGGTTGACATCTTCTTTTGGTTTCTAAAAAGGCTAAAGCAAACTATTAAAAACATTGTTTGTCATACCCATCGTATGCTGTGAGGCTAACTCAAGTATCTTCTCTCACAAGTTGGACATGCCTCAGGAATCACAGTAATAGGGACAGAGAGCAGCATTCGGACATATGAACATGAGCAATTACCTTTAGGAATGCACAACAATATTGAATATTGGGAATACATGAACATTTCCAGACCACTTGTACAGGAAACATAGCTTTTTTGATATCCACGTTTTTATCGAACATCCAGGAGGGACTACATTATCTACATCTCCTATTAGTTCGAAGGGGTGACATTTTCCCCAGATTCATTCCTAAACATTAAAGTGCATAAATTACACAGGGGGTGGCAGATTCGATAACACCAAACATTCCTGAAATCCTGCCTCCTCAATTCTAACGATCTCTTCCCTCTTCTGCAATACATTTTTTCTGTTGGCAGACACATGTCCCGAACAAACTGAAACACACCATCATTAAACCACTTCTAAAGAAACCTATTGTGAACAAGCATTGACATAGCCAATAGGTCTCGCTTTTGGGACCTTATAAGTGTTTAGCCATGCAACAATTGATGTTGTGGCACCAGGGATATTGTGCTGCATAACGAAATACTTATAAGGCCCCAAAAGCGAGACCTTTTGACTATGCCAATGCTTGTTAATTAAATGCCAGTACTAGATTATCTCAAGGCACATGCCAGAGGATGAAAATTCATGCACTTTTTCCTGCCGCTAAAAAAAACATATTTTCTTGAAACAAAATATAGAAAAACATTGATCACTGCAATAGTTTAATCACTAATCATGTGACCCAAATCACTTCCTGCGACTCCCAACCTGTGCCTTTGGTAGTTCTGTGTCCACAGAGGACACAGTGTGACCTGCAAACTCACAAGTGTTTCATATGAGGTGCTATCAGCTCCATACCAGATGTCTGCTCAAAATGTCCCCTTGGCCTTCAGAGAGCCTTTCAGAAACCAAAGTCACTGCGCTGCCAGGCTTATCAGCAAAGTCCGGCTAAGTCAAGTCAGTAGTAGGTCAAACTTCCGGCCAAGGCCAGCTTTAGCGCTGGTGGTGCCCAGTGAGGCAATGTTTGTTGGCGCCCCCCCAATGACCACCGTCATCACAGATTCCCTCACTACCACCCTTTAACCGAGCCCCTCAAGTCTCCATAACCTCTCTCTCATGTGCATTTAATTAGTATTTTAGCGCCACTAATACCAGTGTAGTGTGGATAAGTCAAGCATCGGAGATAAACAAAAGTGACATGTGTAATTGGAGGCACATTGCTGCATTATTTACTCACTGACGAGGATGGGGGGTTGTTAGAATTGGGGGTCTTTAGTTGGCACAGGTACGTACTTGTAACATATAGGGACCCTCTCCTCTAGTCAGGGTAAGGGGGTACACTCTTGAAATAACCTCTGCTCACCCCCTTAGTAGCTTGGCACGAGCAGACAGGCTTATTTCAGAGGCAGCGTGCAAAGCATTTGTTAACACATACAGTAATCAAGTGACAACACTACAAATGGACAACACACAGGTTATATATTTATAAAAATAAGTATATTTTATATACAGTTAGCACAACTCCATAAACAACAAAAATAATCCACAATACTATTAGAAATCAAGAGTTTTTGTTAAAAAAGCTTAAATCAAATTTCTGTGCGAGTTGGTAGCCCTGTCCGGCTACAGCGTTGATAAAATACCACAAAGTCTAACAATTCCAGCGGACCGCATCGATACGGGCCCACTGAAGTGTAGACAGACTCGGTCACAGTACTTTTACTTGATGCAGCAGGCACAGGTGTGTGAGCCGGTTCCAGCGTTCGTCGTGTTGCAGAACAGAAAGCATTACAGGACGCGTTGTCCCTCGATGTGGTGGAGGCAATGGCCTGTTGATGGAGTCGGTGGGTCCGAGGCGTACGTTGCAGGGCGAGACGGTGCTTCGTTGCGATGCTTGCAGCTTGCGGTGCGGCAACAGAGCTGGATTGTGTGAGCTGGCCTCGATTTAGTCCGGACAGCAGGACGAGTCGGGCGGTGCGTCACGAAGTGTGCGAGCGGTGCCCAACTCCGATGCGTTCACAGGACTCGAAGTCAGCAACAGTGATCGTGTCGGTCAGACCAGTTCGATTTGGTGTAGCGAGGCGTTGCATATCGCGGTGTCCACAAGTCGCGGTGAAGGCAACGGCTCAGTGACGGCGTCAGGACTAAGTCGGTAAGGTCAGAGCATGCATTGTTCGATGCGGATGTTGTTCGTTGTGGTGCCTACAGGACACCGGGTCGGTCGTGAGAGTCGGCCACAGCTCCCGGCCTCTGTAGCCACTGAAACAGAGTTCCTAGCAGCAAACCACAAAGGCTGGTGAAGTCTACTGGCCCAGAGACTTCGGTCAGGGGACAAGCTCTTTTCCAAGCCCTTGGAGATCCTTCACAAGTTGAAATAAAGCACACAAAGTTCCTTTCTCCTTCCTTTGGCAGTCAGGCAACCACTGCAGGCCAATCCCCAAAGCAGCACTTCAGCTTAGTCTCTCATCAGTTTCATCAGGTTCCTCTCCTCAGCAAAGGTTTCTTCTTGTAGTCCAAAAGTGATCTAATTTCTTGGGATCAGGGTCCCAATATTTATACCCAAAATCCTTTGTCCTCTAAAGGCAGAGGGGCCTTTGCCTAGTCCAAACCTGTTTTGGAGCACTCTGTTTACATGACTCCTTTCCTTTCACAGTGCAGGGCAGAAACACCAGATGCCCCACAGGAGGTGGAGCCAGCATTGTGGAGGAAAGGCACAGCCCTGGAGCACTTTGTTGACATGATTCCTTCTCTCCTTTCACAGTGCAGGGCAGAGACATCAGACGCACCACAGGAGGTGGAGCCAGCCTAGTGGAGGGAAGGGATAGCCTCATTCAGGTCCCAGGTGCAACTCCTCCCTCCCATCTAGATGCAGATCTTTCTATTAACCACTGGACAGACTCATCCTGTCTTTTGGAATCCCCCAACCCTGTCACTCAAACTCCAGACAAGGAATACACAACCTAGCAGAGGCAGGACTGGATAGAAAATACATACTTTCTAAAAGTGATATTTTCAAACACCGACTGTTAAAACCAACTTCACTAAAATATGTTTTTTATCATTCTGAGTTCAGGCATGCTAAACTCGAATTTCTACCATGTTCCCTGAGTCAGTTAGGATTGTGAGATGTAATAATCTAACTGCCCATTCTGGCCTGTGGAGAACAGGTAGCCTTGTAATAGTGAAAAACTAAAATGGCGGTAATTCATTATTAGGACATGCTGCTCACACCAGGGCATGTCCTACCTTATACTTATAATGCACCCTGCCCTTGGGCCTACCATAGGGGTGTCTGATATGAAGAAAAGGGAAGGTTTAGGGACTGGCAAGTGGGTGCCCAGTCAGCATGACAGTACCAGACTGCCCATAGGCTCTGCATTGGCAGACCTGAGATACACTTTTACAGGCCGCTTCTGTGGGTGGCACAACCAGTGCTGCAAGCCCAGTAGCAGAATTTGGTTTACAAGCTCTGGGTACACTCAGTGCACTGTACTAGGGTCTGACCAGTAAACTAAATCATCCAATCATGGAATCACTAATCCATACATCAATTTACAATAGGGAGAGCATAAGCACTTTAGCACTGATCGGCAGTGGTAAACTGCCCAGAGTCATAAAACAGCCAACAACAGGTCAGAGAAAATGGAAGAGGAAGGCAAAAAGTTTGGGGATGACCCTGAAAAAAAAGCCAAGTCCAACATGGGTGGTGTAAGAGTTTTACAATGGGGCAGCTGCAATGGTTTTGCTGACAAAGACCCCATTCACTGAACACAAGCAGTATCTGCTGTCACATCCTGCATGCAGTGACATGCATGGCTGCACATGTGACCGCTGTCAGTGTTGTCACTGATGCCACCAATGAAAACGTCTGAAGCAAGGCTGTACCGTAAGTTGCGGGAGCATGTTAATGGCATCTAGGCTCTGTACCTTACGCTATGTGCAGCCTCCAACCCTTTCTGCTTGTGTGACACTCCCGGCACAGCCATTACTTTGAGCATGGCACATATTGCTTTCATGCCTTCTCCTGTGAAAGCCTCTAGTCCCAAGGGGGCAGGCAAGGGAATCCACCACCTATCTGTAGTGGCACAACCCTTCACTGGTAGTTTAAGGCTTCCAGGTGCCTCCTTGTTATCAGGGCAACCCCATTCAGCTTTCATTTTGACTAAAGCGGTGAAAAGGTTTGTAAAAGCAAAGCTGGGGAAGGACCACTGTGTCCACTATGGCATGGCCTCATCTTGGTTACCTTAATTCAATAAGAACAGGCGCACAGATTTCTAATGAGTGAACTGTGCTGGAGAGCGCTACTGAGAACATGATCACCTCTAGGAGCCCCTCAGAGTACCTGATGTAGAGGGACACAACCACTGTGCCCAGGAAAACACAATGCGACTAAGTAAACCGAGTTTAGACCTCGGACCTTCTAGTTCGACTGCAGGTTAACCCCTTTTCATGCATCCTGAGAATTAGCAGGAGCCAAATAAACGGGAAAAGTTTCGAGAATTCTCAGAGAGCGCCGGAATAATGTTAGTCTAAAAAGTGAATGAGCAGCGTTGTTAGGGATTTTCATATTACAAAACAATTAAACACCACCTTGTTTGTTTTACATATCCTGGTCTTCACCATGTCAACAAGTACTATGAATACTATGTTGGACAAAAAAAAGTAAAATAATATATCTTGGTAAATATCTCTAGATATCAGGGTTTGTTTTTATCCTGACACATGGAGAGCATTGGATTTCTGGACACAGGTAACCTAATTAAAGTATGCAATGAGTAAAAATATGTAAACAAGCAATGAACAGAAGGGTGGGTGAAAGCAGTCACGTCATGATCAGAGACAAATGGAGCCATAAATAACAGCGTCCTGTGAGTTTTGTGCACGCTGTAAGGAAGAACAAGCGCGGCCGCCTGCTCGCTCCCGAGACTGAGGTGGGGTTACTTATATGAACTAGGCTGTATATAGAGAACCTGAAGCCCTCATACAATGCTATTCTCTCCTTTCAGTAAGTAGTCCTACGGTCACACCACATGCATTGCCCTGGACCCCCACAACAACCTTTTCCTCTGACAGCGTCATAGCTCACTCACCCTGAAGGTGAAACAACAGTATGGTCACCAGGTGACCCAGTGTCACTGAAAGTGCAATGCCCTAGATCCTGGAATTTCATCTGGATCAACTGAAGGACTATAACTCCCAGTTTGCACTAGACTGACCCAGTACAAGACCAAAGACGTCGGACAACGTTGTACAACATTGACAAATCCTATACTTCTAATGTTGAAATAAAGAGCAGACTGCAGTTGCAACCAACATGATATAATAATAAGTTGTACACAAGAACGAGGCTAGTGTAGGCTGAATAAAGGTACAGTGGGGGAGGGGCGTTGGAAATATCAATGGAAGTAAAGACAGACCTATGTGTCACAGTTAAACAAGTGTTAACAATGGGAGTTTGAGTTACAGGGACCAAATCTGATGACCTCCTACTTGGCAGGTACGTGAATGTTTGAAACAAATGAGGAGTTGTGTCACTAGCACACCTGTAGATATAAGTAGGTACGGGTAAAATAGAACACGTTTTACAGGAAAAAATCAAATCTAACTGTTGCGTGCTGCTTGGTGTCTGAGGGCTGCCAGTCCCTGGGATAACAAGACTGAAAAAGTGGATTCGAGATAGAATGTCTGGAATGGACTGGGCGCACTGCTGAAAGTGGGTAAAATTACTAAATACAACTATTGCAAACGTTTTCACTGTTTACTGCAATTTAACACAAACACAAGTAAACGTCGATTTTTCAACAAGACTTCTTTAGTTGAAAATGACATGCTAATTCACATATTGTGAAATCTTTCACTGTGAGTGGGTCAGTACTGCATGACTCAATGGATAAATTATTATCTCCACAACATACAAATACATGTAATCACATGATTAACATGATTGCATTGTCAACGGTGATTGATGGACTTCGGCCCGATGCATCTTGGGACCTTCTGTCCCTTCCTCAGGGGCCACTGCAAATAGAAAGTAAAAACAATTGACACATCCATATCCATTGAGAATAGACAGCCGTATAGCAAACTCATTGTCTTAAATGCAAAAAAATAAATTAAGCCATCAGAATCATACGAAGCTATCAAAAACATAATTTTTGTAGCTGAAAGTGATAGCGTGTCAAAGATAAAAAGTAGTAAAAGTCCCATCGGTGAGGCGTTAACCAGTAGAGTACGCATGATGACACTGTGATATTGGCAGGATGCCTAAATGTTGTAACTGTGCTGCCATTACCCGACATCCCCTGTGAAGAAGCCGCCCCGCCAGAGCCTCCCGCTTCAGTGCAGCTTATCAGTGAACATACCTGTTGCAGCAATGGCAGGAATGCAGTCCTTGGCTCATGGCCCAGGCCGCGGCCTGTTAGTACAAAAGAAAGGGAAAAAGAAAAGAAATGTGTGAGAAAGGAAAAAATATAGCCTGAGGGTATGGAGTCAGGAAACAACCATGGAGGGTCCGACCGCAGGATCTGAACGAGAGAGGGGACCAGAGGCTACAGTTTAACACCCAGTAGCCCCCCTCCACAGAGACTGTGGTTTAGGAATCATCGCCCCGGGAGCATCAGTGCGCTGTTGGGGGAATTACGAAAACTTTGACCACCAATGAATGACAAAGCGTGGGGTACGCCTGACTGGCCCAGGCCTCCGCATGCTTGAAACATCCTGTGAATGGCAGCATGAGTGAGTCAGCACATGTGTAAACAAACCTGCAGCCTCAAGGGCCCAGTTAAGCAAGTTTTGAATTATCGCGCACATGTCTGGGCCCTATAATTCAAAACAGATGGTGCATTGCGGGTAACCGGAAAAAATAGGCCACACGCATGAGTGTGTGGTGAGATTTTTGAATCCCCCTTACTATAAGTCTCGCCAGAGCAGCCCATGCGCGCTGCGCTAGGCTCAACCTAAAATGGGAACTATTAAGTGGGGAGGGAGTGGCCCAACCTGCCTTATAAGAAACTAACTTGGAAGACTGCAACACAGATTACTAAAAAAACTTTGCTTCAAATCTTGTTGTTAGACATGGCGTAAGCAGCAGATTTTTTTTCTCCAGAGAAATAAGATTTGTTCAAAAAGTACCAAAAAAATTGAAATCAGAAAACAAAAACACAATAAAACATTTTTAGAAAAAATAAAGAACTTTTAATTAGGGAAAGCACAAAAATGTTAAACAATTGTATTAAGGGAACCTGTGATAATTGTTTTTAACTTAAGTCAGAAAACACCCACAGGAACATGAATATTAGTGTTATAAAATAATAATAATCCATATTTGTAAAGTGCAAACTTATCACCTCCTAAGATTTCAAGGTGCTGGGGCCATCGGGAAGATTAAGTGAGTTACTGCGAAGAGTGAGTGAGTGGCTGTTTGAGTGGATATTTGCTTAAGAAAGTTGGTGTGTGAGTGGCTGTACTGAGAGTAATTGCCTGTGTGAATGGCTATATGGGTGAGTTACCGACTGTGTGAGTGCTTGTATGGATGTGCGAATGGGTACATAAGTGGTTATGTGGGTGTGTGAGTGCTTGTATGGGTGATTGAGTGGCTGTATTGAGAGACAGTATAGGTGAATGATTGGGTGTGTGAGTGACTGTGTAGGTAAGTAAGTGGGTGTGTGAGTAGCTGTATCGGTGAGTGTGTGGCAATGTGAGTGGCTGTACAGGTAAGTGACTGGTTGTATAAGTGGCTGTATGGGTGAGAGAATGATTGTGTGAGTGGCTGTACAAGTGAGTGAGTGGGTGTGTGAGTGCTTCTTTCGAGGATTAAGTGGGTATGTGAGTACTGGTATGGGTCTGAAAATGGGTTTGAACGTGGTTCTGTGGGTGTGTCAGTGGGCATATGAGAGGTTGTATGGGGATGTGAGTGGGCGTGTGAGTGTTCTTTGGGTGATGTCATCAGTGATGTCACTGGAGATGTCATCAGTGATGTCACTGACCGTGTCATGAGTGATGTAATATGTGAAGTCATAAGCAGTGCATTGCAGGGGATAAGTTACAGTTAGCTCAGGGAAATATACCTGCTGATTTCACTGGTTTTGTACACTAACTGTTATATCCCTGTAAAAGTAAATTTCTATGATTTTTAAACTAGTAGTTTCATTTGCAGAGTGGTGGAGCAAGGGGGAAGGCCTCTGACCAGCTCTCATGAATCCAGCTGCATAGGTCTTACTGGAGGTAACGAGGGGTTCTTGGCCCCCAGGTCCCTCATCATCTAAAAGGACTTCACCCCCAACCAGTAATCCTTGGGGGCCAACAAGCCCTCCTGTTACCTCCAGTAAGTCCCACAGAGCGTGATTGCTGAGAGGACTCAGAGGCCATGCGCTCTTTCTCCACCACTCTGCAAACGCACCTCTTGGTGCACAGCTTGTTGGGGGATGACGTCCCTTTGGCTCTAGAATGTCCTTGGGGTCCAACTTATCTCCTGTTACCTCAAATAAGTCCCAATCAGCATAATTGCTGCGAGGTCTTCGGAGGCCATGCCACCTTTCTCTACCACTCTGCAAACACGCCTCCTGGTGCACTGCTGGTTGAGGGAGGAAGTCCCCTTGGCTCTACAGTGTCCTTGGGGGCCAACAAGCCCTCCTGTTACCTCCAGTAAGTCCCACACAGTGGAATTGCTGAGAGGTTTTCAGAGGCCACGCCCATATTCTCCATCACACGACAAATGTGCATCCTAGTGCACTGATTGTAGGGGGATGATGCCCTCTTGAATACGGAGGGTTCTAGTGGGCCCGGAAGCCCTCCTGTTACCTCCAGTAAGTCCAAACCAGCAGGATTCCTGAGAGCTGGTCAGAGGCCCAGCCCCTTTTCTCCACCACTCTGCAGACGAAACTACAGGTTAAAAACATAGAAATTCACTTTAAAAAAAACAAGGGTTAGTGGAGGGACATTATAGGTAGGAAATAGAATTTGAAAAACTTTGGAAATTCACTCAAAAAACCAAAGGTTACAGGGTCATTAAAGTTAGGAAGTAAAATTTAAAACATATTAGAAATTCACTGCCATTTTGGCCACACCCCAATTACCTTTGATTTTAACAGTATTGCCTGTATATTCACATTGATCACCCATGAGGTGATAGGCATTGACTCACAATTCTCTGCATTTCTTTTCTTTTAAAATATGGAACTTAATTTATTGTTAATGAACATGTGATTAGAAATTTTCGAGCGCATGCTTGTTTGCACATAAAGCAAATAATATAAGGATATTGAACTTTACATACTATTGAATGATTCCTTCACCTACAAAGATGGAATTAGAAACAGTGTTGTAGTATTTTAATGAAATAAGAACGGAGGAGGTTTTTCTAATATTTTGTTTAGATTGCTGCCATGGGTGTGCTGAACTTGTGTAGTTTGAATTATTCAAAATTGCTGTAAATGACACCAAATTATCTGCAGTTATGTTAAATGCACCTCACACTCAACAAATAAGACCAGAGGAGGTTTGTTTTTAGATAGTAGCTAATAGCATTCTTTTAGATTGCTACTATGTGTGTTGAAATTTGTGTAATTTGCTTTTGCATAATTATGCCAAATCATAGCATATGCGAAATCATGTACATCAAGAGTTAAAAAAATTATGACATTAGTCTGCTTGAGTAAAAAAACTACTAATTTACATATTTTTTTAATTGATTCCAGAACCTCTCTCTCAAAAAACTTCCGCTCTCATTCACATTTATAGTTTTGTGCCCCTTCATTTCCCCAAAGGTATGCTTGAGTAAAAAAATCTGCCTTAAGTGTTTATTGCCTGTCTACCATTCAAAACACTGTCACTTGGATTAATAGTTTTATGCGCAAAAATACCCGAATAGTCACCTTGAGAAAGCACTCTACCCGAAATGCTATTGGTGTTCACAAATTACCCGAATGGTACATCTCATGGTAAAATTTCTCCCCAAAATTACATGATGTGTCCAAATCACATAATCTGTAATTTTGTGATAATTTGTTACTCAAAATCATCCAAATTACACTGTAGTAATTCCAAAACTTTTTGTCAAAATCTGTTTATTAAATATTTTCACACATTACAAACAATACATCTAACAAACACCGTAAGGCGTTCATCTTTCTTTACAGGTGCATGTACAAGACCTTAGATATCTATAATGTACACACAGTTTTATATTACACAGTGAACAGCTCCTGTAGTTTAACTCAAAGAGGAGTCTTTGTGCCAATAGGATAAGTAATCCCCACACCTACCCTGTAGTATAAGTGCAAAAAACCCCTACACCGCTTATGGCACAGTGGACACTTTTGGTGGAAGAACAACTAAGACCCAAATGAGTCAGTAAGGGTGCCTGTAATCAGCAAATTAAGGAAGAAAGAAGAAAATAAAAGTGTGAATCACAAGGAAAAAAATTTAACCAGCAACAACCTTACCCAGGGAGGTTCGTGAGGCACTGTAATGATCTGATGGGCGGGAGAGAGGGGAGCCAGACTTGAGCGTGAATCCCCTGCGGCCAGCACAGGGGGAACCGTAGTCGGCGCAATAGACTTACGGTCTTAACCTAGAGAGGAGACGGGTCTTGGCTGAATCAGGAAGAGATGTTAAACTTGTAATCTTGGACTGCAGGCAAACAGGGGGAGTACCTCTGAGTGGTAACTAACCAGGGGGATCCAAATATAATTGAAGCCCTTGCGAGAGTCATCCGCTATGTCCGATAGGCGTTCTAGGGCCAGTGCGCACCACAGGCGGCCACTGAGTGAGTGAAGGGGCCTCAGGTTTATCCAAGCTGCGGACAGAGCCATCTTTCCAGCACCCAAGCATAGCCACATGATAGATCCATCCCCATGTGTCTGGTACTTAAGCAGTCGATCATGTATACCCAGCTGAACATGCTCCAAAGAATTACCAATTGGGTATCCCAGAATAAGCTTGATCTGGAAGAGAATCTCTTTCCAAAAGGTCTGTTTGACCGGGCAGTCCCACCAAATGTGTTTGAAATCCCCCAGGAGGCCACAACCTCGCCAACACCAATCAGAGTGTCAGGGAATATGGAGTGCAGCTTATGTGGGTGAGATACCAATCATATAATGTTTTATAGTGGGCTTCCCTCAAGTACATGGACCGATTAAACTTTGCTATGTCTTTGTACAGGGAATTCCATTGCTTGCCCGAGGGTGGTGCTTTTAACATGTCTTCCCAGAATATTCTGTGATGCTGTGTGCGGTGTGGAGATAGGGAGAGTAGAAGGGTATAAATAAGCGATACAACCCTCCCCGTTGTGCCAGAACGAACACATTTTTCTAGTGGGAGTAGTTACCTTGTGGCCGCTTGGCGAAATTGTGGTTGTTGGACCCAATGCACCAACTGCGTGTAATGGTAGAGCTCAGTTTGCTGTAGGTGGAAACAGGACATGCAGTCAGCGAAAGAGCATAATTTATCCCCGTGGAAGAGGCCCAATATCATGATGCAGCCGCCTTCCTTCCAGAGGTTGAAGGGCCCTTCTTGAACAGCTGGAGGGAAGGCCGTGCTAAAGTGAATGGGGGTATAAGGGGACGGAAATGTGGTCAGAGGCAGCGTTTTGGTTACTGTATCCCACAATTGGAGGGTTGTGGAAGTAGGAACACTGAGGGATGCGTTGGTGGACCTAAAGGATTTGTGTCACCAGGGTAAATCCCATATAGTTCTTCCCGTCATCTGTCTATCGATACGGAGCCGCAGCTTCTCTGATGCTCGAAGTGTCCATTAACTCAGTACCCGTATTTGTGCAGCCCTGTGGTAAGTTAAAAAATCCAGAAGGGCAAGACTCCCTTGGTGCCCGGCCTTGTCAATAGGTGGTATGAGAGCCGGGCTCTCTGGCCTTGCCATGTGAACTTGAGTAGTATAGTTTTTAATTCATTGAGGAGACCCCTATCAGGCGGGATGGGGAGCCCCTAGAAGAGGTAAAGAAGACGTGGTAGCACGTTCATCTTGGTTGTGTTAATCCGACCAATCCAGGAGATATAGGCCTCACCCCATTTTTTAAAATTAACGGCAAGTTGTCTAAGCAGGGGTGGGAAGTTGACTCTATATTAGTCATTGAGCTTGGGGGTAATTTGGACCTCTAAGTATGTGATGGCTTTGCAAGGCCGATTGGAAGGGAGACGATTTTGTGAGCAGTTGCTGAGTCTCCGGTGGCAAGGTATCGTTTAAAATGAAAGATTTAGAGGGATTGACCTTGAAGCCGGACACAATTTCAAAGTACTCCACTTCCCGTTTAGTTTCAGAAAGGGAGGTAGTTGGGTTGTTAAGCGGAAGGAGGACATTGTCTTCAAATAGGGCTATTTTGTGATCGTCGGTCCCAAATCGGAACCCGCAAATCTTCAAGTTTGACCGCTGCCCCACCGCAACATGTTTGATGCTGAGGGCAAAGAGCATTGGGGAGAGAGGGCATACCTGCCTAGTTCCTCTAGCTAAATTAAAAAAATCTGAGCCACCCCATTGACGAGGACCCTAGATCTAGGGGCACTAAAATTTTCTTGAACAATTCCTATGAATGCCTCACAGAACCCGAATCGGGGCAGAGAAAGCCTCAAGAAAGCCCAGTCAACCAGAGCACTTTTGTGGGTCTTTCTCCGGCTTCAGGATGACGGAGATCAGAGCGTCTCTCATGGTCAGCGACACCACATGCTGTTTTTCGCAATAGCATTAAACAGGACAGTGAGGTGGGGGTGAAATCGGCTGAGAAAGTGCGATAAAATTGTTCCCTAAAGCCATTGGGCCTGGTGCTTTATGGGGTTTTATGCAGCCTGTACCTCTTCTGCAGTGATAACCCCTCCCAAGTTATCGTTGGAAGAAGCTGGGACCTGGGGGAGGTCAAGAGTGTCCACGTATTGCATTTCATCAGTCTCCCTGAGTGCATCAGACTGGAATAGTGTGTGAGAAAACTCATGAAAGGCCTGTGCTTTCCCCTCTTCACTAATGTGTATTGTGCCAAGCCCATCAGTAATTTGCTTCTTGCATGCCTTCTCCTGTTTGACCCGCAGTTGCTTTGCCTGGAGTGTACCCACCTTGTACTTCCCCTCATGTCCGAAGTCTCGGACGGCCCATATTGAACATTAGAAACCCAAGAAATTGCTTTCCTTGCATGATGGTTTTGAAGAGTTTCAAGAGTGAAAGAGTTGATAACGAATCAAATAAACAGGAGAAAAATACAAAAAGGAAAGAGAAAAATTGCAAATGCAGTACTGGCAGTGCCATTGGTTCCGGGGTGAAAAGTCTTCCCAACAAGATGTTGTGTAGTTTTAAACTGCAGTTTGGGATAAGCACGTAACCAATGAGCATGCAGCAATAAACTTAAAGGTTTAATAAGGATGAACGTGATGCAAAGATAAGGTGTGCAATCCGTCCCAAATAAGATGCAGCTGGAAGGCTTCCCAGGTACAGCCACCCCTCTCCCTAGAAGAGCCCCCTGCTGGCTCAGGTCTCCCCGTTAGGACAGCGCCCAATCAGTGGTGGAGCATCTGGGGAAACGACGTCTTCATCAGGTGGCAGAGGCCAGGGCCCTCACTGCCATCTTAAGGTCAGGCATGGAATCAGGCAGCTCCTCTCCAGGCCGCCAACTCTTCTGGTGCATATTGGGGCCCAGACAGTGACCTCCCAAGCAGATAGTGGATGATGCGCTTGCTGGGGAGCACCAGCCTCTGAGGCACTGTGTCCGGGTGCTGGTTCATTGTTGAGGAGAAGCAGTCACTCTCACCAGCTTGGACGTAGGGCGAGTTATTTACAGGACATCCCGGATGTGGTTGAGGATTGGGAGATCTCCGCAGGCGTCCCAATGTTCCCAGCGCACCCTGGGGGCCGCTCAGTCTCCGCCCCATGAACCGGAGCAATTCGCAATTTTATAGCAGCCGAGGCGCTGCCCGCATTGTCTCCACGGTGCTGTTTTCTCTGCCCCACTGCGCTCCCACACCAAACCTGACGTCCAAGGGCAGGGGTGAAGCTGCCACAGCTCTGACTTGTCCGCTGGCAGGCACTAGGTCACAAGCCGGAGTGGCGCCACCCACATCAGCGCCTGAACGCCATGTGATTGTGCGGCAGTGCTCCCGGTCCACTCTGCCCGTGTCTCTCTGGGCATGCCCCCAAGCAACTCAAGCTCCCAGAGCAAGCTTTAGATGATGGGCGTCCAGACTCCCGTCGCCTCCGTCATCTGGATGAGCCTGGACACCGAGGAAAGTGCTCGAGCAGGATTCCGGTGTGGGAGCTGAGCACGATCATGTTCTCGTGGCCATGATGGTTGGCCATGCCTTATAATTACAATTTTGATCGGGCAAAATTGCTACTTTGGTTGTAACCAAAATCTTCGAAGGAATGTGAGCAGGGAACAATGTAAGAGGTGTGGCGCCACGGCCAGGGTAATTGACTCCGGAATCTGGGGATCACGGTTCGATCCCCGGGGCCGGTGGCTGATTAGCCCAGCACCATGTGACTCTGAGCAATAGCTTGCTTAATTTTCCTGACGGCCCCCAGTGCCTAGAGACCCTAAATGGTGATGGTTCGCACTTTACAAATGTGGTTTATTATTATTATTATTATTATTATTATTATTATTATTATTATTATTATTATTATTATTATTATAAAGGGTATTCAGTTAGTCTTGGGCATGGCTCATGATATTGATTTCATAATCCTATATTAATAAAATATATACATATTTAACACTTTTAAAGGATATAATTGTGCAAAACAATTATGCCAAGTATATAATTACTTATTTTTCATATTGATACTCATTCAAGGAAGGTTTAAAATTGGAAAATTGGTGGTAAAGAAAGTTGTCAAGTGCTTGGGGAGAAAGGTTACGTTTTTTCAGAGAGAAAATATTTCGGGTAAAAAATCACGTAAAAAGCATCCAGAACCGTAAATACCCACAAAATAATGCTAAAGATAATAGTTACTTAAAGTGTGTTAGTGATAACATGCCAGCAAAGAATGTATTCACAGAGGCATCTATATCTTCTAAGGCTTGTCTCCACTCTCTGAGGAAATCCCCATCTATTCTATTGGACATGTGCTACCACAGGTCAAAAGCTTCTTTCCTGGCCATCTAAAGGTACACCCATTCCTATTGTGAAAGCACTTTAACAAGAAGCTATCACCAGAAAATGTTTGTCCTCAAGTCCGAGACTGCTTCATGCAGATGTCCTATCTTTGGGATTATGTAACTACTACCACAAAAAAATGGCTTCCCCGAAGATACTGTCTTGGCTAAAGTTTTCGAGTTTAGTTCAAGCAGAAACCTCTAGACTTTCCACTGTGTAAATGCAACCATAGAGCTAATTGACTCTTGGAGTCCACATCTTTGTCCTGACTAAAAGTAGGAGTAGGTCAGTCCCTTAGGGTACTCCTCACAGGTCTTAATCTGTCTTCCACAGTAGTGTTGTGGGAGTGTGCCCAAGGGTGCCACGTGTATGCCTGGCACTAGACTCTGGATGGCGGTGACTATGGGCTCATCCCTAACCAATTGGGAAAAAGTCCTCCGGGGTAACCCTACCCACTTTTGTAGCAGTTCCTGTGTGACCTACTACAATGTCTAGTGCACCTGAATCCAGCATGGCAGAAACCTTCTTCCCCTTGCATAGTTCCTATGCCCATTCTGGAGGTGTGACCAGGGGAATGATCAAACCCTCCCTGTAGTCACTCAAAACCAGTTTTGGGGACAAATCCTCTAACACTGGGATTAGTGCCTGGCTGGCTAGGAGGACAATAGAAGAGGCAGGCCCAGGTGTGAACTACCTCTGCCTGTGAGAGGATAGGCCCCTTTGAAGAAAAGTAACTTTTTAGGCACTACCCAGAGGGTTATCCTGTCAGTTGACCAGTACACCTCCCCATACCCAAGCCCTTTTTCTAAGCTCTGTGAGCCAATTCACACTGCATGAAGGACCTATTAAGCTCCTCGGTGACAGATGGAAGTTCATGCAAATGTGCTTCTAGATGCCTTATGTAGGTAGGAGGTGAATTTTCAAAAGTGTCTTTTGTAAAATATATGTTCTAAATCCAATTTTACTAATGAATTTGTAATACATATTTTTAAAAGTCCAAGAGTTAACTTTGTATCAGGTTCCTTGGTGGAGATATCTGTATTAACTTTAATGTTGTGTCCTAAAGTTGTCCTATGAAACAGCTAGCCCTGCTACAGTGAAATTAGGTTTTAGTGCATCGCCATTATAAGGACATGTTCACCAATAAATTTCTATATGTCATACTATCATGCACCCTGCCTTATGGGCATTTAAGGCCTACATAGGGAGAACATATTAATATTTAAAAAGAGTTTTGAAGTCTCAAACGGGCGTATTTTGACAGATCAAATTAGCAGTTTAAATCTGGGCAGCCAAGACACTGGTGACAGGCCTGCCGTCAGTGCTATAGTCCACCAGTGACATCAAAAATATATGCTGCAGTACACTAGTGAAATTTTACTTACAAGCCGTGGGTGCACTTTGTACCATATAGTGGGGACTTGTAGGCAACTTAAATATGCCAATTAGGATTTTAGCCAATCTGGACACGATTTATGGGGTCGTAGTACATGCAATGTATGCTGGTCATTAGAGTCCCAGTGGAAGGTAAAAAACCGAGCAGCATCAGTCTTAACAAATAGGTCTGATCATAGAAACAGAGGCCTATTCTTACAGGTGTTAGTCAAATGTACATGTTTTTAGGGGTCAGAGTAGGAGCACTGGAGCCTGGTTAGCAGTGGCCCAGTGCAGAGAGTCAGAAAACCAGCAGCATCAGTCCACACAAAATAGGAATGACCATGCAGAAAGACAGCCCTTTCTAATATTAAACTCCAAAGGTCAAAGATAGCTGCTATCCAAGGAATCTATCTGCATAGAACAAGAAAAGATCTTACAGTATTTTTGAGGCTCATTGGCTACTACCAAGGATTAACTCCACAACTCTCCCAAATAGAAGCCCCATTTACAGGCCTGCTGAAAAAATCTGAAGTACTAGCAAACAAAAAAATCCCCTAAACTAGTTTTTTAAAGGGTTTTAAGCGCTTACAAAGATTCATCTAGTCTGAACCTATATTACTATCCTCAGACATTGCAAAAAAGTTTATTCTAAAGACCGATATCTCTAATGTAGGCTTGGGGCCAGTCTTCCCCCAAGAAAATAGTAGAAATTAAGACAGGGTAATTGTATTCACTAGTCAGAATCTGTTCTCTAGAGAACTGAAGAATGCCACAATAGAGAAAAAATGCTTGCCCATCAAATAGGCCACATAGAAACTGAAATACACATTTCAAGTTTACATTTTATTTGCTTAGTTAATTAAAACCATTGCAATACAATTTACTCATCACTAAAAAAAAATGTATTAGCGCTCATTAAAATTAATGTTTCACTTTTCTAAATTGACCAAGTTTGTCTGTTAAAATTCAGATTATTACAATTAAAAACGTAATATGTCCAGGTGCAATAATGGATGCCAGCTTTAGAAAGTCAATGAAAAAGATTAGTGCAAAAGGGTTTTTTACAAACTCTATCTTTGAATGGCCCACTAGGAGTATGAGTTTTCTAAAGTGCTTTGAAGTCTTTAGGCTACTTCACAGTGAATAGCATTCTTCTTCCTAGGATCTAAAGCCTTGATCTTTTTCTCCTTGCTCCTGAATACTTTTGCCTGCGCACTATTGAGTGTTAGGTCGCAGGATTGTAACTCGTGAAAATGGCCTCTCCATAGGTTCTTTTCCCTCTCCTAATGAACTGTGTATGTAGTATTTACCGTTGTTCACATAAGGAGGCTTTGCATTGGCACAGTATGGGTGATGTTGTCAGGTGCTTCACCACAAAGTCTGCATTGTTTTTCTGGGTCTTTTCTTTTCCAGGGCAGGTAGTACTGTAGTTCTGGCACTATCCCTAACCTGAGGTTTAGGAATTGTTCCTTTGTCTGAATGTTAAAAGTTGTAGCTAAATAGCCTTGTGGGGATAACTTATTATAATCACAAAGAGTTAGCCAGCCATGTCTCCTCCTTATCAAACCCACCTTGTCCTCGAAGAGAGATATTGCTTCAATGTTTATTTTTATTATTTTTTAGCTCATTCTGGTTCAAATGCAGGGCCCAGCTGGCTGGGAGATCCAAGGTGGCAAGTGACCTTTCTAGATAAGCCCTCATGGGTGATGTACACCTCACCTGTATTTCCAGCCAAAGACGGCTACCAAGGGAGCCCTCTTTCACAAGTTTGAGGCTTTGGCAGCAGTCCACAAATGCCACATGTCTACCCAGGTTTTGCTTAACCAAGTCAAACTCCAATCTAATTTGTGAAGGTAGATGGAAAACCGCTTTGTATATTCTTGAAACAGCGAATTCTAGTATCGTACTGTCCCACCCTCTCAGAGCCTCACTTCTGTATGTTAATGTAGGCAGGATTTTGGCTTGGGCCACCTGCAAAATTGGACTAAAGGAGGAGCCCTTTATTTACCTATGGAGCATTCTTAGGCCAACTCCAAGTGCCTGCCCTTTCCTCTCAATTTCTTCCACGTGGGCTGCAAATCTCCTTTCGGACTAAAAAGAACTCACAGGTACTTATATACATCTATTTGTTTCACTTTTCCAGTACCCAAGTGCAGTGGCGACTCCTTTGCCCGGGCAGAGGAGTATTGTCTCACTGCTTTCAGCAGTGTGAAAAAGAAAGAATTAAAATGGTAACAACACGCTGTTATCATTTTATTTTTCCCACTGAGGCAGTTTTGTGGGATGGGGTGGGGTGGGGTGGAGCAGGGCTATACTGCTCATATACCAGGGAAAGGAGTGGTGAGCAGAGCACTTAAGTATGCATGGTGGTTTGGCCAGCTGCCTCGAGCCGGCTAAACAGTCATACGCACTTTGCATGTTCCCAACCAGGTTGCAAAACACAGCCTGGTGAGGAACCTGCACAGGCTCCCACTGCCTGTCTGAGCACTGAACCACATCAATCAGACCAATCGCAACACTGCAGTAAAGCGTTATGATTGGCTTAGGGTAATCCTGTGGGTTATCTTCTCTCAATCAATCAATCAATCAATCACAGCATTTATATAACGCACTACTCACCCGGAGGGTCTCAAGGCGCTAGGGGAGGGGGGTCCGCTACTGCTCGAACAGGGAGTTCCAAGTCTTGGCGGCCAGGTAGGATAGGACCTTTCTCCTGTGGTGGCTCTTCGGATCCGGGGGACGGCGGCGAGGGCGTGGCCGGTCGATCGAAGTTGGTGTGTGGGAGCATAGAAGTTGAGGCGGCTGTTGAGGTATCCTGGGCCTTGGTTGTGTAGGGCCTTGTGTGCGTGGGTGAGGAGACGGAAGGTGATTCTCTTGTTGACCGGGAGCCAGTGCAGATCTCTCAGGTGTTCGGAGATGTGGCTGCGACCGGGGATGTCCAGGATGAGTCGTGCTGAGGCGTTCTGGATCCGCTGGAGTCTCTTCAGGAGTTTGGCGGTGGTTCCGGCGTAGAGGGAGTTGCCGTAGTCTAGCTGGCTGGTGACGAGGGCCTGGGTGACCTTCTTCCTGTCTCGGTGGGGATCCACCGGACGATCTTACGTAGCATGCGCAGGATGTTGAAGCATGACGAGGAGACGGCATTGACTTGTCTGGTCATGGAGAGAGAGGAGTCCAGGATGAAGCCCAGGTTGCGTGCGTGGTCTGTTGGTTTGGGTGCGCTGCCCAGGGCGGGGGGCCACCAGGAGTCGTCCCAGGCGTAGGGTGAAGATCCCAGGATAAGGACTTCCGTCTTGTCCGAGTACAGTTTCAGGCGGCTGCTCATCATCCACTTGGCTACGTCTGTCATCCCTTCGTGTAGATAGGCTCTGGCGGTGGCGGGGTCGTTGGTGAGGGAGAGGATCAGCTGGGTGTCGTCGGCGTTGGAGATGATGTTGAGGTTGTGTTGGCGTGCAATGGCTGCGAGGGGGCTCATGTAGATGTTGAAGAGGGTTGAGCTGAGCGAGGAGCCTTGAGGAACGCCGCAGATGACTTCGGTGGCTTCTGATCTGAACGGGGGGAGGCGGACTGTAGGAGAGTAGGGTCTGCTATCCTATGGTCACCCCAAATTTTTGCTTTTTGCTTCACTGGTTTCTGACTTAATGTGGCTGTGGGCCTGCTAATCAGACCCACAGCCTGCTGTTCTCTCTCTAAATTACTGCCAATGCACTCTAGGTGCATTACGAATTGGAACTGGTTCACCTTATGAGCCCCTGTATCAGTGCACCATAGGTTCCCAGGGCATAGGTGTATCCAAGGCCTACCAAGGGCTGCAGCATGTATTGTGCCACCCCTGGCCTGGCCTCCATATTTGGCACAACTGGCTGATCACTCAGCTGGGGTAAGTCGGTGTAATCACCTCTTACTTAGGTACAGTATGTCTGTGCCTAACCCTAAACTGGACACATATGTTCCTATCAGCCACTCCTATGGAAGGCCTCATCAATCCTGGAGGCAGAGTGCTTGGAAATATGTGAGATGGTGCTCTAGCATGAGCTGAGCCTGTCTGCAGCTGTCGGGAACCACTCCCTAAGCTGTTCCGGGATATTGCCATACCATATACTCTTAAGTGCATTATAATCCTCGCGGTTAAATGCTATCTTTGGTTTGGCTTTATCAAAACATGTCGAGTAAGGTGTCATACGAATTGGAATACTATCCCCTCGCCAGTTCTGGCGACGGGGATAGCATTCCACCCTTCTAGAGGGACACGACATGTGTGTAGCCTTAACCCCGGTTAAAGTTAAACAGAGCCTCAGCATCACAAAATGGATGCTGCCACCACAGACACGAGTCTGGCCTCCTGCTGCTGACCGAAACTCGGCAGATGGTGGCCTGGACAAAGGGTTTCCTGCCTTGGGAGGTGCGAGCACCACCCCAGACAGGGTTTTGTGTATTGGGTAGGACAGGGCTGAATAGAATCAGACATGCCCGGGGCACACAAGGTGTCCCCGTGCATAGGCCAGTCCAAACCGGTCCTGGGACTTTCCAGACCCAGGCTTGGCGCGGAACTGGACAAAGGAAAGGGGGTGTAACCGCCCCCCTTCCTGGTTCCTCCCAGAGGAGGGACCTAGTAGGTGATCCACCCCTCAGATTGGGAATAAGAGTGGGAGCAGTGCCATTGCACAGCAGATCATCCTGAAATCAACTTTAAACAAGAAGAAGACTGGACTTTGACATTCTGCTGCACAGAAGACTGAAGAGAATCTCCCTTGTGGCCTAGGAGTGGCCACCCTGTGAACACAGGCACCAACCAGCAACTCAACGTCTGCTTTGCCGCCGCCTCCCGCCGGAGCCCGAGCCCAGAGCCCAACAAGAACCAGACTCCCAGACCTCTCAGAGCCCGATTCACAGTCCCTGCAAAGAAGGGACCCGTGGAGGCACCGAGTGACGTGGGACCGGACCTCTTGGAAGACACTCGAAAAGCTGACTGCGCAGCTTCTGAGGCATCCTCGACGTTGTGCTTTGGGGACTAAGAACCCCCACCACCGAGCAGCGCTTGCACCGAAGATCAGCCCTCCAGCATCTCCACGATCTGCGTGGGACCTTTTGCATTGTGCCACTCGACGCGCCATCCCGGCCACTAGCCACGTGGTCAGCGGCCATCTTGGCGACAAAACCGACAATTTACACAGCAGGTCTGGTTGCTCCAGACCAACCCAAGCCCCTGTAAAAAGGAGCACCCGCTCTGACCTTGCTGGTCCGAGTGTTAGGCATCTTTCAACTTCTGCCTGGCTTGCCTTTGCCAAGGCCTGTTTGCTCCGATCAAGTTGCCGATACCGCCAACAGCGAGAAGCCTGCGTGGGACAGCTCGTGACCGACTCCTGGACGTCCTCGACCCCGGGTATCCACGTGGCTGCAGAAAGAAGCTACCTGACAACGCCTGTTTGCACCCGACATCGCCTGGTTCCAATCTGGTTCCACGGTAGTCACTGGCTAGTGACTTTGAACACTGTCCCCTCTGCTTTCAGGTCTTCACATCTTCAGATCCACCCTTGGATCCACCGGAACTCTTCACGTCGAGCCGCCTGCAGCATCTTCAGCTCCAAGCACCATCGACCAGCGTGACGAAACCCGACACTACTTCGACCCTGTGCACCCGCTTCCTGTGGGTGAGGTAACTCAGCTCCGCCGGTGCTCCTGCACTGGTACACATCCCAAGGGCCTGTGTCTTAAGTTTCAGCTCCGTAGGTCACTCGGAAGGTTCCTAACTTTCTAACTTTGTACTTTTTACGCACCATAGACTTTGTATTGGAAAGTGCGTGCACTTTGAACACTGCACCCGAGTCCCGTGGGCCTCTCCCGACTTAGTCACTGCTAGTCTCGAATAGCTCCAGCGATTCCCAAGGCCCTAGGCCTGTTCACTTTCCCATTGGTATCTCTTATACCACTTTTTTAGTATATGGTTTAGGTGGCCCCTAGGGCTCATCCATATTGTGCAACTTTTGTGTATTTTAAACTGTCTTGTGATTCAACGCTTGTGCTTCTGTGCTCATAAAGAGTCCAGGGGATTTTATAGTTAATAAATCAATATATATTTTCAATATATATCTGTGTGGTGTCCCTTTCATTTGGTATTCAAGGGGGTTGTGTGTGGTATAACAGCTGGCTTCACATGCCTTTCAGAGTTTAGCCTAAGACTGCTTTGTCCACGTTACCACTAGGATAACTGGTCTACAAGGTTGAATTACAACCATCATCATAAGGGTTGCTTGGCATGGTACAAAGTGATCACTAAGAATTAGTGAGCATTATATACCAGGCCAACTTCTCACATTGGTGAGCAGCGGATTGGGATCTGAGCTTGCTGTTGTTTTACCATTACAATCTTTGAGATTATCATTTGAAAGATCACACAGGTACCTGCTAGGTACATATAAAACAAGACTAGTATACTTAAGTTCTACTGAACTTAGTTGTTGTAGAGCAAAGGGAGTAGCACACCCTAGCTACAACTACTAGATAGGTTTAGTAGGTAAACACCAGTGTAGGTAGATTGCAACACATCCACCCACACTAGAGCAATGTCTGGAGCAGAAGGGTCCAGTGGACTTACTCCTGTTGAGAGTGACCCTTCAAGGGCACCATCTAAATTTGCTATTTTTTCCTTTAAGGAATTAAGACAGCTTTGTGTCTTAAGGGGTCTGAAGACAGGGCCTTCCCCTACTACAGACCACCTAAGAGAGCTCTTAGACCAGTCTGAGACTCTAAAGCCCTCTAAGGCAAACCCCACAGGGAATGCTGAAGGAGGCCAGCCTTCAGAGGATGACACTGTAGACACCCCTGCCCCTATCATCCTGGTAGATGAGGAAGCCTCCACCACTGGAGCTCCTCAGGTAGATGAGGAGGAAGAGGAAGAGGAAGAGGAGGAGGTGGAAAGCAGTGAGTCAGATGATGACAGAAATAGTCAGGTGCTGGTCAGTAGACTGAACCAGGCTAACTTAAGCCAACTTGGGAATGAATCTGGTAACAACCCATTCAGACCCCCAGGTGGACTTAACCAGGGGCATAGGAGGAGGAGGAATCACTCAGGTGAATCCAATACCTCCCATGTCTCTAGAGGCTCTCATGGTCACTCCAGAAGGGAGATGACTAGCCCTCAGAGAAGGGAACATGAGGCCAAGTTGAGAGAATCTCAAATTAGAGAGGCTGAATTGAGAGTCCAGAGACAAGAGTTAGAAATTGCCCTGGCCCGAAAGAAACGTGCTAGAGCAAGACAGCCTAGAGAGAGTGGGGTAATAGAACCCACTGGTGGCAGCAATATCCACAAGGATAAAGACAGGTCTTTTGATAACAGAAACCTGAGTAAGATTGTGCCCCCCTACAAAGCTGGGGATGATATCCATAAATGGATTACTGCAATGGAGAGAGCCTGCAGAGTACAGCAGATCCCTCAGGACTGGAGCAGTGGGCAGCAATCTTGTGGCTCTCCTTTGAAGGTAGAGGCCGAGACAGACTCCTCACAGTTAGTGATGGGGATTCTAGAAACTACCTGGTCCTGAAGAGTGCTCTGATTGATGGGTTAGGCTTAACCACTGAACAGTACAGGTTAATGTTCAGAGATACCCAGAAGACACAGACTCAGGACTGGTCTGAATTTGTTGAGTGTGCCACTAAGGCTCTGGAGGGATGGTTGCTGGGAAGCAAGGTTACAGACTATGAAGGATTGTATAATTTGCTGATAAGAGAACACATTTTAAATAATTGTCAGAACCAGCAGTTGCATCAACATTTGGTTGACTCAGATTTGACCTCTCCCCAAGAATTGGGAAAGAGGGCAGATAAATGGGTAAGAACCAGAGTTAAGCAAAAGAACCAGAACCAGAACCAGGGTGGTGACCAGAAGAAAACAGACCAGAAGGGTGGGGAGCAGAAAGCTAAAGACCAGAAGTCTTCAACAGGGCCCCAAACTGAGACAGAGGGTGGGTCCCAAACTTCCAAGAAGAAGAAGAAAGAAGGTCAGAAGAAACCCTGGTATAAAACTTGTAAAAACACCTCTCACTGGACAAGTGAGTGTAAAAAGGGTGGAGCCCCCAGCACTGCAGCCCCTAAGGCAACTGCACCCACTAGTACAGCTAGCAGTGCTGGTCCTCAAACCAAGGGATTAGTGGGTATCACTTTGGGAACTGAAGGAGATTCTGACCTAGTCAGAACCCTTACACAGGCTGTTCTGATTTGTGAAGGGGACATAGATTTGACCCCTGACATAAGTCCCAGTAATCTGGGCAAATACAGACAGACGCCTTTGATCAACAATAAAGTGGCTCAAGCTTACAGGGACACATGTGCCAGTGTCACTATGGTGACACCTAACTTTGTGGACCCTGGACAGTACATGCCAGGTGATGATTACCTGGTGACCAATGCCAGCAATGTCACTACTACACATAGTGTGGCACTTGTTAACTTTTCCTGGGGAGGGGTAACTGGCCTAAAAAGAGTTGTGGTTAGTGCTGATCTCCCAGTAGAATGTTTGTTGGGCAATGACCTGGAGAACTCTCTATGGTCAGAAGTTGAGTACAGGACTCATGCAGAGATGTTAGGGATATCATCACATGTCCTTGCTGTGACCAGGTCACAGGCCAAAAAGTGCCTCTCTGAACCTCAGGTCTTGGATCCTGGAACAATGGACCAAGCACCTTCCAAGAAGAAGAACAGGAGGGTTAAGGCTGCGCCTTCCCAACTGCCTACAAGTGAGGATCAGGCTTCACAGGAAACTGATCTTGAGACCCCTGAAGGAACTGTCTCTGAAGAACTTGAAACTGATCAGGTTGAGTTTCTGGGGACAGGGGGACCTTCTAGGGCAGACTTGGGGCAGGCTCAGTTAACCTGTCCTTCTCTTGAACCCCTCAGACAGCAGGCTGCTGCTGAGGCTGCTGGGAATGCTGAAGGTGCCCATAAAGTTTATTGGGATGAAGGACTCCTTTACACAGAGGGTAGAGACCCCAAGCCCGGTGCAACCAGGAGGTTGGTTATGCCTCTGCAATTTAGGGGTTTCCTTCTCACCCCAGCCCATGATATTCCTCTAGCAGGACACTTAGGCCAGAACAAGACCTGGGACAGGCTTGTCCCTCACTTTCACTGGCCTCACATGTCTGAAGACACCAAGGAGTTTTGTCGCTCCTGTGAAACCTGCCAAGCCAGTGGTAAAGCAGGTGGAACAACAAAGGCCCCCCTGATACCACTACCTGTGGTGGGGGTTCCCTTTGAAAGAGTGGGGATTGATATTGTTGGTCCAATGGATCCCCCTACAGCATCTGGGCACAGATTCATACTGGTGGTAGTGGATCATGCCACCAGGTACCCAGAGGCAATTCCACTTAGGACCACAACAGCTCCTGTTGTGGCCAGGGCCTTACTTGGAGTTTTCTCCAGAGTGGGTTTCCTAAGGAGGTAATATCTGATAGAGATGCCAACTTCATGTCAGGATATTTGACAGCTATGTGGAAGGAACGTGGTGTCAACTACAAGTTCACCACTCCTTATCACCCACAATGCAAGGGGCTTGTTGAGAGATTTAACAAGACCCTAAAGGGCATGATTAAAGGATTACCTGAAAAGCTCAGGCGAAGATGGGACATCCTACTGCCCTGCCTTTTGTTTGCTTACAGAGAGGTCCCTCAAAAGGGGGTTGGCTTCAGCCCCTTTGAATTGTTGTTTGGGCACCCTGTAAGAGGACCCCTGTGTCTAGTGAAGGAAGGATGGGAGTTACCTCTCAAAAAGCCTAAGCAAGACATAGTGGACTATGTACTTGGTCTCCGCTCCAGGATGGCAGAGTACATGGAAAAGGCATCCAAAAACCTTGAGGCTAGCCAAGAATTACAGAAAGCTTGGCATGACCAAAAGGCTGTCCTTGTTGAACTTCAGCCTGGACAGAAGGTATGGGTGTTGGAGCCAGTGGCTCCAGCAGCACTCCAAGACAAATGGTCTGGACCCCATACAATTCTGGAGAAGAAGGGAGAGGTTACCTACTTGGTGGACCTAGGAACTCCCAGGAGCCCCCACAGGGTGCTCCATGTGAACAGATTGAAGGCATATGTCAGCAGGGCAGACATGGGCTTGCTCATGGCTACAGATGAGGGACAGGAGGAAGAGAGTGACCCTCTCCCAGACCTGCTCACTCAGAACCCTGAGGATGGCTCAGTTGATGGTGTGGCCTTAGGTGGCAGCCTCACTGAACATCAGCAACATGACTGCAGACAAGTTCTACAGGCATACAGGCATATGTTCTCATTGACACCCAGTCAGACTAACTGGTGTACACATGTGGTGGACACTGGTGACAGTCTTCCTGTAAAGAGCAAGATTTACAGGCAACCTGACCACGTCAGGGACTGTATAAAGACTGAGGTGCAAAAGATGCTGGAATTAGGTGTCATTGAGCCTTCAGAGAGCCCCTGGGCTAGCCCAGTGGTTCTGGTCCCCAAACCTCACACCAAAGATGGCAAGAGAGAGATGAGGTTCTGTGTGGATTACAGAGGACTCAATGCTGTCACCAGGACAGATGCACACCCTATTCCAAGGGCAGATGAGCTCATTGACAAGTTGGCTTCTGCCAAATATTTGAGCACATTTGACTTGACAGCTGGCTACTGGCAAATCAGGTTAGCTGAGGAGTCTAAAGCCAAGACAGCATTTTCTACCCCTAGTGGGCATTATCAGTTTGTGGTGATGCCCTTTGGTTTGAAAAATGCACCTGCCACCTTCCAAAGGTTGGTGAATCAAGTCCTCACTGGGTTGGATGACTTTTGTGCAGCTTATCTGGATGATATTGCTGTCTTTAGCTCCACCTGGGAGGATCACCTGGTCCACCTGAAGGAAGTGCTTGAGGCTCTGCAGAAGGCATGCCTCACTATCAAGGCAACCAAGTGCCAGATAGGGCAGAGTAAGGTTGTATACCTGGGCCACCTTGTAGGTGGAGGCCAAGTTCAACCACTGGAGAGTAAGATCCAGACCATCAAGGACTGGTCCCCTCCAACCACCCAGACTCAGGTCAGAGCTTTCTTGGGCCTGACTGGGTACTACAGGAAGTTTGTTAAGAACTATGGGTCCATTGTGACTCTTCTTAATGATCTGACATCCAAGAAGATGCCCAAAAAGGTTCAGTGGACAGAAATCTGTCAAAAGGCATTTGATGACCTGAAGAAGGCCATGTGCTCTGCACCTATCCTGAAGATTCCTGACTACTCAAGAGAGTTCATTGTCCAAACAGATGCTTCTGAGTTGGGAGTGGGAGCAGTGCTTTCACAGCTTAATGTAGATGGCCAGGACCAGCCCATTGCTTTCATTAGCAGAAGGCTGACCCCCAGAGAGAAACGTTGGTCAGCTATAGAGAGGGAGGCCTTTGCTGTGGTGTGGGCCCTGAAGAAGTTGAGGCCATACTTGTTTGGTACTCACTTCAAGATTCAGACCGACCATAAGTCCCTCTTATGGCTTAATCAGATGAAGGGTGAAAACCCCAAACTACTCAGGTGGTCCATTTCCCTACAGGGGATGGACTTTACAGTGGAGCACCGCCCAGGGACTGACCATGGCAATGCAGATGGTCTCTCCAGGTACTTCCACTTAGAACATGAAGACACAACTGGTCAAGGTTAGTCTAATGTCCCTGCGTTTGGGGGGGGGTTATGTAGGAGAGTAGGGTCTGCTATCCTATGGTCACCCCAAATTTTTGCTTTTTGCTTCACTGGTTTCTGACTTAATGTGGCTGTGGGCCTGCTAATCAGACCCACAGCCTGCTGTTCTCTCTCTAAATTACTGCCAATGCACTCTAGGTGCATTACAAATTGGAACTGGTTCACCTTATGAGCCCCTGTATCAGTGCACCATAGGTGCCCAGGGCATAGGTGTATCCAAGGCCTACCAGGGGCTGCAGCATGTATTGTGCCACCCCTGGCCTGGCCTCCATATTTGACACAACTGGCTGATCACTCAGCTGGGGTAAGTCGGTGTAATCACCTCTTACTTAGGTACAGTATGTCTGTGCCTAACCCTAAACTGGACACATATGTTCCTATCAGCCACTCCTATGGAAGGCCTCATCAATCCTGGAGGCAGAGTGCTTGGAAATATGTGAGATGGTGCTCTAGCATGAGCTGAGCCTGTCTGCAGCTGTCGGGAACCACTCCCTAAGCTGTTCCGGGATATTGCCATACCATATACTCTTAAGTGCATTATAATCCTCGCGGTTAAATGCTATCTTTGGTTTGGCTTTATCAAAACATGTCGAGTAAGGTGTCATACGAATTGGAATACTATCCCCTCGCCAGTTCTGGCGACGGGGATAGCATTCCACCCTTCTAGAGGGACACGACATGTGTGTAGCCTTAACCCCGGTTAAAGTTAAACAGAGCCTCAGCATCACAAAATGGATGCTGCCACCACAGACACGAGTCTGGCCTCCTGCTGCTGACCGAAACTTGGCAGATGGTGGCCTGGACAAAGGGTTTCCTGCCTTGGGAGGTGCGAGCACCACCCCAGACAGGGTTTTGTGTATTGGGTAGGACAGGGCTGAATAGAATCAGACATGCCCGGGGCACACAAGGTGTCCCCGTGCATAGGCCAGTCCAAACCGGTCCTGGGACTTTCCAGACCCAGGCTTGGCGCGGAACTGGACAAAGGAAAGGGGGTGTAACCGCCCCCCTTCCTGGTTCCTCCCAGAGGAGGGACCTAGTAGGTGATCCACCCCTCAGATTGGGAATAAGAGTGGGAGCAGTGCCATTGCACAGCAGATCATCCTGAAATCAACTTTAAACAAGAAGAAGACTGGACTTCGACATTCTGCTGCACAGAAGACTGAAGAGAATCTCCCTTGTGGCCTAGGAGTGGCCACCCTGTGAACACAGGCACCAACCAGCAACTCGACGTCTGCTTTGCCGCCGCCTCCCGCCGGAGCCCGAGCCCAGAGCCCGACAAGAACCAGACTCCCAGACCTCTCAGAGCCCGATCCACAGTCCCTGCAAAGAAGGGACCCGTGAAGGCACCGAGTGATGTGGGACCGGACCTCTTGGAAGACACTCGAAAAGCTGACTGCGCAGCTTCTGAGGCATCCTCGACGTTGTGCTTTGGGGACTGAGAACCCCCACCACCGAGCAGCGCTTGCACCGAAGATCAGCCCTCCAGCATCTCCACGATCTGCGTGGGGCCCTTTTGCATTGTGCCACTCGACGCGCCATCCCGGCCACTAGCCACGTGGCCAGCGGCCATCTTGGCGACAAAACCGACGATTTACACAGCAGGTCTGGTTGCTCCAGACCTACCCAAGCTCCTGTAAAAAGGACCCCCCGCTCTGACCTTGCTGGTCCGAGTGTTAAGCATCTTTCAACTTCTGCCTGGCTTGCCTTTGCCAAGGCCTGTTTGCTCCGATCAAGTTGCCGACACCGCCAACAGCGAGAAGCCTGCGTGGGGCAGCTCGTGACCGACTCCTGGACGTCCTCGACCCCGGGTATCTACGTGGCTGCAGAAAGAAGCTACCCGACAACGCCTGTTTGCACCCGACATCGCCTGGTTCCAATCTGGTTCCACGGTAGTCACTGGCTAGTGACTTTGAACACTGTCCCCTCTGCTTTCAGGTCTTCACATCTTCAGATCCACCCTTGGATCCACCGGAACTCTTCACGTCGAGCCGCCTGCAGCACCTTCAGCTCCAAGCACCATCGACCAGCGTGACGAAACCTGACACTACTTCGACCCTGTGCACCCGCTTCCTGTGGGTGAGGTAACTCAGCTCCGCCGGTGCTCCTGCACTGGTACACATCCCAAGGGCCTGTGTCTTAAGTTTCAGCTCCGTAGGTCACTCGGAAGGTTCCTAACTTTTTAACTTTGTACTTTTTACGCACCATAGACTTTGTATTGGAAAGTGCGTGCACTTTGAACACTGCACCCGAGTCCCGTGGGCCTCTCCCGACTTAGTCACTGCTAGTCTCGAATAGCTCCAGCGATTCCCAAGGCCCTAGGCCTGTTCACTTTCCCATTGGTATCTCTTATACCACTTTTTTAGTATATGGTTTAGGTGGCCCCTAGGGCTCATCCATATTGTGCAACTTTTGTGTATTTTAGACTGTCTTGTGATTTAACGCTTGTACTTCTGTGCTCATAAAGAGTCCAGGGGATTTTATAGTTAATAAATCAATATATATTTTCAATATATATCAGTGTGGTGTCCCTTTCATTTGGTATTCAAGGGGGTTGTGTGTGGTATAACAGCTGGCTTCACATGCCTTTCAGAGTTTAGCCTAAGACTGCTTTGTCCACGTTACCACTAGGATAACTGGTCTACAAGGTTGAATTACAACCATCATCATAAGGGTTGCTTGGCATGGTACAAAGTGATCACTAAGAATTAGTGAGCATTATATACCAGGCCAACTTCTCACACGGACTCTCTGTGTCCTTCCGGCGAGGAATGAGGTGATCCATTCCAGTGCCTTCTCCTGGATTCCGACGTTGCTGAGGCGCTGCACTAGGGTACGGTGGCAGACAGTGTCGAAGGCCGCGGAGAGGTCTAGGAGGATGAGGGCCGCTGTTCCTCCGTTGTCGAGCAGGGCTCGGATGTCATCGGTAGCTGCGATCAGGGCGGTCTCGGTGCTGTGGTTGGCCCGGTAGCCAGACTGCGAGAGGTTGAGGGATCCGTTCATCTCGAGGAAGGCAGCCAGCTGCTTGTTGACGGTCTTCTCGATGACTTTTGCAGGAAAAGGGAGCAGCGAGATGGGGCGGTAGTTCTTGAGGTCGGTGGGGTCGGCTGATGGCTTCTTTAGTAGAGCGCTGAGTTTGACGTGCTTCCAGCTCTCCAGGAAGGTGGCGGTGGCGAAGGAGGTGTTGATGATGTCCCGCAGGTGGGGTGCGATGACAGCGTCGGCCTTGTTGAAGACGTGGTGGGGGCAGGGGTCGGTCGGAGATCCGGAGTGGATGGAGTTCATCGTGCGGATGGTGTCTTCGGTGCTGATCGGGGTCCAGGGGCGGAGGGTGGTGGTGGGGGGCGGTGGTTCAGTCGTGGCGTGTGTCGGTTGAGAGCTGAAGCTGTTGTGTATGTCCGCGATCTTGTTGTGGAAGTAGGAGGGGAGGGAGTTGCAGAGGTCTTGCGAAGGGGTGATGTCGTTGTTTCCGGCATTGGGGTTCTCTCATTCCAGACTCGCCGGCAGGAAAGCGGGGGAGACAGAGGTGTAACACAGGCCCCCACAGCCCCCGCTTTGCAGGGGGGTCCATGCGCTCAAGGGGCCCCCTCACTCATCAAGCCTCTTCATCATGATGGTGCGAAAATAAATTAAATGGTGCGCACGCACGCCCGGGCCCCAGCCGGGGCTCAGTCTGAACCTCTTCATTAATTAAATCCCGCTCAGGCCCCGGACGGGCCTCTGAGGCTCTTTATTAACTAAATATGCACTTGGTGCGCGCTGTTGTCTCCGTAGAGGGGCTCCCATCTCCCCCACAAAAAACATTGGGCCTTATTTATGAAGGACTTGCGCTGCCAGTGCGTCACTTTTTCCCATGTTAAAAGTGACGCACCGGCGGCGCAAGTCCTTCATAAATAAGGCCCATTGTATCTAGAGACAGCAGTGTAGTGGTTGCTTCAAAGAATTTAAATGTCATATTTCCAAAAATACAACTTTTTGCGCTTTTCAAGATGTACCCACGTGTTGGAAATGGTATTTGTGCTTTCTTTTTCTAATCTTTCGAAATGTAGGTAAAAGTTGATATGTGCCGGATGCCTTTAATTAATGGAGCACAGTACCTTCTAAAATATCATTGTAAATCAAACACTTATACTTAAATTAAGTATGCCTTGGCTATTTGATTTTTTTTTTTCGTGCCCCGCCCCGAACACAACACAACACCCACTACCTACACCTTCTGTCAGCGCCCCCCACACCTCCAGCTATTTGCAATTTATAATTTTACCTTTTTTTAGTTTTAAAACAATGTTTTCCGACTGAGTTCTGAAGAGCATCAGTGATGTAAATGCAGCTTTAGGCAGCAGAAATGTCATTTTTTAATGCTAAAAAGAGCTGATTACCTTACCTGGAAACAGTTTTAGTGTAAACGCAGGCCAGGCTCCGGTTGGAAGTCATCTAAATGATGGTGCGCAAATAAATGAATGGTGCAAACGCACGCCTGGGCCCCAGCCTGGCCTCTGAGCCTCTACATTAATTAAATGGTGCTCGGCCCCGGATGGGCCTCGCTCTGAGGCTCTTATTAATGAAATGGTGGGTGGCTGGGTGCATGCGGTGTACTGTTGTCTCTGCATCACCCGTCTGACAGTCTTCAGGGTGGGGCAGGGGCTGGTTACCAATGCCAGATTGAATTTGTTGTCATGTGCATTTCGGAGCGCCCGCAATTAAAAGTGCGCCTGAGACTTGTGAGGTGCACCAGAGACTGAAAAGAATCGTCACCGGCCATAATTTAAGTCACCAGTCATAATTTAAATTATTACTAGCCCCTGCCTTCTGCTGCCCTCTCGCGCCTGCCTCTAAAGCTGCAGGCCAGGCCAGCCCTTAGGTCAGGTGAGTGCCCCGGCCACCGGCAGGGCCTCGGAAATGTACTGTATACAACTGCCAATGTATATGCCACTTATATTTTTCAATAAAGATTTTTATAAAATCAGAAAAAGTAATGTTGAGAGCAGTAGTAATAATAGTTGCGTAGTTAGGGTGCATATCTTAGTCATGCAGCTTTACAGCGCTGTGAAATACAAATACACTATTGGAGACTGCAGACCTCTAGCCTGTTTTGAAACCAGGTTTGTCTACAGCCATTGTAAGCTGCAGGCAGGCAGGTCGCGTCCTGTACACCTCATTTCGACTTTGAACCCTTTTCTCTACATTGAGCTGTGCTTTGCTTCATGCTTAAGTTAAGGCACTTCATTTAAACGAGTTTTTTTTATTGTATTGTTTACCGAACTGTTTTATCTATTTTTGAACAATGTAAAATGATTCTAAACCGAAAGAAGCATCATTGTGACTGGTTCATACATCTGGCTGTCAGTTAAAGAAACGAATGTACTACCTTTTATAGCAAACAGTAGGAATTCACGTTTGTACTTTTTGATGAGCCTGGTGTGATGTTGCAACCATGCTGTAAGACAACCCAGTACGTAAACGTTCCTGCTACTGAGAACTGGTTCCATAGGCACCAACAGGGTCGGATTGGGATCACAATTCGGCCCGGGCACTGACAAAAAAAGTGGCCCACATTCAAGAGGCGTGGCCCATATTTAAGGGGTGTGGCCGACATTCAAGGGGCGTGCCCTTTCATGAAACACCATTTGCACAGACAAGGAATGAAAGTGGGAGGATACTGTTCTTGCACAGGACACAGGGCAAAGGTGCCAATGGCCTACATGCGGAGCAACTAAAAAAAATAGCATGGCCCTATTCTGTCACAAAATTATTCCAGCCCTCCATCACAGGAGCACCTGAAAAGCAGCAAAGCCCCTGCTATTACTAACCTACTTAGCCCTCCCCAGACCTTCAGCTCAGGAGCACATGAACAGAGGTAAGGCCCCTGCAATTAGTAAATTAATCAGCCCTCCAGGCCTCAGGAAAATGTCCTGGCAGGGGAGCACAAAACACAGCTTTCTGGGTCATCCAAGGTAGCCAGGGGGGAGGCTGAGGTGAAGCTGGTGCATGGGAGGTGCCTTCCCAGTGTGTTCTGGCAGTTTGAGTGTTTACCATTTACTGTAGTATTACCCTTGTACCTGTGTATGGTACCCTTTTGTAACTTGCACACGTCACTTTTCTCTGGTATCACACTGTATGCTACCTCTCACTTTTGTTTGCTTTAGATACTTGCACAAGTGCCACCATTGCCTATGTAACGTTTGTTCTTGTGCTGGAGTGTCTGCCATTTATTGCAGTATTATACCTCTACTTGTACTTTGTACGCTTTTGTAACCTGCACGCATATCACTTTTTCCTCCTGTAATGTACCGATTGCTACCTCATGTATTTTGTTTGCACACTATTGTCACTTTTGATTCATGTAACTTAACGTTTGCTTTTGTAATTTGTCCACTTGTAATTTTTCTCCTCATGTATTATTGCTTTTCCTTGTGTGAAGCGCTCTGACACCTTCGGGTAAAGTCCGCGCTATATAAAATTGCATAAATAAATAAATAAAATAAAAAAATTCCAAACATCACCTGGCCCCCACAGCAAGACCCATTCTTCCTCGTCCACTATGCCCTGAATGTGAAGGGCTGTGGGCGAGGTGCTAAGACTAACACCGTTTCTGGGCTGCATTGGCCCCAGGGGGCCGAGGTGAAAATGGCTCAAAGGCCTGAGAAACACCTGGCCCCCAGGGAGGCCGATTCTTGCAAACAATCACCCCTCCCCAGCCCAGCCTCAGCTTGATTGCTTGGCAGGGCAGGAGTGAAGGAGAGGCCACAGCTGACAATCGCTGTCCGGCCGCACAGCGAGGCTGCTTTCATTTTCTCTGTCTGTCTCGTGCCCTCCGTGGGCCGTTTTTTTTCTCCCCTTTCCTAGTCCAATCTATGTGGACTGGGACAGGGGAGAAAAAAACGGCCCACAGAGGGCACTGAGGCACCAGCCCTTCGGCCCATTCCAGAATGCCCGCCTTGCCAATCCGCCCCTGGTCACCAAATCCAAATCCCTTTGGGTCTGCCGGTTCTTTTCGGTCGGATCAACTTAGTAGTGGATGTCCTCGGTCCTCTCCTGGGTGAGTCTTTGCTGGTGCTTGGCAGGGCGGTGCAAAGCTTCATAAGGTGAACCTCCCCTGTGTGTGGGCATACTGCTGCTCTGGACCTGCGGCGCAGTGATCGGTGCGGAGGACCTCCCCTGGGTGTACCTTTACTAGCGATTGGCAGGGTGGTGCAGGACTTTGTAGGAGTACCTTCCCTGGGTGTGCATTTGCTAAGGCTTCATGGATCTTCATCTCTGCCCTGCAACACACTTTCTTCTAGCAGTCCTTGTGGATCTCAGAGGGCAAATCCTGGGTTGTCATTTTGCAGCTATGGTATTTATTTAAAGGCGAAGTTCCTTACAGTCCTTTTTGGTCCTCTAAAGGCAGTGTTTGGCAGTTCTTTCTAGTCAAATGCCAAGTGGGTGTCAGTGTGGTGAAATACCTTGGGCACACAATTTCTAGAAACAGATTTAAACCCAAAATTTGCTTACTGGAAGCCATCAATGATGCCCCTGCTCCTGAAACTAAAGATGAGCTCAAATCCTTTTTTATATCTAGCAGAATATAAAGCATAATATGTAAGACATTTTGCTAATTTGACATTCAATCTCAGAGAACTAGTAAAAAAATGCACAGAATACCAGAGGTTAGATGAATATCATACCTTGTTCAAGCAAATAAAAGGAGTTATACTGTCAGCTCCTCACTTGTGCAGCTTTGAACCTAACCGCAAAACTATACCAACAACTGATGCCAGTTACAAGTGACTAGGAGCCACCCTTTCTCAATTAATTGAGGACAAGGAATAGATTGTTGCCTTTGCCTCACAAACTCCTACCAAGTCAGAAATGAACTACTCAGCGATTGAAAGGGAAGCCCTTGCATGCTTGTGGGTCGTGAAACCTTTAAAGTTTTTTTATGGGGCCTACAACTCTGCATTTGTACAGACCATACACCCCTAACATATATGGTCAGCTCCAAAGGTTCCTCTTGTAGCACACCTCACATTGCTAGATGGGTGCTAAGCTAAGAAGGTTTTTTGTTTTAGAGTAGAATATGTCCCAGGCAACCAAGATTCTTCTGCTGACTTCCTTTCCAGAGCACCATTAAACAAGTATGAGCAGTTTGATACTTTGAAACACCTCATACTGAACATTTGTTCCACATCCATTACGTCTCAGGAGTAGGAAGAATGGGTTTGGCAGGGATGTGGCTTCAAACAAACTCAAGGTGTATACCCTTCAAGGCTGGCCCAATTCTCTAAGCGCAGCCAGTGACGTTTTGGGAAGTCTGCCACAAAATCAACTTAAGTCAGAACCTTTTACTGAGAAACGAGAAAATTATACCACCAGAACACTTACGGAGTGGGATTATAGACTTAGTGCATGAAGGTCACCTTGGAAGGAGCCTGACTAAATAAAGGCTTAGGGGACAATTTGGTTTTTCAGCATGAATTCCATGGTGGAGACTAGAGTATATGAATGCACTATTTGCACCAATAGAGATGAATCCAAAACGATCCGCAAGTTTCCCTTATCCCCATTGGGGGCACATCCTTCATAAACGCCAGTGCCAGTATCTGCTATTTGTATATTTTAATTGTGTTACTGTGCTGCTTCGTGTTTTATAAAATCCACCACTTTGCTGCTATTTGTTTTATCAATTATTCATGCTGCTGACTGCTATTTTACTTCTGATTGAAGCTAGACATGTTTTTTCAAAATTTGTCTTAAAACGAACACTTAGGGGCAGATTTATGTTAACTGGCGCATCCCCAGGGATGCGTCAGTTAACGTGCGCCACAGTGCGCCACAGCTCCGCCACCCATGGTGCGCCGCATTTATAATGCGGCGCACCATGGTGCAAAAACGGCACAGATGCGTGACGCATCTGTGCCGGAAATGTGGCGCATTGCTGGAGTTGCGTCGCAAGCGCGACGCAGCTCCAGCAAGGCTCGGGTGTACACCATGTGCACAATGCTGCGTCAAGACCCATGCCTGCTTCAAGCAGGCGCAGGGTTTTGACGCAGCATTGCCCTGAAAGTGACTGAGTGAAATCTAATAGATTTCACTCAGCCACTTTCAGGAGGCGTTCCTGCGCAGGAACGCCCCCCCCCGCGCAGGAACGCCTCCTTATGGCGCAGTGCTTTACAACGTGACGCATCTCCTAGATGCGTCACGTTGTAAATAGGGTGCATTGTTTGCGCCATAGTTGCGTCAAATAAAGTGACGCAATTGCGGCGCAAAGAGGCGCAATGGCCTCATAAATCTGCCCCTTAATCACTTACCCCCACTCTTCACTCATCACAAGGATTACCGGCTGTGTAGACTAGGCCATTTTGTCAAGGGCGCGCTCTAGTCGTTAGGGGCACATTCTGCATCAAGTATGCGTGCTGCACAGACACGCAACGGGCGTGCCGCTGGTGTGTGGAAGGCGTGCCGAAGGCAAGCCCGTTTGGCCCCCGTCAGCGTCTCAGAGGCAGCCAGCGCCAGCAACGCTGCCCCTGCTTCCTCCGAGGGGCCGCATGACTGTTTAATTTATAGCCGAGTAGACTTGCTAGCCTTAAATTTCTCACAAGCTAACTGTGAGGGACACTGACCGGCCCTTGATAATTGGAACAGGAGGTGTGAGAACTGCAAGTTCAGTTTCGCGCCGTGTTGAGAGACTGTACCACTCCTGCAGGTATTCCCCCAACTACCAGGAAAGGCAAACACATATATGCAGCACTAATTAATGCCCGCTCATTTGTTAAATATGCCCCGGATATATTTGAGCTCCTCTCAGATTTGCAGCTCGATCTTTTATTTGGGACTGAGACATGGCTGTCTGATTTTTCCTCTCTAGCTACTGCGCTGGTTATTCCTGTGGGCTATAATTTAGTGAGAGCTGATCATAAAGGAGCTAGAGGGGGTGGAATTGCGTTAGTATTTCTGGATACATGGACGCTCACCCATGAAGACACTAAGCATTGGTGATGGAGAGGCTCTCGACTTCCATATTGTCATATCCCCACACTTCACATTAGGTGGAACACTGGTATACAGACCGCAGGACCCACCAGGAGCCTTCTTAAAATCTCTGGATGAGGTGATTGTTCCTACGGCCCTCCGTTTTTCGAATGTTCTCCTTCTCAGAGAATTTTAGTATCCATCTGAACTGTTTAGAGGCCAATGATACCAGAGAATTCTATGACTTACTTGATATGGCACAACTTACTCAATGGATTAACTCTCCATCTCACTGCGGTGGGCACATCTTAGATCCCGTTTCCTCTAATTTTCCCTTATCTATCACCGAACCGCTACAAGCGCCCTGGTCTGATCATTTCTTGTTACAGTTCTCTTGGTCGGTGGCATCTTCTCCCTTATCGGAGGAACCTCCTCAAGGAAGACCCTCACCAAGAATTGATTTGGTTGCTTTTTGCAAGGTTCTGGTGGACACACATCCCACTCCCTCTATAAATATGCCTAGTGCATGGGAGAGTTTTACCAACTTGATTTCTCAAGCAATTTAGGGGCATATTACCAACAGCTAGCGATAATTTTTGTCTCTAACTTGTTTAGAGACAAAAATTATCGCCGCACATCGGCGATTTTTATCGCAGATAAACCTTGCTATTAACAAGGTTTATCGCAAATGCGATAAAAAACGGCCGAAATGCATGAATATCGCTGAAAAGTCAGCGATATTCATGCATTATCGAGCAAATGCTCTTAGCCATGTTATCCACCTCCCATTGGATAACATGGCTAAGAACTGCTCAGGGCAGGTGTTAGCTTTTGGAGATATTCCCGCTTAGCGCGAATATCTCCAAAAGTTGGTAATAGGAGATAGCGATGTTAGCGACTGTTTTCAGTCTCTAACATCTTGGCACGCCCACTTTGCATCTCATTAGTGATAAATATCACTGACATGCAAAGTGGGGCCCAAGATTGTCGCTATCTCCTACTAGCTGTCGCTAACTGGTGTTAGCGACAGCTTGGTAATAGGGAGATAATTTTATCTCCGCTTTCTTGGCTTTTAAAGCCAAAAAAGCGGAGATAAACCCCCTTGATAATATGCCCCCTAATCTCTTACTCCACCTCATCGGAACAGACGAGCAAGAAGTACTCCATCAAAACCATGGTATTCCAGTAAGCTTAGGGAACCGAAACAGTCCTGAAAATCACTGGAACGCAGCTGGATACTGGCTTACTGCCCCCTAACCAAAATTGCGCTAAGGAAGGCCCTGCAGGTCTATTACGCTGCTACCAGGGAGGCTAAAAGCTACTTTTATTCAGAGTGCATTGCCAATTCCAAAAATAACTCGAAGGAAATTTTCACTACTGTCCAGAGTTATTTAATGGCCAAAGCCGAAAGCACTTTACTTCCTGTCTCCATGGATTAGTGTGAGAAGTTATCAATTTTTTTTATCGAGAAGATCTAGGCCATTCTGGACAGTCTAGGGTCCAACTCGCTCGGACAAGATAAGTCTGTCAGTCCGTTTATCCCCACCTCAGCCCAACCAGCCTCCCTCCTGACCTGGTTTTCATCTATAGCCCTCCCTGATACGCTTTCCATTCTTAAATCACTTAAATTAGGCTCGTCGACGGACCCGTGTCTCGCCAGACTTCTTGCCGAGGCAGCCAAGGTGGTTAACCCTGAGGTGAATACCATCATCAATTTTTCCCTTCACACTGCAACTGTCCCTCTAGATTGGAAACAAGCTAAACTGCTACCGCTCTTGAGAAAACCTTCCCTTGATCCCAACACTCTTGCTAGCTACAGACCTATTTCCTTTCTGCCAGCTGTGGCAAAGGTGTGCGAGAAAGCAGTTTTTAAACAACTTTCTGACTTCGTAGAGTCATTTGGTCCTCTTCACCCAGTTCAATCTGGATTCAGGGCATCCTATAGTATGGAGACAGCCTTAGTTGAAATATCTGAGGCAATAAGGGAATGCCTTGATGCAGGCGGCAGAGTGGTTTAATTTTGTTGGATCTCTCTGCCGCCTTTGTCTTGGTGCCTCATCATCTCCTGCTTGCTCGCCTATCAAGTATTGGGATCACTGGACAGGCTCGGGATTTGCTTAAATCCTTTTTAGAGGATATGACTCAACAGGTATGGCAGCCCCATTCTTTTTGGCCCCCAGAAAGGTGACTACGGGAGTACCGCAGGGGTCCACTTTGAGCCCCCTGCTCTTTAACATCTATGTCGACCCCTTGATTTATTTAGCTGAGGAGCTGGGAGCAAAGATCATCGCCTATGCTGACAATACCCAGCTCCTCTTCACATGGAAGAAAAATGTTCTGGGCCCGGATAAAGCGAAAGAATGTCTCTCTGCTGTTTTTAAATGGCTTGCACTAGCGCAGGTGAAGTGCAATGAAGACAAGGCCGAGGTTCTCCTGTACGGATCCTTTCCCCCGCATTTTAAGGAAACTATCTGGCCTACTGATTACCCCCTTCCTAACTCTGTCGGCAACCCTGCTAAAAACCAGGGGGTTTGGTTCAGGAAGACCTCAGATTTTCTATGCAGATTAATCAACTGGCGGGAGTGTGCTTTGGCACACTGAAATCTCTTAGAATGTTTTTTTCTCTGTTGACCTGACCAGCTAAGGAAATGGTGACCCATGCTCTCATTCTATCGCGTATCGACTATGCCAATGCCTTATACATTAGCCTGCCCGGTTACCATCTTAGAAGACTGCAAACTATTCAGAATGCGGCAGCTAGGGCGCTTGGAATTCCAGGTAGATCAAGTATGAAGCAACATATCTAGGACTTCCATTGGCTCCCTGTGGCTTGTCGGGTTCAGTTCAAAGCTCTCACTTTGGCACATAGAGCGCTGCATGGCACTGGCCCAATCTATCTTAGAAGACGTTTTTCCTTCTACATTCCACGTAGGCAGTTACGCTCCGCTGTTCACCGTCTGGCAGTTATTCCCTGTTTCCACCTTTCTTTTAAGGCTGCTTTAGCCTGGAATGCCCTGCCGGTGCAACTGCGTAACATTCAAGACACTAGAGTGTATAAAAAACAGCTTAAAATAATCCTTTTCAAGTAACTCTTGCTGTGTCTCTCCTCCATCTCCTTTTACTAGCATTTCCTGCCGGGACACTCCTGAGTAGCCGTGCAAGCTATAAATGTAGCATAATATAACATAACATATTCCAGATAAACAGTGGGAAAATTTGCTTTGAACATCATAGGATCCTTAAACCGCAAATGTCTATTCAAAATGATTTGCTTTCATTTTAGTAGGCTACCAATCCCGTAGGACAGTCCCAAGAATGGTGAACAAAATTACAACTGTATCTCTCATACATTTCTTAAAAGATACATTCACAACTGAAGGCATTCCGTCCACCATTGTCATTGACAAATTGATGCAATTCACTTAATCAATTATGACGGAATTCCTTAAGAATCTGGCCATCATCCACCTCAAAACAACCCTGTATTGCCATAAGGCCAACGACCTAGTAGAAAGAATAAATAGGATGATCAAAGATTGCATAAAAATAGCCTATGCCAACCACGTCCCAGTTGAACGGGCTATCTAAGAAATGCTACGGGCATAACACCGTCACTCCCAACAAAGTCACAGGTATATCCCCCTACACTGCTCCCAAAGAAAGAAAACCCTGCACAAAATTATTTTCTAATTGGTTGGGGGAGGTGAAATTGTAGAACATGATCCAAGGAACACCAGACGTAAGATTACATCACACCAAGTCAAATACAAGACCTACTAAGACCTCAAACATGGCACTAAACCTCCACAATGGGTGGTGGTGGACTAGGTATATGTTAAGAAAGCCCATGGGTAAATGTGGTGATTCTAAGTTCTACAAACCTTTGCAGATTGTGGTAATCAAACATAGAGTGGCAATCATGGACAAGGGCAAAACTGGGGAGCTTGGACAGGTTCGCCAAATACAACTCACTTAGTAACAACGTAACCAAGGATGTTCTTCCCTCGTCCAATCCACATACTAAGCCTGCATCCAGAATTCCTAACCGCCAACAGGATCTGCAACATCCCCAAATGGCCCAGAGACTATGACATGAAGAAATTAGTTTATAATTGTGTCCGTTTATATTCACTTTTCTCACCTTTCTTGAAATGGTTTCTCTGAGGGAAGATGTGTTATAGCTTCCTATCTTATCACAATATTGTTATCCTCATTGCTTAGATCTTTTTCTGTATTTGTTAAGCATGCATGAGTACAGTTTTTCCCTCACATTCACATATGTTATTTTCATTCTTCCCTCCCTCTTTCTACCAGTTGGGGTCTTGTTACCATTCCTCTAGAGCTTGCCATATATTGTCGAGCCACAGCGTGCCTGCATTGGTGTATTGGGATGAACGAGGGACTCCAAGTCCCAGGAGACAGCCTGCCCAAACCACCCTCACCTGTGCCTCGAACCATCGGGGGCTTCAAAACCACGTTGCCGCTCCGCGGGAGCCGCACCATGCCTGCATTGGTGTATTGAGATGAACAAGGGACTCCACATCCCAGGAGACAGCCTGTCCTAACCGCCCTCACCTGTGCCTCGAACCAGCGGGGGCTTCAAAACCACCTCGCCGCTCCCGCTCTGTGGGAGCCGCAGCGTGCCTGCATTGGCGTATTGGGACGAACGAGGGACTCCAAGTCCTAGGAGAAAGCCTGCCCTAACCGCCCTCATCTGTGCCTCGAACCAGCTGGGGTTTCAAAACCACCTTGTCGCTCCCGCTCCGCGGGACACGCGCCGGGCAAAACCCAGGCCAAGGGTGGGCCCGTTGAGCCTATTGGAGACCGGAGGAGGCCGGGCTGGGCCCCACCTCTGACATCAACAGCTCGCAAAGTTAGCTATTTTGTGTAAAATAGTGCTTATTAACTATTACTGCTATCCTGTGCTTTACCCAGTTTGTAATGTCGGGACACGAAGGAAAGGGGAGGAAAGCCACAATGGGCGGGTTCATAGCCGGGACACTTGATCAGTTTATTACAAAGGCTACTATTGCAATTAATGAGCGTCACCTTTCACAGGACCCGGTATTCGCCAAACGCTCATCTTTGGGGGACCTGATGTTGGCATGTTCCCTGGAGCAGCATACTGATATAACTACAGACCCTGGGGTTTCAACACAAAGTGGCATTCAACTGCCTCAGGAATTGGTCAACATTTCGATTGATGGGGAGTTCTGTCAGCCTGACCCAACTGCACACAATATTCCGACAACTATCGTTGGCGGGGTAGCCACCCGTGCATCTACTACTCTATCCCCAAAGTTCTGCCTAATCCACCGGAGCATACATCGGGGCAGTTCCTAAGAGGAAGCAAGGAGGAGGTGCACAGAGGGGAAAAAACCCTAAGGTGCCCAAACTGAACAAGTCTGGTGACTTGGTAAACATTGTATCTTTAAGCCCCGGGCATCCGCCCGTGAATATGCCTTCTGCAAATTCTTTGTCCATGCCTCCTCTTGTTGGTCCTTTGTCCCTGATTGATGAGGGTTTCTGGTCAAAAGTAGGTGGCCTCATTACATCTTCTATACAGCCCATACTTGCTAGGCTGTTGTTAATTGAGGTCAGATTGGCGAAATTTGAACAGCTGACCATAACTAATTTTGATTGTATCAAGAAGAATCTGTCAAAGAGTGTCCAGGATAAGGAGCTGACTACGAATGGACTTTGGAGTTTTTCTGGCAGTAACCCGACCACTCACACATCTGTTTATGTTCCTATGGAAGATGCCTTATGTGGAAATGCCGTAGCTGGACCCAGTACTGAGGGTGGAGCAGACTTGCAGGGAAATACAAACTGTTCCAGGGGTGAGAGTGCAGAACAACAGTTATTGGGAAGGGGTATGGCCAAAACCCTGCAGGGAGGCTTGAAGGGATCATACAACATCGATGACCATAAGGATGTGCTGCCACATTTTGATCTACCCCCTGAGTCCGTTCCGTATGTTGTTGTTTTGACAGGGGTCCCGGAGCTAGGCAAGAGTAGAGTCGAATCCTATACTGAATTAAAGAACAAAACGATCCATTGGTTGAACATTAATGGACCCCTCCCCCCGAATGTGTACAGCCAAATTTTGTAAGCTGGGTAGGCCGTAGAGCGAAAAATATACCAGATAATTGCATATTTATTCATTTTAGAGATAGTTGGGTGGTGCGTCATATTCGTGAGGGGTCTCACCAAAATATGAGAACAAGAATCCAGACACTTGACCTCAGTTACTTCTATACCCCCCTAATGCATATGGAGAAATCAGGGAAAGATCTGTGAAAGGCGAACCATGCTTGGCAATGCCAGCAATAGAACCAGGTCGGATAGTTTTGGTTTTGAGTCTAGTATCCCTCCTAGCAATAGATTCAGTGTGCTTGACATGGTGGACTGACTAACTCCAACTCATATCTGTCCTCCAACTCGGTCTAATCGGCCGTGTGATATCACCCTGGGTATGGGGGTTGAGACATCGAAACAACAGTTAGAGCGAAGTGACGCGCTGGGGTCTGAAGATAGAATTAGGGATACTATAGTTGGTGTCTGTGAGGAGGTGAGGAATTCCCAGTTGATGCTAACCTATATATTCCTATGATTAGTGAGGAAGGATTTCTCCCCCAAACCCTAGTGACTAAGGACAATAACCTCGGGTCCATTGAAGCAGTAGATAGACGAGAACTGGAGGTGATCCCTGAGTGTCGGATGGAAATAAGATCAAGTGGCCCCAAGATCCTGTCATGGAACATCGCGGGACTAAAGGCTAGATTAGAGCTGCCTGATTGGGGTGATTTCATAGACTCCCATGAAATTTGTTTATTTCAAGAAACCTGGGCCTTAAAATCTTTATATAGAGTAGGCTTCGTAGCATATAGTGAAGCGGCAGTGAAGGGTCCTAGGGGCATATCTTCGGGGGTCTAAGTATTTGGGTGGGTACCCATTTAGGGGGCACGGTGAAGAGAATAGAAACCCACTCAGCAGACATTTTATGCATTCTCCTCACCCACAGAGATCTGCCTAACCTGGAAATTGTTAATATCTATTCTCGGCCAGTCAAGTATTGGCATACTTCCCCAACTCTGGATTGTTTGGCGGCCCTCCATGCCTCACTTTTAGGGGAAGCGCACTTTATAATAGGCGGGGACTTCAATTGCCACTTTGAACCCCTAAGTGGGTTGACTTCCTCTATCACTAGCGATGAGGATTCAATATGGTCAATCCCCGCATCCAACGCCTATTCCAGTAGGGGGTGGACCCCCTTGGTCCTGCAACTGACTTCTCTTACCCTCACGTATTCATTGAGGGCTTGCAATAGCCGGTTTCTGGATGACAACCCTGGGCATCCCATTTTTGATCAATTTGATCAGGCCACTATAATAGACTATATCTTAATAAACACTGAAATCTGGCATAAAGTTGCAAAGTTTTGTTTCTATCCCTGGGAAGAAAGCGACCACAATCCTCTGGTCATTACATTAGAAGCCCAATTGGTAGAAATAGGAAAAGCTTTGGACTCCTATCAACAAGAGAATTTAGTAGTGGTTGATGGAGGGTGAAGAATCCGTTGGGATACAATAATCCAATCACCGGATACGATGGCGGATATGTACACCCGTTTTATCCCCCTCCTGGAAAAGGCAAGCATTCTCCCAGGTAACAGTGTTAATGGTGAAGTAAATATAGAACTCAGAAAAATCTACCAGGATTTGGTTGTAATCCTGGCTGATTTTTTTTTATTGTCGCAAATCCACTAAGAGTAACCGACCCAAAGAAAAAAACCTTTGGTATAATCTTTCGTGCAGGGATGCAAAGAGAGCATTGCTGTTATGCCTTAGGAGGGGTGATAATTTAAGCATAAGGGAAAGCAGGCTCTTTTTAAAAAAAAACAGTTTTACAAGCAATGGGAAATGGAAAGATGGCAGGCAATCAAGCATGTCTTGGACCATAAAGACTCAAGAGGTTTCTGGAATTTAGTCAACACCAGAAGAACCAAGGGAAGGACTACCATTGAGCCCAATATTGGCGAGGATGCCTGGTGCCTTTATTTTAAGGATCTGTATTCAAGCCCACACAATGGCCCCAGTGTGAGTGGGATTTTGGCTCATTGCCAAATTTCAGACTTCTCTGGAGACACACCGACCTGTACGTTGGTTGAGGTGTTGGCTGCCATTGCTAAGGTATCACCAAACAAAGCTCCTGGGTTAGATAGAATCCCTAGGGATTTGTATAAAAATGAACAGGTAGTGTGGGCTCCATATATCCAACTTTTATTTAATGCAATCCTTCAAGGTTTGCCACCCTCCCCTCCCCCGCGTGGGCAGGGGCAGAGATCATTCCGATTTACAAAAAGGGTCCCCCATTGAACCTGCTAATTACAGGCCAATTAGCCTTATTGATGTGACCCAAAACAAATGTTCCAGAGTATCACTGGGCAGACTCCAAGAATGGATGGAGGACCTTAGGCCCACATGCATCAAGCATTTTTGGAGTCGCAAACGGTGCGATTCCTTAAAATCGGCCGCTTGCGATTCCAAAAATGCTTTTTGGAATGCATCAAGCATTTTTAGAAATCGCAACATTTTTGTGATTTCTAAAAATGCGATTGCTTTTAGGAAATCGCAAATTTGCGATTTCTTAAAAGCAATGCATGATTACTTTTATAATTGCGAATTCGCAATTAGGGTGTCAAATTTACTGAGTGGTTGAACCACTCGGTAAATTTGCAAAAATCGTTAAAAACGCTGCAAAAGCATTTTTTACACATTCATGTTACAGACACACATGTCCTTAGGACATGTGTGTGTGCAACATGATGCGAAAACAACATTTCATGGGTGCAGGGGGGGTCATTTGAACCCCCCTCTCCACCCTTGAAATGCAATCAGGATTTGCGAAATTCAAAGTGCGAATTCGCAATTCCCATTCATTCCTATGGGCATTTTAGCCCATAGGAATGAATGGGAATTGCGAATTCGCACTTTGCTAATCGCATAATATTTGAGAATCGGTAAAAATTGCGATTTTTACCGATTCTCAAATATTTTGAGAAAATGTACATGCATCCCATTTTGCATTTCCTAATTTGCGATTCCCTAAAAATCGCAAATTAGGAAGTGCAAAATGAAACAATGATGCATGTGTGCCTTAATATTTTAACCCCCTTGCAAGCAGGCTTTAGAAGCAAAACATCAACCATTGATCAGTTATTTAGGCTTCAATTGATCTATTGGAAGCACTTAGTTTTGGAGGGTGGGAGCCTATACCTTACATTTGTTGATCTTAAGTCAGTGTTTGATATGGTGAATCGCAATCAGTTGTGGGGCATTATGCTGGATATGGGTGCTCCACCATATCTATGCCACCAGCTCAGACGTCTTCACGAGGTAAAATTCGCGAGAGTAAGGTTTGGCAGGAATGGGAATCTTACGGCACCCTTCCCCATTAGTAAGGGGGTGAGGCAGGGCTGTGTGCTTGCACCAACTCTCTTCTCGCTCTTTATTAACGGGTTAATTGAAGACCTTCTTGCCGTTAAGGATATCGACTCCCCAAACCTAGCTAACTGCACATTTCCAGGACTAATGTTTGGGGATGATACCCTGCTCCTCTAAAAATCATCTATGGGGATGCAGCGTGTATTAGAGGAATTTGGCCAGTTTTGCCAGAGGAGGAATGTGGTGGTGTACATCAAAAAAACAAAATATATGGTCTTCAATGTCAATTCTTTAAATTGCCCACATCCCAAAATGGATGATAGATTACTGGATAGTGTCCCCATCTTTGATTATTTAGGTCTTACCTTAAATGATAAAATGGAGTGGGGACCATAAATCAATAAAGCCAACTTAAAGCTAATCCAGGCTATTGGGGATCCTAAAATTCCATAAGACCTGCGCCCTAAAGGTTATAAGCCAGCCAGTCTAAATTTAAAAAGTCCAGGCAAGGGGAGCCACCGTGTACGGGGCAAAATTGTGGGTGCACAGCGTAGCGAATGTCCTTACAATAACAGAAAATAGTTTCATCAGACAGATCTTAAGTCTGCCCAAAATTGCACCCCTAGTATCCTAAGGATGGATCTGGATATCCTCCCGATTGCGGGCTTAGGTCTCTTCGCGCCCACTGCTGTATTGGCGACGGCTATGGAGCACGCCAGAGTTGAGTTACTATAGGGAAGAAATAAAAGTGGTACTGTCTACCTTTGGGGCTGGAAGAATCCCTTGGTTGTCCTTTATTAGGGATTCATTTCGAGCAATGGGGAGGGAGGATCTATGGACTGCACCTGAGGAGACATGTCCAGCGATTTTAAAAAAAATCGCTGGCTAGCGCTCTGAAGGAATACAAACTGACACGTATCTTACAGATGGCTAATCCCTCCAGTTTAACCTATGGGTTTCTGGATTTTAAGTATCTTTTTTTTTTTTTTTTTATTTATAAAGATTTTTAGTGAAAAATAAAAGTGGCATACACATTGGCAAATGTACACAGTGCATTTGTGTTATCTCTACTTCTTGGCCTGTTGCAGAAGAGAAGAAAAAGGAAAAGGAAGAGGGTGGGGGGGGGTGTTCAGTGTGGCTTCTTTAAGTGTTCGTCGAGTGGTTCCCACATAAGCTCTTTGGGGGTGTGTTCTTTCGAGAAGTTGCCTGTAATGTTATCTGCTCCTCTTAGGAAGGTGACCCAGTTGATCCATGTTTTGAAGTTTGCTTTCACCGTGTTCTTCCAGTTCGTTAAGATTATCTTTAGGGCCGCTGTGAGAAGCAGGTCTAGTAGGTCTCTTTCTTCCCTGCTGTTCAGGTTCGTCGTTACATGCCCTGTCGCCAAGGTCGCATAGTTGATTATTAAGTCTGTTTTGAGCATGTCGTTTATGAATGCGTTTATCTGGGCCCAGAACTTCCTGACTTTGACGCAACCAAAGATGAGGTGTTCGAGCGTGCCTTCCTCCTTCTGGCAATTCCAGCAGTCGCTTAATTCTGCAATGCCGCTTTTATGGAGCCTGGATGAAGTCCAGTAGGCTCTGTGGAGGAGCCAGTATTTCGTTTGCGCCAATTGTGGGGTGATTTTGTTTTTTGTAGCTGAGCACCAAATTTGTGCCTGTTCTTTTTCGTTTAGCTGTCTGCCTAAGAGTGTTTCCCATGAGTTTGTCGTCTTCTTATTTAGAGACAAGGTGGTGGGGCTGAGCAGTTTGTAGATCTTCGCAGTCTGGTGGCCTGCCGAGTTTAGGGTTTGCACATACCTGACGATGCCCGGCTCCTCTCGGATTAGGCTTGCTCTAGTTATAGCAGTTCTTATCTTCAGAAATGTGTATAGCTCTTTGTTGGGGAGGTTGTGTAGTTGTTGTATGTTTGAAAAGGTCAGCTGCTTCCCCTTAGTTTCCATCTGTTTGGGGAGACTGATTCCTTTTTTGATCCATGTGTCATAGTTCATTATTGCCCCTTGATATATTATTTTTGTATTGAGCCAGATGGATTCCCATGCTGTGCCTCTCAGCTTCTGTATCATTCGCCTGTCTACTCTCATCAGCGCTTCTCTGGTGTGTTTCAGTATTATGTTCGACCCTAGGGGGTGTTTGTTTGCAGTCAATATCGCTGTCGGGTGCAGGCCTTCCAGGAGCTCTTTCTCCAGTTCTAGCCAGACTGGCTTGTACTGTTGCGTTTCGTCGATCCATGCCATTCCTTGTCTAGCCAGGCATGCTGTCTGGTAGATTTTGAAGTTTGCCAGGTTGAGGCCTCCGAGTTCTTTCGCTAGTCTCAGTTTGGGTAGGCCAATTCGTGGTTTTTTGTTTCTCCATAGGAAGATGTTGATCATGCTGTCCAGTTTTTTGTGGAAGCTTTCTGTCATTGGGATCGGTAACATGTTTAGTGTATAGTTTATTGCGGGTGTTATCATCATTTTTATCGTCTCTATCCTTCCCCACCAGCTGATGTACTTGGGCGACCACAGCTCTAGTCTTTCTTTAACTTTTTTTAGCAGTGAGTCCTCGTTGTGCTGTATTGTGGATGTTAGGTCTCTTCCAAACTGTAGACCTAAGTACTTGAGTGGCTTGGTTTGCCAGGCTAGGCCGGAGTCCCCCAGTACCGATTTTGTGGTGTGAATGTTCATTGGTTTGCATTCCGATTTGTCTTTGTTGAGTTTGTATCCGGATGCGTATTCTCCTATTGTCTCCATTAGTGCTGTGATTGACGTTGATGGGTTAGTGGTTGTGATGAGGATGTTGTCTGCGTATGCTGCGAGTTTCACTGTTTTCCCTCCGATCTTAACACCGGTTATTCCCTCATTGTCTCTTATTTTCGCAAGTAGTGGTTCAAGTGCCAGTAGGAAGAGGCCTGGTGACAGTGGGCATCCTTGCCTAGTTCCTCTTCCTAATAGGAGTGACTCAGATGTGCTTCCATTCACCACTATTTTAGCTCTTGGTTTGTTGTATAGGGCCATTACCATCGCTATGTATTTTTCCCCTAAACCGAACTTTGTCATGCAATTCCTTAGGAAGGACCACGAGACTCTGTCAAAGGCCTTCTCCGCATCCAGTGCTATCATGACCACCTGCTCATTGCTCTGTGTTGTGTGGTTGATTAGGTGACATAGCAGCCTTGTGTTGTCTTGCGACAGCCTGTGTTTGATGTATCCCACTTGTGAGTTGTGGATGATGTCTGGTAGGATTCTATTCAGTCTGTTCGCAAGCACCTTTGCATAAATTTTGCAGTCGACATTTATGAGCGAGATAGGTCTGTAGTTTTGCGGGAGTTGGGGGTCTTTACCTTCCTTGGGTATTATTGTAATGTTGGCCTCCCGCATGGTGTTTGTCATCTCGCCTTTGTGTATGCAGGCGGTGTATGTTTCCGATAGTTTATTTTTTATTTTTAGGCAGAAGGTCTTGTAGAACACGGTGGAGTATCCGTCTGGTCCTGGGGCTTTGTTCCGTTTTAGTTGGTTGATTGCGGCTTCGATTTCTTCTTCCGTTATATCTGCCTCTAGGGGTGCTTTCTCCTCCTCCTTGAGTTTCGGCAGGTTAACGTCTTTAAGGAGAGAGCAGCCTCCGTCTTTGCTCAGGTTTTTATCTTCGGAATAAAGATCTTGATAGAACTGTCTGAAGACCTCTAGTATTCCTTTGTTTGTTGTTTGCGATTTGTTGTTTTTGTCTGTTATTGCTGCTATTGTGTGTTGCCTTTGCTTCCCTTTGAGGTAGGACGCCAGCTGTTTCCCTGCTTTGTTTGCCCTGCACAGATTCACCGACTTGAATTTTGTTAGCCACGAACCTGCTCGTTCGCTTAGGATTCTGTTCAGTTCGTATTTTTTTTTGTGAGCGTGGTGAGTGTGTTCTTGTCTGTTATGTTTGCGCAGTGGCCTCTCTCCAGTGCTGCTATTTCCTCTTCTATCTCTGAGATTTTTTTGTTCCTGCTTCTGTTCATTCTTGATTTGATGTTTATCAGTTTGCCTCTTAGTGTTGCTTTGAGTGCTTCCCAGATGGTATCTTTCCCTACTTCGCCGTTGTCGTTATCTTCCAGGTAGTTCTTTAGTGCCTCCTCTATTTCTTTTACATTGTCTTTGTTCTGTAGGATGTCGTCGTTCAGTCTCCACCTTCTCGTCAGGCTTTCATTGTGTTTGCCGTTCAGGGCAAGGGATATGTGCGCATGGTCGGAGATGGTTATTGGGGCTATCTCCGTGTTTTCGATTAGATGCGTGTGGTTGTTGGACATCAATATATAGTCGATCCTGCTGTAAGAGTTGTGCGGGTGTGAATAAAAGGTGTATTCACGCGCTGTGGGGTGTTGTAGCCTCCATGGGTCTGCTAGGTGGTGCTTGATGCATAGGTCTTTAAGGGTGTTGCTGCTTGGGGAGTTGTGGCTTGGCCTGCTTGGGTGTCTGTCCGTGGCTTGGTCCATTGTCTTGTTCAAGTCGCCTGCTACGATCAGAAGGTCTTCCTATGGTAGGTCGCTGAGTTTGCCGTCCACCATTTGCCAGAAGTCTTTGTCTTCAGAGTTTGGTCCATAGATGTTTGCCACGTGTAGTCGGTCAGTTCCTCTTTGGACACTTGCTATCAGCAGGCGTCCGTCTTCGTCCGTGTTTGTCTTTTGGATGGTGAGGTTTGCTTTCTTGCTTAGGATAGTTATTACACCTCGCTTCTTTCCCTTAGCAGGTGAGCATAGGATGTCGCCTATCCATCTTGCCTTGAGTAGTTTAGCCTCTTCCTCTGAGAGTTTGGTCTCCTGTAGCGTGTATATGTCCCCTTTGAGTTTTGCCAGGTGTTCTAGTATTTTCCTGCGTTTGACTGGATGGTTCAGGCCTTTGACGTTCATGGAGACCACCTTTAGGTTCGCGGACAGGCTGGCCGGTGTTTGGTCTGTCATGGGGGTTTGTTGTTGCCGCTGGTGGTTCTGTCTTCTTCCTTATCGGATTTTGAGATGCCTGCCTTTGTTTTGCCCAGGTACGTGGGTCTCCCCCCCGGGGTGTGAGTGAGCAGGATGGGGATGGGGGTGGGGAAAAGGTGTGGGAGTTGGTGTAGAAAAGGGTATAGAAATGAAAGAAAAAGTAGTTATACGTTGCACAAATGTCTGTTATCTCGCTAGCCTTCATGCCCGCCTGTCCCTCTCGCCTCATCTGACCTCCCCCCTCCCCTCCCTCCCCCCTCCCTCCGCCTGTAGAAAAACGGGTGTGTGACAGCAAGGTTCCTCACACTTCCCCCCCCCCCAAGTCTGACATTGTCTCTGCAAAGATAGAGCAAAGGATATGTTCGTCGTTTGGTCTTCTTTGTCGCTCTTATCGTTGGCGACGATGAGGTAGAAACGTTGGTCAGTGTGTGCATTATCGAGGTAGATTTGGTTGCTTAAGTTCAAGGTTCCGTGGTTCTTAGGTGTGCGCTTGAGCTCTTATCATGGGGGTTCAGAGCTGGTTAAGCTGGTTTAAGACGGGCCTTACATTGTCTCTTTCTGCAGGCGTTCGCCTTTGTCAGGTCTTCCTTTGTTCCCGGGGTTCAGGCAGTTTAAAACGCGCTCTCAGTTCTTGTCATATGTCGTCTTCTTCGGCCTCGTCTGTGGAGGCTCTCCTCTTCGCTCCTGGGCTTTGGTGCTCCATCTCTTCTGGGACTGGTCCTTGTAGGTACCTGTGTAGTTCGTTGGGGTCATCGAAGGTTTTACTCCCGTGTCTGTCTGTGATTCTCAGTTTTGAGCGGGTTTTAGATTCCATACAACCACCACTAGCAAAAAATGTTTGGGGGGAAATTAGATATGGGACGCTTCCACTTCATGCCTCAACCAATAAGTGGGCGGGTACCAGTTGCCGTCCCTGCCCCGGGTGCCTAGTGGAGGAAGAAACTGTGATTCATGTGGTGTTCTTCAGTTTGGTCGACAAGAGGCCTAGATCTAAGTGGGTGATTCAAATCTGCAGAAACCTGGGTATTGGAAATTACATAGAATTTTTTAGGATTCTTAAAACAGATACCAACCCGGTTTTTGTTGTCGCTATTTCTAAATTCTTATTTGCAATGTGGGGTAAACGAAGACATTTGCTTAAAAATTGATATGAGAATTTATAATACCTGCTATTATTTGCCATCTGTCGTGACTATTGATTCTGCAAAATATAAGTTTGTAAGCGTAGATACCTGTTAATTAACTAACGTGAAATATAGTAATACCTGCATTAAATGGCTGCTATTTGATGGCTTCAGATATATTATTGATATGAATCTTTTATTAGTTTTAATACTCACATGTTAAATTGTATTTTTAATGTAGTTTTTAATTAATCAAATTTCCCATAGTGACGATTTTTATTGGCCAACTTCCCTAAATGTGGTTTTATAATCCCTTGTGTACCATCTACTTTTGTATGTGATAATTGATTACTTTTGTGATATGAACTCTATGAACTCTATGTGGTTGTACATTTTTTTTATGTGCTTTTATGGCTGTAATAGCCGAAATAAAGTTTCAATAAATTAATAATGTCGACACTGGGGATTCTACTCCGTCATCTGTGGAAGAGAGGACTTGCATAGTGGAGAAAGGAGACACTTTAATAAACTGGATTAATATTGATCTTGTGCGGTTTGTTAATTCCAAAACACTTGTGTTTAGCAGCATCATAATTCTGTTCATGACACACATCAGAGGAGAAAGAGAAAAGAAGATTATTCTGCTAGTATATGCTGTTGGTTTATGTGGGTTATTATTATTTTTTTAAACAAATTTTACTTTTCAAACCAACTCTTTTAAATTGTCTGTGCTGAACGCCTTTATCTCGCGGAACAGGCCCAGTGAGTTACCATTTTCAAAATTCAGAACGCAAATTTAGGCAGACTTCATTGATACAAAACATAGCATGAATAGCCGGGGGTTCAGGTTTGGCCAGATGAGCATGTGATGTCTACCGCAGTATTATATGGCATTATCTAAGTGCCCTCTTCTATGTCTCAGTGTGTTATTGCACCTGTGCATTCACGTTTGCATAGGAGAGAAGGTCATGGGTTTAAATCCAGGTGGCTCTCATGGAGGCGTTTATCCTCCTGAGTTCCCTGCAATGGATACTGTTCATTATGGAACTATGTATACGTGCTGTTTGCATTGAGTAGTTCAGCCCTGTGTTAGGAAGTGCTCTCAGAAAGCACAGATCATTGCTGGAAGCACATTTGGCCCACTTACTTAAAGACATTCCTAGAGATACTGCTGTATGCTTATGCCTACTTCCTAGCTTTTTACTACATTTAGGTAAGTGGGGGGTGTTTTTTCCCTTACAACTATGTGAAAGTTTTAATTTGACCTTCACAGTACTGTGAGCTGTGTAAATCTTAAGGTTTTGTGATAGATGCAGCAATAGCACCGCTTTTTTCGCGACAATTTTCCTTGCATGTTTATCTTTCGTTCTTCCCTTGTGCATTTCCATGTACATCGAAAACTAACAAGTGCTGAAGGTATGTGTGAGTGGGCAGAGCCTATAATCGTCACTAAAAATATACATTTTCCTCAGCGTATCCTTATTTCGTCTGTGTTTATTTACTGCAAATGTATGCAGAACTTACAACACTCAAGGGTTGTAGGATCATCTCCATTTTTCGTTGGAAATTCTAGTTCACTAGACATAAATTATTTCTACTGAAGTTGATTGTCTTTGGGTTTTTAGTCACCCAGGCCTAGATTTACAAAGGTTTTGCATCAAGCGTGTGTTACGTTTTTAATGCAGACCTAACAAAAAAAATATTTTTGCTGTTTACAAAGCAACGCAAATGGCTATTGCATTGCTTTGAAAATAAAGTACCACAACTTGTGTTAACTTTGTATCAAGGATGTGATCAATGGGTGGTGCATGAGCATTCCCTTGTATTCACTAATTAATTTTGATACACATCCATCTCTAAAAAGACTTGAGTTTGCACCAAAATTGTGTGACTGTGTGGAGCACCCCTGAAAAGGCTCCGCCCTGTTCTTGTGACCATTTTTCTGAGCAAAGTACAATGCATTTTATAATGTTTTGCAGCTATTATAACGATGCTCGGAAGTTGTTTCTTGTACCTATACTCAAGGAAGCAGGATTTATCTCAGTCAGACCTGCTCTTATTTACTTACAAATGTTACAAACTCCCAGGATCATGTTTTATGTGGCAAGCTTCCTGGTGAGAGCTATAAGAAGCAGGAACATCAGACTTAAAAATGTGCCTACCTCCTTTTGTAGCCCAGTCTCGCATATCAACTAGTCTGGCTGCTGGTAATTTTCGGTCAAGGATCTTAGATTATATTGTAACAGGGCTTGTAGTTACCTTACTTTGATACTCATGTGGGGACACACCTAGGAAAACTTGCACCTTTTTCTGCACTTTAGCACTTTGCACTTTAGTACCTCGTAGCTTGTAATAATATTTTATCTATGAAATATAATATGTTGTACAATGATTTTAACTAAAATGTTTTTTAAATGTTTTTTTAACTGTTTTTATTCATGGTATTTGTTGTTTGTGATTTCATGCCATTGTCTTTGTATGATATTAAGTTATCGCAATAAAGAATTTTGACTGACTGTGTGACTGCTTTAAGTTGTCGTAACAAGGGCAAATATTTTTATTTCTCCTCCTTTTCCCTCTTTGCATGTGTGCTGCATTTAGAAAAAAGGGAACTTCCTTTTAGCAGCATACCTTTTATGCAGAAGGGGACCCCTTCCTTCACAAAAACTAAGCTGCCCACAACACAGACCCCCTTGCACTGTGGTGCATCGGTGTCTGTGTTAGCTCATGACAGCCACATGTGCACCAGCGTCTGGAGAGAGCAGAACAGTGCAACGTCCCATTAAATATGGTGCTGTTCTGCTCCCACGTTCACTCAAGGCAACTCAGCATCCTCACTTGCAGCACTGCAGTGCACGATTTAGTTGCAAATCTTGGCCCAAATGTACTGCTGAAGAGAAAGTCACACTTGATTCAAATTGTGCCTTGGAGTTAGCAAGTCGTGTTTTATGGATCTTGTTGGCTTCAATTACTGTTTTTTAATCATCAAAACAGCCCTCGTTTTTCTGCAGGGAAATTATTACACAAAGCCAAAAAAACGCATATGCACCAACCGGTTTAAATAGAAACCATGTGTGATCTGCCAACTGGTATTTCCAATATGGTTCCTAGACTACACACAGGACTAGAATTTCCAATAGTTCAGCAAACCCTGATTGCAAGGTGTCCACCACCCCCATCATGCTGGGATACATATTTTGGATTCTCTTGCATTGGTTTCCGCGCCACCCTTGCTGTTTCACTACCTGTGCATTAGAATGTATTCTGAATTTTATTAGGCGGCAACCCATTTTGCATCCTGGGCCAGTTAATGTTTACATCCACTCAGAAATGTTTCTTCTTGTGTAACCACAGCATTCTTCCAACCTCAGGGTGACAACAGTGGCTTTGATTTGCTAGCAGAATTTTTAAAAATGACAATGCCTCAACTAATAATTCCAACACACATGCTCTCATGAAGGAGGAGGTAGTTCCAACATCCAAGCTGTCATTAAAAACATGCCAACATGTTGATGTTACTACGAAAACATATGAAATTGTGTAGTTCCAGGTGATGCACCACATCCACGCTCCAGAATGTTAGGTTACTGTCTGTTGGTGAAAGGGACCTGACTGGAAAGGACTGTCCTGCTTGTTCTCTATTAAACTTATACGTTTAATCAGCGACGGCCCGTGGAGGGAGTTACGGTGGGGCAGGAGGGCGGGGAGGGGGAGGGGCAGGGCGGAGGTTGCTAAAAACCGGCATATGGATAATTGCAGGTAAGTAAACAATTTAATTAATAAAACGAATTTCGTAGCTCGCACTGCATTGCATTTTGCGATGCAAGGCGCACTACGAAATTCGTTTTATTAATTAAATTGTTTACTTACCTGCAATTATCCATATGCCGGTTTTTAGCAACCTCCGCCCTGCCCCTCCCCGCCCTCCTGCCCCACCGTAACTCCCTCCACGGGCCGTCGCTGCGTTTAATACTTTATTTGAATTCCTCGTTCATTACAATATGGCGACAGAAGATGGGATCAACTCATGATTGACAAGCAGGGAGATTGAGAAACTACGCGATTTTTTTTTTTAAAAAAAAAGACAATCTTCATCTCTTATTCCTTTCCTGGACTTTAAACGTCAGAAAAGTTTCTGAATTCGGAGCTCAAGATCTCCGATGAACATTCGTGCAACATGAGTAATTTTGTCATAATTTTATGACATTTAAAATTGACTCTTTACCTTCCTTCGATTTAAAGGACCTTAAACCAGTTTTAACTCTCCCGAATGTTTATAGGAGCACTGTTTCAAACGTTATTACTTCTGATTGGGTTTTTGTTGTCCTTTCACCAAATTTGTTAAAATTCATCGTATTCCAAACAACAAACCCGCTTAAATAACGGTCCAGGTGATGCACCACATCCACGCTCAGAATGTTAGGTTAATGTCTGTTGGTGAAAGGGACCTGACTGGAAAGGACTGTCCTGCTTGTTCTCTATTAAACTTATACGTTTAAAACTTTATTTGAATTCCTCGTTCATTACAGAAATGATACAGCACTAGCCCAGAAAAACATATTTAATGTTCCAGTTTATATTTCATATTCGGAAAAAAGTTGCACGCTGAATGAAAGACGTGTAAAAACAAAGCCATGACTAGACAGCGGCTGCCATGTTTACAAAAAAGGCCGCATGTAACCAAACCGGCCCACGAGTTCTTGTTGTACTTCGCTATGCCAGGCCTCCCCCGGGGTCTTTTGCTAACTGTACCCCCTGTACGCTGTGCGCTGTATATATAAATCTCTTTTTCAATAAAAAATTACTGAAATAAAAAAGAGGTTTTACTTTTTGTACACAAACATTTCACCCTGACTAAAATTATGTGAGTAAGGTATTTTTGTCTAAAATACCTACAATTTGCAATCCGATCTATGGAAACATTTGTGCTCTCACATATTTTACAAATCTTGTCTCTGGTTTGTCGTGGTCTTTTTTACTATGTTTCCATGTAGGAGATAAACATGTTCAAGGTTTCTGCTGGGAAGTTATAGTTCCCAGCTGAGGAATGTTCCCCCCATATGAGAAAATTCTAAGAATTCAACAAAACGTTTTTTATTACGCTTTGAAAAAACACACATACCACAGACTCCTCCATCTGAACCGGTCAGGAAATACAAGGATTGGACGTAACAGGAGACCTCGGCAGCACCAGACACCTGGCACTTAAACATTTATACATAATAATATAAGTCAATGATACGCGGCGAACGGTCCAAAGGTCCAGCTCTTTTTATGCTGACGGTGACGATGTTCCCAATCGCAACGCTTAAAATAATTCGAGAAGAAAGGACAGTTCATTGCTAGCCATCTGTGTAATAACACACCGGAGCCCGCCAAGTGTTCCAAGGCATGTGAAGAGGAGGTCAAACTAAGAGCAAATTCACCTCTCTCCAACTAGAAGATCAGAGTATTTTATTTATTTATTTATTCATAAAGTTTTATATAGCGCGTTGTAAACACGTTTCACACATTAAAGGGGGCTCAGATGGAGTCTTTAGCGAACAGCATTCTGCAAACAGCATAGCACACACCGAGCGACTTGGTTTCTTTCATACTTGTAGAAAAGGCAAACATATTTGAATACCTGTATTGAAAAAGGCGCCGGAAAAGAAAGGCCAGTAGTGCTCCATGGTCAAAACAGACATGTGGCAACGATTGTGTGTGTGTGTTTTATCTGTAAGTGTCACACCATTGTGAAAATATAATTATTTGCTTCAGTAGTCAATTAGAATTCTTCATTTTGAGCGGACTGGTATTAGCGTGAAGTGAGTTTCTTTTGCCACCAAGCTCAGATTTCCACACTGACTGAGTTTACCTGCTCGAATGTGGAATGATGTGTGAAATCAGAAATATCCCTCATGCAGTACCCTCATTGACCTCCTTTCATCCAGCTGTCCTTGTAAAAAGCTCACCTGTGGAGCGCCACGTGCGCGCTGCGAGCATTAATTAACCTGAGGGACACAAGTGGTTTGGTTCATAGCCGGTCCCGACTACCGCCGCCAGGCCCGCCTCTTTATTATATATGGGAGCATTGCATCATGCGCCAGTGCGTACGCTAGAGCCCAGTGCAGAGGTGAACTAGACCGTCACCCCGCACTAAGAACATGACATGCCTCTTCACCTTAATTAAACACAAACACCACAAATGTTAACCACTGTTACCAGTTCTGGAGAAGTCCCACTCAGCCACCTGACTCCGTCCATCTTCGCAGCCATACCCATGATGGTAGGCCCTCACACAAAGAACCCTGCCAGACAGGAGGAGGGGGCAGGATTGCTCCTTAGGTGGTACTTGGAACTCTTTTCTCTGGATGGGACCGGAGACGGAACCTCTTCTCTCTCTGTGCAGCAACCTGGAGATTCCAGTGGGGAGCAGGCTCGCTCTCTATCCGGATTTCTTTGTGGTGATGGGGACTCTTGCCTTGGCGTGCTCTGGACTGTCTTTGGGAACATCCTCTCACTGATGTCACCTCCTTCCAATGTCCTCAGGCTTGGACTTGCTTTTTTGTTTTCTCGGACTGGGAGATTGGGTGTCCCAACGTGTACTTTCTTGAAAAAGTACTCATTTCGTGAAAGTTCTTCCATGCCTTTTTGGGCAGTGACCATTGTGCCTCTTCGGGGAGTTACTGTCCATGGAGATTGCTCGAACGGGAGGTGGAATTTACTCCCTGGATGTCTGTCCTTGACGTACACTCCTGCACAGATGCTTGACACCTTCGCTTTCCTGTTGATGCTGGACCGGACATTAGTGGTGGTTCTTTTCGCTAGGGCTTGAGCCCCATCATTGGGGCAAGGGACCCATGTCGGGTGATGGGGGATCGTGTCTCTTACTACCCAGCCCATGCTTGCAGGTCCCGGTGCTCTCTCTGTTGTGAGATGGGGCGTTAGACGGTATTCCCTCAGGAAACTGTATATGGCTCATTCCAGGCGCGCTTCCTCGGCAGGAGCAATGTGGATGACCTTGTTGAGGGTGCGCATAAACTGCTCAACTCCGTTTGCTTGTGGCCACCGCGGTGTTACTTTGCGATGGCGGATGCGCCAGGATGCAAGATATTCAGCAAACTCCTGTCCTTGAAAAGGTGGGTCTTTGTCCATCTTTACTACTTCAAAAATCCCGTGTGATGGCGATGAATTTTCCACTTTGGTGATCACTTCCTCTGCAGTTTGGCTTGCCAAAATTTCTATCTCTGGATATTTGGTGTAGTCGTCTAGGACTACCAGGGCATAGCGTTCATCTGGCAAGTGTCCGAAGTCCCTGCTGACGCACTCCCAAGGTCGTTGTTGATTGGCTTCTGTGATGAAAGGTGCGGGTCGCTTCGGCTGGCCTGATACTTGGCCCTATCGGCACGACTTGACGGACTGTTCTACCATTGTGTCCATCCCTGAGAACCACACCTTTGCTCTCAGCCTGCATTTTGTTTTTACCACGCCTTGGTGCCCTTGGTGTGGGAGATCCACTGCCTGCTGTGTTAGTTTTGAAGGAAGGACTAGTCTTGCACCCCTCAGAAGGCATCCGCTGCTGTCGGTGAATAGCTCTTCTTTGACTCTCATCAGCGACTCTAAGGTGTCCTTCACTGGGATTGTCCGTCTGGCCATGCTGGTCTGGATTGGTTGCCAGTCATTTGCTTGAACTGCCGTGATGGTGAGCGGCAGACACTCATCATTATTCATGGCTTCAACCAGTGTTTCGATCGTTATTGGCATCGGCCGGGATCAATCCGCTATGAAATGGACATATTCTGCGGTTTCTTCAACTTCGTACTCCTCTGCTTTGGTTGCTGCCCTAGAGTGTCTCGAGAGATAGTCTGCGCGGTTGGATGAACCAGGTTTGTAGTCTACCCGGTAATCATAACCTTGTAGTTGGAGTATCCATTTTTCTATCCTCGGGTGGGCTTCAAGGCAGACCCTTGGAAGAGGGAGATGAGAGGCCTGTGGTCTGTGGACACAGTGAACGAGTGGCCATATACGTAGATGTGCCGACAGGCCCAATGAATAGCAATTGTCTCCCTTTCAATCTGCAAGTAGCTCTGCTCAGTTTCCATCAGGGACTGGCTTGCAAAGGCTACTGGGGCCCATTCATCATTGGCTTGCTGTTGAGTAAGCACAGTGCCTAGGCCGTAGGGGCTGGCATCCACAGCGATGTTGGTAGGCTGTGCGTGGTGTCTGCCAAGAGGACTGCCTTGGTGTCCCTGAAAGCTTGTTCTTGTTCAGGTCCCCACTGCCAGCATGTGGCAGTTTTCGTCAGTTCTCAGAGTGGTTTCGTGATATTGGTCAGATCGGGAATGAAGCGGCCACAGAAATTCACCATGCCCAGGAAACTCCGCATTTCAGATGTATTGGTGGGAGCCGGAGTGTCTTGAATGTCAGACTTTGTCCGGGTCGGGGACTACTCCTTTATCTGAGAACGTGTACCCAAAGAAGCTGATCTTCTTTTGCAGAAATTGGCACTTCTCCCTATGAAGGGTGGGACCGGCTTCTTGGATCCATTTAAACACATCGCAGAGCCTTTTATCTTGATCCTCTAGGAATGTAGCATAGACCAGCAGGTTGTCACCGACGTTTAGGACTCCTGGGAGCCCACTCAGGACTTCTCTAATGGTGTTCTGAGACACATCGGCAGCACTCGAAATCCCAAAGTTCAGCCTCTTGTATCTTCTCAGGCCTACATGGGTAGAGAAGGTAGTTATGTATCTGGATTCAGGATGTAGGGGCTGTTGGTGGTACCCTGAGCGTAAGTCCATTTTCGAGAACCAGACAGCACCATTTGACTCACTGAGGATGTCGTCTATGGTGGGGATTATGTGACGTTCTCTCTTTATGGCCGAGTTTGGAACTCGCATGTCTACGCAGATGCACACTTGGTCTGGTTGCTTCGGCTTTCTGGCCAGTATGATTGTTGACACCCAGGGCGTGGGCCCACTGACCTTTTCTATAATGCCTAGCCGGTCAAGCGCCTCTAGTTCCTCTTAGACTTTCTGCCGTAGGTGGAACACTATGCGTTGGTGTCTCAGCACCACTGAGTGGTAGATGTGGAGAGAGACCTCTTTACCTTTTAGGCACCCTATTCCGTGGAAGACGTTGTCAAACTCTTCCATGATTGCTGTCAATTCTTCTTGGGTGGCGAGAGCGAAGGAGATTAGTCGCAGTTCTTCCACTGCGTAGCCACTGACCAGCATGCCGCTCCCTACTTCTGTCAAGTACAATGTGGTGTGGATGCTTAAACCTTGATGTCGAAGTTCGGTTTTGAAACACCCCAACAGCGGGATGGGCGTCTTCCGTCCATATCCAAATGGTAATCAACCTTTATCCGGCATGTTTTTTTCCTGCGGCCTTTCAGGCCGCATACTATCAATCCGTAATGTCATTCATCCCACATACCATCATCCCGCATTTTTTTATAACGCATGTGCTTTTATCACGCATGCCTTTACATCAAAATACGTTGTAAAGGCATGTATGGTAAATGCATTTGCGTTGTAAACGATGACGATGACGAGAGAGGTAAGGGCGTTTGGGTTAATTTTTAAGGGTGGGGGTTGTGCTGGGGTAGTGATTGTGTAGTGTAGTGTTAGTGTAGTGTAGAGTTGTGGTGGTTGTTTAGTGTAGGGTCGTGCTGGGGGAAGTGTAATAGGGGTTAGGGTATGGTTGTAGTGTTTCTGTAGTGTAGGGTCAAGCTGGGGGTAGTGTTTTTTAGGGTTTAGGGTAGTGTTGTAGTGTTTGTGTAGTGTAGGGTCATGCTGGGGGTAGTCTTTTAGGGGTTTGGGTAGTGTTGTAGTGTAGGGTCATGCAGGGGTAGTGTTTTAGGGTTTAGGGTAGTGTTGTAGTGTTTGTGTAGTGTACGGTTATGCTGGGGTGTAGTGTTTTCAGGGGTTAGGGTACTGTTGTAGTGTTGTAGTGTAGGGTCATGCAGGGGTAGTGTTTTAGGGTTTAGGGTAGTGTTTTAGTGTTTGTGTTTGTGTAGGGAAGTAAAGTGCTTTATTGTAGTGTTGGGGGGTTGTGCTGGGTAGTGTAAATGTAGAAAAAGGACTGTGTGTCAAGGGTGGGTGGTGCAGGGGTACTACTTTAGAGTGTAGCGTAGTGTAGGGTAAGGTTGTGTACATTTACTTACCTTTACAACTTTTACAACGAGTATACCTTTAACATGCATGCTTTTACGTTGTAAAGGCATGCGTGCTAAAGGCATATTCGTTCTAAAAGTCTTCGTTCTTTTAATTTGCGGACTAATAGTACAGGCGGGATTATTTTTGCGGACTGATGGCATGCGGGCTGTTTGTCTGCGGGATTACGTCATATATTCTATGCAAATACACAGATTTTAGCTTCTCATAGCTGTGGGCGTGGACTGAGGTTTCTGTACACGTTAGCGGCCATCAGCTCTATTGTAGCGCCGGTGTCTATGGTGGCTTGCACTTCTGTGCAAGCCACCATATTGTGAATCCTTAGGCAGCGTTTCGGAAGTTTGAGCCTTTTCCTCGGTGGGTGGTCCACTGCAAGCACATAGTGGACTGGGTAGGCTCCCGTTTCTTCGTCCATGTCCTCACTGTCAGGCGATTCTCCTACCGCTTGAGCCGCTTCTTTCCGTGGCTTCGATGACCTGCACATGGCAGCAAAGGGTTTTATCCTACAGCAGGCTTTAGACTTTCTTCCTTTTGCTGGGCAGTCCTGCATGCGGTGGGGCATGCATCCGGAATACCCTTATTCTTTTCCTTCACCCTGGGTACATTTGCCAAGTGAGCGATTTGGTTTGGCCTTCACGGCTTTCGCTTGCTTGACCATTATGGGGCGGTGGAGCGCAGCCTCCATGTGCAATGCCCTGGCCTTCGACAACTCCTTAGATCTTCCCACTCCACAGTAACACCCTCAGAGTCTCGACCAACACCGACAACACCCTGAGCACCACCAAACACCGCATTTCCAGATCCACACCGACCCCAACACCACCCTCAGAGGAAGCCTCGTCTACAGATCCCCCGGACCCCGACCGCCGTTCAGCGACTCCATCGCTGACCTCGTCAGCACACACGCCCTCGCCTTCACAAACTACAACCTCCTCGGGGACCTGAACTTCCACCTCGAACAACAACAACACCAACTCCACCACCGTGATCGACAACCTAGCCAACCTCGGACTCGAACAACTCGTTACAACACCCATTCACGCCACCGGCCACATGCTCAACCCCATCTTCTCCGCAAGCCCTCACATCTCCTTCAACCACACCACCGAACTCTACTGGACCGACCATCTCTGCATCCACTTCAACTTCAGGAAGCGCACCACTGCACCCAACTGATACCTCGCCGCTGCAGGAGCAAAGTCACCGATGACCAGCTAACCACCACACTCGCCCAGAGCCCACCTGCCGACCCCACCAACCCCGACACCGCTGCCCACAACCTCAGACAATGGATCAATGACTGCACCAACACCTGTGCCCCACTCAAGAAACCCTCCAACAGTCACACCAGCAAGAAAGCCAGTTGGTTCACCGAAGACCTCCAGGGCTCCAAACGAACATGCCGAAAACTGGAGAAGTACTGGCTACATGAACGAACACTGGATAGCCAAGCAGCCCACAAAAGCGCCACCCGCAGACACCATCACCTCATCAGAGCCGCCAAAAGGGCCTCATACAAAGACCACCTAGACAACAATGAATACAACAGCAAAGAGCTCTTCAACATTGAGAACGAACTCTCCAACCCCAGCTCCAACACCAATGACATCCCACCCTCGCAAGACCTGTGCGACTCGCTGGCCACCTTCTTTCACCGCAAGATCACTGACATCCACGACAGCTCCAACGCCACAACCACCCCGCCAACCACCAAAACCTCCACCCCCTCGACCACCACCCGCACCAACCGCCTGCTCTCCTGGACCAAAATCAACGATGACGAAACCTGCAAGATCATGAACACCATCCACTCTGGATCACTGTCAGACCCATGCCCACACCACAACTTCAACAAAGCTAGCACAGCCATCGCACCCCATCTCCGGAAAGTAATCAACAGCTCCTTCGAGACAGCAACCTTCCCGGAATACTGGAAGCACACCAAGATCAATGCATTACTCAAGAAACCCAAGGCGGACCCCAAGGACCTCAAGAACATCCGGCCCATCTCCCTGCTCCCTTTCCCTGCGACGGTCATCGAGAAAACCGTCAACAAACAACTGACCCGCTACCTCGAGGAAAACAGCATCCTGGACTAAGCATGGGCGGAAAATCCGTTACGCTCGCGGATTTTGCGGATTTTCGGTAAATTCGCAATCCGCGAGATTCGCGAATTTCCCACAAAATCCGTAAATCCGCGAGCAGCGGATTTTATGGCTTGCTCGCACTGTTCGCGTGAGTTCGCGGCTTCCCAGTACAACTTCGCGCCCCGCGAATAAGCGCTAAATTGCAGAAATACGATCTTAGCAAAACTGAAACTACTTACCAGGTTCAAAAGTTCAGGCTCATCATTAGTAGCCATTTCCTGTAGTGCTTCCTGAGGGGCCCCTCCAGAGTTCAGTTGCCTACTTGCAACTATTATGTGACCCTGCTCTGACCCTCAGAATAGTTACACAAAGGTCCTGAATTACAGCTAAGGCAGACAAGCAGGAGCCAGGCTGGAAGTTCAAATCCAGTGACACATTAATCAGCCCCTAATTCATTATTGTCAGTTGGGGCAGGGCAGGTGTTGTAACTAATTTTGCAACAATGAAAGCACTTAGCAAGTGCAAAAGATCACTAATCAGGAAGCACTAAGGAAGCAGGTGCCAGCTAAAAAAATATTCTGTGACACATTAATCAGCCCCAAATTAATTCAGGTCACTTGAGGCAGGGAAGGTGTGCTTTGCTTTGCCACAATAATGTACACTGGACAACCAGAGGGTGCTGTGATGAAACAGAGGGTGGCATGGGTGGGCCAGAGGGTGGCATGAGTAGTCAGAGAGTGGCAGTGGTGACAGAGAGTGGCAGTGATGAAGAAGAGTGTCCCAAACAGGCTGGACACGTAGAAACAGCAAGTTCGCAAAACTTGCGACCCGACAGGTAAGTTCGCGTTTGCGAAATTGTACAAAACCCTCGCGAACTGGCAGAAACCCGCGTGAACACAAAAAAAAAATCCGCAAATTCGTGAGAATTCGCGAATTTTGCGGATTGCAAGTTTGCAAATCCGCAAATTTGCGAACGCGAGATTCGCAAAATACGCCCATGCTTATCCTGGACCCATTCCAGTCTGGGTTCCGCAGCAACCACAGCACCGAAACCGCCCTCACCGCCCCCACTGATGACATCAGGACCCTGCTGGATAAAGGAGAAACAGCGGCCTTCATCCTCCTGGACCTGACAGCCTCTTTCTACACGGTATGCCACCGCACACTATGAACACGCCTCCATGACGCCCGGGATCCATGAGAAGGCACTGGACTGGACCACCTCCTTCCTCTCCGGCAGAACACAGAGCGTCCGCCTCCCCCTTCCACTCCAAGGCCAACGAGATCATCTGCGGAGTACCCCAGGGCTCATCCCTCAGCCCAACCCTGTTTAATATCTACATGGCCCCTCTCGCCCACGTCGCCCGACAGCACGACCTCAAAATCATCTCCTAGGCCGATGACACCCAGCTGATCCTCTCGCTCACCAAAGACCCCACACTGCCAAAACCAACAGAGGTCCTCATCCTCGGATCAACCCCTTCGGCCTGGGACGACTCCTGGTGGCCGACCACACTGGGAACAGCTCCAACACCCACCGACCACGCACGCAACCTAGGGGTCATCCTCTATAGTTTCTGTATGGTTGTCACTGGGACACTCTAAGCCAGATTCGCCTGGCGACCTGTGGTATGGGGCTTTTGGCAGAACAATATGTCTGGCCATGCTTTGGGTGGTTTTTCTGCAGAATCTCGGGAGAGGTGGCTACCGCCCAACTACAGTGGTTTCAGTGTGGAGGTTGTTGTCACAGTGGGAGATCCCTCAAGCGTATTTGGCTCCCACTCTTTCTGGAGCAGGGTTGCTAGAGATGCATCACAACTGGGTTGGGGCAGGGACTGGTTATGGCAGTGGGCAATAGCAGATATGTTTGCTTTCCCAGATTGTCCAGCTGGGTGCATGGCTCTAAGTAAAATATAGATTTCCATGGCTTACTTGTGTGTCTTTTCAGATGCAGTAGCGGGACGGATGTGGCGGATCTGTCCACTTGTGAATAGGACATCAGTTTGTACAATGGGGAATGGCATGAAGTGCAGAAGGGGAATGGTCTGAATTTTGGGCAGAATTTTATCGGAAGGGTAGGATGCATAGCACGTGCTTCTGCTTTGTGGGTTAAATTGAGGAAATGCCATATTTGAACAGCTGTTTTATATTGCATGTGGGCGAGGATACATTTGGTGACGTAAAGTTTTAGTGTTGCTGAAGCAGATGAAGAGGAGTTTACTGGACATAAGTCAGTGTTGGTCCGAATGTTTTTGCAGTTGTTCAGAATGTAATCCTCGGCCAGAGTGGCAGGGGCAGAGTGGTCAGCTGCATTGGTGAAGCAAGGAGAAAGATAGTTAGGGACATGAGAAGCTTTGTAGGGAGGAATGCTTTGGTAGGATAGAGCCCCGTGAGTTGAGGTTTGCAGCAATGGAATTTTCAGAGGAGTTGAAGTGCATGTACCGCTTTGGGGGGGGGGCTGTGAGTGTTTCGGAAACTGGAGGCACTGGACAAGGTTCCCAACATAAGAAGGTATACTAGATATTCCTAGTAGGGGGTAAGAAAAGTCAGGGAGGAGGAAGGACTTTTCTGAGTGGCGTTCAGCAGCCAGTTCTTACATGGATGCACGTTAAGTTTACGGTTGTTACACCAGGAGGAAGCTATACATGAGAAGTTAAGATAGGAGATATTTAAATAGGTAAGAGATTAAAGGGGTTAAAGTTCAACAGTTAATGACCAAGTAGGTGTTTTAAACTGTTGCAAAGAAAGGATATAAGGGGGGAACCTTTGGGGTGGGGAGGAGCCAAGTAGGTGAACAAATGTTTGCTTGGGTGTAGTTTTGTAAGGCAAATGCCAGGTTTAACATTGTGAGGTGCACCTGTTTTCGAAAAAGCAGCATTTTTCTCAAATAAAGAGCGAGTTTGTGGTCTGTGCTGCGCCTCCTTTGGCACAAGAAGGCCAGCAAAAATGCCACCCTGAACAGAGCTAGTTCAGCCAGCGTCTTGTACACGCTAGGAAGTGCTTGCAGCAATGCCCCCAACCTCCTGAAATCTATGGGCTTTCTGCTGTCCCAACCCAGCATGGCTGCCCTGTAGTAGAAGGAGTTGGTTGGGTCTCTCCCTGCTTGTAATTTTGCATAGTAAGCGACTAAGTGCACTGAGATGCGCCAGCACCCAGTGTTTCGACTTTTTATTCTTGATCATGTGCATCTCTCACAGCGTTTCTTTTTGCTGCACTTTGGCCGCACCCCCAATTCCTTCAATGGCCTTTTTAGAACCCTCCAACCAATGCTGCTCAGGCATTTTTGTTGGCTCTGTCTGCCCGCCCCTACCTTGTTTCGACCTAGGGGTGTGTTAGTCACGCATGGTCCCCTCTAGGACTTCTATGCAGTGTATGTATGTGTTTTTAGGTCTGGGGTAATCTAGTGCACTAATAAATGTTTATATATATAGAAACACAAGGTCAACCACCTTGAGACGGTTGCTGCATTCACACATTGAACTGTCATTGGTTAGTTATAACCATGATTCATGATGTAAGACGTTTTGCTTTTGTAATGATTTAAGGACATTTCATTGGTGCAGCAAGATATAAGTTAACACCGGTATGAACACCACCTGCTGTTGCAAGACTTGGACGGCGAAGCAGCCATTCAATGCACTGGAACTTTTTATTTTATGCAAATGGCAGTCATCATCTCAGATTGGTAGCACGAGTTGTGGCTAACGCAGGAACTATGGACTTGGTGTGACTCGACGTAATGCTGTGAGCCATGCCAGTATTACATTCAAACATCAGTACCTCATGCAGGCAAATGTAGGGCTTCTTCCCACACTGTGCCCGCTTCTTACCCTGTTGGTTTTGTCCTACTCTTCGCCATATGACAGTCCACTCCTGTGTCCCTTTTCAGACATTAATGCTTACTTGTCTTGAGTCTTGCAGAGTTGAAGAGAGGAATCACATTTCTAGAAACAAAAATTGCTTTTTTCCATTTTTGTCTTTCTCTTGTTTTGTTGAAAGATGCTTAATTCCTTGATTTTTGAATCAAGGTGTTGAAGCAATATTTCTACTGCCACTCTGTAATTTCACTTGCATCTGGAGCTATGCTGAACCTCTGAAATCATGGAGTTTATTTTTGTATTCAAAACTTTGCTTTGAAATTTTACAAGTATACATAAACACATACAACAAATATATACCACAAAATAATAAGTGATTAACCTTAAAATGAAAGCATAGTAAGCAACAACCTAAAAGTAAAATATACATGAGCCAATAATATTAGGAAAGGTAGGTATACAAATTATCTGGTATGTTGACTAGAAATAACAATGCAATCATTTTAAGGTTTCCAGAACAATGTATGACCAATAAGAAGTTTCAATAATTTTGATGAAGGTATTTAAAAAACAAATCTACAGAAATCAACCCATGTACAGTGGAGTGCACAGAGTTTTGCTGCTCGCACTCTGTTTGGGGCACACAGTTTTGCCGCCGACCTCCCGTGGAGCAGTGTTTACTGGCAAGCTGCTGTGCTCGGTGCGCTCACTGTAGAAGTGGCATGATGAATCTGAGTGAGGGATATGCAATTTATACAGCATGAAGGAGGCTTGCAAAAGTCTTATGCTTTGCTGGAAACCGTAAGGCACTGACGTGTACAAACGTAGACCACACGCATGAAGATGATTCCTGCTGTCAACATGTTAGGTCAGAGTGCATACATATACAGAAACAAAAGAGGAGGAGCAGGGTTTTACTACTGAGCTGCGTCTGCCTTCCGCTGGAAGCGATGGTTGCGGCAGGATAATATGAATGTGCTGTGAGGTCAGGCCCCAATCTCCAGGTTGTGGACGCCCTGGCTGAGTTTATTTGCCACTCTCTGGGCTCATTCAGCTTGACCAATAGCACTTACTACAAGTTGCCTGGTGGTACTTTATTTGTCAGACAGCTCCTCCAATTCTGGAGTTTATAGATCTGCAAATCCTTTCCTGCATGGGCAGCGCTCGCACCTCTACGCCCATTTCCAGACTGATAAACATGGATTATTACAGAGTTTTTTTGCTATGCCTCTCTGCTGTTCTGCATTGCCTATGTGTACCCTTTCATTAAACAAGCATCAGAAGGGCTACTGGACATTCTAGTTTCCCTGCGCAAAGGGTGTTATCATTGGGCAGAGCTTGGAAAAAATGGAAATGTAGTGGTCGGAAAGGGGAGTCCTTGGAAGGAAGGAGCTGCCAGAGCGCTGCCTGGGAAAGGTTAGATCAAAACTGCTCTGGTTATGGGAGAGAGGGGGGCTCTGGGAGACTGGGGTCCTTAGGGACTGTTGAACTGAGGCCTGGGCGTGAAGTGATTCTATGGGCCTTGTTGACATGCAGGTGCAAGTTGCCAGTTTTGAGGCGCAAGACCAGGGCTAATGGTGGATTGGACTTGAATGGTGGCCAGTCAGTGTAAGCAATGGAAGGCAAGCAGCAGATTCCTAAAAACGGCCAGTGGACTAAGGCATAGCAAAACAGCGGAGTGAGCAATAAGCTTGTCTCGGTTGGCCGGTACCTGCACTAACACCTGCACTGAAACAGGCTCCCTGGTTACGTGTGTACCTAGTTAACACCATCGATGCTCATGGTATTCTCCTGCGGTGCTGCAGATTTGGGAATCCCATTGTTAATGACGAGCTCAGCTCGTCATGAGTGTATGGAGGTGTACATCATGACGAGCTGAGCTCGTCATGAGCGTCGAAGGAGCTAAAAGTAATACATGCCAGGATTAGGGAAGCAGGTTAGAGTGTGCTAATGCGGTGTGGGGCAGGGTTGGAGTCGCAGCAGCTCTGGGTTTGCCATTCGTGCATAATCCCCCTTGAGTCAGAGAGGTAAGAAGACCTAACTGATTGCAGTACATCCTCTGCGGTTTCCCTGTGACACTGGGCTATTTCCTACTTTCTTCTCTCAGAACAGTGGTGGTCTGCCCTAAAACTAAGTTGTTTGACACTAGACGGCAGCATGACACTACACGTCGGCTGAACCTAAGCTGGAGCGAATAATGTTGGAAACATTCAGGGACAATGTATTGACTTTGAGCTTTCAGCATACATGCTGCAACTACTGCTTGCCTACTCCGCATGCTCACGGAACTCCGCAGAATTTGGCGGATTTTGTCAGTAACTCTGCAGAATTCCACAGAGTGAAACTCCACAAGCTTCGCCCAGTCTTGGTTGTGTCTTGTACCTAAGCAAGATATTTTATGAAGAGAACATATTAGTATGGAAGCGAGAATCACAATAAAAACATCTTTTCAAGTCATATGGATAACCACTTATTGGACACAGAGAACAAAGCTGAGGATTAACCTAATTCCTTTCTATCATAAGCCATTAAGGTTCCAACACAGCACAATTATCAAGCAACCAAAGACTACCCACAGCAAACAAAAATGTTATATGATATTTAATCTTAATCCACTACACCCAGCATTTATTTTAGCTTGTTTCTTGAACATGAAACACCTTGAGAAAATAAGAGACAAGAGGCGTTTTGCAAAACAGGAATAGTTTATTTAATTATACAGCGCACCCATGAGATCCGCCATGGGCATGGGTCCTGAGGACTGTCTCAATTTACAATCGGTCTGACATGGGTTTTTACACAGTTCATTAAATGCAATAAAATAGTGCTTGCAATCCTCTTTTGGTAAGGAATGCGAACATCTGTTTGTGAAGTCATAAATTAATGTATTCGATGAATAATCGATGTGGGCCTTGATCTTGTGTGGAAGCAATGTGGCCAGTGGGTAACGTGTCCAGATGTCCGGCAAGGGGAGCGCGTGATCGCTACATGCATTGTGTGATGTTTCTTGATTGCCCATGTGTTCCTATCTTCATGTGGCTTCTGACTTTATGGTATTTTGGGAACATGTGCACCCCTTTGGCCATTTGTGCTTTAATGGGGCCAATCTCTCCTTGTGGTGTTGCTGGTCATATCTGTGTGATTGATCTGGGATTTCCTGTTTGTGCTTCTTTCTGCCGACTACGTGCCATCCTACCTGTGATCTGTCAATCAGTCACCTTGAGACTGGGCTTTAGAGTCTGCCTGACTACATATTTCTGAGTCAGGGTTGACGTGGAGTTCCCAACGGGCAAATTAATCAATAAAGATGCAATTTAATTTTAAGGGTATTAGGTATTATTCGTTGACAAAAACAATGGTGTGTTGTCCGCACTGAGTGATTTATCTCTGATTCATTTAAATAGGTTTTTTATTGATATCAAGCCTCGATGTACAAGACCATAACTTTTGAGAAAGTGGCCGAACACGATTTCTTCTGTCATATGAAGGGCCACAACAGATGTTTATTTTAACAAGCAACAACACAATGAGGGAGGTACCCAAAGACCAGTGAGGGACTGGGTAAACCAATATGCAAAAAAACACAAAGAGTCCCTAGTTGGTGGGGGTATATACCCTACAGCGTAGACTGACCCAACCAAAAGGCTCTAAGGGTAGCTACGTTGTCAAGGACAAGATAGTCTTTAGCATAACATACACATAATTTACAAATAATTTACGAATACAGGCTAACAGTCAGTATAGGAACCCTGTCTACAAAGCACCACATTAATAAGGAAACTATAATCTTTACCAGTGTAAAAAACAATTTATTAAAAGCAATACAGTTTAAATTCGCATTCATAAAACAATTATACATTCAAACATATATTAAAAAACCAAAGAGTCGACGCGGCGTTTCGGTGTCTTGTTTCGATGATAACACCTTCTTCAGGACAGGTTTTTAAGTTAAAAAAATCTCTAAAAGGTAAGATTAAAAAAAACATAATCAGCAGGGGCCTATTGTATACTGACGTTAGCATTGTTATGACATTATTACAAAACATGGATTGTACACACAGAATAACATTCGTGATCTCTATATTCACATTTGTATATTCAGGAAAACAATCACTGTTCTCTTTTACTTTTTTTATCCATTTGAACACCCAACAAGGTTACATCATGTCTAGGATTATTAATTGTTACACCAGCAGTGCCAGTTTGATACACATACCCACATTTGATACTGGTGACCAAAGATATTGTCTAAGTCATGGTTTTATCCTTCTGTAGATTCACTGTTAGCTTGCATTACACATACCCTTTTATCCCAACAAGATTAACTTATTACTATCTTATAATTATCCTTATGGTCCCATGCAGTTTCTCTTTTATCACTTAACAATTCTAGACCTACCTCAGAAATAGAGGGATTTAGGGAATTTGAGGTCTTATGAGGGTACAGTTTTTTTCAGTCATTAGTCTGACTCTCATGGACTTATTTTCCTTTGATGTAGTTTAAAAGCAATTTTGTTCCACCTAAAGGGTAAATTACACAATTCAGATGAACCCAGATTCTATTACACTTAGAAAACTTATACCTCCGTGATAGATATAGAGGTTCATTACCTGGATATAGGTATTCAATAAAATTATCTGTGCTGTATCAGGGGTGACCACCGTATATCAATTCGGCTGTTTAGCATGTAACTGTAAAGGGCAGAAATACAATATTCCTATTATTAAGACATAACGTGTGAACCAGAGTCTTGTTGGTTAAGGTCAGAAAATTACCCATGATTACCTTTAGTTGTATCGGGTTGGGGATGATCCAACTTATCTCTTGTAGGTAGCGGTCTTCAGATTTGTTACCTTCCCTTCTACCAATTCGCTTACTATTCCTTCTTAATTCTCAGAATAGTGCTGTTAATAAATGCAAAAGATATAGAGATATTTATGAGCTATCTAGCTATTATCTTAACTATTCAGTTATGTCTTCAGTTTTTAGTAACTTATTGTGGCAGTGATGTAACTACCTACATTGGATCAGTTTTTACATAATGGGCTCATTGGTTAGATTATAGCATATGCACGTATTAGTCTCTTGGTAATACCGTGGTTCTATTGTGAAGGTATACCCAGGTATCATTCTTTTCTGCTGTTTGACATTTAAATTCGGACATATTGTGTACTACCTATACTTTTCCTGGCAGCAGGAGCTTTAGCCAGGATTCAAGATTGTTTGCAATGGTATATATCTGTGCTTACAATCATCATGTTCCATTACTCAATGAGCTTTGAACATTCATTCATATTAAAATAGTAGCTTCTCCCCTTAGTGTAACATTATGTTTTTGGGCTCTACTTATTTGCTATTATGTTGTTTCTAGAGCCCCCTTACCCCCCTGCAGATATATAATGGGGCGCTAAGATATTCACACAGTGTAAAGCCCACATCTAGGGTGCTCCAGCATTAATTAGAGGATAGCGCTTGTTCCATAGTTCTTACCTTTTTCCTGTGTATCGGCCTCCCTGTCACCTGGTCCTCATACAGCTTCCCCATGGAATGAATGTTGCTTGCTACAAGCTCCCTTATATTGGGATTTTGGCGCCATTTTCTACATCGTTAAGCGTATGTGCTATGTTCTATATGGTAGATCTCTGTATAGAACGTCGGCCATTTATAAATGTACATACTCAAGGTCTAAACAGTACCCAATTCTTGATATTATCTTCTTATTCTAATTTTAGGAAGCATTACAGAAGTTTCTTTATTGTTCTAATCGCCCATTTACTATGTTTAAGTTTACAATAAAAATATTGGCGCGCGATGTATATATACTGTGAAAAAAATGTTGAGTAAAAAATTTTGAGAAAAAAAGATCCCGGATTTTGCCTATTTTCTGAATCACTTCGTTTTATATTAGTTTTTAGTGTATGACTATATGCACTCAGCGTATGCTATTTTAAGGAACGTTATGTTGTGGATTGTGTGATCCCGTTTTTTTAGGGTAAATCACCGGCCATCTTGGAGTGTCTAGGCTCCCAGCATCAGCATGGTCCGAGAGCTCCTACGGTTATAGATCCAAGTCCTCTATGGCAACCCCAATGTTCCTTTGTGCAAAATTGACTAAATGTCTTACTCCACTCAGTATCTTGGTTTTTTGGAGTATGGTGTGGACATTGTTATATCGCGTTTTTTCGCGAAGATTGCGTCGGCCATCTTGGAGTGTACAAACCTCCAAATTTCTATTATGGTCCGAGATATTATCTCTGCTGCAGGGTTAATTTTTTGCATATTGTCTAGGGATCACAACAGAAGCTCAATTTTTTGTTATGTAATAGAGAATAATACAGCAATGGATGCTTATGTTTCAGTATGCTACTATAACATAAACATCATTTACTTTTTTATTTATTTTTTCAGAGACTTCTAGCCCCTAGGAAAATAAGAACATCATAGGAGGTATATTGAAGTCCGGATTTGTAGCTTCCCTGCACAAAAATGGCTGACATATTTTTCAGGAGATATGCAACCTTTTTCTAGATTGGTGCATCTGCAACCATTATAGCTATCCTTAGTAACGTATTCAGTTTGTTATAACATCCACACAACGCGACACCAGGGATGTTACAAACACTTAATCCTACAGCAGATATAAATCCCGGATCATAATAGAAGTTTGGAGGTGTATACACTCCAAGATGGCCGACGCAAATATCTTGAAAAGACGCGATTACGTAATCCCCACACCTCTATAGTTATTTTTAGTAACACATGCAGTCCGTTAAAACATCTACAGAACGTAACACCAGGGATGCTGCAAAAAATTAACCCTGCAGCAGAGATAATATCTCGGACCATAATAGAAATTTGGAGGTTTGTACACTCCAAGATGGCCGACGCAATCTTCGCGAAAAAACGCGATATAACAATGTCCACACCATACTCCAAAAAACCAAGATACTGAGTGGAGTAAGCCATTTAGTCAATTTTGCACAAAGGAACATTGGGGTTGCCATAGAGGACTTGGATCTATAACCGTAGGAGCTCTCGGACCATGCTGATGCTGGGAGCCTAGACACTCCAAGATGGCCGGTGATTTACCCTAAAAAAACGGGATCACACAATCCACAACATAACGTTCCTTAAAATAGCATACGCTGAGTGCATATAGTCATACACTAAAAACTAATATAAAACGAAGTGATTCAGAAAATAGGCAAAATCCGGGATCTTTTTTTCTCCAAAAAATTTTTACTCAAAATTTTTTTCACAGTATATATACATCGCGCGCCAATATTTTTATTGTAAACTTAAACATAGTAAATCTGCGATTAGAACAATAAAGAAACTTCTGTAATGCTTCCTAAAATTAGAATAAGAAGATGATATCAAGAATTGGGTACTGTTTAGACCTTGAGTATGTACATTTATAAATGGCCGACGTTCTATACAGAGATCTACCATATAGAACATAGCACATACGCTTAACGATGTAGAAAATGGCGCCAAAATCCCAATATAAGGGAGCTTGTAGCAAGCAACATTCATTCCATGGGGAAGCTGTATGAGGACCAGGTGACAGGGAGGCCGATACACAGGAAAAAGGTAAGAACTATGGAACAAGCGCTATCCTCTAATTAATGCTGGAGCACCCTAGATGTGGGCTTTACACTGTGTGAATATCTTAGCGCCCCATTATATATCTGCAGGGGGGTAAGGGGGCTCTAGAAACAACATAATAGCAAATAAGTAGAGCCCAAAAACATAATGTTACACTAAGGGGAGAAGCTACTATTTTAATATGAATGAATGTTCAAAGCTCATTGAGTAATGGAACATGATGATTGTAAGCACAGATATATACCATTGCAAACAATCTTGAATCCTGGCTAAAGCTCCTGCTGCCAGGAAAAGTATAGGTAGTACACAATATGTCCGAATTTAAATGTCAAACAGCAGAAAAGAATGATACCTGGGTATACCTTCACAATAGAACCACGGTATTACCAAGAGACTAATACGTGCATATGCTATAATCTAACCAATGAGCCCATTATGTAAAAACTGATCCAATGTAGGTAGTTACATCACTGCCACAATAAGTTACTAAAAACTGAAGACATAACTGAATAGTTAAGATAATAGCTAGATAGCTCATAAATATCTCTATATTTTTTGCATTTATTAACAGCACTATTCTGAGAATTAAGAAGGAATAGTAAGCGAATTGGTAGAAGGGAAGGTAACAAATCTGAAGACCGCTACCTACAAGAGATAAGTTGGATCATCCCCAACCCGATACAACTAAAGGTAATCATGGGTAATTTTCTGACCTTAACCAACAAGACTCTGGTTCACACGTTATGTCTTAATAATAGGAATATTGTATTTCTGCCCTTTACAGCTACATGCTAAACAGCCGAATTGATATACGGTGGTCACCCCTGATACAGCACAGATAATTTTATTGAATACCTATATCCAGGTAATGAACCTCTATATCTATCACTGAGGTATAAGTTTTCTAAGTGTAATAGAATCTGGGTTCATCTGAATTGTGTAATTTACCCTTTAGGTGGAACAAAATTGCTTTTAAACTACATCAAAGGAAAATAAGTCCATGAGAGTCAGACTAATGACTGAAAAAAACTGTACCCTCATGAGACCTCAAATTCCCTAAATCCCTCTATTTCTGAGGTAGGTCTAGAATTGTTAAGTGATAAAAGAGAGACTGCATGGGACCATAAGGATAATTATAAGATAGTAATAAGTTAATCTTGTTGGGATAAAAGGGTATGTGTAATGCAAGCTAACAGTGAATCTACAGAAGGATAAAACCATGACTTAGACAATATCTTTGGTCACCAGTATCAAATGTGGGTATGTGTATCAAACTGGCATTGCTGGTGTAACAATTAATAACCCTAGACATGATGTAACCTTGTTGGGTGTTCAAATGGATAAAAAAAGTAAAAGAGAACAGTGATTGTTTTCCTGAATATACAAATGTGAATATAGAGATCACGAATGTTGTTCTGTGTGTACAATCCATATTTTGTAATAATGTCATAACAATGCTAACGTCAGTATACAATAGGCCCCTGCTGATTATGTTTTTTTTTAATCTTACCTTTTAGAGATTTTTTTAACTTAAAAACCTGTCCTGAAGAAGGTGTTATCATCGAAACAAGACACCGAAACGCCGCGTCGACTCTTTGGTTTTTTAATATATGTTTGAATGTATAATTGTTTTATGAATGCGAATTTAAACTGTATTGCTTTTAATAAATTGTTTTTTACACTGGTAAAGATTATAGTTTCCTAATTAATGTGGTGCTTTGTAGACAGGGTTCCTATACTGACTGTTAGCCTGTATTCGTAAATTATTTGTAAATTATGTGTATGTTATGCTAAAGACTATCTTGTCCTTGACAACGTAGCTACCCTTAGAGCCTTTTGGTTGGGTCAGTCTACGCTGTAGGGTATATACCCCCACCAACTAGGGACTCTTTGTGTTTTTTTGCATATTTTAACAAGCAACCATTAAAACAATGATCACTTCAATAACCACGGCAACTGAAAGTAGTTAAACCACAAAATCTAATATGGCAGCAAGGATGAGTGTGTATATTACGAGAGATCTGTGTGTGTGAGTTTTTTGATTACAGGGCAAAATGCTCTCAGAATAATGACGAAAAACGTTGTGAAAGATCCTTTCATTTCAAACGGCGAATTGAATTCAAATTTAGATGAAAATCGCTGGTTTAACAAGGAAGCAAATTGGCCAAAAACAAGATACACTATATAGAAAAATATATCACATTATCTTTCTAAAAGCAGACAGTCCACGTGATGGAGATGTGTTATGAAATACTTCACAATGCAAGTTGATTTTATGTTTTTTTTTCTATTTCTTCTTTCTCTCACAGAGACCAATTGTGGTTATTTTTTCATAAGGGCCAATTCAGCCCTTACTATAAACATACTGGCCTATTTTTTCCAGCCTGTTTTAGGAAAGTAGGCATATTACACATAGATGTATTATTGTAGAGTGCAGTAGGGATTAACAAAGGTCCTGATGAGAAAAGTAGTGGGGACTGCTTTCAAAACATGTCGACCAAGTAGGGTATAGTATCTTATCCCTACCACAACCCCATTTTAACATTCTCTGCTAGAGAAGTGAATAAATTGTTTTTTCTACTAGCCAGGGAATTTTTAAATTTTTTATTCATTTCACGTATTTTCACCCCCTACCACTCACTTCCTCCACAATACACATAGCCTGACTCCAATAACAACAAGTGCTCCTGCGTAGTTCACAGGTAGTAGCACCCCCGCCCCATAGAGGGACGGGAAGACCCCAATGATGAAGCATTACACTATGGGATTCATAGTGCGTGAGGGGTATTTTAAAAACACATAGTGCTTCCCTTGTCATCTACAAGGTCTAGCAGCAGCACCGTCCACTCACAAAAGTTTAGAAATACACCTATTTATATATAAAAAATCCTATAAAATTGATAGAATCTCTTTGATTATAAATATCTGTACAGGAGGTAGATTCTATCAGATACTCCTCTACTCTCCCCCCTTTTGTTTTCTTTGCAATTTAATTGTATACATGAATCTATCATTAGTCTTATTGAGTTCAATTTTTTCAATATTTATAAGCTATTTGAAATGTTCTGTAACATATCTTTGGTTGTTTTTCTTTCCAAATAAACTTTGACAAGATTTTAGCAATTTGAGAAAACGATGTGGCTGGAAAGTTTACCAGTAATATAGACGGCATAAACACTTTAGACATTCAAAAAATTATCAAAGCTTCTATTCTACCCCACCTTGAAAGAAAAAAAGGTGACCAATTTTAATTTTCAATCTTTTCTTTAATAGCTCCATAATTATTGTCAACGGTATTTTAATAGTCTAAAAACAAACAAAATATTTTAGTGAGTGACTATAAAATGTAGTACTTGAGTTAGGAATTATGTCAGCTTTACAATGGTCATTTAGAGGAAAAAACTGTTTTAAAAATGTTTATTGTATAACCAAATATAATTGCATATATTTCAATATTTTCTATAATATGTGGCATGATGATGGACATACGACCAATACATATTAAAACATCATCTGCATATGCCAATGATTTTAAATTAACATTTGCATTATAAATTCATATAATCAGTTGCGATTTACCAACCAAGCATAAACAAGATTTAATAACTGTAAAGAACTGAAGTAGAGACAGAAGACTACCTTGACTTGTTCTAGTGTACAATTGAGAAGAAAATGATGTAACATTATTATTAACAAATATTCTGGTTCTGGGGTCTACACTAAAGAAATTACAATTTGTAAGGATTTAAGCAAACATTGCTATTGGACTTTATCAAAGGCATTTTAAACATGTGAAGCCATACTACCAAGGGGAGATTTAGACTTAATAGAGGTTGTGAGCAGATTACGCTCTACCCTATTGTTATATGATCAAAAACTTCCCTTCAAGATTCCAGTTTCATCATTATGAGTATGTGAGGGGAAAATTGTTGTAAGTCTACTGGACATAACTAGCATACATTTTATAAACATTGCTGAGAGGGGATATGATTACCTGCATGAATAGGATCACAATGAGACAAATACAGATAATTGCAACTGTAATCAATCAATCAATCAATGCATTTCCAAAGCGTGCTACATACCCATGAGGGTCTCAAGGCACTAGGGGGAGGGGGCGCTACTGGTCGAAGAGCCAGGTCTTGAGAAGTCTTCTGAAGGCCAGCAGGTCCTGAGTCTGTCGTAGGCTGGTGGGGAGAGCGTTCCAGGTCTTGGTGGTGAGGTAGGAGAAGGATCTGCTGCCGGCGGTGGTTTTACGGATACGAGGAACTGTGGCCAGGGCGAGGTTGGCTGAGTGGAGACTCCGGGTGGGGATGTGGAAGCTGAGTCGGTTGTTGAGGTATGTAGGTCCGGCGTTGTGTAGTGCTTTGTGTGCATGGATGATAAGTTGGAAGGTGATCCTCTTGTTGCCGCGGAGCCAGTGCAGGCCTCTCAGGTGTGGTGTGATGTGGCTGCGTTGGGAACGTCGAGGGTCAGGCGTGCCGAGGCGTTCTGGACTCGTTGTAGTCGTCTCAGGAGCTTGGTTGAGCGTTCCCGTAGTCGAGTCTGCTGGTGACGTTGGCCTGGTTGATGTTTTTTCTCGTGTCGGGAGGGATCCACTTGAAGATCCTGCGGAGCATTCGGAGGGTGTTGAAGCAGGATGCAGAGACTGCTTGAGTTGCCTGGTCATGGAGAGGGTGGAGTCAAGGATGACCCCCAAGTTGCGTGCGTGGTCTGTGGGTTCCGCGGCTGTGCCTAGCGATGTGGGCCACCAAGAGTCGTCCCAGGCTGATGGGGTTGGGTCCGAGAATGAGGACCTCCATCTTGTCTGAATTCAGCTTTAGTCTGCTGTCCTTCATCCAGTCGGCTACGGCATTCATTCCTCTGTGGAGGTTGGCTTTGGCGGTGTGGGGGTCTTCGGTGAGGGATATGATCAGCTGGGTGTCGTCGGCGTAGGAGATGATGTTGAGGGTATGTTGATGTGCAAAGTGGGCGAGCAATGCCATGTAGATATTGAACAGAGTCGGGCTGAGGGAGGATCCCTGTGGGAAGCCACAGATGATCTCTGTGGTTTTTGAGCGGAAGGGTGGGAGGCGGACACTCTGTGTTCTACCGGAGAGGAAGGATGTGGTCCAGGCCAGGGCCTTCGCTTGAATTCCGGCGTCATGGAGGCGTGCTGATAGGGTTCAGTGGCAGACTGTGTCAAAGGCTGCTGATAGGTCCATGAGGATGAGGGCGGCAGTTTCTCCTTTGTCCATTAGGATCCTGATGTCGTCAGTGGCGGGGATGGGGGCGGTCTCGGTGCTGTGGTTGCTGCGAAAACCGGATTGGGAAGGGTTCAGGATGTTGTTGTCTTCGAGGTAGCAGGTTAGCTGTTTGTTGACAATCTTCTCTGTCACTTTCGCCGGGAACGGGAGCAGGGAGATGGGCAGGAAGTTCTTGAGGTCCTTGGGGTCCGCCTTGGGCTTCTTAGGAAGGGCGTTGATCTCGGCATGCTTCCAGCTTTCCAGGAAGATTGCTGTCTCGAAGGAACTGTTGATTGTTTTCCGGAGGTGGGGGGCGATGGTTGTGCTGGCTTTGTTGAATGGCATTTATATAGCACTCACTACTGCTGATGAGGTATCAAAGCACTTTTTGGAGAGTAGAACACTACTACAGAATCCCAAAAAGATTAGTGATGAAATAGTATAGGGAAAAATTCATTATTTTGAGTGTTGGATGTGTGTGTTTGTTATTTGGATTGAAAAGAATAATGGAGGGATAGAAGAGGGAAAGGTCTAGAAAGTGTTAATTTGAAGGTCATAGCAGTAGGATGAGATTTAGGATGAGTAGAGAAGAGATGGCGGTGGAGGGAGTCTCTAAAAGTGGATTAGTGAGAAAAAGTGATGAAAAGATGAGTCTTGGAGGCATACATGAGGGAAGGGTTTAGAAAGGCTTGTTTGAAAGATCTGAATAGTAAGAGGTTTGAGATGATGAAAAGAGGGATGGGGAGGAAAGAGTCTTGAAAGGGTTATTTTGGGGATACTAGCGGTAGAATGGGGTTTGGGATGAGTCAGAGAGTGGAGGTAGAGGATATATTGAGTGAGATATAGGGTAGTGAATTGGAGAGGCTGACAAAAAAAATATATATATATATATTTAACAGTAGGAGTAAAGTAATAAATATACAGATACATAAGTACTTTAATTTATTTTTGTTTACTTATTTATATTCATATTTCTATATATTTATTTTCTTTTAATAATTCAAAAGTGAAGCAATTGTAGATAAATAGTCATGATACAAATGTATATATTGTGATAGATAAATAAACGGGGAACCATTACCATAAGCATCTAATCAAAATAACTTATATGAAAACCATGCATTGACCTGTACATATGTTAAGCACAGGATAATATAACCATAAGTAATACATACATTTGTTTAGTACACCTAACGAATATCTGTATATTTATAAACATAATTATTATTCACGTTTACATAAAGGAATACAACATATCCAGAAATATACATACATATAATCAAATTAAATGCTTATATACACAGGGAAATACTGTACATTTATGTTTGAGATTGTGGTTATGATAGTTATCAGTGGATCCTATGCTTGGGGGTAATGAGTTCCATAGTTTGGATGCTTGAACAGAGAAGGATGTGCCATATATATTTTTTTTGATGTGTGGTGAGATTTTGAGGCAAGGTGCCAATCTGGAGCGGAGGTTCTTTTGTTGAATGTATTTGATGATTTTATTCCTGATGAAGAGCAGCCCTGATCCATATATAGCTTTGTAGGTGATACAAAGCAGCTTGAATGCGGACCTTCTGGCAACCGGTAATCAATGTAGGGCTCTCAAGGCAGGGGAGATATGGGTTTGTGACTTCACATGTAGGGGTAGACTGGCAGCAGCGTTCTGAATCCATGGTATTCTTTTCATAGTTGATAAAGATGATCCATGGTAGAGGCCATTGGCATAATCAAATTTAGACAGTAATGTAATGTAATGTAACTGGATTTATAAAGCGCATGGTTACCCGGAGGTGTCCCACTAGAATCAGGCTCAGGAAGGAGAACGGAAGGCAGAAGGTCACTTGGGGAAAACAAAGGTTTTCAAAGCTTCTGGAAACGCGAATGACAGGGTTCCATGCGCAGTTTAGAAGGAAGGGCGTTACACTGTGAGGCCGCATTAACGGAGAAACGGTGGCCTCCTGTGCGTGTCTTCTTGAATCTTGGCACTCTCGCCAGGCACTCATTATAAGAGCGCAGGGGCCTATTAGCCTTATAGGGCGTGACTAGACTCTTCATGATAGAGGGTCCCTTACTTTGAAGGAGATTATGAGCAATAAAAAGATTGAAACTTAATCCTTTCGCGAATGGGGAGCCAGTAAAGTGATTTGAGTGCTGGTTTTGCTGACGTCCTAGCTGAGGTACCCATCAATAGCCTAGCTGCGGCATTTTGAGTCTGTTGAAGTTTGTCGATGGTGGCTTCAGGAGCCCCCCAAAAAATGGCATTACTGTAATCTAATCTGGACAAAACTAGTCCTTGTGCTAGTAGCTTCCTAGAATACTGCGGAAGGAGATGAAGAACTTTCTGGACAGACCGTAGAAGGCCAAAACAGATTCCTGCCATTTTTTTTGCTTGTGTTTTAAACGAGAGATCCTGTTCCAACCAGACCCCTAAGCTTTTAATTTCTTTTTTTAGGGCTGGGAATATCCCCAGACAAGCAGACCAGATGGTAGTAGGTATAGATGTGCCATTGTGACCTAGTAACATATTTTCGGTTTTTGACCCGTTCAATTTGAGAGAGGAATCACACATCCAGGCATGTATTTTCGTCAAACAAGAGCAAAAACTGTCCATCGATCAAGATGGGAGAGTGAGACGACCAGTTGGGTGTCGTCTGCGTAACTTACAATTTTAATCCCAAACGGGACAACCACATCCTCCAGGGGGGCCATGTACACATTAAACAATGTGGGGCTTAAAGACGAGCCCTGCGGCACGCCACACTGGAGGGGGACTGAGGCAGATCGTGAATTGCCTTCCCAAACTTGAAAGGTGCAATTGTTCAGATAAGATGTTAACCAAGCCAGGGCAAACCCCCTTACTCCCACCTCAGCCAGGCGCTGGATAAGGACACAGTGATTAACCGTATCAAAGGCTGCACTCAGATCTAGGAGGATCACTGCCACTGATCCTCCCGAATCCAAGATGCACCTTGCCTCCTCGATGAGAGAGAGGAGGGCCGTATCCTTGCCCTGGCCTGGGCGGAATCCGGTTTGAGAGCTCCGCAGTAGTTCGTTTGACTCCAGTACAGTACAAGAGAGATAGTAGCCTGGAGCTTGTGTTGGAATCTCAAGTGGTGGAAGATGGGTTGCAGAGGTTTTAAAGTAATGAAGCTTCATCTCACTAATTTGTCCACTTGGGCATCGATTGTAGATTTGAGTTCATGGCAATTCCAAGGTTTCTTACTTCCTTAGATACTTTAGGCGGTGTTCCAAGATCAGGTGTTAAGTGAGTCATAATTTTTTCTATTGCCACATGTGAGTATTTCAGTATTGGAATTATTCCATTTGAGATAGCTCCAAGTCAGTCACTGATTGACAGCTCAGAGGCAACTGAAAAATTGTGAGTTTACAATGTCTTTCAGGCTTTCCTGTTTAAGGAATATTTGTGGGTCATCTGCATAGTTATAGCATGTGAAGTGAAACTCATTGATCAGTGCTGGTATGACCTCATGTAGATGCTGACAAACAAGGGTGAGATGATAGTACTTTAAGGAACCCCTTCTTTTGTGAAGAATGTTTTGGATGAGAAGGGTGTTAGGGATGGCATTTGCTCTGTTTTGAAGGAGGGTTAGGATCTAGTGAAGAGAGAGCCCCTTTATGCCGGCTTTGTAGAATCTTTGTATTACAGTATTGTGAATTATGACATCAGGGCAAATGCTGCTCTTCCTATCAGTTTGCCCAGGAAAGGTACTTTTGTAATTGGTCTGTAATTGTCAAGGTTAAGCAGGTCCAGGTTTGTTTTCGTTAATAATGGGTGTATGTATGACTTTTTAAGTCTTATGGAAATATTCCCATAGTTAAGGAGTTATTGATGATTCTTTTAACTGGTGTTGGAGCAGAGGTAGTTAGAAGAAATTTCTTGAACGTTTGCGGCGGACATCGGTTAGAAGGGCTACAGGCATGCCTGCTTGCTTTGACCACATCCATAAATTCATAATTCACTTTGAGATAGTCTTTGGAAGGAATGCAGAGGCTGGGTAGTCTATTCTTAGAGGTTCTTTTTGCAAAAAGGGTCGGTGCTGTTGGTTTTCCTTTGTTTTAAATAGGAGTTCTTTGATTGTGAAATGATTTGCAGGATTAATCTGAATTCTTGAGTAATGGGATACGTCCCTTCTAGGTGATTTGGTTTATTATATTCTATGTGAATTTTATAAAACTAACTGTCTGAATAGTATAATTTTTTTGCTTTTTTGATTGCTTACTTGGAAAATCTGCTAAGTTTCTCTATGTGAAGTTTGTCATGATTAGTGTTTGTTGTGAGCGAGGTGCATTGCAGGTTTATAATTAGCTCTTTTATCTCATTTTAGCTCTGTATTTCGCCAATGTGCCTGTTTTCCTTTGTTCTGTTTGTTGTGCTGAGTGGTATTAGGATATGAAAAGCTTCTTGTAGCCACTCATATAGTTTTTTAATGGAATTTGTGTCTAGATCTGTATTGAATGTTATTTGTGTTTCTAAGTGTTCAACATTTAGTTTGCTCCATGGTCAATATATGGATGCATGGCAGGTGGTTTTAGGTGTGTTGCTATATGGTGTTTTATATTGGAAAGCCAGCAAACAGTGGTCGGTCTGACAGTGTAACTTGAGTATTTGTTTGAAAGGTAACTAGTTCTCTATTTACAGAAAATACATCTAGGGTGTGTCCAGCAATGTGTGTGGGTTTGTGGGTGATCTGATGTAGGTTCAGGGCATCTAGGCCAGTGATGATTGTTCTCGGATGGGGCATATTGGGCTTGTCAAACCAAATGTTTAGGTCACCAAGAATGCATAGGTTGGAGTGTAGAGTTATCAGGTTTGAAAGTGTGTCTAGAAGTATGCCTGTGAATGTTGCACTGTTAGGTGGAGATCTGTCAAATGGTAAGAAGTTACAGGAGGAAGATGGTGTGGGGTTTCGTTGGTGAAGAGGGCCTCAAAAAACCTGTCTTTAGAGAGGCCACAAAAAGTATAATAAAGAACACCACAAGGCTCCAGCAAGCGGGCTGGAGAGTGCAACTGAGATTTAATAACGTTTAGTGTGATTTCTTGTTGCTGTGAAGCCTTCTGGCATTTTTTTCTAGTGTGAGCAGATGGAATCAGGGGCTGCTTCTCGATTAGACTTTTTAGTAGATGTGTCGTTGCTTGACTAGGGTAGAAGCTCTGGCCAAGCAGCAATCACAATCCTAGTCAGGGTAAGAGGCAAGCAACACTAAATTAACCTGTGCTCACCCTCTGATAGCTTGTCACAGAGCAGTCAGGCTTAACTTTAGATACTGTGTGTAAAGTATTTGTGCAACACTTCAAACAGTAAATCAGTGAAAACACCACACAAAAAGATTCCACCCTAAGTTAAAATGACTATGACTTTAATATATAATAAAAGACCAAAATTACAAAAATCCTATTATTAGATTATTTGAGATATTACATTTCAAAGTTTTTAAGTAAAATAGTACCAAGAAGCAAGCAAAAAGCACTATTTGAGATATCTAGTCACAGTGGACCAGGATATAATTTCAAAAACAGGACGATGGGGACAGAGCATGGTCTAGCAACAGGGACCCAGTCAGGCCCATTGAACAGAGTAGTTTAAATCCTGGTTGTGGAGCATTGTTGGGTTACTCATCAAAGATGCATCCTGCAGCAAAGGGAATGCGTTGGTTCAAGATGCGATGAGGCTGCGGTTATGTTAAATGTTATGTTAAAAATTCTTATACCGCGCACGTTCACCGTAACGGTTTCTTGGCGCTCATAACAGATGCGGAGGGCAAGGGCTGAAGTTTACTCAAATGCAGCTTTGAAAAGGAACGTCTTCAGTGTCCTGCGAAAACATTCATAAGAGGGCAGTGACGGAAGGGGGAAGGGAGGGAGTTCCAAAATGTAGGGGCTAAAAAAGAAAAACGAAGGCCACCATGTTTCTTGCGATGGATTTGAGGGATGCGCAAGAGGTATCAGCAGAAGAGCGCAGGTTACGTGTTGGTGTGTACCGCTTCAAACTGGAAGAAATAAAAGCAGGTGCAAGATTGTTGAGGGCTTTAAAAATAGTGCATCCAAGTTTAAAGACACGGTGATTAACCGTATCAAAGGCTGCACTCAGATCTAGGAGGATCACTGCCACTGATCCTCCCGAATCCAAGATGCACCTTGCCTCCTCGATGAGAGAGAGGAGGGCCGTATCCTTACCCTGGCCTGGGCGGAATCCGGTTTGAGAGCTCCGCAGTAGTTCGTTTGACTCCAGTACAGTACAAGAGAGATAGTAGCCTGGAGCTTGTGTTGGAATCTCAAGTGGTGGAAGATGGGTTGCAGAGGTTTTAAAGTAATGAAGCTTCATCTCACTAATTTGTCCACTTGGGCATCGATTGTAGATTTGAGTCCATGGCAATTCCAAGGTTTCTTACTTCCTTAGATACTTTAGGCGGTGTTCCAAGATCAGGTGTTAAGTGAGTCATAATTTTTTCTATTGCCACATGTGAGTATTTCAGTATTGGAATTATTCCATTTGAGATAGCTCCAAGTCAGTCACTGATTGACAGCTCAGAGGCAACTGAAAAATTGTGAGTTTACAATGTCTTTCAGGCTTTCCTGTTTAAGGAATATTTGTGGGTCATCTGCATAGTTATAGCATGTGAAGTGAAACTCATTGATCAGTGCTGGTATGACCTCATGTAGATGCTGACAAACAAGGGTGAGATGATAGTACTTTAAGGGACCCCTTCTTTTGTGAAGTGTGTTTTGGATGAGAAGGGTGTTAGGGATGGCATTTGCTCTGTTTTGAAGGAGGGTTAGGATCTAGTGAAGAGAGAGCCCCTTTATGCCGGCTTTGTAGAATCTTTGTATTACAGTATTGTGAATTATGACATCAGGGCAAATGCTGCTCTTCCTATCAGTTTGCCCAGGAAAGGTACTTTTGTAATTGGTCTGTAATTGTCAAGGTTAAGCAGGTCCAGGTTTGTTTTCGTTTATAATGGGTGTATGTATGACTTTTTAAGTCTTATGGAAATATTCCCATAGTTAAGGAGTTATTGATGATTGTTTTAACTGGTGTTGGAGCAGAGGTAGTTAGAAGAAATTTCTTGAACGTTTGAGGCGGACATAGGTTAGAAGGGCTACAGGCATGCCTGCTTGCTTTGACCACATCCATAAATTCATAATTCACTTTGAGATAGTTTTTGGAAGGAATGCAGCGGCTGGGCAGTCTATTCTTAGAGGTTTTTTTTGCAAAAAAGGTCGGTGCTGTTGGTTTTCCTTTGTTTTAAATAGGAGTTCTTTGATTGTGAAATGATTTGCAGGATTCATCTGAATTCTTGAGTAATAGGATATGTCCCTTCTAGGTGATTTGGTTTATTATATTCTATGTGAATTTTATAAAACTAATTATGTGCACGTTTAGCATTTTGAATTCTGTCTGAATAGTATAATTTTTTTGCTTTTTTGATTGCTTACTTGGAAAATCTGCTAAGTTTCTCTATGTGAAGTTTGTCATGATTAGTGTTTGTTGTGAGCCAGGTGCATTGCAGGTTTATAATTAGCTCTTTTATCTCATTTTAGCTCTGTATTTCGCCAATGTGCCTGTTTTCCTTTGTTCTGTTTGTTGTGCTGAGTGGTATTAGGATATGAAAAGCTTCTTGTAGCCACTCATAGAGTTTTTTAATGGAATTTGTGTCTAGATCTGTATTGAATGTTATTTGTGTTTCTAAGTATTCAACATTTAGTTTGCTCCATGGTCAATATATGGATGCATGGCAGGTGGTTTTAGGTGTGTTGCTATATGGTGTTTTATATTGGAAAGCCAGCAAACAGTGGTCGGTCTGACAGTGTAACTTGAGTATTTGTTTGAAAGGTAACTAGTTCTCTATGTACAGAAAATACATCTAGGGTGTGTCCAGCAATGTGTGTGGGTTTGTGGGTGATCTGTTGTAGGTTCAGGGCATCTAGGCCAGTGATGATTGTTCTCGGATGGGGCATATTGGGCTTGTCAAACCAAATGTTTAGGTCACCAAGAATGCATAGGTTGGAGTGTAGAGTTATCAGGTTTGAAAGTGTGTCTCGAAGTATGCCTGTCAATGTTGCACTGTTAGGTGGAGATCTGTCAAATGGTAAGAAGTTACAGGAGGAAGATGGTGTGGGGTTTCGTTGGTGAAGAGGGTCTCAAAAAACTTGTCTTTAGAGAGGCCACAAAAAGTATAATAAAGAACACCACAAGGCTCCAGCAAGCGGGCTGGAGAGTGCAACTGAGATTTAATAACGTTTAGTGTGATTTCTTGTTGCTGTGAAGCCTTCTGGCATTTTTTTCTAGTGTGAGCAGATGGAATCAGGAGCTGCTTCTCGATTAGACTTTTTAGTAGATGTGTCGTTGCTTGACTAGGGTAGAAGCTCTGGCCAAGCAGCAATCACAATCCTAGTCAGGGTAAGAGGCAAGCAACACTAAATTAACCTGTGCTCACCCTCTGATAGCTTGTCACAGAGCAGTCAGGCTTAACTTTAGATACTGTGTGTAAAGTATTTGTGCAACACTTCAAACAGTAAATCAGTGAAAACACCACACAAAAAGATTCCACCCTAAGTTAAAATGACTATGACTTTAATATATAATAAAAGACCAAAATTACAAAAATCCTATTATTAGATTATTTGAGATATTACATTTCAAAGTTTTTAAGTAAAATAGTACCAAGAAGCAAGCAAAAAGCACTATTTGAGATATCTAGTCACAGTGGACCAGGATATAATTTCAAAAACAGGACGATGGGGACAGAGCATGGTCTAGCAACAGGGACCCAGTCAGGCCCATTGAACAGAGTAGTTTAAATCCTGGTTGTGGAGCATTGTTGGGTTACTCATCAAAGATGCATCCTGCAGCAAAGGGAATGCGTTGGTTCAAGATGCGATGAGGCTGCTGTTATGTTAAATGTTATGTTAAAAATTCTTATACCGCGCACGTTCACCATAACGGTTTCTTGGCGCTCATAACAGATGCGGAGGGCAAGGGCTGAAGTTTACTCAAATGCAGCTTTGAAAAGGAACGTCTTCAGTGTCCTGCGAAAACATTCATAAGAGGGGCAGTGACAGAAGGGGGAAGGGAGGGAGTTCCAAAATGTAGGGGCTAAAAAAGAAAAACAAAGGCCACCATGTTTCTTGCGATGGATTTGAGGGATGCGCAAGAGGTTATCAGCAGAAGAGCGTAGGTTACGTGTTGGTGTGTACCGCTTCAAACTGGAAGAAATAAAAGCAGGTGCAAGATTGTAGAGGGCTTTGAAAATAGTGCATCCAAGTTTAAAGGTGCAACGTTTGGCCACAGGAAGCCAATGGAGGCTCCGTAATAGCGGCGAGACGTGCTGGTGCTTAGGCTGGTGGTATACTAAGCGGGCGGCCTGGTTTTGTATCAGCTGTAGCCTCTGGAGCTGGTAGGCGGGGATCCCTGCGTATAAGATGTTGGTGAAGTCAACTCTGGAGATAACAAGAGCCAGGATGACTAGGATAAGTGCGTCTCTGGTGAGAAATCTACAGATCTTGCGTATCCTGCGCAGATGGAAAAAGCAGGATGATGTTACCGCAGAGATCTGAGACTTCATGGATAGATCAGCAGAGATGACTACACCGAGGTTTTTCACAGAGTTGACAGGGCGAGGGGGAATCCCAAGTGAGTGGGGCCAGAAGCTGTCGTTCCATGGGTTGGCCGGCCCACCCACTAGCACAAGCTCAGTCTTTGTAGGATTTAATTTGAGCTGGCTGTGAGCCATCCAGTCAGAGATGTCTAACATGGTGGTTTGAAAATCAGTGTGGGAGGAGGGAGAGGTATCGATAGGTAAGATCAGCAGCAAATCATCTGCATAGTTGAAAATTGTTGCAGAGGATTTGCGGAGAGAAACCATAAGGGGCTGCATATACAAATTAAAAAGGAGAGGGGATAGCGCTGAGCCCTGAGGGACTCCGTAGGAAAGAGAGGAGAAAGAAGCAGAGAAGGTAGAAAGATGTACGGCTTGAGAACGCTTGTCAAGGAAAGATCGGACCCAATCGAGGGCAACGCCCTGAATGCCGGCGTTAGTGACCCGGTCGATCAGTATAGAGTGATCGACCGTGTCAAAGCCGCCGACGGGTCTAACAGGATGAGGGCTTGAGAGATGTTGTTGTCAGCCCCAGTTCTTAGAATGTCCATGACGGCAGCAATGACCGCTTCAATAGAGTGAAGGGGGCGGAAACCGGCCTGTTGGGGGTCCAGAAAGGATGAACTCTAAATAAAGGCGCTCAGACAGCGTGTGACATGGGTTTCCAAGATTTTTCCTAGGTAGGGGAGGAGGGGGAAATAGGCCTGTAATTACTTAGGACCAAAGGGTCTGCATTAGCTTTCTTTAGGATTGGTAGCACCACTGCCTGTTTGAAGGAGTCAGGAACTACTCCAGTGGCCAAGGAGGTGTTAAGAAGTGCCAAGGCAGGGCCGGGGCAGGCCAAGAAGATTTCTTTAAGGATCTGGGGAGGGCAGCAGTCATTAGGGGAGCCGGAACTGACTTTATGCAGGAGTCTCTGGAACTCGGTAATAGAGATAGGGGGGAAAGCATCCAGATGCTGCGGATTGTTGGGGGGTAAAGGGAATGAGAGGGTCGATGGGGCGGAGGAATATTATTTTGATGGTAATCATTTTATCCCGAAACTAAGTGTTTAATGCGTCACATAGAGCCTGATTGGGCAAGGGGGGGAGGGTGACCCTGTCATGAAGGGAGAGCTCGTTGACAATGGAGAATATATCTTTTGCCTTGGAAGCAGACTCCATTATTTTGCGAGAGAAATAGGTTGTTTTGACCTCGAGAATAGAGGATTTATAGGCTTTTAGGCGGTTCACGAATTCAAGCTTGAGAAGAGGATCATAATTGCGGCGCCATCGGCGCTCCGCCTGGCGGAGAGCCAGTTTGTCAAGTTTTAATTGATCAGTGAACCACCGCTGAGCGTCATGAGGGCGCATAGATTTTATGGTTTTTAGTGGGGCTACAGAGTTGCAAGCCGACAACAGCCATTGTTCAAGGGTAGAAGCTTGATGAGTGGCTGAGCCGGAGAGCGAAGGAACTGTAAATGCCAGTATGGAGTGCAGTTCTGTTAAGTTAGCTTTCTTCCAGTTACGAGCTAGAACGTTTGTTGTAGGAGGGGGACGGCGGGGAATAGATAAGCCAACAGAAAAAGAAATAAAATAATGGTCTGACCAAGAGCAGGGAGTCACCAAGGGGGGCGAGATGTCAAGGTTTGCCGTCCAGACCTGGTCCAGAATGTGACCCTTACAGTGAGTAGGTGTCGAGATGAATTGACGGCAGTTCATGCTTGTAAGAAGATCCGAGAATTCTTCCGATAGGCGGCTTTCCCGAGGGTCAGAGGGCCAATAATTAAAGTCACCAATAATGATAACTTTGGCGTTATTAATAATTAGTTGGGAGATAAGAGCACCGACCTGTTGTGGGAAAGAGGGCATATAGACAGGGGGTCTGTACATAAGGACACAGGTAAGGGAGGATCTGGTAGAACTGAGTTTAATTACAAGAGTTTGTGTATTGGGAATCGCAGTGCAGGCTAAGGTGGAGAAAATATGTTCTGTACGAATGATGGCTGCAACCCCACCGCCAGCTTGTCCCCCTGGGCGGTTGGATTGTATGATGTAATAGCCAGTGGGAATGGCAGCGAGGATGTCGGGAACGGAATCGTCCGTTAGCCAAGTTTCCGATGAAAGTAAAATATCCACGGTGCGGTGCGGTGTACGATCCTGATGTGTTGGCGTCGAGGATCCTGTCAATGAAGCTTACGATGCGTAGTTCGGTGTTCAGAAAATGAGGCACAGCAGAGACGATGCGCCGATTCTGATGCACAGTGAAGTTGTGATGTGGAGTTTGAGTGTCATCATCAAGTCTGCAGTCAACAAGGGATGAAATAAACTTCTGCCAGATAAAGCATCATGCAGTGGTGATTCTGAAGGTAATGTGTCAGTACCAAGATGTGGGAGATGGCAGAGATGTGAGCAGTGCTGATGTGTTGGTTCTGCTCAGGGATGTACCCCTCAGCTGAGGTGATGCCTCTGTTCTACTCCGGGATGCACAGCTTAGCCAAGTAGATGTGTTGGCTATACCCAGGGATGCATCGCTCAGCAGACAGAATGTGCTGGTTGCACTGGTAAGCACCTTAGGTGCACATCCAAGTGCTCAGGACTGGGCTGGCATAACCTGGCAGGATAGACCCACAGTGGACAGAGTCCAGTCCAGGTGCAGAAGAAGAGTGGGTTATGGGGTCAAGTGATGCAGGTCCAGTCCTTCTCACCCAGGCAGAGGTCAGCAGGCAGCAGGTCAGCACAGCAAAGCAGGAATCCAACAGAGAGCAGTCCAGCTGAGTGGCAGTCCTTCAGCAGCACAGCAGTCCTTCTTCCTGGCAGAAAATCCACAGTTCTAGAAGCGACCGAAAGTGGTGGTGTTTAAGGTCCAGTACTTATAGCTAGTGGTGTCTTTGAAGTGGGGGAGACTTTAAAGACATGCCTTTGAAGGACACAGAGACCCTCCATTCCTGATCTGATTCCAGATTTACTACAGCAAGGTATGCAGCCCTATGTGTGGGGACAGAACAGAGCCTATTCAGGTATAAGTGAGGCTATGCCGAACTCCTCTCTCCTATCCTGCCTGGATGACCCATCAAGTCAAGCCTAAGCTCCCATAATTTTATGTGGCTGTCTAGGAGGAATACTCAAAACCAACTGCATCCAGTCAGTTATGGGCATGTTTAGGCAGTAGGGGCCTATGGATACCACCACCCAAAGGCACGTTTGTACAACGGGAAGATGGCTAAAATGTTAGCACCGGACCTCCCCCTTTTCCTTCTGTGGAAAAGTGAGGTTTTCTAGAATTTGTGGTGACCGCTTATGTGTAATGGAAGATTTCCAGCCGGACCATTTTTGCCAAAATTCCTGTTCTAGCACTCCATCATGATGTGCTGCAATTGCTTGGCCTAGCTATGAAGCAGAGTGTTGTTCAGACTTTCCACATGATGATGACATGTGATCTAGTTGTCAAGCAACTGAATACATGTATATTAGTGCACACTAGATCTATTTTGTGAGGGTTAGGTAACAGAAACAGGCAGGTCTCAGCACTGAAGAAAGTTGTGAGGGCATTTGATGCCATGCAACAGCAATGATGTTCATCATGGAAAAATTCCATACAGCTGTAAACATCTTGGAAGAGTTTAACAGCAACGTGCTTGAATGGCTTCAACTCGGAGATCTCAGAATTACATTTGTTGCCATGGACAATGGCAATAATATAGTCAATGCCATGGTAGATGATGGATATTTCAGGGTCCAGTGCTTGACACATTACAACCATCTGATTGTGCAGGACTTTCTCAAAAATAAGAAATAGTCAGCAATATACTGGCCAGCTGGCGAAGAATCTGCACTAATTTCAGAGATTCTTTCAAAGCCTGAGGCAGTTGAGGGTCATTTAGCACACTAATAGAGTACTCGTTAAAGCCTTCACACAGGAGGTGCCAACACATTGGAACTTGACCTAATACATGCTGTAACATCTGTTTGAGCAGGACAGACTGATCACCAACTATGTCCTTAAAAGAGGAGGAATACAGCTGGGAAAAGCATTAAGCATGGGCGGAAAATCCGTTCCGCTCGCGGATTTATCGGATTTTCGGTAAATTCGCAATCCCGAACTCTCGCGAATTTACCGAAAATCCGCAAATTCGCACGCAGCAGATTTTTTTGCTTGGTGATACAATATTGCGGTGTGCGGCGTTCACTTACCGTCATTCAGCGTTTGCCGAGTTGTTTTTCTCGATATTTTGCGAGTGCTGCGCCATTTTGGATCTTGCTGCTGGATCCCGCGGGAGTTTGGCGACGCATCGTGAGAGTACGCAATTGCGAACATGTAGATGCGGCGGGCAGCAACAATTTTGCACTCGCGAAATTACAAAATTTGCAATTGTGCACAAGAAATCCACTAGCAAGCAGCATAAACCTTCTGAAAATTATGATTTTTATCAGAATAACTCCTCAGGTTGACATTTGCCTGCACTTTTTTGGATTTGAGGCCTTTTTGACTTTCTTTGGATCACTTTTGGACTAGAAATCACCTTTCACAAGTACGTTTGTTTGGGGCATTACAGTTGCTGTTCTGCAGAAAAATGAGTTTTGCAAAACTGAAAGCAAAAGTTCACTCATCATTAGTAACCATTCCCTGTAGTGCTTCCTGAGGGGCCCCTCCAGAGTTCAGTTGCCTATGTTTGTTTGGGGCATTACAGTTGCTGTTCTGCAGAAAAACGAGTTTTGCAAAACTGAAAGCAAAAGTTCAAACTCATCATTAGTAACCATTCCCTGTAGTGCTTCCTGAGGGGCCCCTCCAGAGTTCAGTTGCCTACTTGCAACTATTCTATGACCCTGCTCTGACCCTCACAGCAGGCTCATAGAATATCTACAAGTAGGCCACAAAGGCCCTGGGAAAAAAAATTGCACTGCAACAGAAAGCAAATTACAGATAAGGAAGCAGGTGCCAGACAGGAAGTTTAAATTCAGTGACACATTAATCAACCCCAAATTAATTCATGTCAGTTGAAGCAGGGCAGGTGTGCTTGCTTTCCCCCCCATAATCTACAGTGATGAATCAGAGGGTGGCAGTGATGTACCAGAGGGTGGCATGGGTGAATCAGAGGGTGGCAGTGGTGAAACAGAGGGTGCTGTGAACCTGTGATGATGAACTAGACGTAGAAACAACAAAGTCGCGACCGTTGCGAGCCGACAAGTAAGTTCGCAATTGCGAACTGTTACAAAACCCTCGCGAACTGGCAGAAACCCTTGCGAATACAAAAAAAAATCCGCAAATTCGCGAGAATCCACGGATTTTGCGGATTGCGAGTTCGCAAATACGCAAATTCGCGAACGCCAGATTCGCAAAATTCGCCCATGCTTAAAAAGCATTACAATGGAGGTAGGTAAAAAGGGTCTAGTCAAGTTCCTGAAACAAATGCTACATTCTTTAGAGGTTTCACATGGGAAGTCAGCACAGAGGACAGTATGATGAGCCAAGCAATACCTTTGCTGCATCTGCAACAAGACCCGTTGGAAAAGGTGGAGTAAAGATTATTCAGTGTGAAAACAGAAGCATAGGAGTTGGCTCAGAGATTAATCCTTATCTTGGCTGTTAGCCTCAGGTTTCAAAGAGAGTTTGCACCCTCCAAAGAATAGAAATGTGACAAAATACTTCATCCACAGTACAAAAAATACTGGCCCTTTCATTCCTTTTTCAGGAGGGAATGTTTCACTTTCCAAGACTTGGATTGTCAATCAAGTAAGAGACCTGGAAGAAGGACAGCTAGAAGTTAGAGGCCTGAGCAGAAGTTCTGGCATGCAGCCTTCAACTTCGAGAGAGGACAGTGCTGTTGTCTTACAGCCAACACCAATGCCATCAGCAACAAAATAATCTGACCAAACCTCTACAATGGCTTCATTCCAAGAGGCAGGGCTTAAGTCAACTGCAGAGGTGAATGAAACAGAATTTGAGTAAGTGGCAGTACCCAATTACCATTAAGAGGATTGTCCCAGACTATCGAGATAACCTAAAAGAGATCCACCTGGATCACAAACCATTGGTCTCTTGGCATGGGAAGATGTGACAATGGCTAGAGCTTAGCAGGCTGGCAATAAAGTATATGGCATGTCTGCCAGCCAGTGTGTCTTCCGAGCTTGTGTTCAGTGCAGCTGGTGCAGCTGTAACAGTCAGAAGGGCCAGTCTCTAGCCTAACTTGAAAAACAACACAACTGCCTGTGCTGAGCAGTTTTTTGGAAATAATTCTTTGTAATTGTGCATGAACAATAAACATGAACAATGGCTTTTGAAATTGCAACGTTTCTTTTAATTTTACGCAGACTATTTTATTTTTTAGTCTTTTGCTTGTTTTTTGGCATGAGAATACAAAAAAGAGTGTAAGAAAATACTATACATATTCATTAACACAGGAAAAAACAGGAAAAAACACACTTTGGTATGTACAAAATTCATTCAAACTGACATTCAACACATTCTTGGCCATCCAGACATACAAAACACATTCATACAGGTCCCATCATCATAATATGATGATGGGACCTGTATGAATGTGTTTTGTATGTCTGGATGGCCAAGAATGTGTTGAATGTCAGTTTGAATGAATTTTGTACATACCAAAGTGTGTTTTTTCCTGTTTTTTCCTGTGTTAATGAATATGTATAGTATTTTCTTACACTCTTTTTTGTATTCTCATGCCAAAAAACAAGCAAAAGACTAAAAAATAAAATAGTCTGCGTAAAATTAAAAGAAACGTTGCAATTTCAAAAGCCATTGTTCATGTTTATTGTTCATGCACAATTACAAAGAATTATTTCCAAAAAACTGCTCAGCACAGGCAGTTGTGTTGTTTTTCAAGTTATTATTGGCTCAGCCTTGCTGAGTTTTTGAGTCAAACCCTTAGTGTTTTTCATAGTCTCTAGCCTAAAACATGGAGAGATTGACCATGATTACAATGAACAAACAATTCATATCACAAGATTACACTGTTCATGAAACAGCAGAGTAAAAGGATGAGGGCAATTGGTCAGACTCAGAGATGTTAGCCAATGAACTTTTAGGTGAACCCCCGGACTTTAAGGAAGAACTCTACTTCCTGATTAAGTAGCTCAGAACAGAACTTGAATATATATTGTCAAACTGCTTTGAACAAAGATGTATGGAAGACTATTTATATATTTGGTGTCTGACTTACACTGCCCCATTACCTTCATGTATGGACTGGACCAGTGTGCACACCACAAGACTCCATTCACTTAAAGGACATGAGTACAATGCCTTCCATCCCTAGCCTTCTTTTTTTATTCCCTTTCTGGGCTGCCAGTCAGATCATACCTAATTGTACAGGACTGCCTTTGTGTATTTCTTCCAAGGGAAAAAAGATAGAATACAAAAATGTGCACCACGCTTGAAACAGGTAACTATTGCACCAATAATGATATATTGAGTGATTGATGATTCATGTGGTAGTAGGGTGGGTGTTGTAACACCATTTTAAACTTTATTTGTAATGGTGGGGCCTGGAGGATGATTCTGTCTGAATGCCTACCTTTCTTTCATATTTCACCATAATTACACACATGGTCCATTCATGTACTTCTTTTCGTTCAGATTCTTCTGAAATTGTTTTGCTTTTCTTATCTTTCCACACTACAGGTCTATCTCAATAGGGTCTGACTCAGGATAGGAGTTGGTACAAGACTACCACAATGACCAGAATAAGGAAGTTAAGAGCAATGTCTATCTACTGGGAAACAACATGACTTAAAGACTAAGAGGCCTACTCCTGTTGACTTGAGAGAGGTGTGTTGATTAGGAAAATGCAGGGTAGTGGCTCAAATATCCAACTTTAATTAAGAGGTTGTGGTCTGGGGAGACAGTCAATGGACACAACACATGTCACATGATCGCCGCACACAGGTAAATGGTATTGACATTCATAGGGCTGATCAGCCAGGTACATGAGCTACTTGCCTAGAATCGGTGGAGAGCTTGTTCTCAATTCTCAGTTAATCACACAAGATTGCATTAGCATATGATTTGTTCTCTTCATCCTCATCTACCATGAAGCATACCTTAACTCCACAATATTGACATTTACTTTTCTGCATTTCACAGGCCTTCTCTTCTTCTGCACTTAAGCTCCATAACACTCCTGCTTACTGGACCCGGTGAGCCCTGCACCGAAGACCGACTTTCCACGAAGAAGAATGCAGATGCAACACCCATTTTGGCATTTGTATATACTGTAACATTTTTATTTTCTTTACAATAACAATTATTAGAACTGTATTTGTCAACTATAGCTAGCATAACAATTAGATAACTTGGTACTCTGGGGCTAAAGGACTGTTTGTATTTGGTAACTAATTCATCTTCTTCCTTCCACAACAGATCATGAAGATGTGCTGTTCAAATGACTTGTTGAATGTTGTGTTTGCTTTTGTCTCAACTTTCCCCAACTCCAGCTTTCCCATCCATTCATGATATGCTTAACCTTATTCCTTCAGGTTGTATCATCTATTTAGGTGTGACTTCATAATTTACTCCATAATTTAATCACACACTTGGCGGGATGGATGTGGTTAAAGCAATACCAACTATTACTGAAACTAAATAAAAGCCCATGCCATCCCTACTACCTACCTAGCTAGAAAGGTACATCATCATAGTGCAGAGTCTTAGAGCAATGTCTGTCCAAGAATAGGTAGTACTAGAGGGCACTATGGCCTGATTCACAATGGTACAGATATACTTATGGTGCAACATACTATTGCAGTATAACAGTACGATCAGTAACTTCATGAGTAGCAAGTAACTAGTAGTAACTCCTTTTAAAATAATAGGAGCAGATTACTACTTGCAAAGTTACTGATGGAAATGTTACTAGTCATAAACGTACACTGCAAGACTACAGTAACACCAATTGTGTAACTTTACCATTGGGAATCAGTCCTTTGTTGCTTACAAAATCTATGCAACATGGAGTAACCTGATCTTGAGTCCAGACTAAGAGTTTCTGTAAGTTTAGTTTTATTTTTTAATAAATTGAATATGAACTCTCCAGATTGCTTGCTAGTTGCTGTTTGTTTGACTTTTTTGTCATAGCTTTGTCAGTCTATGATTATCTAGTTACTTTGTCTTTTATTTCAGTCTAGTTACCTGAGATGGATAATCCTCCTGAACAATCCTACAGTTGGAGTTCACCTCCTATGCATCATTCGAAATAGGTGGGACTTCTTTATGTTATGTCTTCCCTGTTAGCAGTAGCCCACTACCACCAGCATTGAGAAGGCCCTTTGGGAAACTCTGTAATATGGTTTGTGAAGATAGAGAGAGGTAGCAGACATCAAGTAATCTATTCAGGCAAGAACTAGTTAAGAAGTAAGTACTGACGTTGTTCTCTGAAAGGAGAGATTGCGATTTTTGTGTACATTTTTGGCCCTTGGCAGACCATATTAGTGGTCAGTAGTTACAGATGATAGGACATGGGCAATACCTAACCAGCATACAAGTATCGTAGATCTGTGGCTGGGTGCTGCAAAATCCCAGCAAGCAACAAAATCAAATATATAGTCAGTTTTCTGTTCCCACTCTGTAAGCAGGGTATACTGGACAGCAGAGAGATGAATGAAATATACTGAAAAATAAATACATATCAGGGGACTTTAAGTATGGAAAGCCTAGGGGGAAAACAGATGTAGAGAATAATGTGTGACAATTTCAGAAGACAGATTCTCATCTCACTCTTGTCACTGAACCATAATGCTACCCTAACTAGCAATGCAAAGAGAGATGATAAAGATAAAGGCCCCTTTATTATTATTATTTTTTTTACATTGGAAGCAAACCCTCTCCACCCACAACAGGCCCACACCTCTCCCTGCAAAACCCCAAAAATGTCCCTTTGCCCAACTCCCTTGCACCCTATCCACCAACGACAAGCCCACCCTCCTCAACAAGCAAACCCCCTAAAAATTCCCTTGCTCAAGCTCCCCTTCCAACCCTCTCCAACAACCCACGACGGGCCATTCCACCATAATTTTGTTTTTCAATGAAAGAGTTTTTTGCGGCATCCATGTCTTTTCTGGACATCGGCCACTTCCCAGGCCAGGTTCTGCTGGCAATGCCTGATGAGTGCCAGCTCACGAAGGATGCGGTGGTAGGTTGATGATGACAAGGAGGGAGGCTCCTGCTGTTCCAGCCTCAGTTCAAATTGTGGACCTCAGCTGTACGCAGAAGCGGTGGTGTTGCCGGGTTGGAGGCGAGCCTTGCTAGGGGCTTGTGTCTCCTCCTTCTCCAAGGCCACCAGCCAGTGGTATTCAGGCACCACAGACTCAAACTTTTTTTTTACCACAGCTAGGTGGCTATCACCCACTGGGTTGGTTGTCCCGCTCCAGTAGGAGGAGTAGCTAAATGATCAAGAAAGGGAAAAAAAAACACAAATTGTGAATGTCAACACAGACACTTGTTTATACTGTCTATAGTGGAACAGTAGCAAAATATTGCTAGTCCCCTAGGGGTAATGGAATTTATGATGTGATTAGCTATAGGACCAAATGTTTTCTGCACAGCTGCTTTGAATGCGTCCCAAACAATAGTTTCAGCAGAAGTGCTCTTTTTAATACTAAAGAATTCTATTATCCATTTGGACATATGCTCGCAATATGCCTGTTCAAGGAGCAATTTCCTCTCAAAAGACCACTTCCTCTGAACCCTGAAGATGCCACTTACTGGTAGCTCAATGACCAGTGGATTGTGGTCTGAAATGATACCAGGGAAAATATCAATGCTGGCTTTCTCCGCAATCTGATGGGACATAAAAAATAGTCCATATGAACAGATTTGTTATGGGGTGCTGAGTAAAAGGAGTGCCCTGGGTGTGACTCAGAGATCAACTAGTCCATGTTCCCTCACAACTTCCTGCAGAGCTTCAAACATCCTGACTTTCCTTCCTTGATATGGAGCATTACTGAGAAATCAAAATTACTATCCAAATAGATATTGAAATCTCCACAGAGAACTACCAGATATTTCCATAGGGCCATTTCGATGTTGAGATGGTGTAAGATCTCTGGAGCGTCCAGATGAGATCCATACAGTGAGCAAATTTTCAATGGGGTTTCATTAATTACAAACTCCAAAATCACCCACCGTCCCCATTTATCCTCCTGAATTCGTTGACACATACCAATATCTTTCATATCTAGGATAGACACCCCCCTAGTGGTAGTACCTTGTTGAGTACAAGCCAATAAATTCCAGTTTGCCCCGCAGAATGTGGGTCTCGTGTATACATAAGATATCTGTTTGCATAAATTGTATGATTTTAGCAAATACATCTCTTTTCTTTCTGTCATTCAAGCCACATATGTTCAAAGAGCAAATGCTAATTTTATCCTTTCCAACCATCATTCTTATTGACAATTGATTCTCCCCTCAACCAAGAGAAATAGTTTAGACAATAGAAGTAGACTCAATGAGTCCTATCAAAAAATACTCTCATATTAAGACAAAAAATGCCATGACTTTAAGTTGCAAACCCTAGCTGTATAGCCCTCTTGACCATACTCAACCCACCACCGCCAACCCTTACCCCACCCACTCCCATACCCCCCTCCAACCAGTCTCTGCCACCCTTTCCCTCCTCCTGCTACCTATCGTATGAGGCTTAGGAACCAGCAGTCCCTGGTGATGGAGAGCTGTGCCATCTTCCCCTCCTCAAGACCGACTCTCCCCCGCTACAACATCACAAAAAAAGTTCCAAGAAAAAAGAAAAAGGGCACAGGAATCCTCCAAAAGAGCTAAAGATAATAGAAAGAAACAGTAGAGTAGGGGGGATAGGAGGAAAACCTACATCAAGCTTACATCATCCACTGGAAATCATCCTCTTATCCATCGCAACATTGCTGAGAACTTTTATCTCCCTGTGCTTTTTAGATAGTTTGTAAATATTCTTTTGCTAAAACCTCAGATAGGAAAAATTGTGTCTATCTCTGAAAAACGACTAGCGATGAGTATGCAAAAAAAAATGGGCCCCTTTTGCATGGAATATTGGGATTAATTGGCGAAGCTGCCATCTTTTCTTAACTATTGCATGGCAGAAGTCTGGCCTTACATAAAATCTCATCCCCTTCCCCCTTCCTTTTCTGTCTGGCCTAGCCAAATCGTACACTGCCTCTCGGGCCAAAATCTTATTCCAGCAGATATGGATGGCCCATGGTCTTTCAATGCCTTCGGCCCATTTTTTCTGATGGAAAGGAAACCGATGAGCTCTTTGCAATTCCATTTTCCAGTCCCAATGTAGTTCTGGGAAGGCCTCCTCGAAAAGTTCAATCACAAATTGGCAAATACCCTCTGTCCTTGTCCTCTGGTATACCCAAAATGCGTAGATTATTCCTCCTTGAATGATTCTCGAGATCCATCAGCTTCCATTAGGGATCCTCCTTCAAGGATTTTAGGCACTCAGTGATGGTTTCTCTGGTTAGCCAAATCTTCCTCTAATTTGAAAATTCTTGTCTCTGCCTCGCCGATCCTAGCTGCAAACTCTGAGCAAGTATTTGCCACCCTGTGCATTGAGTTTTGCAGTTTTTGGCATGCACCCTGATTGTGCAGACTTTCCAGATGAGTCTCCTCCCGATGGGCAAGTATTGACTGATAGATAGTAGATAGTGTGATTTCTTCGGGGGTTCCTGATCATGGCCTCAGTGTATCCGTTACTCCAGTCACTTCTTTCTCTCCTTCAAGTTTGGGGAGAATGAGTAGTCCCAGACCATAGAGCCGGCTGATCCCAGATTTGTATCTGAAAAGGCAGCCACATGTTCCCTTTGCTTGCGCACCATTCCCGGAGTATGAGAGGATTTATCTTTGAGTTCTTCTTCTTCCCAGCACAAGCTGCTAGTATCACTCTCCTCTCCAGCCCAATCTTTACCAGGACTTTCATCCCCTGAGGAGTTTGACTGGTCTGACAGAGAATAGAATTTTTCCCCTGAGTCTCCATCATTCACAGCACCTTGAGGTTCGTGTGCTCCCTTTTGCAGACCATCAGCTCTCACAGCAGTATAGCTTAGTAAAAAGTGGAAGGGGCTGATCTAGGTTTTTGTGGGGATTTCATAGAGTGAGAAGGGTGACCAGAGAGAGATAGGGGGTTGGAGAGTTCCCAATTTACCAATGTATAATTGAGCATCATTGTTACAACCCATGGGGATTCTGGTGACGGGGATTATAACTGAAATATCTATGTCTGTAAGACCAACTATTAATGAAATTGTACTGGATAATGAAGCTTATCAATGTTTAGTTAGAAATCTAGAACCCAGCTACTATAAAAAACTAGATTTAAAATCCTCAAGGCAGCTTAAGGGCTTTGGAGAAAGGACCGACGGAGGCTTAAGGTTTCTAACATAAAAGTGTATACTCCTTTTTCGGTTGTGGTGTCTTACCGCCAATTTTTCAATATCAAATTACTTTCAGATGGGGCAGCACCGGGATTAGTGTCTTGGGGGATATATATGATGAAGGTCAAATAGATACATTTATATTTTTGCAAGAAAAATTTGGGTTCTTCAAATACCTGCAGGTTTGGAGCTTCATGTGGACAAATGCTCAAGGGACCACTGCAAATCTGGAAAATATATCTCTGGTGGAAATAAGCATGGGCGGAAAATCCGTTACGCTCACGGATTTTGCGGATTTTCGGGAAATCCGCAATCCGCGAGATTTGCGGATTTCCCGCAAAATCCGCAAATTCGCACGCAGCGGATTTTTTTGGCGGCGGGCGGCGTTGGTGATACAATTTTTGCGGCGCGCGGCGTTTATCATCGTTTGCCGAGTTGTTTTTTTCGATAGTTTGCGAGTGCTGCGCCATTTTGGATCTTGCTGTGTGATCCCGCGGGAATTGGCGAGCGCGATTACGTCATCGCGGCTTGCCAGCGATAGTTTGTCAACGCGAGTACGGCGAGATCACGTCTCGCGGTACTTCGCAATTGCGAGATTTGAGATGCGGCGAGCGAAAATATAAATTTGCAATTCTGCACAAGAAATCCACCAGCAAGCAGCATAAACCTTCTAGAAATGATGATTTTTATGTGAATAACTCCTTAGTTTGATTTTTGCCTGCACTTTTTTAGCGAGGAGTCCATTTTGGGGAGGGGGGCAGGGGGGTGGGAGGAAGGAAGTGCCCCATAGTCTTCAACTTCCTGTTCCTGTTCAGCAGGCTCCTCCCAGTGCTTTGTCCATCTCCTGGTCACTTTTCATTTGGATGTGGAGCTGGAAGGATTACTTTTTGTGGATGCTGCTGGATCTTTGGATTTGAGGCCTTTTTGACTTTCTTTGGATCACTGTTGGATTAGAAATTTTACAAGTAAGTTTGTTTGGGGCATTACAGTTGCTGCAACTAAAATGTTGGAATTTTCGATTTTTGGGCTGTTTTGGGGCCTTTTGCCCAGGGGTACTCAGTGGTGGGTGGACTGATTCTTTCTGTGGGTTGTCTTGAACTTAAACATCATGGAGGCCATAGATGAATTGGGATTGTGCTGATTTTTCTGTGTTTTTCGATTTTTGACCTGTTGTTGGGGCCTTGACCAGGGGTAGTGAGTGGTGCATGGGCCTAGTCTTTCTGTGGGCTGTCTTGAATTTAAACATCATGGAGGGCATGGATGGAATGGGATTGTGCAGATTTTTCAGTGATTTTCGTTTTTTGGGCCTGTATTTGTGGCCTTTTCACCAGGGGTATTTGAGTCTAGCATGGGCCTAGTCTTTCTGTGGGCTGTCTTGAATTTAAACATCATGGAGGGCATGGATGGAATGGGATTGTGCTGATTTTGCAGTGTTTTTCGATTTTTGGGGGTGTTCATGGGGAAGGACATGCCATGTGGCTGGTGGCCATTTTGAGTGCAGCTACAGGCACTGGCCATGTGCTGGCAGGCAAGTGGCCATTTTGAATGCAGGCTTTGTTGTTAGGCCTCCAACCATTTTGCCTACTTTTCAACCTTTATTTATGCCCAGGGGTAGTGAGTCTTGCATGGGCCTAGTATTTCTGTGGGTTGTCTTGAATTTAAACATCATGGAGGCCATGGATGGAATGGGATTGTGCAGATTTTTCAGTGATTTTCGTTTTTTGGGCCTGTACTTGTGGCCTTTTCACCAGGGGTATTTGAGTCTAGCATGGGCCTAGTCTTTCTGTGGGCTGTCTTGAATTTAAACATCATGGAGGGCATGGATGGAATGGGATTGTGCTGATTTTGCAGTGTTTTTCGATTTTTGGGGGTGTTCATGGGGAAGGACATGCCATGTGGCTGGTGGCCATTTTGAGTGCAGCTACAGGCACTGGCCATGTGCTGGAAGGCAAGTGGCCATTTTGAATGCAGGCTTTGTTGTTAGGCCTCCAACCATTTTGCCTACTTTTCAACCTTTATTTATGCCCAGGGGTAGTGAGTCTTGCATGGGCCTAGTATTTCTGTGGGTTGTCTTGAATTTAAACATCATGGAGGGCATGGATGGAATGGGATTGTGCAGATTTTTCAGTGATTTTCGTTTTTTGGGCCTGTACTTGTGGCCTTTTCACCAGGGGTATTTGAGTCTAGCATGGGCCTAGTCTTTCTGTGGGCTGTCTTGAATTTAAACATCATGGAGGGCATGGATGGAATGGGATTGTGCTGATTTTGCAGTGTTTTTCGATTTTTGGGGGTGTTCATGGGGAAGGACATGCCATGTGGCTGGTGGCCATTTTGAGTGCAGCTACAGGCACTGGCCATGTGCTGGCAGGCAAGTGGCCATTTTGAATGCAGGCTTTGTTGTTAGGCCTCCAACCATTTTGCCTACTTTTCAACCTTTATTTATGCCCAGGGGTAGTGAGTCTTGCATGGGCCTAGTCTTTCTGTGGGTTGTCTTGAATTTAAACATCATGGAGGCCATGGATTGAATGGGATTGTGCTGATTTTGCAGTGTTTTTCGATTTTTGGGGGTGTTCATGGGGAGGGACATGCCATGTGGCTGGTGGCCATTTTGAGTGCAGCTACAGGCACTGGCCATGTGCTGGCAGGCAAGTGGCCATTTTGAATGCAGGCTTTGTTGTTAGGCCTCCAACCATTTTGCCTACTTTTCAACCTTTATTTATGCCCAGGGGTAGTGAGTCTTGCATGGGCCTAGTCTTTCTGTGGGTTGTCTTGAATTTAAACATCATGGAGGCCATGGATTGAATGGGATTGTGCTGATTTTGCAGTGTTTTTCGATTTTTGGGGGTGTTCATGGGGAGGGACATGCCATGTGGCTGGTGGCCATTTTGAGTGCAGCTACAGGCACTGGCCATGTGCTGGCAGGCAAGTGGCCATTTTGAATGCAGGCTTTGTTGTTAGGCCTCCAACCATTTTGCCTACTTTTCAACCTTTATTTATGCCCAGGGGTAGTGAGTCTTGCATGGGCCTAGTCTTTCTGTGGGTTGTCTTGAATTTAAACATCACGGAGGCCATGGATTGAATGGGATTGTGCTGATTTTGCAGTGTTTTTCGATTTTTGGGGGTGTTCATGGGGAGGGACATGCCATGTGGCTGGTGGCCATTTTGAGTGCAGCTACAGGCACTGGCCATGTGCTGGCAGGCAAGTGGCCATTTTGAATGCAGGCTTTGTTGTTAGGCCTCCAACCATTTTGCCTACTTTTCAACCTTTATTTATGCCCAGGGGTAGTGAGTCTTGCATGGGCCTAGTCTTTCTGTGGGTTGTCTTGAATTTAAACATCATGGAGGCCATGGATGGAATGGGATTGTGCAGATTTTTCAGTGATTTTCGTTTTTTGGGCCTGTACTTGTGGCCTTTTCACCAGGGGTATTTGAGTCTAGCATGGGCCTAGTCTTTCTGTGGGCTGTCTTGAATTTAAACATCATGGAGGCCATGGATGGAATGGGATTGTGCTGATTTTGCAGTGTTTTTCGATTTTTGGGGGTGTTCATGGGGAGGGACATGCCATGTGGCTGGTGGCCATTTTGAGTGCAGCTACAGGCACTGGCCATGTGCTGGCAGGCAAGTGGCCATTTTGAATGCAGGCTTTGTTGTTAGGCCTCCAACCATTTTGCCTACTTTTCAACCTTTATTTATGCCCAGGGGTAGTGAGTCTTGCATGGGCCTAGTCTTTCTGTGGGTTGTCTTGAAATTAAACATCATGGAGGCCATGGATTGAATGGGATTGTGCTGATTTTGCAGTGTTTTTCGATTTTTGGGGGTGTTCATGGGGAGGGACATGCCATGTGGCTGGTGGCCATTTTGAGTGCAGCTACAGGCCCTGGCCATGTGCTGGCAGGCAAGTGGCCATTTTGAATGCAGGCTTTGTTGTTAGGCCTCCAACCATTTTGCCTACTTTTCAACCTTTATTTATGCCCAGGGGTAGTGAGTCTTGCATGGGCCTAGTCTTTCTGTGGGTTGTCTTGAATTTAAACATCATGGAGGCCATGGATGGAATGGGATTGTGCAGATTTTTCAGTGATTTTCGTTTTTTGGGCCTGTACTTGTGGCCTTTTCACCAGGGGTATTTGAGTCTAGCATGGGCCTAGTCTTTCTGTGGGCTGTCTTGAATTTAAACATCATGGAGGCCATGGATCGAATGGGATTGTGCTGATTTTGCAGTGTTTTTCGATTTTTGGGGGTGTTCATGGGGAGGGACATGCCATGTGGCTGGTGGCCATTTTGAGTGCAGCTACAGGCACTGGCCATGTGCTGGCAAGTGGCCATTTTGAATGCAGGCTTTGTTGTTAGGCCTCCAACCATTTTGCCTACTTTTCAACCTTTATTTATGCCCAGGGGTAGTGAGTCTTGCATGGGCCTAGTCTTTCTGTGGGTTGTCTTGAATTAAACATCATGGAGGCCATGGATGGAATGGGATTGTGCTGATTTTGCAGTGTTTTTCGATTTTTGGGGGTGTTCATGGGGAGGGACATGCCATGTGGCTGGTGGCCATTTTGAGTGCAGCTACAGGCACTGGCCATGTGCTGGCAGGCAAGTGGCCATTTTAAATGCAGGCTTTGTTGTTAGGCCTCCAACCATTTTGCCTACTTTTCAACCTTTATTTATGCCCAGGGGTAGTGAGTCTTGCATGGGCCTAGTCTTTCTGTGGGTTGTCTTGAATTTAAACATTATGGAGGGCATGGATGGATTGGGATTGTGCTGATTTTGCAGTGTTTTTCGATTTTTTTGTGCTCTATAACTGAACTGATGTTCCTCTGTCTTCCATTTTTTTTAGGTGCACAAGACTCAAGAGAACAACCAGTGCCAGGAAGAAGTCCTGCAGCTGTGTGTGTGTGCAGCATAACGTCACGCGACGTCACGTCTGGCCTCAGACAACTCTACAATTCGTGCAACTGCGGCCTGCTGTCTGACCTGCTCTGAAGAAGATGGCCCCGCCCCCAAAGAAAGTTCTCCGTAGCTCCTCTAGCAAGAAAGTTGCTAGTAAGGAGCAGAAGAAGCAAGTTACCAAGGAGGCTGGTGTGCCACCCGCCACTTTTTTTGGGAGCAAAAAAAAAAGTACGCCTGCAGCAGCAGGATCTGCTGGGGACCAAGCTGGGAGCAGCACCCCTGCTCCATTGGGTTCAGTGCCTCCACCACCACGCCAACTTAAGTCAAAGCCCTTGAGTGCTTCAGAGGCAGTCAGTGTACTTCTCCAATCACCATCGACCAGTGATGTTGGCTCATCGCAAGAAAGTAGCAGCAATGTCCCTGAATCAACACAGGTTGTTGTAACTCATCTGACAAGTGTTGAACAACCACAGCCGCAACAACAACACCTTGTGCAAGTACACGCCCAAGTACATGTGGAAGGAGAGGCAGCAAAAGGAGATGCGCAAGCAAAGGTGTATGGAGGTTCACAAGTGCCCACAATAGTTGTTCCTCCCGAAGTAGGGGCACATTTGGAAATCGACAATGAAGCCGAGGTATCATTGGAAGCCACTCCTCCTGATGATCATTCATTGTCTTCCACATCCCTAGCAAGGAAAAGATCAAGGGGGGTGTCTACATCTTCTTCAAGCCCACCTCGTTCTGATGCAAGTGATCCGTCTTGGGAACCACAACTGCGGTCTGACAGTGAGGCACACCATGATCTGACACCGGTACCTAAGCGTAAAAGGAAGGTCGTCCAAAAACTCAAACCTATGGAGTGTGATGAGGCTCAACAAGAAGTGACAGATACTGCTGGTGATGAAGCCTCTCACGATGACGACGAGCCAGTCATCACAAAGGTCACTGCAGCCCCACCGGGCATGCAGCAAAGAGACATTTTGACCCTATCCCGAGAAGCTGCTGAGCGTGATGATGATGTCGGCGAGGAGGCAATGGAAATGGAATCATTAGATTTGGAGTTAAGTAGTACACCAAAACCTACCGCTTCCATATTTCTTCGCAAGAAGGTACCCACCTCGTCCCCGACCTCAATTCGTGGTGGTGAAAGTGCAAAACGTACTGAAGTTCGGCAATCCACATCCTCCACTTCATCTGGCATTAGCAGCAGGACCACCACCACCAGTATCGCCGCCTCCTCCGGCCCCCGAAGACATTTCAAGTCTCCAGTTTGGGACTTCTTTAGTGTTTGCCCAAAAAAGGAACACGTAGCCATTTGTAGCCTTTGTAAGCTTCGATTTAGTCGTGGTAAGCTTGGTTCTAACTATGGTACCGGAGGCCAGAGAGGTCATCTTGAGAGAAGGCACGCTGTCCAATGGTTTCCGCACCTAGAGGCGGTCAAGAAAGCAGGAATTGCACGTAATGAAAACGTTGATTTTTCATCTGCTGATGACGAGGAGGTAGAAGAAGACGATTCAAACACTTCACTTACACCCAGTTCCCATGTCAGCAGCACACCCCATGGGAGCCACACTAAGAGTGTGGGAGAGAGTGAGACATCAATGCGGAAAAGTTCATCAGCGAGCGTAACTGGGTCGAAGAGATCATCATCATCCCGTAAATCATTGGTCCAGGGCAACATTAAAAAGATGGTGTTTACAGAAGCGCAATATGAACGCAACCACCCAATGACCCGTCTGTATAACACTAAGCTGGCTAAAATGCTAGCTCTGGACCTTCTCCCTTTTTCTTTTGTAGAAGGGGTTGGTTTTCTAGAATTAGTGACAGCGCTCTGCCCTAAATGGAAGGTTCCTAGCCGGTTCTATTTTGCCCGAGTTGCGGTTCCAGCACTACATGAAGATGTTCTGAAGGTGATTGGGGCAGCTTTGCAGAAGAGTGCTGTTCACACGATACATCTGACAACAGACATGTGGACCAGTGGCGCAGGCGCTGATTACATGTGCATCACTGCACACTGGGTCTCTTTTTCAGGGGCTACAGCAAAGCTAAACTCAGGTGTTGACACTAACATTGTTTTTAAAGGTGCTCGGAAACATGCAACACTAGCCATGTTTGGTTTGGAGAAACGTCACACAGCAGAAAACATTTTGGATGTCTTTAACACAAAGGTCCTTAACTGTCTGTCCCCACTAAAACGCAAGGTTGGTTATGTTTCCACGGACAATGGCGCCAATATAGTTAAGGCCATGAGGGACGGTTACTATTTCAGAGTGCCGTGTTTGGCGCACTGTATAAACCTGGTTGTCCAAAAATTCTTGGGTAATAAACGCAGTGCAGCGTACAGTGTATTGGAGACCTGCCGAAAAATTTGCAAGCATTTCAGGCATTCTTTTAAGGCCCGGAAGCAGCTGAGGAGCATGCTATATCAATGTCAAATGCCAGTGAAAGCACTCATCCAGGAGGTGGTAACACGTTGGAACTCAACCTTCTACATGCTTGAGCGTCTGTATGAGCAGTATACGGAACTCGATCAATATTTCTTGAAAGAGGGTATAGAGGAGCTGAGGATGGGTGGGCCGCAATGGAACATAGTTGAAAGCCTGACACGCATGCTTCGTCCTTTTGAGGTCTTCACGCGTGCAGTCAGCAAGGAGGACTCTAATTTGGGAAAAGCTATCCCATTGTTGTACATGCTGGAGGACCAACTGAAGGAGGTGTGTTCTGTGTTTGGAAAAGATGACAAAAAGCAAGACTCTTTGCTTCTGGCTGAGCAATTATTAGAGCTCCTACAAGGTGATGAACGTCTTAAAAAGATCCACTCAGAACAGCATTACATTTGTGCTACTATTCTGGATCCACGCTACAAAAAGGCGCTGGCAGGCCAAGCATTCTTTCCTTTTGATGATGAACATGTTCCAAAGTACAAACGTTGGCTAGCCTTGTCAGCCAAGAAGTTTGAAACAGAACGGCTGGAAATTGAAGGAAATGGCAGTACATCAGCAGGCCATCCCAAGTCAAAACAATCCACTTCTGCACCTGTGGCTGTGGCACAAGTGACCTCTCAGCCGTTAAAGACACCGGCAACCGGATCATCTGCACGAAAGACAACAGAAACATTGGAGGCTGAAGAGGATTGGCTAGCTCTGCGTGGGTTTGGTTCTCAAAAGGTCAGAGGCACAGCAAGAGCTAAGCAAAGTGGAGGAACCTTGGAGGAGGACCTTGAGTCGATGGTGAAGGACTATCTGAATGACTCAACAGAGGTCTATGTTAATTCTGACCCATTGGCGTATTGGCATGGGAAAAAAGAATTGTGGCCACAGCTCACCAACCTGGCTTTAAACTAATTGTCTTGCCCACTCGCAAGTGTGTCTTCTGAACGGGTTTTCAGTGCGGCTGGTGGGATTGTAACTCCCAAACGGAGCCGCCTCTCGCCCAAAAATGTGGAGAGGTTAACAATGATCAAGATGAATCAGCACCTCATACCACCAGATTTCAGAGTACGAGAGAGCGTGCCGGATGAAGAGGAGGTGGCCAGCAACATAGATGAGGGAATTTCTACTCTGTCAGGTGACACTGACCTCACCCTGCCTGAATTCGCAGAGTATGATGACGAAGCCTTATTCTTATTCCTGGACCGTGATACCGACTTCGAGCCCTGAAAATGAGACAACGAATCAATAACTTTCTTTTTCATCCTTATTCACTTTTATTCCTGTGTGTCTGTCTTTCTTTGTTGTGCACAGTTAATATAATTCAAACTTTAATCAGATAATCACAAAAACAAGCCCATCAGCAGAACTGTCTTCACTTGTTTGCTAATTTATTTGTAGGTGCCGCAGTCTGCATTCCTCAGGTTCACAAGTTCAGAAGAACATGCTCCTCTATCCTCCTCCTCCAGACTCCCATCAAAGCAGAGGGCTGGTTTACGCCCAATGAAGAAAGACTCAGCACTTGTGGGGGTGTTGTTCTACCTCTTTGCAGGTGAGTTGACGGGTCTGGGGCCATTGCTGGGAAGCACTAAAAGTGGTTTGGACCAAATCCGAGGCGGAATTTTTTTTGTGTTTTTGATGACTTGCTTGCCTTTGAGGTGCTCTTAGGGGGGGTTCCGTCTGTTTGTGGGTGAGTTTCGTGGTCTGGGAGCATTGCTGGGACACTCTAATCTTGATTGCATTTGCTTTTCAGGAAATCCGTCGTGCCAACCCCGACTTATGGCCTAGCTACGCAGCGCGTTTGGACCGAAGGCCCAGAAATATTGCAAGTATGAGATTTTGCTTTTGGCCTGTTTGGGGGTGTTATGCTTCTTGGCGGGTGGGTTGCCGGGTCTTGGGGCATTCCTGGGAAGGTCTAATACCGGGTAGAAGTGGTTGGGACAAAATCCAGGCCGATTTTTTTTTTGGCTATTTCTGACATTTTGCTCTATGTAGCGTTTTCGGGGGCCTGTTTGGGGGGCTTCCTGGTGTTTGTGGGTGAGTTTCGTGGTCTGGGAGCACTGCTGGGACACTCTAATCTTGATTGCATTTGCTTTTCAGGAAATCCGTCGTGCCAACCCCGACTTATGGCCTAGCTACGCAGCGCGTTTGGACCGAAGGCCCAGAAATATTGCAAGTATGAGATTTTGCTTTTGGCCTGTTTGGGGGTGTTATGCTTCTTGGCGGGTGGGTTGCCGGGTCTTGGGGCATTCCTGGGAAGGTCTAATACCGGGTAGAAGTGGTTCGGACAAAATCCAGGCCGATTTTTTTTTGGGCTATTTCTGACATTTTGCTCTTTGTAGCGTTTTCGGGGGCCTGTTTGGGGGGCTTCCTGGTGTTTGTGGGTGAGTTTCGTGGTCTGGGAGCACTGCTGGGACACTCTAATCTTGATTGCATTTGCTTTTCAGGAAATCCGTCGTGCCAACCCCGACTTATGGCCTAGCTACGCAGCGCGTTTGGACCGAAGGCCCAGAAATATTGCAAGTATGAGATTTTGCTTTTGGCCTGTTTGGGGGTGTTATGCTTCTTGGCGGGTGGGTTGCCGGGTCTTGGGGCATTCCTGGGAAGGTCTAATACCGGGTAGAAGTGGTTGGGACAAAATCCAGGCCGATTTTTTTTTTGGCTATTTCTGACATTTTGCTCTATGTAGCGTTTTCGGGGGCCTGTTTGGGGGGCTTCCTGGTGTTTGTGGGTGAGTTTCGTGGTCTGGGAGCACTGCTAGCTATATATACTTTACTTTGCAAGAGGTTTGAAGCAAATCCATGGTGGCAGAGGGGACTTAGGGCCTAGCTGCAGAGCGCGCGCGGAGTGATTTGGGAAATTTGTGAAAAATTGACTAAGTCCCCATTTTTGTACTTTTGCTCTTTGGCTGTTTGGGGGTCTTCTACTCGTTTTCTCCTGGGTTGGCGGCTCTGGGGCCATTGCTGGGAAGCTCTAATACCGGATAAAAGTGTTTTGGACCAAATCCCAGGCGGAATTTTTTTTGTGTTTTTGATGACTTGCTTGCCTTTGAGGTGCTCTTAGGGGGGGTTCCGTCTGTTTGTGGGTGAGTTTCGTGGTCTGGGAGCATTGCTGGGACACTCTAATCTTGATTGCATTTGCTTTTCAGGAAATCCGTCGTGCCAACCCCGACTTATGGCCTAGCTACGCAGCGCGTTTGGACCGAAGGCCCAGAAATATTGCAAGTATGAGATTTTGCTTTTGGCCTGTTTGGGGGTGTTATGCTTCTTGGCGGGTGGGTTGCCGGGTCTTGGGGCATTCCTGGGAAGGTCTAATACCGGGTAGAAGTGGTTGGGACAAAATCCAGGCCGATTTTTTTTTTGGCTATTTCTGACATTTTGCTCTATGTAGCGTTTTCGGGGGCCTGTTTGGGGGGCTTCCTGGTGTTTGTGGGTGAGTTTCGTGGTCTGGGAGCACTGCTGGGACACTCTAATCTTGATTGCATTTGCTTTTCAGGAAATCCGTCGTGCCAACCCCGACTTATGGCCTAGCTACGCAGCGCGTTTGGACCGAAGGCCCAGAAATATTGCAAGTATGAGATTTTGCTTTTGGCCTGTTTGGGGGTGTTATGCTTCTTGGCGGGTGGGTTGCCGGGTCTTGGGGCATTCCTGGGAAGGTCTAATACCGGGTAGAAGTGGTTGGGACAAAATCCAGGCCGATTTTTTTTTGGGGCTATTTCTGACATTTTGCTCTATGTAGCGTTTTCGGGGGCCTGTTTGGGGGGCTTCCTGGTGTTTGTGGGTGAGTTTCGTGGTCTGGGAGCACTGCTGGCTATATATACTTTACTTTGCAAGAGGTTTGAAGCAAATCCATGGTGGCAGAGGGGACTTAGGGCCTAGCTGCAGACCGCGCGCGGAGTGATTTGTGAAATTTGTGAAAAATTGACTAAGTCCCCATTTTTGTACTTTTGCTCTTTGGCTGTTTGGGGGTCTTCTACTCGTTTTCTCCTGGGTTGACGGCTCTGGGGCCATTGCTGGGAAGCTCTAATACCGGATAAAAGTGTTTTGGACCAAATCCCAGGCGGAATTTATTTTGTGTTTTTGATGACTTGCTTGCCTTTGAGGTGCTCTTAGGGGGGGGTTCCGTCTGTTTGTGGGTGAGTTTCGTGGTCTGGGAGGATTGCTGGGACACTCTAATCTTGATTGCATTTGCTTTTCAGGAAATCCGTCGTGCCAACCCCGACTTATGGCCTAGCTACGCAGCGCGTTTGGACCGAAGGCCCAGAAATATTGCAAGTATGAGATTTTGCTTTTGGCCTGTTTGGGGGTGTTATGCTTCTTGGCGGGTGGGTTGTGACGGGTCTTGGGGCATTCCTGGGAAGGTCTAATACCGGGTAGAAGTGGTTGGGACAAAATCCGCGCGGAAAAGCCTTTAGTTTTGGCACTTTTTGTAACTTAGGGTTCGTTAGGGTTAGCCCTAGCAGCAGGATTGCATGTGTTTCGGGGTGTTCTAGATTTTTCCAACTGAGTTCTGGGGTCTTAGAGCACTCGTGAGAATGTGTAATTTTGGTTGCAAGTCATTTGAAGAAAATCCATGGTGGGAAAGGGGGGATTTGGCATAGTTAAAGAAAGCCTTTGCCACTATTCTTAACTTAGGGTTCGTTAGGGTTAGCAGTATTTCTATTGCATGTGTTTGAGTGGGGGGGATTTCGAGTCTTGGAGCGATGCTGGCTATGGCTACTTTTGCTTGGTTGCTTGCTTGCAAGTGGTTTGAATGCAATCCACGGTGGGTAATGGGTAATTAGGAAGGGGGTACTTCGGCCTACTTTTACTTTCAAAGTAAGTTTTGTCACCAGTTTTCTGCTAGGCCTCGTTTTTTGAGATTTGATTGGGGGTCTTCTACATTTTTGCGACTGGCTTTAGTAAGGGTCTGGGTGGGAGCACTGCTAGGAAGATCTAATTTTGTTCTAAAACACAGTTTACAGTACACCTAGCTTGAGGGGCAAGATCCGCTACATTAATTTGCCCATACTTATTTATCCTTCAAAAGGTGACTCAGAGTACGCACTTTCAAAAATATTGTACTGTCTACTAGAAAAATCAAATTGTGACTTTTTGCACTCCACAGCCTACATACCTTATATTTATTTATCAGTGGTGTTGTAATATTATATCACTTCCTGTTTTTCGTTGAATAATTACAGGCCGGGTTTCAGTCTCTGCAATGGGGAAAAAAGGATGGAGTCAGGCTTCACAGTAGCGAGCCACAATTCAGCATCAGGCAGGCAGTGGACAGGGTGTCTTCTGGTGACCAACATCGATGGACGAGGCGTCGGCTGCAATGGAGGAGTGCCGCTAATAGGAGGATTTTTTTTCTGCAGGCAACTTACTTACCACTTCCAACAGGACCACTACAACCACATAGATACAGTATCCCTTGCCTTTTTCTCTGACTGTGACTGCATTTCTTGGCTCTCTCTCGGCTTCTACATTGATCCCTTAACACATCACTTAGTCCACTCCACTATCACATCTGCACCACACATAGTCATTTGTAAGTGCTCCTACGTAATTCGCAAGTCGCAGCACGCCCCAGGCCGTAGAGGACTGGGATGGCCCCAATGATGAAGCATGTCACCAAGGGGCAACCCTGGTGAGTGAGGGGACACCTAGAAAAAAAGCAATTTCTCCTTTTCTATCTACTATACTGTAAGCGGGACTGCAGGAAGAGGCAGGAGACGGGTCTTAGTGATCAAAGAAAAAGGTTTTATTGTAGATAACAACTGGTCGGTGCTTCTGAGTCTACCAGGTGGCTTCCTTGGTGAGCGACTCCTCTCAGCCCGGCTCTTGGAGAGGACACCCTCTGTCCTCCGTGTCTTTAATGTCCGCCTTCGGTCAACAGCGTCAGGCTCCGTCGTGTCGTCCTCTCAATGCGGACCCATGCAAATAAAAGGGGAAAAGCGCGTTACTGTCACGGCCTTTCCGTGTTCAAATCCCAGACACCAGGGGGGGGGGGAAGTGAGGTGAGGTATACTTAGTGCTCCCAACGTTTTTATGATGCTTGTTTCCGCTAGAATTGGGGTTTAGGCAAATGGTATACTAAAACACTACGTCCCGTCCCCTTCCCTGTCTCTAAGTGGGAAGCGCTCTAGCGCCTCACCCGTCTCCCGATCCAACCCGCTATGCGGTCACGTACCTCGCGGAGCCACGCCCCTCCGGGGGAGTGGCTGGGCGGATCGCGGTGTCGGTGGCCTCCTGGCTCCGTTCCGGGCTCTGGATCTCCTCCGGCGGCTGCGTGATGACTCTCACCGCTGCTGGGCTCCGCTCGGTCTTCCCGGGTCCTGGGGTCGTCCTCTCGTTGCTCGTCCTCAATCCTCTCCTCTGCTGGGCGGAAGTCCAACGAGCTTCGCTCCGACTCCGCGATGTCTACCTGGCGGTAGTCCGGGGAATCCTCCTGCCTCAGCGGGAATCCCTCGTAGGTCACCACCTCCTCCGTCAGCTCCCTGGACTGGATCCGTCGCTGTAGTCTCAAGTCTGGTGAGTCGTCCTCCCACCATTCGATGTCCTCCTCGTCTCCACTTCGCTCCGCGTCTCTCCTCCTACAAACTGCTCCGCCGGTGTACAGACACACCTGGTCTGCCTCACCTGCCTCTTTTCTAGCGGAGTTTGGCCACTCCCCCTCAGAAGCTGGAGGCCAGTTAAAGGGGCTGCCGCCGATGTCCTCTTCCTCTCCGCTGTACGGTTCCTCCACGGAGTGCCAGCACGGTGATTCCAGTCTGGGCTGTGGAAACAGAAAGGGGGGTTCACAGGTTACTTCGACCCCAGGGGGCGCCTCGGGCACCCCGTTACATTCCTCCCCCCCTGAACACTTCCGTTCGGGAAGGGGATAGCGGGAAAGAAAGTCAGCCCCGATATTGTCAGTTCCACGTGTGTGAACCACCTTGAAGGAGAAAGGTTGCAGGGACAGGAACCAGCGCATCACTCTGGCGTTATTCCCTTTATTACGGGCCATCCATTGTAGGGGAGCATGGTCAGTATATAGGGTAAACGGCCTACCCTCCAGGTAATAGGACAATTTACCCACCGCCCACCTTATCGCCAAACATTCCTTCTCCACCGTGGCATACTTTAGTTCTCGGGGAAACAGTTTACGGCTAACGTACAATATGGGATGTTCCGTCCCTTCCTCGGATTTTTGGGAGAGTACTGCCCCTATCCCATAGTCTGATGCATCGGTGTGTAAAAAGAAATGCTTTGAAAAATCAGGGGACGTCAGAACCGGGGTGGAAGTGATACTCTTTTTCAGGGCGGTGAATGCCTCTTCCATCTCCCTCGTAGGGTTGAGAATCGTTTTTTCCGGGGTCCTGTTTCTCAGGGTGTCAGAAAGGGGGGCCGATATCTGGGAGAACATGGGAATGAACCTGCGATAATAACCAATCAACCCCAAGAACGCCCTCATATCTTTTCTAGATTTGGGAAACGGTGTCTCGGCTATGGCTCGTACTTTCTCTATTTGGGGTTCTATCATCCCGTGCCCTAAGACATAGCCCAGATATTTCACTTTTTGATAGGCCATTCGCGATTTCTTTGCATTGATTTTCAACCCTGCTTCTTGTAGTGTCACTAACACCTTCTGGAGATGTTCTAAGTGGGTTTCCCAGTCGGGACTGAAGACGACGATGTCGTCGAGGTACGCCGAAGTGAACATTGACAATTCTTTCAACACCGTGTTCATCAGTCTCTGGAAGGTGGCAGGGGCCCCGTGAAGACCGAAGGGGAGGACGGTAAATTCATAGTGACCGTCCTCGGTCGAGAAGGCTGTTTTGTGTCTGTCATCCTCATGGAGGGGCACCTGCCAATATCCCTTGGTCAAGTCGATGGTACTGATATATTTGGCTTCTCCTAATTTCTCGATCAGCTCATCTATGCGGGGGATTGGATAAGCGTCAAAAAGCGATACTTCATTAAGGGCGCGAAAATCCATGCAGAATCGTCTTGTTCCGTCGGGTTTTGGAATCAACACTACTGGGCTAGACCAGTTACTCCTTGAGGGTCGGATTACGCCCAACTTCAACATCTCCTGGATTTCCTGTTTTATTCCTTGTCGCCTCGCCTCAGGGACTCTGTATGGCCTGATCTTCACGATTTTTCCAGGCGCGGTACATATCCGATGAGTGGCTAACGTGGTCCTTCCGGGAATGTCCGAGAAGACTCCGGCGTTCTTCCTTAAGGTATTCATCAGGTCTGTTCTGTCTTTGTCAATCAGGTCTTCATTTATGACTAGTTGGTCTATCGTACTGGAGGACAGCGGGGGGAGGTGTTCCGTCAAGTGTATCCCTGTAGGAGGGGGTCCGAGCCACTTCTTTAACAGGTTGACATGGAAGACTTGAGTCTTCCTCGGGGTGATTTGTAACTTATAGCTGGTGTTACCGATTGTGCTTATGATTTTGAAAGGGCCTCCCCATTCTGCCTTAAACTTCTGTGAGGAGGAGGGGAGGAGTACCAGAGCCCAATCACCCACTGACATCCTTCTCCATCGTTTACCTTTATCGTAGAACGTTTTCTGTCGCTGTTGGTTTTTCTCCAAGTTGGCATACGCTAGTTCGCGTAACTTTCCGATTTTGGACCTGAGGTTACGGGCGTATTCTAGGGTTTTCAGGGTTTCGTCGGGTGTTTCTTTCTCCCACGCTTCTTTCGTCATCTCTAAGAGAGATCGGGGTTGGCGACCATATAATAGCTCGAAAGACGAAAACCCCAAACTGCTCTGTTTCTGACCCCTTAGGACGTACAAAGCAAGTGGCAGTACCTGATCCCACTCTGCTCCATTGATTTCTAGCATTTTTCTTAGGGTTGCTTTCAGGGTCCTGTTGTATCGCTCGACGAGGCCGTCGGTTTGGGGGTGGTATACTGCCGTTCTGATCTGGTGGATGCTTAGAAGCTGGCACACCTCCTTCATGAGCCTCGATACGAAGGGCGTTCCCTGGTCGGTGAGGATCTCCTTTGGGAATCCTACTCTAGAAAACATTTCGACCATCCGGTCGGCTATGTGCTTGGTCGTGGTGACAGTCAACGGATAGGCTTCAGGGAATCTAGTGGCATAGTCCACTATAACTAATACATACTGATACCCTTTCTTTGTTTTGGGGAGAGGTCCTATGAGGTCCATGCCAATATGCTCAAAAGGGGTCCCTATTATAGGGAGGGGTTGTAGGGGAACCGCCGGGGGCCGGGTCATGTTCTTTTTTTGACATACCTCGCACTCCTGACAATATTTCACTGTATCTTTATATATCCCTGGCCAATAAAAGTGGCGTAGTAGGTTTTGCGTGGTTTTCTCTGCCCCTATATGTCCGGCTACCAAATGTGCATGTGAGTAGAACAACACCTGTTCCCGGAAGGAGTGGGGTACTAGCAGTTGATCGGGCTCATCCTTTTGGGCCTGCCTATACAGTAATTCGTTTTTTACAAGAAACCTTGGGTATAGCAAGGGAAGTTGGTTCTTGTCTCTCTCTGCCGCCTCCCACGCGTGGGAGAGGGTGGCGTCATTTAACTGAGAGAAACGAAAACTACGGTCGAGCACCCAGGGTTCGTCATTTATTAAGGCAGGGACACTCCCATCCTTTTTTTCCGATTCTGGTGGGGGGTCTCTTGTCTTTAGGCTATGCTTAAACATGTTTAGGAACTCGGGATTATCAGTCCCTATAATGAGGTCCTCAGGGAGAGTGGCCAATACCCCCACCCTTATCGTATGGGGACTCCTCCCCCCAGGTGCTATGGGCAGCAAGGCCACAGGATAGGACTTGACATCTCCGTGTACACATCTTATGTTCACCCTGGTTTGTACAAGGAGCTGGGAGGGCAAAACCAGACGGGCGTGTACCACGGACTGACGACAGCCAGAGTCTAACAGGGCCTGGAGAGAGGTGCCGTTTACCCCAACACTTACCCTAAATGCTTGACCCATTTCGCTGGAGAACATCACCGCCTTGGGAAGATACCCGACCTCCATAGGTTCCTCCTGCGGTTTCCTCCGGGGGCACAACCGGGCGATGTGTCCCCAGGTGCCACATTCAAAGCACTGCGGCCCGGTAGGTAGAGGCCCCTCTGTTCTCCATGTTCTGGTCCGTGTGACTTCCAGAGGTTTCATCGGTTTCCTTTCGGTTTTCATCGGAGTTTTGTGTTTCTCAGTCTCCCAGCCTTGAGAGATCCTAGGCTGGACTCTAGAGAAGGTCGTCGCCATTTCCACCGCTTTCTCGGTAGTGAGGTGGTGGTGTTGTCGTAGCCACCTCTGGGTGGCGTAGGGCAGGGCCTCCAGGAATTGCTCTAAGTATATCCTGTCCATGATCTCTTCCCTCGTGCTTACGGTCGGGGTCAGCCACTTATCGGCGGCCATCTTGAGCCTCACGAACAGGGTTTTAGGGGACTCGCCGGGGTTTCCCCTCTCCTTACGAAACCTGAGTCTGTAGGCCTCCTGGTCTAGACCCAGGTGATCTAAGATTATTTTTTTCACCTCATCATAGGTAGTATCTCCCGTGGGGTTGGCCACCTGATAAGCCGCCTGGGCTTCGCCTACGAGGAGGGGGGCCAAAAAGAAGGGCCACTGGGGCACCGGCCACCCGCAAGCACGGGCCGCCCTCTCAAAATTGAGGAGGAAGGCGTCCGGATCCTCGCCTGGCTGGTACTTTTGAAGTGAAACCCCACTGATATGGGGGTTTGTGGCGGACGCGGTGACAGGTCCCGCTACAACGGGATTCTCCATTGCTCTTGCGGCCACAGCGTTTTTCATGGCCTCTCTGTCTGCTGCTCATGTAATAATCTGCTGTTGAATGGCCCACTCTAGCCTCTCCTGCCCCTTTACCAGAGACTGCACCACCTCATCCATCTTGGCGTCACAGATGGTCACTCTGCCCGCATTCTCCACCACTGTAAGCGGGACTGCAGGAAGAGGCAGGAGACGGGTCTTAGTGATCAAAGAAAAAGGTTTTATTGTAGATAACAACTGGTCGGTGCTTCTGAGTCTACCAGGTGGCTTCCTTGGTGAGCGACTCCTCTCAGCCCGGCTCTTGGAGAGGACACCCTCTGTCCTCCGTGTCTTTAATGTCCGCCTTCGGTCAACAGCGTCAGGCTCCGTCGTGTCGTCCTATCAATGCGGACCCATGCAAATAAAAGGGGAAAAGCGCGTTACTGTCACGGCCTTTCCGTGTTCAAATCCCAGACACCAGGGGGGGGGGGGAAGTGAGGTGAGGTATACTTAGTGCTCCCAACGTTTTTATGATGCTTGTTTCCGCTAGAATTGGGGTTTAGGCAAATGGTATACTAAAACACTACGTCCCGTCCCCTTCCCTGTCTCTAAGTGGGAAGCGCTCTAGCGCCTCACCCGTCTCCCGATCCAACCCGCTATGCGGTCACGTACCTCGCGGAGCCACGCCCCTCCGGGGGAGTGGCTAGGCGGATCGCGGTGTCGGTGGCCTCCTGGCTCCGTTCCGGGCTCTGGATCTCCTCCGGCGGCTGCGTGATGACTCTCACCGCTGCTGGGCTCCGCTCGGTCTTCCCGGGTCCTGGGGTCGTCCTCTCGTTGCTCGTCCTCAATCCTCTCCTCTGCTGGGCGGAAGTCCAACGAGCTTCGCTCCGACTCCGCGATGTCTACCTGGCGGTAGTCCGGGGAATCCTCCTGCCTCAGCGGGAATCCCTCGTAGGTCACCACCTCCTCCGTCAGCTCCCTGGACTGGATCCGTCGCTGTAGTCTCAAGTCTGGTGAGTCGTCCTCCCACCATTCGATGTCCTCCTCGTCTCCATTTCGCTCCGCGTCTCTCCTCCTACAAACTGCTCCGCCGGTGTACAGACACACCTAGTCTGCCTCACCTGCCTCTTTTCTAGCGGAGTTTGGCCACTCCCCCTCAGAAGCTGGAGGCCAGTTAAAGGGGCCGCCGCCGATGTCCTCTTCCTCTCCGCTGTACGGTTCCTCCACGGAGTGCCAGCACGGTGATTCCAGTCTGGGCTGTGGAAACAGAAAGGGGGGTTCACAGGTTACTTCGACCCCAGGGGGCGCCTCGGGCACCCCGTTACATATACCTTCCAGACCAACCCCACTGAGTGTTGTTGTGAATGGATTTATAGTGACCAGCAAGGCTCTCGGGTATCTGGCTACAGAGACCTTAAGTTGAATATCGTTATCAATAATTTACACATAGGCCCTTTACTGTTGCATTCTTTCTTCCACAGTTGTCGAATGTACTACTTACTTTTCACTGACATGCATGCAGTAGTGCATGCACTTTCAAAGATTGATGGATAGGTTTGTACCCAAAGAATTGTTTATGTTCAATTGTTTGTCTATGCTGTGCTTTTTTTTACAGGGTGTCTTCTGGTGACCAACATCGATGGACGAAGCGTCGGCTGCAATGGAGGAGTGCCGCTAATAGGAGGATTTTTTTTCTGCAGGCAACTTACTTACCACTTCCAACAGGACCACTACAACCACATAGATACAGTATCCCTTGCCTTTTTCTCTGACTGTGACTGCATTTCTTGGCTCTCTCTAGGCTTCTAAATTGATCCCTTAACACATCACTTAGTCCACTCCACTATCACATCTGCACCACACATAGTCATTTGTAAGTGCTCCTACGTAATTCGCAAGTCGCAGCACGCCCCAGGCCGTAGAGGACTGGGATGGCCCCAATGATGAAGCATGTCACCAAGGGGCAACCCTGGTGAGTGAGGGGACACCTAGAAAAAAAGCAATTTCTCCTTTTCTATCTACTATACCTTCTGTCAGGTTACGCAGCCCCTAAGCGCCTACCGTACTATGAAACTACATTTCCCATGAGTAGGCGGGAGACTTGCAGGAAGTTTATCTGGGGAACAGACGCGCTTCCTGTTGCGCGTTATTCTGGTTTCTGTTCTGCACCGGCATGAGAGCGGACGCTCTGCATGCTTTTCTATCGTGTCTCCTGTGGACTATCACCTTCCCCCCCCCCTGAGGCTCAGTGGGGAGCGCTTCCGTGTTCTGTCCTTGGCGGTAGACGGACTTCACGCGTCTTCAGGTAAAGCCGCTCTAAACTCTTCGGCCGCCCGTGCGGTCAGCTGATTACTGCCTGAACGGATTGTTAAGGGAGGTTCTGTGACTGTTTTCTAACAGAATTCTACCTTTGATGAATTCCTGTTTGGTTGAATTGTGTGTGGCGGAGCACAGTGGCGGTCTATACCACGTGTTAGTGTTCACATCGGGGATCGTTTTTGTACTATTAAAACGGAGCGCGGTAGTAAGGACAACTACGCGTCTCCGTTGTATAACTGTGTATTTCAAAGGACCTCCATAACTGGGCATGTAGTGAGGTAACTACAGGCTACCCCAGTTCTCTTTGTGTAGTGCACCGTGGGGTGTGTTGTTGGCAGAATTCAGTGGTGGTCGCAACAGCAACTACGTTTTTCTGTTTGACCTTCACCAAAGATTCTCTACTGGGTCATTACTTAGAGAGCGCAGTGTTGTAGTTCTTGCTTCCTACACACTACCGTTTCCCTCTTCCTTTTTGTTGGACCATACATCTTTGCTTTGACTATTTGGAACCCCCTTTGTACATTGAGTCCTCTACCATGTTTGTGGTATGTTGTGAGTAGTGGGTTTGATGTCTTAGTATAACGCGAGTGTGTTTGGTGCGACAGGAGTGTGTTCGTTAACTATATGTTTATGTGTTTCTTAGGCCTTCCTCACAGATTGTGGCAGAAGGGCTATAGTATTTCCTATCCAAGGTCATGTTTTCTTGGTGCTCAGGTACTTGTCTACTTCCTTGGTTATTTAGTGAGACTATATGAGAGTACCCTTGTATGTTAGGACAGCACTTCACTGATGCCTGTCTTGTCTTCTGTTACAGGTATCCTTTCCCTGCTGACCCTACCTTTACCCATCCCACATTTTTTATTTTAGTTTGTTATTTTTCTCCCCCGCCTAATGGCTCGAACACCCTGTGTTTACACTTCTGGGTGTTGGTGACATTTGGAGGTGGAACCATATTTGCATCGACTGGATCACGGGGAGTAAACCTGACACCTTCCAGACCAACCCCATTGAGTGTTGTTGTGAATGGATTTATAGTGACCAGCAAGGCTCTCGGGTATCTGGCTACAGAGACCTTATGTTGGATTTATTGCTGTAATAATAATTTAGTCACACATCAATAATTCCACACAGGCCCTGTACTGTCGCATTCTTTCTTTCCACAGTTGTCGAATGTACTACTTACTTTTCACTGACATGCATGCAGTAGTGCATGCACTTTCAAAGATTGATGGATAGGTTTGTACCCAAAGATTTGTTTATGTTCACAATAGTTTGTCTATGCTGTGCTATTTTTTCTTGTCTCCCAAAACCTTTCCCAAAAACCCCCGTACCCATCCATTTTTCAAACCCTAACCCTCTTCCCCCGGGTGTGTGGTTTTGATTGATGTGTGACTAAATTATTATTACAGCAATAAATCCACACACTTGCTGGGTGGGGAGGATAAGGTGATAGCAACAGGCTGGTGAAGAAATCCGAGGATATATTCTTACTCTGCTTGACAAAGAACCATTGCTAATGTGAAATAACTTCAACCGAATTAGTAGTTATACTTTACCATTTGTTAGGCTACAATGTGGCACTGCTCTACTGTACTTCTGTCACCTGCTATATTATCAGTTGTACCGTTGAATTGCTCAGGAGGACAAACCAGATTTCATTTTCTTTTTTTTCATAGGCATGTAACTGCCACTGTGTCACACCACTAGTACCACCGCTATGAGGAAATTTTATCCGACCAAGATTGCCAACCTTATTCGGTGTTTCCCGTGGAGCCAGCCCTGGGTCTAGCCCTACTTTCAAACACAAATTACAGGTAAGATAAGCGTTTGGTGGTTTGGGGGTATAATGGAGTATTAGTACGAGAGACGAGAGACTGAAGGTAGTACTACTAAAGTCCTAGGACTCTTGGATTCACTTCACTTAGTCTGTGAGAGGCACTTAGTGTTGAAAACATTTGGGCATTTACACTTAAAGGAAGAAAATGGAACTAAACTTTCAGGAAAACAGTCAACGTTAAACCCCCACCCACCAGGCAAGCAGTAAAAAACAGGTATGCTCAGATAAAGTTTGAAAAAGTATATTTATATCCCTAACAAAATAATCTCCCGCAAGACCCTCCCTAACCCCAACGATTGTCCTTCAAAAGTCCCCAAAAACCCAACTCCCAATTCCCACCGCCCAAAAGTCTCTAAAAAAGGGGCAAGGGACACTATGGGTGGATGCTGTTAACTTTTTGGGCCAGGGCATCATGCTCCTCGCGGAGCAAGGCGAGCTCCTGATGAAGGCGGGACACCATCAGGGTAGTGCGGCGCAGGCGTGCCTTCACTGCCTTGCAGGTGCAATGCCTGTGAGAGGCAGCTGTTGGCCTTGCTGCTCGGCGGTGGCGTTTGCCTTTGGCAGCCCGGCTCAGTCTGGGTGGACCACTGTGCTGGGTGGCAGCCCGTGGGGCCACGGAGGCCGATGCAGACGACGTTGTTGTCGACTGCACACTTTCCACGTCCTCCAGGGCCACCAGCCGCCGATATTCCGCAACAGTGGCCTCGATCCTCCGTTGCCGGGCCGCTCTAGCCAGCTCCTTCCTCCTTGTTCGTTTGGAAGGAGAACCTATATGAAGAAAGAAAGACATAGTCTGTAACCAATGCTCTTTAAGATTAACTCAATCATTCAGCAGAAATTTGTGTTGCAGTACAACTAGCAACTTGCAAGCGCATTACATAACTATTGAGGCCAGTATCTATCTAACCTCACACTTCTTCATCCTTGCTCTAACATTAGTGGGAGTTTAAGGAACAAATTCTACGAGCACTGTGGACTTCCATTGGAGTCGACTATGAAAGTACACCAGTCTTATTCTTCTTCTTATCTCTTGTTTTGGAAAATTGGTACGTTATTTTCTGCAAGCCGGCATAATGCCAGCGCAGTAAACTTGCACCCGAGAAAAAGAGACGCACGCCATGAGGAGTGACCTAGACTTGCGTTGCCGTTGCGTTACTGTACCCGTCCAGTACATGCAGGTGGTGAAGCTCTTACTTTTCTATTACGGGTGGCACTGAGAATACTCTGTTACAACTCAAGGGCTACTGCTTAATTAATTTAACTTTCACCCTACAGTGGAAATGAGTACTAGAAATGGAAAATTGAAGAAGATAAATAATCTGATTATCTATCACTTCACATGGGATGTTTTTGCTTATATATGGGATGACTTTAGGTGCTTTGCTTTTTATTGAGTGACCAGTGATACATCCACACATGAATGACTGAGTACTACTAAACTTATTACGAGAGGTAGGGAGTGGCCACCATAATAACCGGATCTATGCAGTGCTTGCAATACAAACTACTGCTACTATTTATGGTAGTATTTGGACAAAATTAAAAGTTCTTTTCCTTGCCTTTCCTACACTGGAACGGACGTGCGGGTGCAGTGTTACATGCTCTTCAAAGTTACACTTAGTTCATCCACTGACCGTCTACTCTCTCTAGATCATGGGTACTCACAAACTTTCTCTCAGGGGCTACATTTACAGTGTAGTTTGGGGCCGAGGGCCGCACTGGTGGGGGCGGAGTCAGAGGGGGCGGGGCTAAAGCAAAACGATAACTTGTGACCATGAGGTTGCACACAGGTCCCTGCAGCAGATGCCCTCATCCACTGAGCCATATTTACAACAAGGGGTGGTGAGGGACAGAGTCTCTGAATTAAACAGAATACTCTCACCCAGTCAAGAGATCAGGGCTAGATCCAACACCGTTTTTTAGCTCACTGCACCATCCCAGTTTCAGAACCTGACTGTATGCAAAATAGTCTGTTCCTGTCCCAGTGCATGATGGGAACAGGGCAAACCAAACTACAACAGCCAATTCTTACACTGGGAAGGAAACAAGCTACCGGGGACCGGTTTCTGGCATTTCAGCCTCTTCGGCCCGGCTTGCTTGAATCCTGATGGTGCAATGAGCAAGGGACTCACATCTGAGTATACCCTTCCACGCTTAGGGTGGACGAAAATATTTACAACAAGGGGTGGTGAGGGACAGAGTCTCTGAATTAAACAGAATACTCTCACCCAGTCAAGAGATCAGGGCTAGATCCAACACCGTTTTTTAGCTCACTGCACCATCCCAGTTTCAGAACCTGACTGTATGCAAAATAGTCTGTTCCTGTCTCAGTCATCCACTGAGCCACCAGACCCAGCATTTACATACATCTCTCTCCCTCCTACTCTCCCTCCTGCCCTCCCTCCATCTCTCTCTCCCTCCTGCCCTCCCTCTCCCTCCCCCTCTGTCATCTCACTGTGTGTGTGTCTATCTGTGTCAGCCTTCAGCCCGGGTTGAGACCGCTTCCTCAACGCGCACACACAGACAACAACACCAAAGTACTTAACAGGTCTTTAAAAGACCATTAACATATTATTGAGGCTTTGTTTGTTTTAGCGCCCCTGCTTCTCCACCCTGACAATCACTGCTTGCCCGGCCCCACAGAGCAGAGGCTTTGTTCTATTTCACCTCTTTGTGGCCTTGCATCTCCACTCTGCTCTGTGGGGGCCGGGGGAGCAGTGATTGTCAGAGTGGAGATGCAGGGGCGCTAACAGGTGAAATACAAAAAAGCCTCTGCTCTGTGGGGGCCGGGGGAGCAGTGATTGTCTGCAAGGTCTGCGCACCGCCAAGGAAGGCTTGCCGGGCCACCACCGGCCCGCGGGCCGTACTAGGAGTACCCCTGCTCTAGATACACATATGCTATCTAAGAGTCAGATAGTAGCATGATCCAGGTATATGGACACATACAGTTTCTGTGTCACCCACCCAGGCTGTTGTCCTTCCACCCATCATTGCTTCATCATTCACCCAGCCATGCATCTCATATTCTTGCCTTCCCAGCTAGTCTTCAATCTCAATAAGTAAGGAATATATAAGAGCTTACCTCTGGCCGCCACCACCACCGTCTCAACTCTCACAGCCGCCGCCGCCGCCTCCTCCCCTGAAGAATCGCCCTCCGCCTCCGTGTCGAGCACCACCACCTCTACACTGGCCCCGCCACCAGATGTTCCACCTACAAAGTACATTTAAGAATGTTAGAATAAAGCACTCACTAGTCACTAGTATTTGGTCTAGGAATGAAGACATGTGAAAACAATGTAATTTGTGACTGTCTACGTTAAAGTTAAAAATAATGTCCCTTTTTCCAGGGAAGGTTGTCTTGCTGCACTTTTTGGCACAACTGATGAAGGCTGTTTTTTTAACACGCACCATTTTTCTCCACACAGACAGAAGATGGACTTCTAACAACAAGATCAAGTTGAAACCAGGTGAGAGCTCGGCTCGACCACAAGAAATGTCTTCAATTAATCGTCAGCACTAACCACTTTTCCATTATCAGTTAAACGTTTAGTTTTATTATGACTTCATTTTAATAAATGTGTTTACTTTTAATAAAGCTTTTAAACTTAAATACAATCTGTGTTTTTTGGTCCAGACTAGAGTGACTGAGCGAAAGGTTTTGCAATTTTTGCAAGCATGAGTCCAGATAGAACACTTCAAAAGACATTATGGACAATCCCAGAGGACTGCACTAAGTTGATAGAGCTATTGCTGACTAGAATCATGGGAGTTTCTCCAACCGTGCAATCTTAGTTAGCTACACAGACAGACTAATAAGAATAATCTAGTAATACCACAGGGAGTCATAGTAGAGGCAGGATAAGAATTTAGATACAGTCTACAAGAAGAGCAAAGACAATTTTGAAAAAAGTCAAATGAGGAACGCTAGGAAAAATAGGTACTAGTCTAAAATGAAAACTTACTGGGGCCAGCAGAGGAGCCCTCGCCTGCCCGATCCTGGCCCTGTTGAACAGCATCCGCCGCCTGCTGCTCCTGTGTCCTCCTCTCGCCCCTGGGGGGAGCTGACGTACAACATGAAAGAAAGAACAGAAAACATGGATGATTGTTGCTTGTCAATGTCAACCAAATCAAACATTTCAAAAGAACAATAACAAAATATTTCCGCGAAATTATATTGATTATGGTTACTTTTCATTTATTTGCGGACCTGTGACTTCGAAAGTCACGTAACTCACTAAACAAAGTACTGAAACGTTCACCTAGGACTGGCAGGCAGCAGTCCGCAGGCAAGACGCAAAGTGACAGACAAACTCCATTGTGATTTCAGTCAGATCAGTGACAACACTAACAGTTGCCTGCTACATTACCAGTCATTTAAATAGTCAAACTATCAATCCACCGCCACTATTTTTCTTATTGTCAGGGGTACAAAGGAAGGGGCAGATTTAAGCCCTTGCGGCTCTTTTGCGCCGTTCTTGCGTGACTTTTGTGACGCAGCAGCTAAACAAAAAAGGGCGCCATGGTGCGGCGTATAATATTATAACAACGTGACGCATTTGGGAGATGCATCCCGTTATAAAGCCCTGCGCCATCAGGGGGCGTTCCGGCGCAAGGGAGGGCATTCCTGCGCTGGAACACATCCTAATAGTGGCTGAGGGAAATCTACAAAATATCAATCAGTCACCTTTAGGACAATGATGCGTCACACAAACCCTGCACCTGCTTGAAGCAGACGTACGGCTTGACCCAGCATTGGGGAGATAGGGTACCCCAGAGCATTGATGGAGCTGCACCATCGTTGCGACGCAACTCCAGCAGTAAAGCTTCGGTGACGTTTTGGGCCCATGGTGCGCCGCATTGCAAATACGGCGCACCATGTTTGGTGGTGGTAGCGGGCCGCACAATTAATGGCGCATCCCTGCTACTTTGCAGGGATGCGACGGTAATTGCAATTCTGCCCCTTAGGGGCATACTTACTTACGCGTTCTGGCGCATCTCCAGAGATGCGCCAGATCAAATGCGTCACGCAAAACTACCCTTGCGACACGGCAGATGTGCCTCATTTACAATGCGGCGCGCCCTGGCGCAAGGGTAGGCACTTGCGTGACGCATCTCGTCACGTAAGAGCGGCGCATCGCTGGAGTCACGTCGCCAACGCAATGCAACTCCAGTAATGCTCAGGGCCACCCAATACTTAACATGCTGTGTCAGTCCTTTCGCCTGCTTCGAGCAGACATAAGGAATTGAATTGACGTAGCAGCGTCGCAGAAGTGCCTGCGTTAAATCTTGTACATTTCACGCAGGCAATTTTGCGAGGCGCACAGCCGCTGGACCGCCCACCCTGCGTACTAGGAACACACCCATTGTGGTGCAGGCCCATGGCTTTATAACGTGACGCATCTCCCTAGATGCGTCATGCTGTAAATGACTCGCAGGGATGCGGCACGTTTACGCCGCTGTTGCGTCACGCAAGGCAACGTAAACGTGGCGCAAGGGGCTTGTAAATGTAATCTGCCCCCTAGTGTCTAGCATTACGCAGTTCTGTAAAGTACACTCATACATAATAGTTACTCAGGCCAATGAGACCACGAAATAGAAAACAAATAAGCATAGTAGCAACGCCACTGAGAAGGAGAGCAGTGCACCTGAAATGCACAGAAGATTTTGAAATATAATTTAACTACAATGTAATCGTCATCAGCGGCATTATTGGCTTGCTCCATGTAAAAAACAAATATTTGCAATACAACAACACAGAGCAGGAGAAAACATCATAGTAGTGAGTGATTAAATGGCTACTACTACTCACCAAGCCCGGGGATCTCCAAGCCGAGCTGGTCCAGCAGGTCGCGCTCGCGGTCCAGGAGGTCCGTCCAGCGATGGGTGACCTGGCTGTAGGTGCGCTGGACCCCGTAGAGGTGGGATATGGCCCAGCACACCTTCTCCCACCGCTTCCGGCGCAACCGCATGTTGTAGCCGCCGGCCGCGATCCTGCCGCCTCCCGCGATGGTCCTGGGCAGGCGGCGCTGGACGAAGTAGACCAGCGCGCCCACTTCCTCCGGGCTGAATATCTCCCGTCGCGTCACCTGCTCCCCCCTCAATCTCCCGCATGCTGTCCTGCCACTGGGTCCAGCACTACTCCCCGCCGCCGCTGGGGCCCTCAAGTGCCTGGGCAGCTTCACGGCGCCTGGCTTGACCATGGTCTGGGCAGGTAAGGTAGGAAGAAGTAGAAAATTAAGAAAGAATAGGATAGGGAAGAAGAAAAGAAAAGAGTTTAAAAAAGTAGTTTAAAAGTAAAGAAAAATAGCAGAAAAGACAAAAATATACAGCTAGGAAAAGAGAGGGATAGATAAGAAGCAAAATCGTAAAAAAAAAACTGAAAACAAGCAAAGGATGGCAAAGATACCAAGAGGATTAAACACCATGCCCAGACACAGGAAATGAATGAAAAACAAGATGGCCGGTGCCCGTTCACGAGCGCGAAAGTAAGTTCGCGCGAGATTTTCCTCGCGATCTCGTGCGAACCTCTAGATTTCCCGCGCGATCTCGTGCGGACCTCTACTCGCAATGCGCTTACTGCGTGAGATTATACATAGCGGGCGGAAACGGAAATACGTCACGCAAACAAAATGGCCGCGCCCGTACTCGACCTTGGGGTAAATTCGCGTGTTGCGCTGCAAGCGGCTCGCGAATACTGCAAAAAAACTCGCGAAACAACAAGCCGCAAAAAAATAAAATGCTCATTCGCACGAATTGGCGGCTTCCACGGTCGGTTTCGCACGACGCCGCGCCCCGCGAATAGCGCGAAAAAAACCGAAAAACGATTTCAGCAAAAGCAATGAGCAGGTGCAAAAGGTCAACCTCATGATTTGTAACGATTCTTTGTAGTGCTTCCTGAGGGGGCCCTCCAGAATTTGGTTGCCTGCTTGCAACTATTGTGTGACCCTGCTCTGACCTTAACTGTATGCCACAAAGGTCCTGATTTACAGCTAAAGGAGCAGACAAGCAGGTGCCAGGCTGGAACTTTAAATTCTTTCAGTGACACATTAATTAGCCCCTAATTCATTATTGTCAGTTGGGGCAGGGCAGGTGTTGTTAATAAACTAACCCCAAATTAATTCATGTCAGTTCAAGCAGGGCAGGTGGGCTTGCTTTTCCCCCCCATCTTCTACAGTGATGATGAACCAGAGGGTGGCATTGATGTAACAGAGGGTGGCATGGGTCAAAGAGAGGGTGCCAGTGGTAAAACAGAGGGTGCTGGGAGGCTGTGATGATGAACCAGACGTAGAAACAACATAGTCACGACCGTTGCGAGCCGACAAGTAAGTTCGCAATTGCGAACTAGTACCAAATCCTCGCGAACTGGCAGAAACAATTGCGAACACACAAAAAAAAAAAAATCCGCAAATTTGCGGGAATTCGCGGATTTTGCGGATTGCGAGTTCGCAAATCCGCAAAATTCGCGAACGCGAGATCCGCAAAATTCGCCCATGCTTAGGTGGAAACAATAAGTGCAAGGTTCCGAATCGGTAAAATGTATCAAATATTATTGGAAGCTTTCCTTGAGGACCTATGTAGTCAGAATACTAACTGGGAGGGAACATTTTGGAAGGAGGGGATAAATATAGAAGATTCAATCATTTTAGCAAATGAGACTTCAACAACAGGAAGCCTTAGAACACAAAATTATATGTCTATTTTTGATCTTTACTATACTGCTCGGAGGTTGCGAAGTTGGGAGGTATAGGGGGTACACGGGGAGGCAAGTGTAGCAGATGCAGCCTAGTGGCTGGGGATACTGTACATATGTTTTATTCATGTCCTAACTTGGCTCAGTTCTTTCAGGATATTGAATCTTTCATTAATGCAGTTTTGGGATCCCACTTGCAAATAACACCAGAATTGGTAATCCTGGGGAATGAGTGCAATTGGGGAGGAAATGACAAGAGCAAGACCTGAGATTAGATTTGTATTTGTCACCATGGTAATTATACGATTATGTATTACTTCCCAGTGGATTAACCCCGACTCTCCTACATTTATAATTTGGAGATCAAGGATTCTAGCTATCTATAATATGGAGTCCTCTGTAAATAGATTGAAAGGACGTAAAAGACGGGAAAAAACTTGGGCTCCTATTTCCAAGTGGATTGAGTAAATTATGTTGTTTGTCTTTTTATGTCAATTTATTATGGTTTTTCATTTTTTCTCGATAATGATTTTGCCATGACTTGTAACAGTAATATGGAGATTTATAATTTTAGTAAAAAATGTTTAAAAAAAATAATCAAATAGCCATGGTCTTCTTCCACTCTCTTGACAATTTTACACTGAGTCCAGACTACAAACTTAGGGTCTGATAGAGTCTGGTAGATGGGATATTCCATCACACATGTGTTGCCGTATTACACGAGACAGTGCACAGAATATTATGGATGCACTGTATTATTTATCTGTTGTGTTTGTTACAGAGTATCCCATTTGCCAAACACTAAATCAGGCCCTTGGTTTTAGTTATATTTTACACAGGGGGAATTATTCAAAGTTATGGGGATCGCGTTAGTTACGAATTTAGAAATAGAATGGTAGGGTGTCACTGATCATGTACTGTGCTTTTGCTTGGTCAGATTGGTTGACCAAAAGAAAATATTGCAACCTTATATCCATAATAAAAGCCATCAATTATTAGTCGCTTGAGCAGAAAAATGAGACACATGCTGAGATGGAGTTTACATTTTTAACGTAGGCTGGGTCAGAAAGAATGATGGAGTGAAGTACTAGTAGTTGACTCAGTGGGCACTGGAAAGCACACTTTATCTTCGGTTTGTAGGCATTGCAGACTTCATGCTGTTCTTTTTCTGAAGCAGATACACATTTCACCACCTACACTGCAGTGCCAAATTAAGCTGCACAGCACTTTTAGGCGGTAAAATGCTGTGGGCAGGGAGGTGATGGGCAAGATGTCTGCCTTGCTTAAAAATGGCAATATTGCCAGGGTGACTTGTCCCTTGCCACTACTGGGACTGCTCCTCTTTCTTCAACACGCTCGTCCTCCTCATCTTTCCCATGGAAACTGCTAGTATAAGGCAACATTGGGGGTCCATGGCCGTCCAGTATTTTCTAACTGTTTGATGAAGAAAGCCTTCTCAACCAATATGCTTGGTGAATAGTTGGCCAACGATTCTCTTCATGTTATCAAAGAGTTGTTCTCTTAACAGTACTACACAAGACATGTAAAGAGGGGACAGAGAAAGCTTACTAAAAAAGGAGTAGTAGAAACCTACAGACAGGAGAAAGTCACCTGTGGAAACAAGAAATATGGAAAACACATGAAAATCCTGGCATAACAAAGATTAAAACGGGGAGTTAAAGAAAAATTAAATACAGAAGGCCATAATACATTACTAGTGGGATTAGTTAAAAGTAATAAATAATGATAAACATGACTTACTGTGGCCAACGGAACCATCTACTGCAGTGGCGGCCTTGTTAGTGGCCCAACTGACCGCAGCATTTCTGGGGGTTGCAGCCTCTTGGCCTTCAGATGCCCTCTTCACCTTGGATACTTATAAAAAGAATATAGATTAAAAAAAAATAGTGGTATGCTCTACACAAAAACATGTTGACCGACACAGCATTGTACTTTTAAAATCAGAGAGCCTATTCATAGTTTCTTATCTAAAATTACATTTTGACTACTCATTCCTTCCAAAGAATAAACAATTTTTTTCTGCTCCTTTAACTATTGATAGGCCAAGCCAGTCTCCCATGGTGTATTGAACATCAGGGAGATTAGTGCTGTATGATTTACATAAAGGCACAGAGAAGAACGCTAACACACTGATACACTACTATCATAATTGTGACATCCCTTAAACTGGCCCAAGCGAGCACATGGCTCACACTTGAACAGAATCCTGGCTGTATTAATGCTTGATGTCCACTCCACTCCTATAGTCCTACACTCTCAATGTGAGGCTGTCTCCATGCACCACTACTTCAAATACCACTGTCTAAAATTATAAAAGTTTATTTAAACTTTGTGAAATGCAAGGTGGCGCACAGTCAATACAAACTCTTAGGTGATATTTAACAAGCCATGCAAAGGCATTTTACGTTACTTTGTGTGGCTTGGTAAATCTAAAGTAATGTTACAAGGCAGTGCAAGTTGCTACTTTGTGTTACTCTACTCTGAGAAGGCATTCTGCATTATGTGGGTGAGGAGCATTCCCAAATTTTCCATCACTGGTGAACCTGGGAATGCATTAAAATGCGAAGTCTTCCCAATATTGGTCCTTGCAACAAGAAGAAACATGTTTATTCATTCTCATGTTTTCCTCTTTCTAAGTGTGCTGCATTCCGTTGTAGCACACTTAGAAAGATAAAACTGCCTAGGCAGGAAGGTGTGCCTTCCAGCACAAAAACAATCCAGGCTGTAACGTGGCTCCCTTACACAAGGGTTTGCATTGGTGCTAGGAGGCACTCAATGAGCCAGTGCAGGGAAAGAGCAGGAATGTGATATATATGTTGGTAAAAAAAGATGTCAAATTTCTTCCCTTCCCCTTTAACACACCACAGAGTAGCAAGTTGTCTTGCTGCCCTGCGCTGCATGAAAGTTTGATCAATCTGGGACCGAAGCACCCTGCAAAGGGCATGGATATACCCCGGCATACTACATGTCCACTTCTTTTGAAAGCAAGACAGTTACGCTTGTGTTAGCAGAATGGTATAAAAAGAGGGCGTCGCCTCGGACCACCTCTCTGCAATACAGCTCTGTGGCGCTTACTGGAGGTACCTGGTGGGCTAGTTGGCAACCACGGACCCTCAGTATTCAAGGGGACTCAATTTTAGAACACACCAGAAGTTGCATTTGCAGAGTGGTGGAGAAAGGGGCATTGGCCTGTGCCCACCTCTCAGTAATCCCACTATGTGGGTCTTACTGTAGGTAAGAGGTAGGCTAGTTGGCCCCTAAGGACCCACGGCAGTGAAGGGGCTTCAATCCCCACCAAAGAGCATGCCAGGGAGCGTGTTTGTAGTGTATTTTGTAAAGCGCACAGCTGCCCCGATGGGGTGTCCCGGCGCTGTATAACACTGTGGAACTCTACCTGGCTTTCCCTGTGATATGCCCCTCCTGGGCACCCCCAAGGTGAAGCCTGACATCCCAGTGTTGTAGGGGCCGTTGTGGGGATTAAGCAAGCTATTGCCCAGAGTTGCAGCGTGGGACCCATGAGTAGAGTAGGCGCCGAGGCCAGAATTATCGACCTTGCCGCGTCGGGACTTGAACCCTGGTCCCGGGCCTGGTCTCTGATTCAGAGTCTGCTGCTCTAACCAGTGAGCCACACTTCTCCACTCTTTGCAGAGTGGTGGGCAAATAGGGCATGGCCTATTGTGAGAAATTAGCAATCCTGCTGTGTAGTACCTACTGGAGGTAATAGTAGGGGTAGTTGGCCCCCAAGGATGTCCTTGGGGGCAAGTATCCCTCTTGTTACCTCCAGTAAGTCCCACACAGTCGGTTTGCTAAAACGTCTTCGGAGGCCATGCCTCTTTTCTCCACCACTCTGCAAATGTGCCTCCTGGCAGACGATGGGATGGGGGATGATGTCCACTTTACTCCTGAGGGACTTTGGGGGCTAAGAAGCCCATCTGGTACCTCCGGTAAATCCTACGCAGTGGAATTCCTGAGCGCTGGTTGGAGGCCCAGCACCCTTTTTCCACCTCTTTGCAAACACGACTACTAGTTAAAGAAGTGTTTACAATGTACGAGGTTTCGCATGTACAAGAGTTTGAGCTGTTGGCGTAATAAATGTAAAAGTAATTTTTTTACTAATGTTTTTTTGGAGTGGAGTGATTGTACGTTGTGTGTAGTGGAATTATGTGGTTGTGTGTAGTGGAATTATGTGGTATGTTGTGCAGTGAAATTATGTGGTTAGAAAGTATGTGGTATTTAGTGTATAGGAATTATGTAGAGTGGGATTTTGTGTTATGGAGAGTAATTATGTGGTATGGTAGTCTGTGTTGTGGAGTGGTAACCTCAGGTTTAGTTTTCCTCGTTTCCATAGAAGATCAACCATGAACTCAGTGAGACAAAAACAGAAGGAATCATTGAGGAGCACTTGTGGACCTAGTCAGAGGTATGAACAGGGCCACCAGAATTATGCAACTGTTTGGCTACACTGACATTCGCACAATTATACATTGTCTGCCTTAGCCACATAATTTATCATCTGCTCCCTAATCTGCAGATTTGAACAAAAAAAGCCTTGTTTCTAGCTCAAACGGCTAAAAAGTTACCAGAAATGCAGTGACAAGTATTAAAGCATGGTGGAAGGCCCTTTGCAAACCTAGAATGGTCATCTGTTAGTTATTGCTAAATGTGGGTGTTAAATTGGTACTAATGGTGTGTAAGCCACTCTTGCTTCCTTCTGAGCCTCTCTTGCCCCTTTCTGTATTTCTGTTGCTTCTTTCTGCAATTTTTTTTTCTGCTCTTCGTTTGCCTCTTTTGGAAAATCTCTTCTACTTTCTGCACATTCCTTCCCTTACTTCCCTTTTTTTGTACGTGTGTTGTCTCTTTCTGCACCTCATTTGCTCCTTTCTGTACCCCTCTTGCCTCTTTCTGCACCCTTCTTCCCTCTTTCTGCACCTCTCTTGCCTTTTTCTGTATGCCTCTTATGTCTTTCTGCAACCTTGGTGCCTCTTTCTTCACTTCTGCTACTTTTTTCTGCACTTCTCTTCCGTCTTTCTTCACCTCTCTTCCTTCTTTCTGCACCTCACTAGCCTCTTACAGCAACTCTGTTGCTTTTTTCTGAAGATCTCCTGCCTCTTTCTGCACCTCACTTGCCTCTGTCAGCACCTCCATAGGTTATTTCTGCACTGCTCTTACTTCTTTTTGTACCTCACTTGCCTCTTTCTGCACTTCTCTTGCTTATTTTTTACATCTCTGTTGCTTCTTTCAGCAATTCTCCTGCCTCTTTCTGTACTTTTTCCCCTTCTTTCTGAACCCCTCCTGCCTCTTTCTGTACCTCCCTTGCCTCTTTCTGCACCCCTCCTACCTTTTTGTGTACCCCTTGCCTCTTTTTGCACCTCTGTTGGTTCTTTCTGCACTGTTCTTGCTGGTTTCTATACCTCACTTGCTTCTTTCAGCAATTCTCTTGCCTCTTTCTGCACTTCTCTTCCTTCTTTTTGCACCCCTCCTGCTACTTTCTATACCTCTCTTGCCTCTTTATGCATGTCTCCTACCTCTTTCTGCAACCCTCTTGCCTCTTTTTGTAACTCTGTTGGTTCTTTCTGCACTGCCCCTGCTTCTTTCTGCACCTCACTTGCCTCTTTCTGCACTTCTCTTTCTGCTTTCTAAACCTTTGTAGCTTCTTTCAGCAATTCTCTTGCCTCTTCATGCACTTCTCTTGCTTGTTTCTGCACCTCTCTTGCATCATTCTGTACCTCTTTTGCCTCTTACTGAACTTCACATGCTTATTACTGGACCTCTCTTGCCTCTTTCAGCACCTCTGTTGCTTATTTCTGCACCCCTTCTGCATCTTTCTATACCCCTCTTCTCTATTTGTGCAATTCTCTTGCCTATTTCTATACCTCTCTTCCCTCATTTTGCACCACAGTTGTCTCTTTCTGTACCTCTGTTGCTTCTTTCTACACTTCACGTCCTTATTTCTGCACCCCTCGTGCCTCCTTTATGCACCCCTTCTGCCTCTGTCTGTAACACTCCTGCCTCTTTGTGCAACCCTCCTACATTTTTCTGCACCACTCTTGTCTCTTTTTGCACCTCTGTTGGTTCTTTCTACATTGCTCTTCCTTCTTTCTGCACCTCACTTGCGTCTTTCTGAACCCCAGTTCCATATATCTGCACCTTTCCTGCCTGTTTATGCACCTCTCTGGCCTCTTTCTGCACATCTGAGTTAGAGGTAGTTTTATTCCCCCTGCCCTATTATGTACTAGAGCCTTATAGGGAGGTCATGCCAATATCACAGGGATACCCCAACCCATAGTGTACCCTAGTGTATGTAGGTAGTTTTACTGTATTCTAAGTGTCTTTCAGCATTGCACTGGCTCCGTGCCCAGTTAGTCAGAGTCAGTTACCACCAGTACCATTCACTAAAAAGTTGGGGGCACAGGATGACTTTGAAACAAGACATCTTTCTGCACCTCTGTTGGTTCTTTCTGCATATCTCTTGATTGTTTCTGTATTTTTCTTCATCTTTTTGGAATTCTGTTGCCTCTTTCTGATTTCTCTTGCGTCTTTCTGCGACTTTTGTCCTCTTGCTTCACATGTCCTATCTCTGTAGGTATAGTTAGACATTAGCATTTAAAAAACCTTAGAAATTCACCAAAAAAACATAGGTTTCAGGGATGTTATAGTTCAAAATTATTATGCAAAAATCCTTTGAAATTCACTGAAAAAACCAAAGATTTCAGGGACATTATGGTTAGAAATTAGCATTTAAAAAAACATAGAAATTCACAGAAAAAAACATAGGTTTCAGGAACGTTATAATTAGTTGGACATTTCACTCGTACAGAACCAGAGAAATGTGGCCGTTTTAGTTAGTTGAGCTGACTGTAACTAGCGCCCCCGTAATGGACTGCAGATTACATCAAATATTACATAATTCATGACATGGTCAGTGACATCACTGATGACATCTCAAATAACATCACTGATGACATAATCCACGTGATAATCTGATGTACCTCCTCATACCCTAATATAACCTTTGATATACAAACACTCTAAAATACAGACTACCATTTTCAGACACCTTTACAGACACTCACACATCGCCACTCATCCATAGAGTTACTCACACACCTAGTGAATCATGCAAAGAATCATTCACATTCCCATTTACTCACCTACACAGTTATGCACACAACACCTGACCTATTAATACAGATACTTACACATACTTACTCTCTTATGCAATCACTGATACAGGACACACACATCCATATAGCCACTCACACAATCACTCACTCTCACATATAGTGATTTATATACTTCAAGACTCACATATACTGCCTTTCACATATGTAGTTACTCACACATGTACCACTGAGACATCCATTCACCCACCCATACAGCCCTTCACAGATGCACTCTTGAACCCATACACTCAGTGAATTACCCACTCACACATCTTTACACAGAGTCACACACCACCACCAACTCACACAGGCACTCAGGCACCCATACAGATAGTCAGACAACCAATCGATAACCCATATAGACACTCATGTAGCTACTCACCAACCCATGCAGCTGCTTACACACCAACTGACAGACTGACACAGACACTTATACAGTTTACTTACTAACCCATGCATTCCGTAAGACACGTTTAATCAATCACGTATAAAGTCAGTCATGCACCTACTAAATCATCTTTTCAGACACTTATACACCCACTCATATCTCAATATACCTTGCTTATTTAAAGAGAAACAAGGGAACCCAATAGGTAATTAAGGACCTTGGGTAGCAATTTGTGTCACAAAAATGGTCCTTAAAATACGTTTTTAGAACTTTTGAATACAATATAGCCTGCAATAAGTACTAGTACACAGATTTTTAATCCATTGCGTATATCAAGGAGTATTTCAAAAGCAACAAACAATACAGTGGGATACAACCGTGCATCCAGTACATGAGAACGAGACAAACAAAACAAATAAACAAAAGGTATTTCAGGCAAAAAAAGGGAGGATGTTTCTGGTCAATGATAATACATAAACAATCTATCCTAGATAGTTAACACACTGATAGAACATAATGGTTGACTGTGTGAAACTATACAGGTGGTCGACGGCGTTTCGATCCCTTTGAACGGGTAATGCGATCATCATCAGGATTGCATGAATCACATGCCTGCATAAAATACAACTGCCTTTGCCGCAGGCAAGCGTGTGAATTCCACACGATCTACTAGGCAAAGACGATACCTTTATTCCGGTCGGTTCGACCAAGGAATTCAAGTTGATTGGGGCCACGGGATCGGTGTTCTTCAAGGGCGGGCATCTGGGAAGGGCGATGCCTTACAACCGGCATGAGGTGACGATATTCGCTGCCTCAATGGCACGAGCAGTCGGATCTAAAATATACCTTAGCATATATATAAATAAAACATATTTAAACTTTACAGAAACACACAGCCACTGGATGATGCCATCAGTGATATCATGAGTGATGTCACTGACCATCTCATGAATGATGTAATATGTGACATCATCAGCAGTGCATTGCTGGGGCGTGAGTTATAGTTAGCTCAACTAACTATAACAGCTGAATCTATCTGGTTTTGTACGAGTAAGATGTCCAACTAACTATAACTTCCCTGAAGCCTATGGTTTTTTCAGTGAAAAATAAATAAAAATAAAAATAATATATATATATATATATATATATATATATATATATATATATATATATATATATATATATATATATATATATATATATATATATAGCTTCTTGTATAATACCTGACCTGTACCGTCTCTGTCGAAATCTTGTCATCATAACAGTGCTTTCATGTTGAAATGTCTCTGTGGTACTGCAATTCCCATGAGGCCTAAGAGCTTACCAAAGGATGTGCTCCATGACAGCTTTCGTATGCATACAGGACAGTAGGGAATTCCTCAACAGAATCTCAGAAATAATGTGGGAATATGAATTTCTGATATTAGCCTTGGATGTTAACAGCAATGACATTTTGAACGGGAAGCAAGTCTCCTGAATTGTTTTTGGCATCTGAGGAAGGCCGGTGTGCGGCCGAAATGCCTTATGCCTTTTCATCACATTAAAAGCTTCCACCAGATTCCCTGTTGTGGCCTCTGCTTCTTTGCCTGTCGAAAGAGTTTGCTGTCATAAATTGCGCGGAAACCAGCGATTGTTGTGTGTCCAAGGTATTGGTTTAGCCCGGTGCCCGCCTCTCTTCGCATCTGACCCCAGGGCGGCTGCTACATGGTCCGTGACTTCATGGAGGTTGAGGAATACATTGTCTCCTTGACCCCTGCCCGGCTGACAATTGTTTTAGGAGGCTGGAACGTCTGGGGACTGGAGGAAGCATTTTACGATCCTAATCACTGGAAAATGACTTTGTCTTCATCGCTACTTTGCCGCACAACGCATAAATCCACATGGACTCACCCTGTGCAGCACTTACCTGGGAGATGCATCCTGGGGCTTGTGGTCCCTATGAACTAAAAGGAGTGAGCAGCTAGTTGTGAGGGGGTGTGGTGAATTTCAGCCAATGGTAATGCAGCAATTACATTTTAAACGGGAAGCAAGTTTCCAGAAATGTTTTTTGCATCTGAGGAATGCAGGTCTGTGGCCAAAATGCATTATGCCTTTTCATCACATTAAAAGCTTCCACCAGATTTCCCGCTGTGACCTCTGCTTTTTGCCTGTCAGAGGAATTTGCTGTCATAAATTGCACGGTATCCAGAAACGCGCTACAGGGGCCCGTTCTTCAAAGTGGCCCGGGCTCATCTGGTTTCTGCTTCGGCGGTTGTTGAGTGTCCAAGGTATTGGTTTAGCCCGGTGCCCGCCTCTCTTCACATCTGACTCCAGGGCAGCTGCTATGTGGTCCGTGACTTCATGGAGGTTGAGGACTGCATTGTCTCCTTGACCCCTGCCCGGCTGATGATTGTTTTAGGAGGCTGGAACGTCTGGGGACTGGAGGAAGCTTTTTATGATCCTAATTACTGGAAAATGACTTTGTCTTTATCGCTACTTTGCCGCACAACGCATAAATCCACATGGACTCACCCCATGCAGCACTTGCCTGTGAGATGCATCATGGGGCGTGTGGTCCCCACGAACTACAAGGAGTGAGCAGCTAGTTATGAGGGGGTGTGGCGAATTCCAGCCAATGATAATGTGGCAGTGACATTTTTAATGGGAAGCAATTCTCCAAAAATGTTTTTTGGCATTTGAGGAAGGCCGGTGTGTGGTCGAAATGCAATATGCCTTTTCATCACATTAAAAGCTTCCACCAGATTCTCAGCTGTGGCCTCTGCTTCTCTGCCTGTCAGAGGAGTTTGCTGTCATATATATATATATATATTCACTGAAAAAACTATAGGTTTCACACCAGTTATAGTTACCTGGAAATTTTACAGACATAAAACCATTGAAATTCCCACGTTATAGTTAGTTGGACTCACTATAACTTGCGCGTGTAATGCACTGCTGATGACATCACATATTATATCACTCATGACATGGTCAGTGACATCACTCATGGCATCACTGATGACACCATTCAGTGAATGTGTGTCTTTCTGAAAAATAAATATGTTTTATATATGTATATGTAAAGGTCGATGGAAGTATAAATTGTTAAATAAGTGTCTTAATGGATATTTTTTTTTTTAAATGATTGGTTAACTGGCTTATTAAGTGTATCATAGTGAATACATATATCAGCAAGTATTGTTTCAATATTTAAATGTTTGAATCAGTGTTTCACTTTGTATATAAGTGGGTGCATAGGTTGTTGAGTAGCTACATTTGTATTTCTATGGCTTATTAGATGTTTTTTTTAGTATCAGTATAAATGTCTGTATGATTTGGTGGGGGTGTTACTTAGCACACTGATGCATAAATGACTGACTCACTGTTTGTATGTGTTTTGAAAACAGCATATGTGCCAGACTGTATGGGTGAGTGAGTGTGTATATGTATGTGTTAGTAAGTGAATGACTGTCTCACTACTGTCTTTATCAGTAACTACATATGTTTTAATCTAGTATATGTGAGTATTGGTGTATATAAGTGAGTATATTTGAGAGTGAGAGATTGAAAGAGTTCTTGTTTTAATAAGTATGTGTTTCTTTAAGTGATTGTTTAAGAGAGTAAGTATGTGTAAGTTTCCTTAGAAGTAAGGTGGTAGTGTCTGTATAGCTGTATATGCAAATAAATGGATGTTCAATAGTTTATTTGCATGTGTGAGTATGTGTGTGAGCAACTTTTGGAAGACTGTCGGTGTATTAACGGATGTATAGGTGTCTCACTACATATGATGAGTGAGTATATGTATGAGTGACTATATAGAAGTGTTGGTGAGTGAGTGGATGTGTATGTAAATGGTGGAATTACTGAATTGGTTGTTGTAACTGGTATAGGTATGTCCACTTTTTTTTAAATGTTAGTTTTTTTTTTCAAAATGTGTTTCAAGGGTTACTTTACAGTGAATGTAGGTCAGTCTCTCTGTCACAAGGATGGTGTCATGAGTGATGTCATGAGTGATGTCACTGACCATGTCATGAGTGATGTAATATGTGATGTCATCAGCATTGCATTTCTCGTGCAAGTTATAGTGAGTCCAACTAACTATAAAGTGGGAATTTCATTGGTTTTATGTCAGTAAAATTTCCAGGTAACTATAACTGTTGTGAAACCTATGGTTTTTTCAGTGAATTTGATAGGTTTTTTAAATGCTAATTCCTAACTATAACTGGTGAGAAACCTATGGTTTTTTCAGTGAATTTCATAGGTTTTTTAAATGCTAATTCCTTTCTATATCGAGTTTCTAACCTATGTTTTTTTTTACAATTTGCTGTTTTGTGTAAGTATTAATTTTGAAGTTTTTTTTTTTTTAAATAATTTTTTCCCGGGGCGCCCTGGGTGCGCGCTCCGGGAAGCTCTCCGGAAAGCGCACCAAGAGCGCTACTTTCGTTCGTGAAAAAAATATGAATGAAAAGTTAATAATAACGCAAAACATTTCGTACCATACAAATAAAAGCAGTTTTTTTTTATAAGGAAATGAAAATGATTTTGCATTTCCGTAAAACTATGAAGACGTCACTTAGGCGCGCAACGTAAGCGCCCCCGGAAGCGCCTACGTTCGCGCCGCTTATGCGCCCCGGAAGCTCCTACGTTCGCGCCACGTGCGCGCACCCGGGAGTGCTCCGGTGCGCGCAGCGTCAGCGCGTCAAGTCATGTGACCTTAAAATAACACTTTTCATTGGTTGCTAACAGTTTTTTTTACAAAGAATTAAATCCTCACCCATTTCCTTCACTTCTTCTTTCACTTTTGTGACTGAAATACCTGTTTTTTGCTCCTGGATCTTTCTTGGTTTACCATGGCTGCCAGAGAATCCAGCAGTGATGAAGAACCTGATTTCATCAATGAAGAGCCTCCTACCCCAAAGGTGAAGGAACATTTTATTTGGAATTTTTTTTTAAATACCACCTGACCAAAAAAAGGTGAATGCTCCAAAAGTGGAGTGCAGGATCTGCAAACAAGTCCTGTCACAGGGTGACCCCCCACATAAATACTCATTTGGGAACTTTACGATGATCCAGCATGTGGAGAGGAGGCACCCCCAGAATTTTGCCCGGGAAAGTGTCAGGGCTCCCAGTGATGGGGCCTCTACATCCACCGGAGGAGCAACTACTTCTGGGAGGGGGCAATCGCAGGAGCTTGTGCCAAACATTCAACCTGCTTTTAACCATGGTGTCCTGAGATGCAGATACTGCAATCAACTCCTTACCTTTGGGGAGCAAAGTGTCCAGCTCATGGTTCGAGCATTGGAAAACCATCACTGCCCTTTCCACCCCTAATTTTTTTTGTTTTTTTTGCTCTTGTTGAGCAGTTTCCATTCCCTGTTTTTGTTCCTGTTTTGAAAAAAGAAGAAAACAAAAAGTTTGTTTCAGAACTACCTCCAATTCTCATCAAAGAGCTATATTCTTTAAAAAATGAAAAAGAGTAAGTGAAATGGAGTGCATTGATAATGGAAAGGAAAATGAGTAAGAAAGAACAGAAAGGTATGAGAGGAGAAAGGAAGTGAAGTAGGGGAACTGAAAGAAGGTGAATGTTGGGAAGGAAAGTAAGGAGAAGAAGAGTGAATATAGGGAATGTTGATATTCAAAGAAAATGTTGAAAAGGAACGGGGGTGTGGAAGGGTAAGAAAAGATGCATTGCTGGAGTTGAAGGCTGAAGGCCTCATTTATGAAGCCATGCGTCACCTTAACACCAGAGCGTCATATTTACAAAGTGGTGCATGTAGGTAGATGCGTCACTTTGTAAGCCCCTGCGCCACATTATTCCTACATCAGGTGTAATGTATGTAAAAGGGACGTATTGACGCAAGAAAGGGTCGTAGAGGTGACGCAGTGAAATCTATGAGATATCACTGCGTCACTTTTAGGACACTGTTGCGTCCAAATCTTACACCTGTTTCACAGCAGGCGTGCAGGCCCTTTCACATGGGGCTTGGCCCCATGTGAAAGGATGCATTGCTGGAGTAGCTTCATTTTTGTGACACACACCAGCAATGCTTCACTTTTGCGCTTACAGATACGTCTGAAATACTAACGTATCTAAAAGAACTTCCAACATAATACGTCATAAATTTAATATGACGCATGAGTAGAAGACTGAAGGACTCATTTATGAGGCCATACGTCACTTTAACACCACCAGAGCATCACTTTTTGTGACGCACCAGTGCTGCAAAAAATGCACCTTATTCAGTCATATTTACAAAGTGACATATCCAGGTAGTTGCGTCACTTTGTAAGCCCCTGCGCCACATTATTCCTACGTCAGGTGTAATGTATGCAAAAGGGACGTATTGACGCAAGAAAGGGTCGTAGAAGTGATGCAGTGAAATCTATGACATATCACAGTGTCACTTTTATGACGCTGTTGCTTCCAGATATTACGCCTGTTTCACAGCAGGTGTGCAGGCCCTTTCACATGGGGCTTGGCCCCATGTGAAAGGATGCATTGCTGGAGTAGCTTCATTTTTGTGACACACACCAGCAATGCTTCACTTTTGCGCTTACAGATACGTCTGAAATACTAACGTATCTAAAAGAACTTCCAACATAATACGTCATAAATTTAATATGACGCATGAGTAGAAGACTGAAGGACTCATTTATGAGGCCATGCGTCACTTTAACACCACCGATGCGTCACTTTTTGTGATGCACCAGTGCTGTAAAAAATGCACCTTATTCAGTCATATTTACAAAGTGACGCATCTAGGTAGTTACATCACTTTGTAAGCCCCTGCTCCACATTATTCCTACCTCAGGTGTAATGTATGCAAAAGGGACTTATTGACGCGAGAAAGGGTCGTAGAGGTGACACAGTGAATAAACTGGGGGCCTCATTTCTGAAAAGTGACGCATCGCTGCGTGCAAACAGCGATGCGTCACTTTTCTGTGCGCACTCCTTACAACATTCCAGATGTGTCATATTTAATGTATGACGAATCATGTCGCAAGGAGTTACAGATACGTCAGTATTTCTGACGTATCAGTAAAAACAAAAGTGACGCATTGCTGGAGTGTGTCACAAAAGTGACTCAACTCCAGTAATGCGTCCTTTCACATGGGGAAAGCCCCATGTGAAAGGTCTTGCGTCAGTCTTACGCCTGCTGTGAGGCAGGCGCAAGATTTTGACGCAACAGCATCCTAAAAGTGACGCAGTGAAATCTCATAGATTTCACTGCGTCACTATTATGAAGCTTTTTGCGGGGGAACGCCCCCTCTGCATGCATTATACCTGACGCAGGTATAATGTGGCGCAGGGTTTTAAAAATTGACCCATCTACCTAGATGCGTCACTTTTTAAATATAGCGCAACGAGGCGCATTTTTTACACCGCTTATGCGTCACAAAAAGTGACGCTCAGGCGGCGCAAAACTGTCGCAAGGCCTTCATAAATAAGGCCCTGGATTTTCCCCATGCTTCGCTCCCCGGTGCGCTTCCCAGTGCGCGTACCGGGTGCTCCCCCCGCGCTAATTGAAAAAAAAAGTATTTTTTAAATGCCCTGCGGGACCCTATTTTAGCCCCCACATCAAACCTAGGGGGTCAGGAGGGGGTCTACCCTGCCCCCTTATAGTCATTTCTCCCTTTTTTTTATGTCACCTCTTGTGTCTCGATCCTACCGAGACACAAGATGGTGGCCGCTCCGGACTATTTTGAATGCTTACAAACACCCGTGAGCCAATCAGCTTTCCATGCGCAAGTCGCATGGCGCGCCTGGTGCGCTCCCCAGTGCGCGTACCGGGGCGCGCTTATAGATATATATATTTTTTTAACCTAAATTACTCAAAATCCACTGGAGCACATATCTTGAGACATAGCAAAGGCACATCGGGCTACCAGTCCCTACAATTTTGCCAAGTTTGGTGAAAAACCATTCAGCCGTTCGGGCTAAAAGTGAGGTTGACCGCCCTATGGAAATTAACATGGGGAAAATGCGTTTTGGGACCCCCCCTTTTATCTCAGCCCCCGCTTGAAGAATCCCCCTCAAACTTTCAGAGAAGGGCCAGAGCTCAAAGAGGCCATTTTGAAGAAATTTTCAGGCAGATTCGTCAACCAGCGCCAAAGTTATTCCAAATAGAATTTTGAGATTTAACATTGAAAAAAATCCTAACTATAACTACCTACTGGCGACCGCCAGTAGGTAATGTATATGTATATATATAAAATGCTTCTTGTATAATACCTGACCTATAGCCTCTCTGTCAAAATCTTGTCATCATAACAGTGCATTCATGTTGAAATGTCTCTGTGGTACTGCAATTCCCATGAGTCCTAAGAGCTTACCAAAAGGGATGCACTCCATGAAGGCTTTTGTACACATACAGGACAGTAGGGAATTGCTCAACAGTATCACAGATATAATGTGAGAATAAGAATTTCTGATATTAGTCTTGGATGTTAACAGCTTGTACACAAGGATAAGAGGCTCTTATGGAATAACAGCTTGCAGACATATTTTTAAGGGCAAGGTTGCTATCACTGTTCTTCCACACTGAGATGCTCATTGAAAAGGTCCAGTTCTACTTGGAGAACAACTTCTTTGTTTTGAACATAAGCTGCACAAGAAGAAACAAAGAATTGCTATGGGGACCTGTTTTGCTCCCAGTTACGCCGGTCTCCTCAGGGATGTGGAAGCAAATAGTGGAGACATCAGCGGATTTTAATCCAAAAGTCATCATGTGGGTTCACCAAATTGCTAATCTTTATGTCATTTAGAGAGGTACCAGAGAAGAGGCAAAAGATTTTGTGAGGAAACTTATCCTTTATTAATCCCTTCAATATAGGCTTGACAGCTCTAACGAATGAGAACATAATTGATTTCCTCACGGTGGAGGTTGTTGATAAGAAATTGACCACCAGTAAAGTCACTGCTGGTATTACTCTCCTGCATGCCTCGAGTAGCCCTCCCAAAGCTCTAATTGAAGGCATACCCTACGGCGAGCTCCTTCGGTCCCATATGAATTATAGTATCACAGAGGCACTCCAACAGTTATGCACAGTTATGATGGAAAGATTTCAACATAGAGGGTGTAGGGCAGGTATCGGACAAGCAGCATTACAGAGGGTTCAAAATGTTATTAGGGAGAAACTGTTAGTACCCAAGAAACAATTGTATAATGCCTCCATGTATATAGCGAGATTACCATGTACACCAGTGAAGCGGGTAAAGCGGGTGACTTCAGAAGTATCCTTAAAAAACATTGGTATATTCTCTCTATTGAGAACAGCCTGAAAGGCTGCATTGATGATATTCCTAGTGTCACATTCAGGAAGGATGTAACACTCAAAGAAAGATTGAGTTACAGTGACATCACTCAGAAGAGTATTACTAGAATGCAGGATGTTAAAGGATTATTTCCTTTACTTGTCTTAAAAGCAAAGCCCGTAAATGCATCATGGTGGTCACTGAATATCTCACCCACTGACTGGCTTAGTCAAGAAAATTACCCAACGCTCAACATGTACCTCAGCTTTTAGCCTTTATGTATTGACCCATCCTTGTGGACTTACTTATGTGGATAGTACCATCAATCCAACCAAATAGGCTTGTACTATGGCACACAATGGTTATCTAACATGTTGATCAACAGTACACTGTTGGATGATAGTTTGATATATTTCACAATAGGGATAGCACAAATCTGAGGTTTTTCATAATTGACTGAGTGGGTATATAGAGAAGAGGAGGGGATAGAACGTGTATTCTAGGACAATTGGAATACAGATATATATTGGATTTGAACACCAAGTCTCCGAATGGCTTCAATGCAGATGAGGAATTACTTAGCCATTTGGGATGAGTGGTGAGTATCAGATAGTATGTATAGAAATACTAGGCAATCTTTTCGTCGGAGCATGAGTACTGAATGAGTACAGTTGTTATCACTATGTATTAAGATTTTTAGAGTCTAAAGCATGTTTTTTTCTTTTTGTCATCTGTCTCTACTTTCTTCCCACCAGTATGGCTTTTAACGTCAACAACATTTTTTATTCTTTTCTTGCAGGGTTGCAGGATACAGGAGAGTGTGTGTTAGCAGCCCTATGATGAAGTATGTCACTTTCCAGTAGGTGAGGGCAGTTTTTACAACTTTTTGGGTTCCCGAGTAAGGTTGCTTTTTTCATTTTCTTTTTCCTTACTTTATTTTTCTACTCACTTGAGTAGATTAGGCCCAAACACTTGGGACCTGTTTTCCTTTCCCCCTTTTTTTAGTCCTTCTCGTACAGTAATTTGTACAGGAGAGATGTACCTGTCTGTCTATGGTGTTAATTCAGTTAAGATTGTGACCAAATGTTATTGTTTATTGCTGAGGACAAAGTGATTTTGCCCAGTAGGGCATAATGTTTTTATTATCAGTACAATATTTCTATGATTTATTGTGTTTAGTTAAAGATCTGAGATGCTGTAACAACAGGCGGATTGGTATTGCACATTAAGGACACCAGTATTGCATATGAATACATGAATGTGGTGCCACCAGTATATTTATGAATACATGAATGGGGTGCCAGTGTTTAAGCGATGATGGCATAATATGATATGAGGTTAAAATGAAGAAATTGGCACGAAAGAAAAGTGGTTATTATTATAGCCCACTTCGGCTACACGGAGACAAGTCCTAGCGAATGAAACATCTGTCATTAACCCAAACTATTGGGAATTTACAAGTAAATATTTACTTTTGTCAAAAATGTACTTTCACCAAAAATGTACGTTTACCGATGATGGAGACATTGTTAAAATGACATTTTTTCTGTGTTTTAATTGATATATGTAATTTCAGGCTGATTAACCTTAGGTATGTTTGAAATATAACTGTTGACCCCGGGTAGGCCAGCATGTTTAATACAATCCAGCATGTTTTTATCCATTGTGACAATAGGATTTTAACACTGTTAATGCCCTTTTCATTATACCTGTTGCTCTGACTGATTTTTACATGAATAATTATTTTTTTCATATGCAATATTTGCACTGATAAACCCATGGACAACTGGATATTTTTATTGGTGCTGTTAGACATGTTGGCACCTCATTTTATCTTTATTCACAACATTATTTCATGGCTGCCATGCTACTACATTATTTAGTTTTATGTAAAAATAATTTAATGTATTTGCATATCTATGCCATTTATCAGATGCAGTTGTCAGGACTGACCAACATAGTGCAAGAATCATCGATGTTCTTGGAAGTGATAAGATCTCATTCACTGTGTATAATGTGAGCTGGAATGATAATATAGTACTAATACGATGGTCACCATGCTTGTGCATACCTCTGCTTTACCTGCAAGTCCTTTTATAATGTTCACATGTGGTATTACGAGGTGGGTTTAAATGTACTGTGGAAATTTGAGTTTTTCACCCATGAGTAAAGCATTGGTTACCCTGAAATGTATAGGGAGCAGTGGGGGCTGGTGGAATTTGAAACTGGTGAGATATATGCAGAACAAATCAACGAGTACAGCGAGCGAGCCCAACGTCAATAAGGGTGTTTCATGGGAGTTCTCCCCGTGAAGAAGTTTTTTAAAAATTGCCATATTTTTGGTGCGATTTTCAGCACTATTTCTGTGATAACTGGCCTAAAAATTCAGTTCTTCTAGGCATTCATGAAAGAAAACTCATACATTATTACAGAGAATTTCTGGGTTGCCAAGCAAATCTGACTTATGAAGAGGGCTAGGGTACTAAGCAAGACTGCTTGGCTCTACCCTTTTAAATAAAAAACACTAGTTAGTGATGTGAACAAGTTCAATGGACAAACCTGGGGTCTAGAAAGAGTCCCTCTCCTGAGAAATACATTTAAAAAAGATTGGCAAATGATGCACTTTTAAGCAAATTAATGCAGCGATAAAGCAAGGCTTATTAAGCAGTGGGAACGTATAGTATTGAAATATTAAATACATTAAAAACTGCCCTGTATCTTCTTGCATTAATTTGTTCAACAGTTACTGTAATATGTAAAATGTTCTGCATGAAAACTTTAGCCCTTTAAAATGTATGCTTGCCTAGTGTCTTGCACTGCATGCAGCATAAACTTTGGAGAAATATGGTCTAACCAGACTTCGGGAAGCACCCACAGCTGCTGGCTATAACTAGGGGTGGGCAGAATTTGCATAAACGCGTTACGCAAATCTCCACAAAACGGTAGAAAATCTCAGCGAACACGCAGAAATTCCGCGAACATGCGGAATTGCTTTTTCGCGAAGTTTTTTTACTGTTCGCAATCGCTGTTTGCGTGCTCGGAGGAAATATCTTGTGAACACGAATTTGAGAACGCGAACAAGCAAAAAATTTCGCAAACTCAGAATTTTGGGCAATTTCACATTCTCCGCGGAACGTGAAATTACCCAAATTCTGCAAATTCCGTGAGCGGAACGGAATTTACCGCCCAGGCCTAGCTATAACCAGTCATATAGAAAGATATGCAGACAGGTCTCTCTATAAAGGAACATGCCAAATATGTTTCTGTGATTCCCATAGTGTGTCATCAGACTGGTATTTTGGTTTCTCTCTGAGATGTAATTTTATCCAGATAAATGGTGACATACGCCTGTCAGCATGATTGGCTTTGTCACTGGATGTTAGCTGTTTAAGCTAAATGAGTAACAAGAATGATTTCTTATAAATAATTAACATTGACATTTTTTTAATTCTTAACTTCTGAAATAGTGAGTCTGTGAATTAAATAGCATTGAGACCTGTGAAGGGAGTTTTGCCCTTCAATTAAATGTGCTTTATGTTAGATATGTATCCTCTTTTTCTCTGCATATCTTGTTCATCTGCACATCTTCAACCCCCTCTCTTCCCTCTTCAGCATCCTCTTTTCACTCTTCCCCCAATGCCCTTTCTCACATCTCTGTCACTTCACCGCCCCCAACATACACTGCACTCCCTCAAATATAAGCACCTTTATTTCTCTTACTTTTGCCTTGAAAATATTTTGACATCAGTGTACCCCCTTCACACACATTTCCACATAATTCCAGTTGCAAATGGAATACACAAACATTGTTCTCTGTGCTCTGAAGAGAGGCAAACCCACTGACAGACTTTGTTTGGCTTTAGCCTTAGCGCCTGCATGCTCAATCAAAGCCCCTCATAAACACTTGGCATGGCTCAAGCTTCAAAGTATGCACAGAAAATATACAGATAAACAACACCAACCTACGCAGATGTCTTCGCAGCCCAGTCGGGGGACCAGCACATATAAACATAGCTGCCAAGGTTTCAGATGGCAATTTTCATAATCTCAGTGTAATTATGAGTGACATTCCTCAACTTTAAGTGACACTTTCTCACAAGCAAAATCAAGCCGAGGGAAACTCTAAGTTCTTAAAAGTACTACAAAGTCCCAGAATTGGAAGGACTTTGTGAGACACAACTGTTTCATACAGGATGTGAGAGGCCACACTGCCTGCAAATGAGCCTCATGCTCCTGGCTCCCGCTGTGTCCACTGAAATGTTGCTACACACATAGGCAGGAGTGAGCAGTGTGCCTCCTTCACTACCGCCTTTGCAGGTGACACACACAAGGCATGGAGCAAGGCTGCTGCATGTAAACCAAAGCTAGCACTGCATGCGTAAAACACCCTGTAGCAGGTTGGCCTCTCGAACCGGCAAAGCACATGCACACAGACTTCACACTATCACAGTCAAGCTCATTACTGACAGCTTATGAGGCACACGGGTGTGTGCCCCCACATTCAGACATTAAAATCACCATTAGTCCTAACTGTTGACATTTAAAAAATCAAAGACTAATGAATCTCAGTGACTGCATGCCCTGCACACGGAACCCCACAAATATGTCCTGCAAGGATTGGCCACTTGCCTCCCAGGCCGGAGATCTGGCCTGGAAACCCCTCAGTCATAAAGATCTACTCCACCAATCGCAATGCTCCTTTCAGTTTTATACTGGGACTAAACTGCACTACATTGTCACTTTGGAACCACCCTGTACACACTGGGAAGAGTTTGATATTTTGAATTATTCATTATGCACTGTATATTGTGAAGGACGAAAATTAAATTTAATAACCATTTCTTCTTCATGGTCCAGGTCAACACAGGGCCGTTTTTGCAGCATAGCTGCAAATTCGGCCCTGTAACAAAATCGGCAGACAACCGGCCCTGGCAAAGAGCTCAGTGGCGCCCCCAACCCCCCGGAGAGGGGTGAGGGGGCTGGCCGAGCACTTTGCCAGGGCCGGTTGTGGTTCCCTGCCAGCCGCCCTAGCTTAGATATTTTGCGCACCATAGGGTCAGCTATTCCCTACGAACTCAGCAATCTTTGTGTAGTAATTAAAACGTCAGCGGAGGGCGGCATGCTGAAGGGAGGGGGTTGTCGTGGATGGGGAATAAAGCAATTAAAATAAAATGTACCTGAGTGCTGGGGTACCACACCGCCTCCGTTCCAGGCCGGTCACGCTGCTGTACTGGTGGGTCTGCGTGTTCCTGCTGCAGGAAGCATCCAACAGGCAGCTTTGCTCCCCTATGCAACGCAAGCCAATCACAACACTGGTAAGCACAGCAGGAGAGCTCCTCAGCCAGGACATTTTCTCTGCATAGAGAAAAAGGGAGAGTGGGCGGTGCTGCTCGAGGGCAGGGGGAGTAGCATACCCACTGTTGTGGGTACTGACTGTTTGGTCCGCTCCAGGGCCAACCAGACAGTCAGTACCCACAACAGTGGGCAAGCCGCTCCCCTCCTGCCCTCGAGCAGGACCGCCCACCCGCCTGCCCCCAACCTGGCACCTAGGCTGTGTTACAGGGAAAAGGATGGAATGCACCGTATTGAAAAGAGTACAGTGAATTCTGGCTTTTGTCCCTACGCTGGTGCCATTTTGGCTGCCTAGTTCAAATGCAGGCACCCATGCCCAATGGTGCAAGGGTGCCTGTGTTGCATGCAGGAGTGTTTTTGCCCACAAACCTACACCTTTCTGAACAAAAGCAATCCTGAGAGGCGTATTCCTCTTTCTCGCAGAAAGAGGAAGTAACAAGGAGAAATAAAGATATTTCTTCTCCTTAGTCCTCCTCCGAGAAGGCTTTTTTTGGCGCATTCCTAGGTGTGACACTTTTGGTAAATCTGGAAATTCATCAAAAACTGTAAGATTTGTGTGGAAACAGCCACACAACATCCATGGTACCCCTCCCCAGGGCAGAACAACGCAACACAGTGATTTGTGCAGCATTGCGTCACTACGGATTCATGAAGCCACTCAAGTCCATGCATATGGCCTTGTGTGGCTTTATAAATCATATTTTCGACTTGCATCGCCCTTCTGGAGCAAGCACAACACAACCCAACCCCCCCTTATAAATAAGCCTCCAAGTGTCTCATCCTTCAGACAGTTTTTGCTTGATCATCTGCCCAGAACTTCCTGTTTTTGTTTGCAGACCCAATAGCTCTAGAAATCCAACCAGCTCTAGCTTCATGACTCCTGCAGACTCAACCTGCAGGAGCACAGAGGCCTAATACAAAGTCATCCCTTTTGCAAAAAACAAAGCTGGCAGGAACCTCTGCAGGTGTCATGCCAAGAGCATAGGAACCAAACCAGGAACTAGGAAATCGGAAATGGTGATGTTCCAAATGCAAGATGTATTGATTTAGAGCCAACTAAGAGTGGATATCTAATAAGGACTCTGATAAGTTATGTGGACATGGAGATTATACGTTTGTTTTGGTTAAACTGAGACAAGTGAAAATCCCTGCATTTTGGCTAATCTGCTGACGCCTTGCCGGAATGTATCTCTCGAAACCTAACTTTCATCATGTTTATCCGTTTTCAAAAGACAGTCTTTTCTACTTAAAACCCACACTAGATCCCACAAATGCGGGTGGTAATGTGGTTTTATTCCAACATTCTTTGCCTTTAGAGTCAGTTTTAGGGCACATTTTATGAAAATAACATTTAAATCATAATAGTGCCTTGTAAATTAACAAAACACTGCAAATACATTTCCATTTGTTCCATTGTTTAACTCTTCTGCTGTTAGTAGGAAAAAAAAGCAGTTAAATTACCACAATTATGATATTGATATCGCCATTGACCTGTCACAGCAGACGTGAATAGTAAACTTTAGAGCCAAGCTAAAATTAAGACTTTTCAGCCTTTGAAGATGTGAGTTCTTTGAAAAGTGCTCTAGCTAATCAGAAAAAAATGAAACTGGAAATCAATACACTCCCTGCCAATTCCATTTGACAAATACTGAGTTTTGGATTTGTCTTTCAAACAGATCTCTGAGAGAAAACAACTTCCAGATGGATTTCTAATAACATTTTAAATACACACATGCACTAATCTACTTTGCATTCCTTGCATTGTAACCATGACATTGCATATATTTATATGTTTCTACATTCCAGTCATTTTCCATGAATATCCATTCTGTCATCAATTAAGCATGCAGAGTAGTTCTGGGTTGTGTTGCACAATGTGTGTTAGTGCTCGGCATAGACCAACAGATGGTGGGATAGTTCAACACACATCAAATGTACATTTCAGTGTCCCCGGTGGTAGTAGCAGCTTACAACATGCAGTGGAGGTTTGTCTTCCGGAGCCCTGAAATACAGATGCGCGCGGGTTATAATATTCCTGCTTGGACAGCTCGTTATCTAAAATCTCCTCTGTAACCTTTGCATGCGCACATCATTGACAGGTGCTGACATTTCCTGTCCTCGACGGGCAACCTCCGTGCCCTTAGCTCACTCTGAACACTTCACGACAAGGCAATTAAAATTGGAACTATTATTACAGCTCTTTCGCGAGCTAAGGACAACAGCCCTCTGGAATACCAATTGCGCATCGACAAGCTTCCAAGAGAAGCCAGAAATGATACCGCATCGAATGGTAAGTTCATAAAACACTCCCTCGCCCACTGGACCATGATTAAAAGCGGCTCATGAGAAGAGTACGAGCCGAGAATGACAATTACATTTGATGTATGGCAGGTCAAAATGTTGTATTTTTGCTAAAATACATTTTGATAACGCTCACTAAACTATTGTGAAACCCAACATTAAAGATATGAAAATATTCCAATGGCGTCATATGAGTTCTTGGAGGCCATTAAGTGGTCTCAAAGAACCATTTCAGAAGGAAGTAGCAACTTTTGATCCAATGACATTGTAAAGCCTTATGATTTGCAGAGAGGCATTTGTGACACACATTTAGGGCTCCAATGTCAGACACACTGATTGATTTAAAGTCCCATCCAATGTTGCTTTTATAGTTCTAGCCCTATGGGTATTACGTTATCTGTTATACTCCCAAGCGAAGGGACATTTAACCATTTCAGGGGGCAGATTATGAGCGACGCTTTAAAAATGTGGGACATTAGATAAAAACTAAGGGCAAGATTTACTAAGAGACATGTGACAAAAAAAAGGTCACTGTGGGACTTATTCATGATAGACCTGCGTCACGTTTGATCCACGTAAAGTGGTACATTTGTGACGCAGGGCTTTCATGAATATTTATGATGCCACGCAAGGCTACCCTGCATGGCTTTCAGTGGCCTCATAAATCAGGAGTAAGCTCAAATGTGTGCACCACCACTACTCTGTGCCGGGGAAGCGTTCCATGGGCGTTGTGGTGGGGCAGGTAGGGTGTTGCGACCGGTGTCACCGCACCAGGTGCTGACTCTTCGAGGGGGCGCTGTGTTTTTTGCCTTTAAAAGCACCTGCTGCTACATTGCTAGCCTCAACAATTTTCATACAAAAACAAAAATGTCAAGATAACAAAGTTATTAATGTTCTTCCTGGAGAAAGAAAGAGTTTTGTCAAGTGGAAGTTTGAACTCATTTTATGGTAGCACAGAGAGCAGCGAGCTACTAAAAGTCATCAAAGAACTGCATGCAAACTGTATGGTATAGATAAGAGCATTATGATGTTTTCCTCCGTCTTTCATTATTCTAATGTTTCAAAAAGGGTTCACCTTGGTAAAAAAAAACTCTTATTATTAAATGCATCCCCAACCATGGGGTTATATTTTAAATTCTGAGTCTCTTCTTCTCCAGACCAAGCACTCTTAAAGTATAATGTCTACCAGTATGGATGACATGTGTCTCACCTTGTAGTCTTCTGGTTTATGTAACATTTCCTATACACTGATTGACACACATATGATTGATTGGCCCTGTGTAATATGTGTGTGATGTCAAGTGCTTTGACACCCTACACTGGTAGAGGTGGTGCTATATAAATAATTAAATACATCTGTGAGAGAGAGTGGTTATTGAGACTTGAGGTGACACTGTTAGAGGGTAGAAGTGAGGGAGTCGGTGGGGGGCACCTGAGGGGGGCGCCAACAAACATTGTCGCACAGGGTGCCATCAGCACTAAAGCCGGCCCTGTGATGGGGTTTCCCATTCAACACCCATGGAATCTGACTCTGCCCCAGATTTACAAAGGGATGTAAACCTGGGGAAGTATCAAAAACTATTCGCCTTCCGAGGTGAGGTGTAACAAGGAGAAATATGATAATTTGTCCTCGTTCCTCTTTCCATGTGTGCTACATTCTGCAGCACACATAGGAAGAGGAAAAGGCCTTGTAGGATTGTGCAGGAGGGTGTCCCTTCCTGCACAAAACCAATCCTGCTTGCACTGGGGGCACCCTTGCACCATGGTGTAATGGTGTCTACGTTCGTGCTAGTCTGCAAAAATGGCACCAGCTCAGGCAGAAACAACAGGAATGCATCATATTGCCTAAATACTGTGCATTCCTGCACTTTCCCTTTGACATAGAGCGGTGTGGGAAGGTGCCTTGCTGCGTTGCCCGGTGCCAAAATGACATAAACGAGGGATTGCTCATTTCTTTTGAAACCTACCAGGGATTGGGACTGCGAGCACATCAAGGCGGATTTGCTCTTCCCTTAGCTCCTTGCTGCCACGACTCGCGGAACCCGCTTCGCGGGTCCCGCTTCGCCCGAGGGATTGCAGGACTGGCGTAATTGATGCAGTGGAACATTGCTGGGTAGTAATTCAAGAACTGGCCAAATCCCTTCTGAGGCGGTGGTGAGTGCAGGGCTGTGAGCGAGAGCAGGCGCAGGACTTCAAGTCCCAGGAGCGCCTGACCCCCAGCATTACCAACAGCTGCAACGCTCTCCCTGCTGGCCCCTCCCCCGCCCCAGCGCTGCTAAAACTCTTGGGCTTGAGGACGACGCTGGATTGCTCATTTCTTTTGAAACCTACCAGGGATTGGGACTGCGAGCACATCAAGGCGGATTTGCTCTTCCCTTAGCTCCTTGCTGCCACGACTCGCGCAACCCGCTTCGCGGGTCCCGCTTCGCCCGAGGGATTGCAGGACTGGCGTAATTGATGCAGTGGAACATTGCTGGGTAGTAATTCAAGAACTGGCCAAATCCCTTCTGAGGCGGTGGTGAGTGCAGGGCTGCGAGCGAGGGCAGGCGCAGGACTTCAAGTCCCAGGAGCGCCTGACCCCCAGCATTACCAACAGCTGCGACGCTCTCCCTGCTGGCCCCTCCCCCGCCCCAGCGCTGCTATAAATCATCTCCTAGGTGCCGCTGCGCGGGAGCGCGCAGGAGCGCGCCGGGAGAAGCCCGGGACAAGGGCGGGACCGTTTGTGGCCGTTCGTGACCCGGAGTGACCGGACCGGGCCATCCATCTAACCTGTGTGAGTCTCTTTTTTGTAAGGACTATGGCTGGCAGAGACAATAGGATCAAATCCTCCTTAACTGGAAGCCTGTCAACCGCTGGAGGTATGGAGAAATTCCTTATAAGGGCCAATAATATTATAGACAAGGAGATAGTCATACTGGAAAAGCGTTTGTCAACTGAACTCATTTCTCTTAAACGCTCATCCATAGGACCCCTTGCTAACGCTAAAACGCCAAATAGAAATAGCGACCAGTCTGCTATCACGGAGATAACATCCCCGCCTAGAGAAGATCCTGGCGCCTTGGCTACCCTGGTTACCACAACTGACATTGTGGCCGACATTAACTGTGTCCCCGCAAGCAATAATGTCTCCCTCTCATCCAACCTTGATGTGAGCATTACTGAGAATAAGAGCCAAGGGGAGAGAGAGGGTGCAGTTAGGAAACGGAAAAGAGTGTATAACAAGAAAGAAACTAAAACGGGAAGGGCTGTAAAATCTGCCAAGGTGCGGGGGGAGCCACCTCAGACCACTACTAACCCCCATGATGTCCCCCTCTCGGGTAGAGAAATATCCATGGAATGGGCCGTGGCCTTACTTAAATCAATTATATCCCCATTAGAGGCTAAACTGGATAGGCTATGTTCCAGAATATCCAACGTAGAGAAAACAACTGCCTCCATTTTAGCCACCCTTGGTAACCCACAGAGTCAATATATTCCCCCGACAACTACAACCCCATCGATCCCTGCTCCTCCCAACCCGAACCAACCAAATATCCCCCCACTGAATACCTGCTTACCAACCCCCTCTCTGCCCAGTAATTCAACCACCGATAATGTGGCAAGTCATCAACCTAGTCAATCTAACCCACCAGTCCATATGGTTGAGGGAAATCAGGGAGCACCGAATGAGGTACACATTACCCCCAGACCTAGACGGCCTGATCTCCCACCGGAGGCTAATCGGTTTACTGTCATTCTAGCCGGAGTACCACCACTAGAAACAGGGGAATCAGAAACCTTTAGCTCCCTGAAAAATAAGGTAATCAAATGGCTCAACTGGAATAGACCCCTCCCGGCCCACTTACACAACGAAATTATTATGGTCAGGAGGGTTCCTTGGATAGGCAAGACCCCTAAAAACATCAATGGGGACTGCCTAACCGTTAGTTTTAGAGATCCCCGTACAGTATCTCACATATGTGCAGGCTTCAACAGATCCTTCGACTCAACCATCCAGACCCTTCCAGTTTCTTATTTTTTCCCACCAACTAACCCTCGCTACCATCCGAGAAGAGGGGACTGGACCGTTGTGGAACGGAGGGGCAGGCAACGAGCGTATGATGCCAGACCACCTAGACTTCCCCAATACGCACCCCAATTCCACCCCTTCACGGATTATAACCGCTTTGGTTGCTTAGAAGGCCTAGAGGGAGTAGACTGACTATACCCCGTCTCTTCCTCTTTGGAGCCGACCCATGTCCCAGCTAATATCGAAGCCCTAACTACGGTTAAATTACCAACTCAATGTTTGGAAACCCTTCCTACCCCAGCTATCTCCACTAAACCGGACCATATCCCACCCGTTATGGTCCTTACTACACAATGCTTGGAAACCATTCCCACCATTGCTACCTCAGCTATTTCCACCGAACCGGACCTAATTCCTCCCGATACGACCCATACTATACCTTCTATCCCATCTATTCACACTAAAACAGTACAGGACCGAAGGTTAAAGGGATATTCATTGGCGAGCTGGAACATTGCTGGGTGGCGGCAAAAAGCTTCAGCCTTGGGTTGGAGGGAGCATATTTTGGACTTTGACATTTTATGTCTGCAAGAAACGTGGTCAGTGGAAGATATTTTCTATGATGGATTTGTTTCATACAACTGTAATGCGGTGGAATCTGTAATGGGGAGGGCCAAAGGTGGATTACTGATCTTAATATCTGTACACCTCCCTATACATGTAAGGAAAAGTCATATAGTGGGGTCCCATTCGCAAATCCTGGAAATATTGGTAGGCAGGGACAGAAATTTATTACTGATTAACCACTACAATAACACCTTTGACCCTTCCAGTACTACTGTAGTAGACGAACTTGAATCTGTTTTGGACCCAATTCTCTGCAAATCGGCTGTATCTTATGATATTGTGTGGGGGGGAGATTTTAACATGAAAACTTGCCCCCACTCCTATTCAACTACATGTGGATACGATGGGGACAATGGGGAGAATCTACTACACTTTTTACACTCTCCATACGGCACTTCCCTTAACAACCTGATGTTAAAAATTGATGTATCCATCCACCAACATGCCCCTGACTATGAGGGCAACTTGGCGCCCACCTTCACGGGGAGAAATATTACCTCTATCATTGATTTTCTGCTCATTTCCAACCGGGTAGCTCCCCATTGTTCGGTCCCACAGATTGTAGACCTCGGTCTGAGCGACCACAATGCTCTTACCATGGTTATATACTGCGAGATCCCTAGGAATGTATTTTCCGGTAGGGTTGTTGACGACATTATTCCCTGTAGACCAAATGGGACTCGCATCAAGTGGTGTGGGGAAAAATCAGAGAATCTACATCGTAGTGTTGTGAAAGCTGGCCTAAATACGATACTTAGTTGCCTTGATACGGAAGCCCCCCCAGAACAATCTGTAAATAACTTTGAGAAATTGGGCGCCATAATCAAGCAAACCCTCACCACAAAGAAGGCCAAAACTAAACGGGATACACAGGGTTGGTTTAACCAAGCATGTAGAAGGGCACTAAAAGCCCTTAAACTTGCCCTCTCCATCACCCCCAGAGACAGGGAAGCAGTCATATCCCTGAGGGCTAATTACAAAAATGAGCTAAAACTCAGGAAACAAGAACTAAGAGAAATAGCCTGGGAAGATCTGAGCAAAGCTGCAGCTCTCCGGGACAGCAAACTGTTCTGGAGTACTATCAATAGCCCATTCCTACAAAAAGAGGAATTCCCTGTTCTTACCGCCCAAGTTAGTGAAGATGGCTGGGTGTCCCACTTCTCAGGGATCTTTGATCCAACTGGAGAACCCAATGATAATCCTTATTCTAACTGTATTACACCAGTTGAAACTCTGAGAATCACGATCCACGAGGTGGATATGGCAATAATGAATAGTAAAGGAGGTAAGGCTCCGGGCCCAGACGGGGTACCAATCGACCTATACAAATTCAATCCAGGTCTCTGCAGTCCATTATTGACCATAGCTTTTAACGCCGCTATGGATAACAGGACTCCCTCTACCTGGGGTGAATCCATTATTATCCCAATCTACAAGAAGGGGGATAGAGGAGAGGCTAAGAACTACCGCCCTATCTCCCTTCTGGATTCCTCACTAAAAATCATGAGTAGGGTCCTGTTAGCACGTTTGGAAGATTGGGCCTTAGATAACCATATTCTTGCCCCATCCCAATATGGCTTTAGAAAGGGCCTTGGTACGATTGAACAATGCATCAACCTGAACCTTTTAATAGGGAAGTATACCAAGGCCAAACCGGGATCACTATTTTTGTGTTTCGCGGATCTTTCTAGCGCATTTGATCTGGTCGACCATGCCTTGTTATGGACAACTTTATTGGGTATGGGAGCCCCCCCTGACATTATTCATTTTTTAGCCACACTCTACTCAAATTTATCTGCCCAAATCCGCTATGGTCCAGTGGGGGAGTGCACACGAAAGATTAGAGTAAGATCTGGTATACGACAGGGATGTGTATTGGCCCCGTTGCTTTTCTCGCTCTTCATTAACTCGGTTGAGCAAGAATTAAAGCAAATCCATGCTGATGCCCCCCAAGCTGGAGGCACTCCCATACCGGTATTACTCTATGCCGACGATACGGTCCTACTCTCTAGGACCCCTATAGGCCTCCAAAAACTGATGGACGCGTTCTATGATTTTATACAGAGAAGGAAACTTAAAATCAATAATTCTAAAACTTTTGTCATGGTGTGTGGGAAAAAGCTGAAACTTTTTAAACCTTTTTGTTTTAAGGAAAACCATATCGAAACTGTTACTAATTTTTGTTCTTTGGGTGTTACTTTTAATGACAGAGGATCGTGGGCTCCAGAGGAGATAAATGTCAAAGCCAGAATGGGGAAAGCATCCCTAGGCGTCTTCCGCTTTGCCTCTAAAGTAGGAAGCCGCCGTATTGTTGACATGTTGACTATATACAAAGACAGATGTACCTCGATAGCACTGTATGGTTCAGGGGTGTGGGGACACTGCAGTGCGAGGGCGCTACAAATTGAAGAAAACAAGTTCATCAAACGGCTGCTTTGTCTTCCCCCCTCGGCATCTACTGTTTTAACTCATTCGGAACTAGATATGGATTACCTGTCCGATCTTACCGGACTAAGGCCATTGCTGGTATGGAAATCTATTTTTACCAAGACAGAAACTGCCTTTACCAAAGACATTATCAAGGACTGCTTACTCTTGGATAAAGTTTTAAGTATCCCATGGTTAAAATATGTGATTTCAACTGTTAAGGACCTGTTTGACATGGACATATGTATCGACCCCACCTGTTTGAATTCTCTGAGCAAGCAGGAACTAAAAAACGACTATCTTAGGGCGAAATCCGATGTGCGAAGTTATGCTACCAGAGAATATTCCACACATACTTTTCATTACTCACTGAAAGATGATAGTCGTGGTATTCCCATGTACCTTAATGTTATCCACAGACAGTCTCATCAGTTTGTTCTCTCGAGATTGAGATTAGGTATAGCTCATAACCTGGTTGCCTTCCCAACAATGAAATCTCACCCAGTCACTCCTTGTCCATGTGACGGTTTTACCAAACAAAGCACACCGCACTTTTTACTACTTTGCCCTTTGTACAAAGCGCAGCGTATTTGTTATCTCAAGCCTATGTTCCTTAAATACTCCTTGTATACCACAGGTAACGCTATGAGGCTTCTTTTCTCACTTTCAAGCCCAGATATATGTTTTTTTACTGCTGCTTTTACTTTGAAATCCATTAGAGCTAGACTTAGTATGGTTTTCTCGTAATTCATGTGCAGCAATTCCCACATCATGTGACAAGGCTATCCCTGTTCATCACATTGTTTATCATGTATATGTAATGTTTTAACTGTATACTTTTATGATGTTTTTAAAACATTCAAATAAAGTTATAAACTGAAACTGACATAAACGAGGTCTTAATTGCACACTGTCTTTTTGTGACCTTCCTCTGATTTGCGAAGTGACCTATGGACAAAATCTGTAGTCATACGGGATTGTAGAAAATCAAAATGATTATTAATCAGGCAGGCCACTCTTTGCATCCCCCTTTGTTTGGCTATGAACACAATGATGGAAGGAACACATGAGCACCATCCGTGTCTTTACATTCCTGAATGCGAAGCAGCTCTTTTCCTTAAAGGTTTGTGAATAACCCCCTTCATGCCTAATGTATGCTAATGTCCTGATTCTATTAGATTACACCCCTGTATGCATACAGAGAAAAATAATGCCCTAAGTTCCTATTGTTCTATCAATAAATTTACTTTTAGTTGTTCAAAATTGAAAACCTTGATTTTTGTAAAACAAAACTAAAAGGTTTTAATGGTACTTTGATTAAACTCCTTTAGAACTAGTAAGATAGTGCAAATATCTTGGCCCCTACTTTGCTAATAATCTTAGCTGAAATGCTCATTTACCATTTTAAAATGTCTCACTTTAGCTACGAACAATGTTTTAAATAATTTTCACTATGGAGAATATTTGTATGACCCACTTGAAAAAGCTAATCTAGGCAAGGTAAATCCTCAAGCACTTTATAGTGCAGAACTGCATTCCCTAGACCACAGAATTGATTGGGACTGTAATGGAAATTGGTATCTAAAGAAATGGTTTTCCGTCTCAAAAAGTTCAGTGATCCAAGCCCTGAGGTAAGAAGTTGCACTGTCCTCTTGGAATAGTGCAACTTCTGACCTCAAGAGGTGGATGAGTTACAGTTTAATGAGTAAAAAAACCTGCAGGCACCAGCCCGTATCCTATGATTTGTAATCTCATTTTACTGTAGATCTAGGATGAAAGTCTATCTGGAACCTGGTGAGCTTTGAGAGCCGGAAGAGGCAACCCTTCAAATGACGCTGAATCCACAGTAGCACATTCAGCACTGGAGATAAATCAATCCCATTTAGCAAATTCTACTCCAAGTGCATAATAACTGAGTAAGTCTTACTAATTAAGATATTGACAGTTAATATTATGCAAATAAAAGATCAATGGTAGGTTTTATGCTTTTCAATGTTGCCAAATGTATATTTCTTTGCTTAACAGAGATCCCTAATAAAAACTTAAGAAATCAAATATTGAGAATTAGAATGGGCATGACCCAGCATGGAAAATTAATGGTTTTAGAACGGAGATTTTAGCAAATGGTAGTCATTGTTTCAGTGGACTAAATGTTAAATACACTATTGTCTGTTTCCGGCTAGACTTTTAACATTTTGCAAAGAAAATAAAGGGATCAATTTGTCCAATGTTTCTAAAATATGGCTGTCAGTTCACAAAGCAAGCTCTGAATATCTTCTTTTCCTTACATTCCATTGAGGTTCGTGTCACACTTGAGCATTATATTAAACTAGCTCAAAAGATAATTTTTCAATATTTCTTGATCTTACTGAGGGCTGTTAGACCTGGCACCTTGGCGTGAGTCTCCCTTCCACTTTTTGCTGATGTGCCTCCGATGTTTTGCTGGTTTTCCGATACTCAGGGCACTGCGCCACGGCTGATCCGTGCTGCAGTGCAAGTGCTCCCTACTGTAAACTGTATATACGATTGGTATCCATGATTGATGCATTGGATCTACTGTCAGTCCTTAGTAAAGCGCACTAGAGAGTGCCGGGGCTTGTAGGTGCCAATACTGCTGGTGGGCCTGCAGCGCTGGTTGCGCCACCCACCGAAGCAGCCGTAAAGATGTGTCTGGGAACTGCGACCGCAGAACCCGCGTGCAGTCCCGTACTGTCACGCCAGCTGGGCAAGTGCACCCACTTGCCAGCCTCGACCCTTCCCTTGACTACATATTAGTCACCCCTATGGTAGGCCTGCGGGCAGGGTGCATTGTAGGTGTAAGGTAGGACAGGCCCTGATGTGTGTGGCATGTCCTAGTAGTGACTTACAACCGAGACCGTATTTCACTATTGAAGGCTACCTGCTCCATTAGGCCAGACTGAGCTGCTGGAGTTATTACACCATATAATTCCCGCAGGCTCAAGGAGCATGGTAGCGAGTCATGTTTAGTATGCCTGAACTCAGGATGATAAAATATTTCTTGTAGTCAAGTTTATTTTAGTATCCTGGGTTTGCAAATGCTACTTTTAGAAAGTTAGCATTTGCTTGCTTAACCATTTCAGCCCGCCTCTGCTGGTATGTGTATCTGACTGTCTAGGATGTGTGAGTGACAGGGCTGGAGGGATGACAGGTGGTGAATGTGCAGATTACACCTTAGTGGGAGGTAGGAGTGCCTCTTGACTCGAACTGTAGCTGTGCTCGGCCACCACAATGCTGGCTCCACCCTCCTGGGGAGCGGCGGATGACTCTGCCGGCACCTGGCCCAGGAAGGGCGAAGCCCCCATCAACAAGGTACTCTGGCCGCCCCTGTCCGCACAATGCTGGCTCCACCCCCTGTGGGGCGTCTGATGCGCCTGCCCCTCACACTGAAAGCAGAAGCCGGAGTACACCCACCAGGGTACTCAAGGACTGAGAGTGGCTATGCAAAGGCCCCCCTGGCCTGCGAGAACAAAGGAAATGGCCTATAAAAGAAGGAGCCCTGCTCCTTGAAAATTAGATCCTGTTTGGGCCACAGAAGGACTCTGCCCTACGAGAAGGACCGTGAGAGACAAGGAAGGGTGCTGACTCTTGCCTGTGTCTGGTGCCTTGCTGCTGAAGGAGAGGAAGAAGAAAAGACTACGAGAAGACTTTTGCTTTACTTTGTGCCAAACTCTGCTAAAGAGATCTCCAAGGGCTTGCTGTGAACTTGCCCCCTGACCAGCGTCCCAGGACCAGTGGACGCTACCCCCTGAAGGAAAGCGACTGCGGGTGCTGACCATCGCCGCAGCACCGACGGAGGAATCTCCTCCAAGGCAACGACATCCACCTGACCACCGTGACCGGGGCCCAAAGCAACAGCGAAAGCAAAGTGAGGACCAGCCGCCGCTGGCCCGAACACCGTGACCGCAACTGCACTGGGAGCCCGAGAACAAAGCGAAGGAGGACCCGTCCGGTCCGAGCTCTCGAGGTGACTGCGCAACGAGCAGCCACTCACCTGCAAAGACGGACAGTTGCCCTGTGAGAATCCGCAAGGTCGGTAGCCTGCCCGACAGCCCAGCTGTGAGCCCACAGCTGCACCGGCACTTGGCTGGGTACGTCCCGCACTTGGGGACCGTACTACCACTTGCCGCCACCGCACAGCCGCCGCCCCCAGGGTCGGAGCGGACGACGAGGAGAGGACCCTGCCGCTACAGAACACCGCTGCCCCGGATGACCAGTGACCTACTCGGCTGAAGAGCCACAACGATCAGCGACCCCGGGAAGGCAACGCGACGTGGGACAGATCCCCTGGAAGCCGCCGGCTCCACAAGAACTTTGGTTAACACCGGCCTACGGGCCCAAAGAGAACTGCTATAAGAACTGTGGTAACCTGAACTGAGTAACTTGCAACCGATATCATAAAGTACATTGACTGTATTCACAAGCCTGCTTAAAATCTATATAAAGATATATATTTTTACAGAATACAGTCTGGTCTCGTTGTGTGGTGGGTTGGTTGTAAAGGTGTACTATTGCAAATGTTTAACCTATATGCCCCAAAGATTAGCCTGCGACTGCTTAAGCCACACTACCTAGAGGGTAAGCAGAGGTTGTCTGGAAGGTAACCCTCAGCCCTGACGAGGAAGAGGAGAGTCCCTGCTTGTCGCTAGTGTTGCACTGCGCCAACTAGAGACTCCCCCTTCCTACAAGGGCTTTTCAAAAATTGTTCTAAACCTGACAACGTCATAGCACTACGTTAATGATTATCAGTAGAAAACCAAATTGTTTATTCTTATATGTTTACTTTAGTGAAGGGTTTGACCAGATTGAACTAAACTGTCTTTCGAAGTAGTTTTTAAGCTGGGAATAGACTTGACACTGTTAATCATTCCTACTGTTTTGCATTATGACACATAGGTCTTGTTCTTAAATGAAATGTCCATGCAGAGATTTCAGGACATGGAAATTTCTTCTTTTGCATAGGAGCAGATCTCCGCATGGATGATGTTTACCAACTCCAGGCATTGATCTCCTCCAAGTAGTGAATATTTGGGTTTCCACTCCTATATTTCATCATGGATGGTGACATTTTTACTAAGTGTCTATTTAGGTAGAACTCAGCTTCTGGTGAAATCTCTCATACAGCATGAAAATATCTACAGCTAGGGTGGAAATGTCGGATTGGTAGGGAGTAGGGAATAACATAACATCCAAACATATAAACACAGGACACAACCTATGCTTGCCCTCTGACCTTTATATTATGTCCCCCTGGAACAACAACATGAACCGCATCCAACCACCAGGTTATAGACACAACACTCAAGAGGAACAGACAGACATTGTAAACAACTTTAGCGCTGTTCATTGTATGCAAGTATAAGGGTTGCATCCATACTCCCTAAATAGAGCAGAGAATGGAGTCATACAGCAGATATTGAAGCAACATTGAGACTGGTTTGCATATGGCTAAGTCCAAACTGAGGTGGCATGATGGGCAAAAAAAATGGGTTGGAATGTTACCCTGAGTGATTGTCAGTGGTTAGCCTAATTGTAAGCATTCCCCTCATTACTTTTTGTGTGTTTGATGTACCACCCAAAGTGGCAACGGTACACTCGAAACATGGTTCCCTTGTTTACTGTGCCACTAAAACCAAGTTATACCTGACTCATGGGCCCCAAACAGTGTGAAATGGTTTTTGCATTGCCTGTGATCACGGACGACCTAGCCTGGCAACTCATGCAGTATTGTTACTATTGGAGTGTGGACGAGACTGGTTTGCATATGGCTGGGTACAAACTGAGGCGGTGTGGTCACAAGAGAATAATGAGTTGAAATGCTACTCCGAGTGATTGCTAGTGGTTAGACTTATTAGAAGCATTCCCCCATCACTTTTTGTTTGCATAATGTGGCAGGAATTGACAGCCTCTGTTAATCAATTGGGGTTGGAGGTAGGCAACATGAGGGTCTCAGGACAAAAATGTCACAAGGAGGCTGAAGGAGATGTTCTCCACAGTACAGGTCGCAAATGATATCCCTTTAGGTTGACATAGATCCAGCTTCAACCACACGCTCAATGATAGGTCTAACCTCTCCACTATGCCCACAGACCTGCAATACAGCCTGCTTGCTCAAGGTGAAGCCAATGTAAGTCAAGGCTTGAAAATATAACCCTTTATTTAAATTCTAGCATAATGATCCACACTCATGTCACACTCCCCCATCAAGAATAGGTACACATCTCACAGTTCCCACTCACATGCAGGTTTTAAAAACAATTTGTTTTCTGTTCATTAATGAATAGGACAATGGTTATGCTTTTATTTATTTGTATACAGTCTCCATTTTAATTGCATTTGTATTGTCTTATGTAGCAGTGGTAACATCTACAGCGGCAGAGGGATAAACGGGGTGTGCCATACTTTTGCCTTTGAAAATGTCTATTGCAATGCATGATTATGTTTTATATCTCTCAACATTGATTGCACAGTGTCTTTGTTATATAAGTTTATGTTACATGTAATGAACACATACGTGTTAGACCTGTCAGCCTTAGGGTGGTCTTCCCCCAACTTTTGACATTTTCTTGCACTCGTCATTTTGTGCCTGCAGCCTGTTTCCGGTCACATGACCGGGTGTAGTTGACAGCTGAGCTTTCCTTATTCCTCCTAGACAGCCACACAAAATGGGAGCTTAGGTGTGACTGTTAGGGCTATCACTGCTGTGTCCAGTCTACACACAAAGGGTCTAACAACCCTGCATTGTCACACAGCCACTCATGAAATATGTTAGAAATAGTATCCTACATTAGTAGTAAAGAAACATAGGTAATTTAACTTATGCAGTAGCTTAGTATATTTCTTTAAGTCTCAAAAACGTTTACAAAACAAACTGAGTGATGTAATTTGAGATGTCATCAGTAATCTAATTAGTGATGTCACTGGCCCAGCGACGGCTCGTGGAGGGAGTTACGTTTTTTTGCAACCTCCACCTTCCCCTCCCCCTCCCCACCCTCCTGCCCCACCGTAACTCCCTCCACGAGCCGTCGCTGCACTGGCCATGTCATAAATGATGTAATAAGTGAGGTTATAATCAGTGCATAGTGAGGGGAAAGTTATAGTTAAATCAGGTATATATAACTAATCCATGTAACCTTTGTTTTTTTAGTGAATGTCTAAGGATTTTTAAATTCTTTTTCCTAAATATATTGTCTCTGTAACCTTTCTCTTTTACAGTGAATTTCTAAGTTTTACTTAAATTCTATTTCCTAAAAACAACATCCTTGTAAACTTTGTTTTTTTGTTGTGGATTTCAACGTTTTTTTTAATTCTGTTCCCTAACTCTAATGTCCCTGTAACATTTGTTTTTTCAGTGAGTTTCTAAGTTTTTTAATGGGATTTCCTAGCTATAAAGCCCCTATAACCTTTGGAGTTTCCAGTGAATTTCTAAGGTTTTTCAAATTCTTAAGTGTTATGTCCCTGTAATGTTTAGTGCTTTTAGTTAATTTCTAGGATTTATTTGTAATACTAAGCATACTACAATTTAATTTAGCTTATTTATTTTAATTACAGACATTCCTTTTTTTTATAAACTTTACATATGTTTTCAAAGGAAAAAAAATCGCCTGTGTACTTAATGTAAAATATATAAACTTTTTGTTATTGTACTTAAAATCGCTATTTTTTTGTTTCTCTGTATTTCCACGGGTCTAAAAACATAGACTGGACTAGTACTCTATGGTTTTTAATTCCAAATACGGGATCGGAATGAAAACGGAAATCTGCGGATTCGCTGAAAATTCTACCATTTATTTTAGATATGTACACTTCTCCATGTTCAGTAATGTTATCAGTGTGAGCATATTTAATGGTATATATATACAGTATCTATCTATTTTTCAAGACATTTACCCATTTTACAAGTTTTGTGAATTCATGAATTACGGACCAGACTCGTGAATTCAGCCGATAACACACCCAAACATCCCTTTATATTGGACATGTTTAGAACCCACCCATGTACATGGAAAACCACACCCCAAAATAGGTAGTTCTCTAGTGAAGTTTCTAGAAAGAGGATTGAGAACCAGAGGTACTCTGCTTTCAGAGAATGGCTAAATCTACATCTTCTATCCCGGATGAACATCCAAAAACCTAGGATGAGGAGGAAGATACTGCACCTCGAAGAAAAGAAAGTGATATCTGGCAGCAAATTACAATACCTTCTGGCGAAAAGAAGGTGACAGCAAAATGAGTACAATTCAAGATTTGTGCCAAGCAGTTATCCAGAGGCAGTGCAAATAATTATTCACATGGTTCAACTTTCATGTTGATGCACTTAAAAACAAGCAATAAAATGGTCTACAAATGGATGATGCAGGAGAAAGCAGGTGCAGCAGGACAGTCCACCTCTACAACAACCTTGGGAGAACCATCATCATCTGCAGTCATTAGAAAACCAACTATTTGGGAAGATTTGAGTGACATGGTAACGAAGTGCCACATGCTTGTTACTGTAAAAATATCCTCTGTGGGTGCATAATCAAGTCAAATTTATTCAAATGTTCGGTCTTTTAAAACCATTACACTATATAATATCATTACATTACTTAACACATCCAATATAACATACAAAATAAAAAAATAGAATCTTTGTTCATTATTCTACACTTCGTAAAAGCAAAGACCTATCCAAAAAGTGTTGAACCACAACATCATCCTCATCTTAAAAACCATCATCGTAAAACTGTGTATTAAATTCTTTGGTTTTCTTCTACGATTCTTCCTAATCCCTTTAGATACAAATTCAGGAATGTAACCCCCCCCCCCGCAGACCAGCAGAATTGAAGACTCACCTAAGCAGGGGGTTACAGCTTCCCTGCATGTTCGTACATTCATATTAATGAATTTTTCGTTCAAAAATATCTTTCTTTCTTTTAATAACTTCAGGCATGCACAGAGAATATGTGATAGGGTTTCATATTTCTCATTGCACAGTCTGCAGTCTCGATTTTGGTAATGGTGTTTCCAGGAGGGGATCAAATGCCTTGTTTCCCACATACCAAGACGCAAATTCATAAATTGGTTCTTTAAAAATTTTCAGAAATGTGCTGATAAATAAACCTGCGGTTTCTTGGTGCCATATGAATTAATCAGTGTCCAGGCATCACGTCTTTGTAATAAGCTGTTTTCTTCTGTTATATTAGACAGGATTTTTGTCAACAGATTTAATGCTTCGTTAAGGGCTTGTTTCCCCAAGCCTGAGTTCCAAATTTCTTGAACACAAAGATCCTCAATAACTTGTGCTAAGTAACAGCCCCAGGAATCTTGTGTTTTCTTCTCTCTCTGTGCTTCTATTTCTTTCCAGCACAAATTCTCAATAAAACCAATTGTGGCTACTCTAAGCCATCCACATAATTTAATCAAAGCACTTTTGGTCCGATGTGTTTGATTGGTCAGACCAAACTCTAAACAGACTTGAGCTGGTGATGCTGCTTGCTGTATGAGGAAGACATTTTTATAGACCTTTGTTTGGAAATTATTTAAGATTGCGATTTCACGACCCCTCATAATTTCACTACCATATGTGACAGAAGGCATTAACTGTGCCGACATAACAGATAATAGGTGCCTGTAAGATGGACAGCTTAATTTCTTTATTAATAAATTGAAGCCATAGATAAGACTTTGTGCTTTAGCCCTCATTGCTAGAGATTGATGTTTATAACTCAGTTTTCTCACGATTTTAAACCCCATGTATTTGTATGAGGCAACACCTCAACTTTTTTTCCATCCCAAATCCATGTGTGTTTTTTGAATTTGGCATCCACTAACCGCACTACTTTTGTTTTAGATAGATTTAATTCAAGTCCATGCCTATCCATATAATTCGCTAGTGTGCTCATATTGTGCTGTAGCCCTATTGGGGTTTGACTGAAAAGCATTGTGGGTGCATAGTTGAATGTAGTGAAGAAGCATCCCTTCCAGTTTCTAAGTAGTGTTTTTTCGAAGACTGAAGCAAGTTGCTTGTTAAAAAAGAACATTTTAAAAAACTGTTAGAAAAGATCTAAACATTTTTTTAGCCCAACATCTGGTCAAAGAAAGAGCATACTCTGTGTTTTTAACGTGCCAGTGACTGTATCCATGTACGATTGGGTGTGTCAGTGTATGCCTGGGTATCTTACTGGATGCATTAGTGTTTGGCTGGATGTGTCGGTGTCTGCAATGTGGAATGCCTGGGTGTGTCAGTGTATGCATTGGTATGTCTCTGTGTGTTTCCGTGTATGCATCAGTGTGTGCCTGGGTCTGTTATGGAATACATTAGTGCTTGGCTGGGTGTAACAGTGTCTACATTGCTACATGCCTGGGTGCCTCAGTGCCTGCATTGGTATGTCCCAGGGTGTGTCACTGCATGCATCCATGTGTGCCTGGGCTTATTAATGGATGTATTACTATTTGTCTGGGTGTGTCAGTGTCTGCCTTGGTGTATGCCTGGATGTGTCAGTGTCTGCATTGGTATGTGCCTGGGTGTCTTATTGGATGCATTCGTGTTTGGCTGGCTGTGTTAGTGTCTGTATTATTGTGTGGTTGGTGCGTTACTGGCTGTATCAGTATGTGTATGGTGTTTGAGATGCTGTATCTGTCTTTGGCTGAATGTTGGCTGTAACAATATTTTACTGAGTGCCATTGGTGGTATGACCATGCACATTGGTGTATCAGTTTATTTATCAGAGTGTGGCTGGGTGTATTAGTAGTTGCATCAGTGTGTGTCTGGGTATGTTAGTGGCTGTATCAGTGTGTCCCTGATTGTGTCCGAGGTTGTATCATTGTGAGCCTGGGTCTGTCAGTGGCTGTATCAGTGAGTGCCTGGGTATATCAGCGGCTGTGTTGGCATGTGCATGGACGTGACAGTCTCTTTGTGCTTTTATTAGTGTATGGCATGGTGTGTGAGTAGGTGTGTGTGAGATGGGGTGTTTAAGACAATTGAGGCCTTATGAATATCGCTCTACAGAACACCGGTCATATCCATTGAGAGGTAAACTTTAATTATAACAAGCCCTGAAGAAGTCCCCTGTGTGGGACGAAACGCGTCAGCTGTGTGGTACTCCAATTTTGCTGAATAAAGATTGAAAATCCATCAAATGAAAATCATCGTTTGCAACTTATTGTAATATTAATTTGGACATTATTGTTTGTGGTGCACCTTAGCTGTTGTTGAAACCAAGTTTGAATTCCTTAGGGAATAGGCACCGGGACGGTGGGTGCTACTCAGTGTGCACACGATTCCCTTTCTTTATTCTAGGGACGAACTAGAAATCTAAAAGGGTGATTGCAGATTAGGTGCTTCAAGAGGTAGGGACCATCGTTAGATCTTTTTTGTCATATCTCTATTAGTGTGTACCTGGGTGTGTTAGTGGCTGTATTAGTGTGTGCCTGGGTGTGTGAGGGTCTGTAACAATGTGTGCCTGGGTGTGTCAGGGTCTGTAACAATGTGTGCCTGGATATATTAGTGTCTGTATTAGTGTGTGCCTGGGTGTGTCAGTGGCTGTATGAGTATGTATTTTAGTGTTTGAGAGGCTGTATCAGTGTTTGGCTCAATGTGGAAGTGGTGGTATTGATATGTGAGAGTGTGTGTTATTGGCTGCATTGGTATGTGATTGGGTGTGTCAGTTTCTGTATCAAACTGTGGCTGGGTGTGCCAGTAGTTGTATCAGCGTGTGCCTGGGTATGTCAGTGTCTAACAATGTGCACCTGGGTGTGTCAGACACTGTATCAGTATGTGCCTGGGTATGTCAGTGGCTGTAGTTGTATGTCCATTACTATTTTAGAGGCTGTATCAGTGTATGGCTATGTGTATCCATAAATGTATTAATGTGTAGCTGGTTGTGTCAGTGTCTGTATCAGTGTGTACATGGGTGTGCTAGTAGCTGCATTAGTATCTGCCTGTGTACCCTGAGAATGTAATCTCATGAAAGAGTCCTGAAAAAGTAACCACTCCAAGAAATGATGCCATATGAAGAGAAAAAAACACAAGTATGAGTTAGTATTACAATTTATAAAATTACACAATATACTTACAATGATAAAAATGAATAAATTAATAGCAAACAAATTACTATTCATCTATTATACTGTAATGCTGTCTTATATTAAAACTAGCAGCCCGCCCCAGCATTGCCTGGGGTAGAAGGGGGCTGGGGTCTGCATTTCAGGTTTGCGTGCTCTCCCGCCCAGGCCCCCACCCGCCACGACATTGTCTGTGTCCCGGACAATGTTGTGGCGGGCGGGGGCCGGGGCGGGAGAGCACGCAAACCTGAAATGCTGGCTTTCCCTACCCCCGCCTGCCCTGACATTTCCCAGCAGCACGTGCCCCGCCCGCCCCGACCCTGGCTGTCCCGGATTCTTACCTTGCCTCTGCTGCTCACACCGCCGGTCCATATTTCTCCGCTCCGCCGCTCTGCCACTCACCACCTGTCCGCCGCCTCTCCTCCCCGCGCCATATCCGCCTCTCCGCTCCGCCGCTGGCCTCACTTCACCGCTCCTCCCCTGCACGCCATGTCCGCTGCTCCTGGGATGCTGCTCCTCCCCTGCTCCTGACGTGACGACGCACAGTCGCGGCCGGCGCTACTTTGGGGGAACTACTTTTTGTAAAAATGTAACTTTTTATATAACGTTTATTTTTAAAAATTTTAAAGCCTATGACCATCTACACACCCTGCCGATTTCAACGGTGTATCGGGTGTGTAGATTGGCGCTGTGGTTCCCGAGTTTACCTTGCCAAAAGGTGCAAGTTCTCTCTTTATAATAGTAGTATAGATTAAGCATTTCATTTTTTCTTTATAACTGTTCTCAGGTTCTATACTCATACGCTATAATTGATATACTATTGTAAGAATCACCATTGAACAGTGGGGAAAAAACAATCATCAAGATTGTAAAAAAATGCACACTATGTCAGTACAATGAAGGAACATTGTGCATTGCACTCTCGACAATTTTTTTAAATATTTGTTTACCTATATTCGTATTACTTTTTGAGAAATCTTATGCTGAAAATGAGACACTTATTATAGGAACTGCTAATAGATATATAAGGCACACCAGCACATGGTGAGCATCATAAAGACATCACCCCTGGTAGGTCGAATAATGTCAAAAAACTAATAATGGATCTAGAACAAATACGCTATACCACCTTCACAATTGTAATCCTCCTTAGAACTTTGGTTGTAGAAATAAAAGATAAGCATTAGGTAGTTCAAAAGGCAGTTTTTGCTTGAATTTAAGGTAGCTATCATTACATTCTGTCCATCCACTTTTACATTGTACATAGACAGTGTAGTGGCCAGATGTACCAGTAACTCCTTCATGAAATATGATAGATAGATAGATAGATAGATAGATAGATAGATAGATAGATAGATAGATAGATAGATAGATAGATAGATAGATAGATATTTATCCAGCGTTGAAATTTGTAATCTCTGTTTCCATTTTACTTCTATCTGCTTTGCATAATTGTAGCATAAATATTTACCACTTCTTCATAGACATAATGTTGACATGAGGTCTGAGTGACAATTTGGGCAAGTATTGTTTTTTGTAACTTGTTTGAACAACCTGTCAAAAGACAGTTTTGCAATCTGGTACTGTTAAATAAAGAAATCACTCTGAAAGTATTTCTGTAATGTGACTGAGAAATCTTCACACTGTTAGTTCCATGAGTAAGTCAGTTCAAATAACTCATCAATGCATATTTCTTTTTCTTTCAATACTCCAAAGAACCCTATTAAAAACTCCTGTGCATCCTGTTGAGTGTTTGAAGTAAACTGTACAGATTCTCTACATATATCTACAAGGTCTTGAATGTGTGAAGCACAATGTGTTGTGGTCCTATCAGAATGAAAACATTTCAACAAAGTATACAGTACAGAACATTATCTCTTCCGTGGTTTCTGTTTAATTGTAAAGGCAAGATAAGAACATTGAAAGAGTACGTTTAAATCAACATTTGCGTAGCAGTTCACATCAGGAGCGGTTTGACAACAGGTAACCAAGAATATCCCCCTCATTGTCATTTTTCTTAAACAAATTTTTACTTCTTAATTAATTCTTTCTTTCCAAGAATATCACTACACTCCTGTGCAAGCTTTTGCTTTGGACAGATGATGCATTTTTCATAAATGCGATACTGTCCTAATTGAGGAGCAGAAACACTCCCTAATCAATTGTACTCTTTAACACAACTTGGTATCATACAGCTTCCAATTTCTCAGTGGGAACTGTGCATTTGTTGTAAAACATAAATGCTGGGATGGCGCCAGACTGATCCTATGCACCCCCTCAGGATATGTTGTCCTGCTAGCTGACAGTGCCTCTATAAGAACCCATAAACCACAGAGGGTAGCAAATGGACATGGCAACCTCAGAACATGACATCCCTGACTCCCCAAGGACTAGTGGTAACAGACCTAGAACATTTTTGCTCAGTCACTCCTGCATACCCAGAGAGATACACAGAAAGTACACTAGGAGGTGTTTCAAGATTTATTCAACCATTGTGATTCTTGTGGAAAATATATGTACAGCAATGATTAATAGACAGACTTTCGACCAAATTCCCCCTGATCTCCAGAGGAGAGTTCTTGGCTCTCCTAAAAAAGGTGAGATCTGGATCCCCCAACGACTGTTGCCCCCCACACATTCTGAAAGAGGCCTTTCTCACTTGCCCTGACCCACCACTTTCACCTCTCAACAACTCTCTCAAACTGGGCATTGTTCCGAACACCTTCAAAAGTGCTGTAATCAACCCAATACTGAAAAAACTCAATGCCGATCCTTCGGTGTTGAGAAATTTCCACCCAATCTCCCTGCTTCCCTATCTTAGCAAGATACTAGAGGCTCATGTTATGAACTGCCTCAGCTCATTTATTGAGAATTCTCTGCTTCTTGACCCCTGGCAGGCTGGCTTCAGGCCAGAACACTCCACAGACTCAGTCATTCTGGCAGTCATGGATGAGCTCAGGAGAGGAGCAGATAAAAACATCACCCAGGCCCTGGTGCTGTTAGATTTATCGGCTGCGTTTGACACGGTCGATCATGAACTTCTGATCGACCGTGTCAGCAATGTCGGCATCCAGGGCCTGGTCCTTAAATCGATCTCCTCCTTTCTTCATAAGTGCTTCCAGGCTGTCTGTCTGGCCAACTTCTTGGAAACAAGACTGACCTGTGGGTTCCCCCAGGGCTCGGCTTTATCACCCCTTTTGTTCAACCTATATATGCAACCCTTGATTACGTCTTTACGGAACAGCCCAGCCATAACTTTCAATTATGCTGATGATCTTCAGCTGGTGTTCAACATTGATTCCTCTAATACATCAGTATTCAACTTTCAATCGACTATGACCTCCATCAGCGAATGGATGTATACCAACCAACTTAAACTTAATCTCGACAAAACGGAGCTCATACTGGCTGGAGGTGCTGCCAACCCATGGAACTCCAGCTTTTGGCCTTCATCCCCGGGCAGTCCCCCTTGCCTAGTGGTTTCTGTAAAAAGTCTTGGGGTTATCATCTGCAGCGATCTGTCCCTGAAGCCACAAATCAATGCAGTAGTATCCTCCTGCTTTTTTCATCTCCATAGAATTCGGAAGATCTGCACGTTCTTGACCACTGAGGCCCTCACTCTTGTCATCTTGACCCTGGTCACTTCGCTCATTGACTATGCAAATACACTTTACTTTGGCATCCCGGCATACCAGCTTCACCGCCTTCACCTCATACAAAATCAAGTAGCTAGGCTTATCTTCCGTCAACCTAAGCATCAACACGTTAGGCCCCTGATGAAGAGCCTCCATTGGCTCCCAGTAGCCAAACGCTGTGTATTTAAAATGGGCTGCACCATCATTAAAGCCCTCGCTGACTAGGGCCCTGCCTTCATTTCCTCCACAATGCACCAATATGTTCCTTCACGTGAACTCCGCTCTTCTCACCTTAATCTGCTTATTGTCCCCACCTTCAAATGCAAAAAAATATGGTGGTCTCAGGTTTTCCTTTCTTGACCCCCGTTACTGGAATTCTCTCCCTACTGAGCTGAGATCAGTAACTGGCTACGCTCAATTCAGAACCCTTTTTAAAACCCTTCTGTTTTCACAAGCCTATGAATAAAACTCTTGTAACTCCCCTGCCGCCGTCCTCCCGCTCTCAGCGCAATGAAACCGCCTGGTGTAAGTGCGCTCTATAAATAATTTTAACATAACATAACATAACAAGCAGATGAAAATGATTAGCAATTTGAGAATAGTGAAAAGAAAGTAATGATTCCATGATTGTGCAGACCAGTACAATGCAGGCATATAAGTATGGTGTATAGTGTACACCTACTATGCGCTCCCAAACCTATATGGCCGAGATACCCGCCACCCCCTCTCAACACAATCCCCAAAAGGAGGGAAACCGGAAACAGTTCTGGAAGTTGTTGGAAGTGGGATGGAGTGACCATCCCGGCCGTATTTATTAAAACAAAATTAAAACATTAAACGTTTCATGTTATGTACAATTTCATTACCATATTGCGATGTTTGGCTAACCTTAACAGATTCTCTAATACAGAGGTTCTCCTAGCCGAACTAACAACCTACAAAAACATTTCTTGACATATTGAAATTGTACAACCTAACGTTTAAGGGCCAACGGCAAGGTCATAACCGGTGTCAAGATCCCTAACCAGACTTACCCCTCCCACTTGGGATGGGCGACAGCACGGAGGCGTACCTCAAGTGCAACTACTACCAATTTCCCTTGACTTGACGGGGGCACCTAAAAACTCGACGCCAGTTAAAGGTCGTTCGAATACTCGTGTGAGGTATCTAGAAGGTATCGTGGACCTTATCCCAACCCCACACAACTTACCGCATCTGCCGTCGCAGATGTCACTGGCCCCGGGAAATTCCCCAGGAGGGGGCTGTAACCCCTCCTACAAAGGAAGGGGCCTTGACCGCCTTTCCTTTACTTCCGGCGACCCATCCTTAGAAGGGACCGCCTCCCCATTGAGGGGCCAATGGCCACCTCTCCCGAGCGCTCCCATCCGTGTTGGGTGACGCCCACTCATAGGGATCTACTAATTAGTGCTCACCGATCATGACCTTACCGCCTACCAAAATAAATACGACAGTGCAAATTAACCTAAGAATACATTGGCCACTATGACCGAAAGAGCATGCATCAAAATTCAACACTAAACTGAATATCTTTAATGGCAAACATACTCAAAAACGACCATTCTTTATTAACTCAAAATCAACATGGCACTACAACCTGTAAACGAAAACAGAAACAAAATTAATCAACTTTATTATACACAACTGGCTGTCTTCAGGGGCTGGTGGGTGGGTCAAAATTGGCTCTTCGTTCTGTCCCGAGCTCACGTGCAGCGAGGAGGTGCAGCTTCAGAGCACAAGAACAAGAGGATGTCTTCTGGTCTTGCGTCCCTTTTTATCCGTCTTCAGGGCGGGCGTATACCCGCCCCTGCCTGCCCTGAGGGCGTGGCTGGCTGCGTCGGTGTCTAGGCCAGCCCACTCTAGGGCGGGAACGAGCGCGCCCCAGCTACGCCGCTTCGGGCATACCAGCTGAGACGCGCCTCCCGCCCCAAAATGGCTTCCCGGGGGGATCGAGGCACTCGGCCATACGTTCGGGGGGACCGAGTTGGTCGCCCCTTTCCATATGGCCGAGATACCCGCCACCCCCTCTCAACACAATCCCCAAAAGGAGGGAAACCGGAAACAGTTCTTGAAGTTTTTGGAAGTGGGATGGAGTGACCATCCCGGCCGTATTTATTAAAACAAAATTAAAACATTAAACGTTTCATGTTATGTACAATTTCATTACCATATTGCGATGTTTGGCTAACCTTAACAGATTCTCTAATACAGAGGTTCTCCTAGCCGAACTAGCAACCTACAAAAACATTTCTTGACATATTGAAATTGTACAACCTAACGTTTAAGGGCCAACGGCAAGGTCATAACCGGTGTCAAGATCCCTAACCAGACTTACCCCTCCCACTTGGGATGGGCGACAGCACGGAGGCGTACCTCAAGTGCAACTACTACCAATTTCCCTTGACTTGACGGGGGCACCTAAAAACTCGACGCCAGTTAAAGGTCGTTCGAATACTCGTGTGAGGTATCTAGAAGGTATCGTGGACCTTATCCCAACCCCACACAACTTACCGCATCTGCCGTCGCAGATGTCACTGGCCCCGGGAAATTCCCCAGGAGGGGGCTGTAACCCCTCCTACAAAGGAAGGGGCCTTGACCGCCTTTCCTTTACTTCCGGCGACCCATCCTTAGAAGGGACCGCCTCCCCATTGAGGGGCCAATGGCCACCTCTCCCGAGCGCTCCCATCCGTGTTGGGTGACGCCCACTCATAGGGATCTACTAATTAGTGCTCACCGATCATGACCTTACCGCCACAGGCCCGGATAGTTGACCGGCTATCCGGGCCCCCCACAAAAGTCCTACCTAAAGGTCATGTTTCAACGTTTTTAACCATGCTAAGAAGTCTCCTATGAGTAACTCATTTCCCACCCGAGACAAATGCACACCATCCCTTAAATACATACTGTCCTCATTAATACAACCATGCGAGATAGAATGCAATGTCCTGGAACGGAACAACCTATTCACTTTGTTATTAAGTTTACTAACAGAATGGTTCAAAGCATGAATCGAAAAAGCCCCCCGCCACACTTTTCGTGGGATCATGTGAGACCACGCAATTATGCACCCCGGAACTTTCCTTGCCAACCAACTTACAGTGGAAAGCATTGCCTCTAGGAGAAGTCGTCTACCGGTGGTGACCAAATCATTGCCCCCTAAATGTACTATGACTATAGACGGCGGTGACCTCGTCCGCCCTAACAAACCCTCAAAGAATGCCTGAAACTGGTCAATACAGAGACCGCCCCTTCCGTAGAAGGACATTCTGTACCCGTATTCCCCAGCTACGTGAATCATGTCACCTGCTTCGAATACGTCTGCGGCACGCCTCACGTATGAGTGGCCCACGACCCACACCTCCTTTCTCACAGCCGGTGATGTCTGACCGCTGGCCTGGTGTTGGGTCGACTGCATAGTCCGCCCCGCCTCGAAGGCTTGCGTAACTGAAAACCAAACAAAGACAAGAAGCGTGAGTACATTATTACAGCTTCACAACATGTGCAACCGCACATACCTCTTATAACAATTGGAGGACCAACGCCCCACTCGTTTTACTTGTTCCACATTAAGACCCCTGGCTGTAGCTTCGGTGGCAGCCCCTATCCGAAAGGAATGGGTCCCAAACTCGCCCGGGTCCAAGCCCGCTGCGGTAATTGACATCGCCAGCACCCGCTGAAACTGAAATCTCGTCAGTGGGGTGGCGTCAGCGTGTCTCAACAATGTCCCTCCCCATGATGCCACCCTTCGTGCTAGGTATTCTTCTAAACTCTTTACCGGACACATGGAGGACCCTGGAATCCTGCGAATGACTACGCAGTCCCCTATCCCATCTTGATCGGTTTTGGACCTGACAAAGGATACAGTCATCGTCTCACCCCTGATCTGAACGTGTTCCCGGCACAGACCCCCCGCAACATCCTGCTTGTTCCTTGCCACCAGCTCACTTATCCTCATTGCCCCGTGAAATGCAAGCGTAAAAGCAGCTCGGAACAAACAGGCCTCGAACTGAGACGAGCATGTGGCGGGGAGTGTGGCCAGCAACTGGGACAACCTATCCAGACCTATCGGGCGCCTCTCGTCTACTCTGCGACCCTCAAGGCGTTGCCACCCACGCAGCGCTTTCTGTACTACAAAAGACGCTGTCGGGTCCTGGATATTATGAGCCCTGGCAACAAAGGAAATAGCAGCACGATGCCTCTGGGCTGTAGCCACCGACTTCCCAGCCCTACGCAAGGACATCAGAAAATGTACTACCCAATCCTCTTGCCCCCAAAGCCCCCCTCTCTCAGTCCCCAAAAAGGCTAAATAAGCCCGAAACGCCCCTTCGTATGCCTTCCTCGTCCTTGGTGCTAGACTCTCTCCCACGAGGTAACGAAGTTCGGGGCACCGAGAGACCAGAGAGCTTCGGGAAAGGGTGCCGGCTCTGGGTCCGCTGAGGGAAGGAAACCCGAGAAAGCCTGCATTTGAAAACGAGACAGTGCATCAGCAGCCTGATTCATCACCCCTGGGACATGTTTTGCTCTGAATACCACGTTCAGTTGCATACACGGTAAGACAATTTCTTTAAGCAGCCTTAAAATCATTTTACAACGTGCTGCCTGACTGTTGATGCAGTCTACAACGGTCATATTGTCAGACCAAAATATGACGGAGTGATTTTTGAATCCATCGGGCCACGTTCTGAGGGCCACCAAAATGGGAAACAGTTCAAGGAAAGCAATATTACTCGTCAGCCCCTCTTCATGCCACCATGTTGGCCACCTTTGTGCCGACCATTTTGTGCCGAAGATGGCGCCGAAACCCATGCTTCCCGCTGAATCCGTCCATAGACCAAGCTCTTCAGAGGACAAGGCCGGTTTGTTCCAGACGACTCGACCATTGAAATCCGCCAAAAATGCTAACCAAATACGCATGTCTTGGCGGACCTCGGCCGATAATCTCGTGCGATGATGACCCTCTTTTAGGCCGACCATCGCCTGGGCAATTGAACGGGAAAAAGGGCGGGCCATCGGGATCACCCTTAGAGCAAAGTTCAACTTCCCCACCAATTGCTGCAATTGATGCAGCGTAACTTTAGAAGCATTTATACACACTTGCAGGGCTGCCCTGAATTTCGATACTTGGGGGGCTGGTAAACGGAAACAACCCTCACTAGAGTCCAACTCGATCCCCAGAAACTCGAGGCAAGTCGTGGGACCCACAGTCTTACCTGGTGCCAATGGCACGCCAAATCGATCCATTAATACACAAAATTCAGTCAAGGCCCGGGCACATTCGTCATCCCCAGCGGCCCCAAGGAACAGAAAGTCATCAAGGTAATGCATCACATTTCGAAAACCCGTTTCCTTCGTGTAAGCCCATTGTAAGAAACTACTGAATTTCTCAAAATATGCACAAGATATAGAGCACCCCATCGGCATACACCTATCCATGTAATATGAACCTTGAAACACGAATCCCAGAAGACGTTGGTCGTCCGGGTGTACCGGGAGCAAACGGAACGCTGACTCGATATCCGATTTCGCCATCAGCGTCCCGGGCCCCAGGCGATTCAAAATGGCTACGGCCTCATCGAATGATGCGTACCGCACCGAACATACCCCTGGATCAATTGCATCGTTCACAGAAAGGCCATGAGGAGCTGATAAATTGTGGATCAATCGAAACTCATCTGGGTCCTTTTTGGGGACCACCCCTAAAGGAGAACAGACAAAATTCTGTACCGGGGGAACTCTAAACGGGCCGGCAACCCGACCTCGGATAACCTCTTTCCGGATTTTGTCCTGAACTACATTCGTATGCTGTAAGACAGAAAGTTGGTTCTTACACGTCCCGACACCCTGAAAGTCCCCCACCGGGATGCGGAAACCATATGAAAAACCGTTTCGCAGCACCCCAGCAGAAGTACGATCTGGGTATTCGCTGAGCCAAGGAATCATCGCCAAGGTATCAATCGGGGTTGGTAAGGGCGCCCCTCGGACTACATTAGACCTGTTTGGCGCCTCCTCTACCCCCATTTTCACCCGTTTTGGCTCTGCACGAGGACTCAGGATGGGGGGCCCCGCAACCACTACATTCGTGCTTGAATTTACAGGATCCCGGGGGCCTAGTACATTTACCTTTGTTGAAATTGAAACAGAAACCCCTCTTCCCTGTGTTGCCAGCGGGTCTCGGATAATCGTCGGTACCCGTACCCGACCGAAAGGGCGTCCCCCCATATTGGCGGGAGAACTCACCCACAGTACTCCCCACCAACGGTATTTTCAACATCCCGGACTCTTTCATTTTATCCCATGTCAAAGAATCATAACAGTCCCAGGTTAAACTTTTGTTATGCTCCATTGCTTTCCTGAACAGGTTGTCATAACAGAACCATTGGTTACCTTGGTGCGATATCGAGTACCCCATAATTCGTGACTGATATACTGGAAACTCAGGGAGCAATTCAGGCCTACGTTCCCCCAAAATTGACGTAAAAATTCCCCATGCATTGCCCCAATTGCCAATATTCTCATTCACTTTAAAGGCGGCCATTTTTGCGCGCCAAACACTTGGATGCATCAGATCCTTCTGACTCTTAACAGTTTCAACTTCATAATGATCAACAAGCAAGGAGAAAATGTTTACGTATTCCCCAGCCCAAATCTTTTCCTTTATAGCCAAAGGAACATGTTGCCCCAATTTTTCTCTACGAGAGGGTGTTGACTCATCCCTCGCGATCGGCAATGGCCGCTTACCTGCACCGGACGCTGCTTCCGTCCCTCGTGGCTTGTCTATCGCCGCATCCGGCGCGGGCACCTTGGTTGTATCACGTTTCTCGCGCAACTGCTTTATGAGTGCTTGCGCTTCGGCAGCCATGGCGCCCCCATTACTGTCCCCCAACCATGCTGCTAACTGTGCCGCCAACTCGGGAGGCATATCCTCGGCAGATGTCGGGGTGACTACGACGGGAATCGGATTCCCTTCCTTCGGTACCGGGGCCGGTACCGGAACTGGCGCCTCGAGCGGGGAACAGGGAACCGGGACGTCTCCCCCGACCGGCCCCCTTCTCGGCTTCTTTGGCCTCCCTCCGGCCGGTGGACGCCCCGATCCCTCCTCCCCGTCTCGCTCCGCCAACTGCCTCTTTATTTCGGACATGTCCTTCATAAGGGCCCGAACCATCTGGTCAGTTGACATTCTCTTCGCGCCTTTCTTGGGCATCTCTCAGACGAAGTATCTAGAAGACAAAAAGAAAGATTAAAACGCTCAAAATTGGCTCTTCGTTCTGTCCCGAGCTCACGTGCAGCGAGGAGGTGCAGCTTCAGAGCACAAGAACAAGAGGATGTCTTCTGGTCTTGCGTCCCTTTTTATCCGTCTTCAGGGCGGGCGTATACCCGCCCCTGCCTGCCCTGAGGGCGTGGCTGGCTGCGTCGGTGTCTAGGCCAGCCCACTCTAGGGCGGGAACGAGCGCGCCCCAGCTACGCCGCTTCGGGCATACCAGCTGAGACGCGCCTCCCGCCCCAAAATGGCTTCCCGGGGGGATCGAGGCACTCGGCCATACGTTCGGGGGGACCGAGTTGGTCGCCCCTTTCCAGTTACCTAGGATGGGTGATCTGCCAATATCCCTTACTGGATGATCAAACTCCTTCAGGTCCCAGTCTCGGTCACAATTTGAACATCCATCCTCACAGAGGAAAACAGGAATCAGATGGGCTGAGACTAAATTAAAGAGTGACATCACATTTAAGGCAGAGTGCTCCTCTTATTTGGATGCAGAAATTCATGTGTATATTTAATACCTATATCTATGCTTCTATGCTAGTGCCTCAGTCTAGCTGTCATTGTTCATCCTTCCTGTGAATGCTGTGTCTCCTTACGGATGAACCATGAACAACAACATTTGCACAATGGATATTTAGGCCTTCTACCAAACGTACAAGGTGTGATGATAGTGTGCCTACAAAATGGAAATGTAAGCAATATGACTTCAGAGAAACTAATCTTGCACATCACACAAGCAAATGTGTGTCAAAAGTCATTGTGTAGAAAAAAAATCCAATTTACTAAACATGTGCATGGAAAATGGCAGTTTTGTTTTCCCAGGCCTGACCCAGCCATGTGACATTTGATCAGCACTTTCTTTGCTGTCATAAAATGCGATTGAATACAAACCGGATAGTGTTCTAACTCAAGATAAGGCTACATATGAAATTCCTTCCTTAAACACTGCAATCCCAACATTAACCATTGTTGAATCTACATGTAAACCTTGAGATTTATGAATAGTTACAGGATATGCTAGAAAAACTAGAAACTCTTTCCATCGCACATCTAAGCCTTTCACAAGCAAAAAACATACAATTATACATCCAAACTGCTTTCAACTAACAATCTGATCAAATGTAATTGCTACATACTCTATATTCATACTTGTTAGGCAAGCTAATGAAATCAATCATTTACCCACAGCACCATTAACTAATCCTTCTTCATGTATACATTTCGGCACAAAGTTACTTGACAGTTCTTGCAAACACTTCAACATTTCTCAAGTCCTGCAGCTTTTGAAACAGATTGTTCCAATGAATCCAATTTTGTTTGCAATCTTTCATTTTGGAATACTGTGACACCAAAATGTCTTCATTTTCCAATTGCAGCAATTCTTTGTTACACGGGGCGCACTCCTCTAGTGTAGGCATTAAGCACACAATTGGTTTTCCTTCTTGAATGAAAGTGAACATCATCTCTGCTGCTGTCTTGTTCAGTGGCAATACATTTTTAATAAGACAACCCCCTAGCAGATGCTTTTCGTCTTCTAAATATTCCGATATTCTGTCAGATGCTTGCCACATATTCCTAAGTAATTCTTTTAATTTTAAGTTTAAACTAATATTGAAATTTACAATGTTTCCCAAGGAATCTCTACTTTCATTGTGGAGTAGTATTTTGAACACAGACTTTCTTTTTACAGGTGTAATCTGCTGTAGGTCGCCAAAACCAATCAAGTGTTTTCCTCCAAATATAACATCATAGTCTGCTTTTTCTGTGGGTGGATACTCCATCATATGGGTGATGGATGTCCCGTCTGCCAAAATATAATAATCCCATATTATTTCAGTGCGCAGGATTTCTGTCATCGCTGTGACAGAGCAACCTGTCCACCAAAATCTAAATCAGGACCATAATTTATACCATAAGTAATACCATGCTCACCTCATCAATGATTAAAAGCTTTAACTTTTTTTGCTCACCCAACACTTCATGGCAAACTGCATATGTTTGTTATTCTACTTTGTTTTCATGCTCCACAGGCAGCATAAAAAATCGATGTAAAATTATTCCTTTGATATTATGTGTAGCTAATCCAGTGGGTGCTGTTACTACACATGGCAAATTATACTCTGTTATCTTCTATAGGTAAGAAGTCAGAACCTGAATTAAAAAGCTTTTGCTGGTGCCAGCTTGACCAATGACATACAACAGTATAGGCCTAAATGGCATGCATACCCACTCTTTCTTGTTATGAAGGAATCCATGCTCAACTTTGTCTTTCACTTCCATATTACCTACTGGCGGTCGCCAGTAGGTATATATAGTTAGGATTTTTTCCCTATGGCATTTCTGAAAATTCTATGTCTAATAACTTTAGCGTTTGTGGACGGAATCGGCTGAAATTTTCAGGAAAATGGCACATTTTGTTTCTGAGCAGCCCCTGAAAATTTGGGGGGCGGGTCGTCAAGGGGGGGCCGAGAAAAAAGGGGGGTCCCAAAACGCGTTTTTCCCATGTTAATTTCTATAGGGCGGTTGGACTCACTTTTAGGCCGAACGGCTGAATGGATTTTCACGAAACTTGGCAAAATTGTAGGGACTGTTAGCCCGATGTGCCTTTGCTAGGTCTCAATATATGTGCTTCAGTGGATTTTGAGAAATTACCGTTTAAATCAAGATATATATCTGTAACAGCGCTCCGGGCAGCGATCCGGTTAGCGAACTTTTCGCGTATCGGAACTTTGCGAAGCGAAGCTGATTGGCCCTTCGGTGTCTGTCAACATTCTAAACAGTCCGGAGCGGCCGCCATCTTGTCTCTCGGTAGGATCGAGAGACAAGAGGAGGCAAAAACAAAGGGGGAAATTACCATAAGGGGGCATAGTAGATCCTCGTTGACCCCCTAGGTTTTATGTGGAGGTTTTAAAAGGGCCTAGGAGGGTCCCAAAAAAAAATATATATATATATATTTTTTTTGCGTGGTAAGCGCCAAGTTCGCGAACCGGAAAGCGTTCTGGGCAGCGTACTTTAAGGATAAAAGAATGATAGACTTTTCTAATACTGTATGTTAATTATTTGTTGTTTTTGTTCGTTTTATTTATTTATTTATTTATTTTGATTTAAAAAAAAATTATTTATTATTTTCATAGTTCATTAAAACTTCCAGCATTATATCATCTGGTATCTCGTCGAACATGGATGTTTCTGTCTCTTGTAAGGTTTGAATAAATTGTTCGTCAAAAGATTGATCCATAAAATCTTCATCCACATTTTCTTCAGTTACAATGTCTTCGGATGTAATCTCGAAGGAAACATTAGTTTCTTCTTGCTCCCCTTCCATTTTTTTGCTGTAAATTGCATTAAAAAAAAATTATATTAGAAGACTTAGGGCACTGTTGGGTTTAAGTTCAGACATGTCGTTCTGTTTTTTTAACAGTGAAGTTAAAGTAAGTAAATTCATAATTATAGCAGAGAAGTGTAAGTCAATCAATAAATGTAACAGAGGAGGTTATCTGTATCTATAACTATAGCAGGGGGTCAGTAAATAATTATCAATAAACATTTTTACAAATTAATTTAAAGTGCCACTTACAAATTATCAAATAACTTTACAGGGAGGTGAAAAGGCTCTTGAAATGTAGTTCAGGAAGTAGCAGTGAAAATGGCTGTGTTTCCTTCTCTTCCTTTATATATATTCAGGTATATAACCAATCAAATGTCAGGTAATAAAAATTGTAAATGAAAGTAAAGTTTTCATTGGTTGTCAATTCTAATATTTTAGATGTGTTTTGTGAAGTAATTTACCTCAGGGTATTTAGATAGGTGTGCAGGCTAAATGGCTAAATGAAATTTCAATCAAATTTGTGAGAATGAAAGGGATTGTTATGTAGTATGAGGTAATCTATATTTGGTGAGAGTGTCTCTAGTCGTTTTTCTGCTAATTACTTTCCCACCTTTTTTTAGGACCGCTTTCCGGAAAGCGGCCCGGTTAGCGAACCTTAAGCGTCACGGGAGTCCACCATTTTGTGTTTCGGTCGCATTAAGATACAAGGTGGAGGGCAAATAATGTTCAGAATGTGTAGAAGGGGGCACGGTAGACTTATCTTGACCCCCTAGGTTTTCTGAGGGTGGCTGAGGAGGTTTAAATGTGCGGAAAAAAAACATTTTTTTAAAAAATTCCGCGAGGTTAGCTTTCGGTTAGCGAACCGGGGAGCGTATTTTGTGGAAAATTAGCGAAAAAAGTTAGAAAAAAATAATAATTGTGAGTGATTAGATGAAGGGTAGCTCTGAGAAGAGCTTTTGGGTTTATGGTACATTTAGGTACTTATAAGTAGGTACCAATGCACATTCTTAAATTCAGAATGAAAATTCTGTTGCCCTCATCTGAGAAGTGAACTCCATCTCCTCTGTAGATATCTTGCATGTAGTAACGCAAGTTATTGTTGTACAGGGAGCCCATTCCATGGTCTCTCATGTAAGCTGAAACAGATTTGTTTACATGCTTCCTCGATTTCTCAATTTGTGGACAAAATTGGTTGGACCACCTCCATTTCTGTCTTTGGCATATATTGGAATATACCAAGGCAGTTTGAGGAAAAAGTGCCATTAATTGCTCAAAGGTGTCCTTTAATAGCATTTCCAGACCTACTCCTGTCAAAGTGCCCAAATCATTACCTCCACAGTGCACAATTAACAGGTCAGGTTTTGGCAAATGCATAAAGGTTTTCACCAATGGTATCAATTGGTGACATTTTAATCCTCTTTAGCCCAACCACTTAATTTCCACATCTTGTAAATTGAGGTTGTGTAAATTTCTGTTCTCGGCATACCTTTGAGCCCAGTGGATGTAACTATGTCCAACAATCCAGACGTTAAACATGGTGGGAGAAGGTTGTGCTGCAGTCAGATGAAGTGTGGTAATGAAAGGGCAGTTGAAACAGTAGGAGTTTGTAAAGAAAAAAAACTGTGGATTTCCAATGCTAATGATTCATTAGGAGTGATTGGTGTATTTCCATTTCTGAAAACATAAAGTTAGGGTGCATGGATGTGTTCTTTGAAAGATGTTATTTGAATGGTCAAGGAAGAAACTTTTAATGAAAGATTGCACTGGATACGCAGGTGCACTGAGAGTTCAGAGTTCAATTGAAACATTGTTGTGTGAATTTGCAAACATGAGAGGTCTTCCAGGAGGTGGTTGCTATGGAAAAAAGGCAGAGAGGGCAGAGGGGGGAAGGGTTTTGATTTGAAAAAAGTGAGGGAAGAGTTATGATTGGCTAATATGAGAGATATGTGAAATGAATATCTGTATTTCTGTGCTTTCAATAGCTGCAGCTTCTGGAGTGCATCGTTTTTCTTCTGCTGAAGACAATTTGGTGTATTTCTGAGACTGTTTTCAAAACTCAAAAAGTATTTGCTAAGGTGAGAAAAGATTTATTTATTTTAGATAGAGAATAGTATGAATTAAGGAGAAAATAATGAAGAAAGCAGTGTTTTTAAACTGTGGCTTTGTCTGTAGTGATATAGAAATAGATTGTGTTACTTAGAGAAATTGTAATTGCATATTCGGTGTAGCATTCTGGAATGCAGTTATACAAGTTATTGTTGTATATGAAGCCCAGTCCATGGTCTCTTATGTAAGCTGAAACAGATATGTTGTTTATAAAAATAGTTTTTGAAATCAATTACATTTCTGCATATGTACTGCTAGAGCTTCATAGGTTGTTTTGGGTCATATTTATAAGGCATTTGAGTGTCTTTGATGTTATTTTTCCTTTTTAAATGGAAAGCGTTCCTCATGGGGCTCTGAGCAGTTCTTAGCCATGTTATTTAATGGGAAGTGGATAACATGGCTCAGAGCATTTGCTGGACAATGCATGAATATCGCTGACTTTTCAACGATATTCATGCATTGCGGCCGTTTTTTTTCGCATTTGCGAGCAGTTCTTCGCCATGTTATCCAATGGGAGGTGGATAACATGGCTAAGAGCATCTGTTGGATAATGCATGAATATCGTTCACTTTTCAGCGATATTTATGCATTGCGGCCGTTTTTTTCGCATTTGCGATAAACCTTGCTAAGGAGAAAATGATGAAGAAAGATGTGTTTTTAAACTGTGGCTTTGTCTGTAGTGATATAGAAGTAGATTTTGTTACTTTGAGAAATTGTAATTGCATAATCGGTGTAGCATTCTGGCATGCAGTAATACAAGTTATTGTTGTATATGAAGCCCATTCCATGGTCTCTTATGTAAGCTGAAACAGATATGTTGTTTTTAAAATCCATTTTTGAAATCAATTACATTTCTGGATATGTACTGCTAGAGCTTTGGGTCATATTTATAAGGCATTTGAGTGTAATTGATGTTATTTTTTTCCTTTTTAAATGGAAAGCATTCCTCATGGGGCAAGTGTCTTGTAAATACGCTCCCTCCTGTGCTTGGCAAATTTAGATTTTGATTATGGGAGTTACATAGCCATGTTAATAATGTCCAAAAAATGGTGCTAGGGCATTCCAGAAAACGCTTTCATGTGTCTCAAGGATATTTTCAGTCATTTCCTCTTGAATGCAGGTATACAATTGATTTATATGTTGTGTTTAAAAACGATTCTTTTCTATAATGTTATTTTTTCCTTTTTAAATGGAAAGCGTTCCTCATGGGACCATGAGCAGTTCTTAGCCATGTTATCCAATGGGAGGTGGATAACATGGCTAAAAGCATATGCTGGATAATGCATGAATATCGCTGACTTTTCAGCAATATTGATGCATTGCGGCCGCTTCTTATCGCATTTGCGAGCAGTTCTTAGCCATGTTATCTAATGAGAGGTGGATAACATGGCTAAGAGCATTTGCTGGATAATGCATGAATATTGCTGACTTTTCAGCGATATTCATGCATTGCGGCCGTTTTTTATCGCATTTGCGATAAACCTTGCTAATAGCAAGGTTTATCTGCGATAAAAATCGTCGATGTGCGGCGATAATTTTTGTCTCTAAAGAAGTTATCGCTAGTGGTTCGTAATATACCCCCGCGTTTTTGGTTGCAGGAATCGGGAGGCGGGAGAGTAGCACTGAAATCAGTAGTCTGACGCCTGAATCGGGAGGGTTGGCATGTGTGGATTCTCTACAGCTGGGGCTAGGTGATAGCCTGGGACCGGCCTGGCATCTAAAATGGCTGCCGTGCACGACAAAATTGTGTCATTGTAAAAAAGACAAGATTGCGCAGACAATGTTTATCAATAAGGATTCATTTATAACGAAATATTTTATCGCACTGACAAATTGGTTGTCAACACTTCCCGATTTCCTTCCAATCGAACGTTAACAGACGTGACGCAGCAAAGAAAAAAAAAAGTTCACGCAGAGCCGCTGGAACACATGTATCAACATATATGAGCCTTCTCAGCCACCCTCAGAAAATATAAGGGATTAGGATACGTCTCCCGCACCCCCTTATACTTAGTAATTTAATTCAAACGAAGCACAAAATGGTCTCCCGCACCCCCTTATACCTATTCCCGTTTTGCCAGCAGTTTGCGGCCCAGTTCGGTGTTCGGAAAGCGCTTCTACCGTGAAAAATATATTTTTTTTATTTTCCCCACGGGACCCTTTAAAAACCCCAACATCATTCCTAGGGGGTCAAGAGGGGTATACCTTGCCCCCTTTCATTAAATTCCCCCTTCGTTTTTCACCTCTTCTTCTCTCTCGATCCTACCGAGAGATAAGATGGCGGCCGCTCCGGTCTGTTTAGAATGTTGACAGACACCGGAGAGCCAATCAGCTTTCTGCGCGCAAAGTTCCGTTTCGCAGGTGGGAGCGTATTTATAAGAAACTTGCACCATGAACAACGCTTTCCATTTAAAAAGGAAAAATAACATTATAGACACTCATATGCCTTATAAATATGACCCAAAGCAACCTATAAAGCTCTAGCAGTACATATCCAGAAATGTAATTGATTTCAAAAAATCGTTTATAAACACGGCACATAAATCAATTGTATATCTGCATTCAAGAGGAAATGACTGAAAATGTCCTTGTGATGCAGTGCTGGTGCAAAAGATTATTGATCATGCTTTTGAAATTAAGCGGAAGTTGTTTATTTTGGTAATCAATAGAATTAGGAAACTAAGCAAGGTAATTTCTGATTTCAAAACAAACAGTAGATGGAAGAGAGTAGTAAATAGTAGTAACTTTTGTGAAGTTTTTTCCGGAGAATGGATGCATAGTTCAAGTTCTGAGGCATTTTTTAATGAGGAGAGTTATTTTCAGGATAATGATTTGATGTTTGCAGTTGACACCAGTGGTCGAGCTTATGAAGTGAAGGATGGTTGTCCAGTTGAAAAGGAAAAACTTGTGACAACAGAGACAGAAGAGGTGCTAAGTGATGAGGTTTTAGGAAGACGTCCTAAGGGTCCTGTGTACATTTGGAAGTGTAGTTCTATTTGCAGTGTGCGACAGGTTTCCATCAATTTGCTTTGTGATTTTATACGGACATTTAATAAGAAAAGTTTGAAGCAGAAAATGAAGTTGTTGCAAAATTTAGATCCTTGCAGAGTGAGACAAATGACAGGTTTGCGTGGTCATTCACTGGCTTGTCTTTCCAGGAGAGTATGCCAGAGTGTTTTTCATCATTTCAGGATGGTAGCAGTGCATCATAATAAAGTGAGAAAATTAGTGAGAATGTTGTATTATGCTAAGAGTCCAGCAATTATGCTTAAACAATTATGTGCTGCTCTTTTGCATGGTTCAGAAATAGATGTGAAGAATATTTGTGAAGAAATTGAGTTTTGTTACTTTAGTAGTAAAGATGAGAATGTTCAAATTGACGGTAGAGGGTAATGTTGAAGATAATGTACAGGTTTCCAGTACAGATAATTTTCAGAAGGAAATTGCCACTTTTCAGATGAAATCAAGTGAGAGGCCTAATTTCACTTGTGTATGTTGTCGACGCACTTATTATAAGAATCAGACTAAAGTAGTGGATTTATATGCAAAAAGTGAAAGGGAAAATAATAGTGAATGGAAGGATTTTGCCACATACTTGATGGTAGAAAATTATTTTGATTTAGGATCGGATCAACGAGTGTGTACTTATTGTTGTAATAAATTAAACCAAAACCAGATGCCTGCTAGGGCAGTACATAATAATCTGGAATTGGTTGAGGTTCCTTCTGAATTGAAGGATTTAAATACTTATGAATGTATTTTGATTCAAAGTATCCATCCCTTTCAGGCTATTGTAAGAATGGAGCCAAAGACAGGGAAGTTGCCTCCAGCAGATTTACAGCGAGGATTAAAGGGAAGAGTTGTTTATTTGCCTCTAGATTTGAACAAAAACATTAACACAATTGGAATAGAAAAAGTGGAAGAGGAACCTCTGGTTATCTTAGTTAATGGGGTTCCGACAAAGAATAAGAAAATATGGCAAGATTTAGTGGATGTTAGGAAAGTCAAAAAAGCAACAGTGTATTTGAAGACAAATATTAAGTACTATAAGAATGTATATGTTGCAGAAGAGGAAGTAAGTGATGAAGAGGATAGCGATTTGTGTGCTGGCCAAATTGAGAAAGTAGAGGCCTCTAAAAGTGAAGAAATATATGAACATTATAGTGTTCATCCTTTGCATTCCAAGGAAGTCATGGGGAATGCTATTGAGTTGTTTCAAATGAAACAAGCTAAAGGGAGTCCCATTAGTGTTTGGGAGGAAAGTTTGGAAGCTCGGTGTTTCCCACAGCTATTTCCCACAGGTCGAGGAGGAAGATATGATGAGCGACCTCATCAAATTCCTGCGTCTGAATACCGGACTTTACGATTGTATGCAGACGATCCTAGGTTTCGTCAATGCATTCCATATTTGTTTCATCTCCTGTTTGAAAGCGATCTGTCTGGACTGTCATATGCAGTTAACCACATCTTAAAAAGTGGTATACAGATGCGAAATATCTCGGCAAGGGACTTTATGCATAAAGTCAATGTCCAAGACAGTATTTTGGATTCTCACTTAATTAATCTCATGGCGTGTCAGCGTGGTACTAATGAGTACTGGTACCGTCGTCATGGTGATTTAAAATATATGCTGAGGAACTTAGGAACTCCGACATGGTTCCTCACTCTGAGCTGTGCCGAGTATGGCTGGGAAGACTTACTTGAATTTCTACGAGAGGCAAATGGAAATATTGAAAACATTGAATTCAAGACACCTGGAGAACTGTGTTCTTTGGATCCTGTGAATGTATGCAGGTACTTCAATCATAGATTTGAAGCTATGATGTCTTTCATCACAAATAAGAAGAATCCACCTCTTGGAGAGGTGTTGGATTTCTTCTGGAGAAAGGAGTACCAAGCAAGAGGTGCTCCTCATATACATATGTTGTTGTGGATCAAGGATGCACCTAAATTTGGAACAGATCCGGATGACTTAGTGATGAATTTCATAGAACAGTATTCTACGTGTGCTGTTCCAAACGCAACGGAGAAGAAAAGCCTAAGAGAACAAGTTTTACGTTTCCAAAGCCATCGTTGTGGAAAGTACTGTCGTCGTAAATTCAGAAACAAGGACAAGTTCTACACCAAATGTCGTTTCAACTTTCCACGACCGGTGATTTCTAAAGGAAAAGTGAACAGTTTGATGTCTTCACTGCGACATAATGTGACGAGGAAATCACCCAAAAATACATACAATTTGAAAAGGAACGAAGAGTCCAAGTACATAAACGACTACAACCCAGTGATTTTGTCCATGTGGAATGCTAACATGGATATACAGTTTGTGGGTGACAACTGTATGGCTGTGGCTCGGTATGTGACATCTTACATCACCAAAAAAGAAAAGACAGAACTGAAGGATATGTGGGAGGACATTTCCCATGAAAAGAGCCTCAGCAAGAAGTTGTACAGTTTCAGTCTGAAGATGTTGTCGCATCGAGAAATCGGAGCTTACGAATGTTCAGATCGATTGTCTTCAGCAAGTCTCTATGCCAAATCCAGGAGTATTGTTTGGGCGAGTCTTGGTCTTGCTGCAACGCGAAATCGGGTTCTAAAACCTGTCCGGGAAATTGAATATTTGGCAGAAAAGGAACCAAACAGTACCGACATTTTGAAGACCAACATGTTGGATACATATTATCCAAATCGAAGCAGTCACCTTGAGAATGTTTGTCTATATGAGGTTCTACAAAATTATATATTCAAGAGGAACATAAAAGAAGATATTGAGAAAGGAGTGTATGCTGTAATTGGAAGTGAGGGATGCCTGGTCAAGCAAAGAAAATGCCAATTAGTAAACCATCGAAAATTGAGTGGCGAATCTTCAGAAACAAAGGAGTTTTTCTATTTAGCACTTTTGCAACTTTTCAAGCCTTGGCGTGCAGAAGAGGAACTGCTTGGAGATTTCCTCTGTTACGAAGACTCTTTCAATGCAGCCAAGGAGTCCATAGAATGTCCTGCTTTTCCTAAATATCAAGAAATGCTAACTTTGGAAATTGAGCAGGAAGCAACGATTGCAGCCGAGATTGCCAGAGACAGTTCTCAGGACAGTCAGAGTTCTGTTTCATTGAGTCAAGATCCACTTGGAGGACCTATTATCGAAAATGAAGCTGCCACTGCTATGAATGAAGTGGAAAGAGCCATGGCACATGCTCAGGAGGAATCAGTTAACTTAGAAGACTTGGAAAAACAACTCAATGTTGAGCAGAGGAAAATATATGAAGAAGTTACCAAGCAAATTGAGCATGGATTAAGTCATGAGAAGAAAGAGTGCTCATGTACATCGTTGAAGCCTGTCCGACTGTATGTGAGTGGAGAAGCGGGAACTGGAAAAAGTTTCCTTATTAAAGCAATTTCATGCTATTTGCAGGAAAGGACTGAGTCATCGCTGTCTTGTGTTGTCACCGCTCCTACTGGACTTGCAGCACATAACATTAAAGGTATTACTTTGCATCGTCTACTGATGCTGCCGGTGGAGCATGACAACAAATTACAATATCACAAGTTATCTGGGGATGCTTGCTTTGAAGTTTCAAGAGTCTTGAGGAAAATGAAACTACTTATCATTGACGAAGTAAGCATGGTTTCCAATATCATGCTTGCCTTTGTGCATTTGAGAATGCAAGAAGTACTTAAAACTGAATATGATGTGTTATTTGGTGGCAAACACATCATTGTTTTCGGAGATCTTCTGCAGCTGACACCAGTAAAAGGAGAACCTGTGTTCAAAATACTCACACATGAAGATACCAGGAAGTGCCTAGGGAGCATTGGCAACGTCAATATATGGTTAAACTTCTATGGCTGAGATACCCGCCACCCCCTCTCAACACAATCCCCAAAAGGAGGGAAACCGGAAACAGTTCTTGAAGTTTTTGGAAGAGGGAGGGAGTGACCCTCCCCGGCCGTATTTATTAAAACAAAAAATTAAACGTTAAACAGTTCATATTAATGTACAATTTCATAACCACATTGCGATGTTTGGCTAACCTTAACAGATTCTCTAATACAGAGGTTCTCCTAGCCGAACTACCAACCTGCAAAACAGTTCTTGAAATAATGAAATTGTACATCCTAACGTTTAAGGGCCAACGGCAAGGTCGTAACCGGTGTCAAGATCCCTAACCAGAAATACCCCCCCCACTTGGGAGGGGCGACAGCACTGAGGCGTACCCCACGTGCAACTACCAATTTCCCTTTGACTTGTCGGGGGCCCCAATAAACTCGACGCCACTTAAAGGTCGTTCGAGGACTCGTGTGAGTATCTAGAAGGTAGCGTAGACCTCCCCCCAAACCCCACACAACTTACCACATCTGCCGTCGCAGACGTCACTGGCCCCGGGAAATTCCCCAGGAGGGGGCTGTAACCCCTCCTACACAGGAAGGGGCCTTGACCGCCTTTCCTTTCCTTCCGGCAGCCTCTCCTTAGACAGGACCGCCTCCCCGTTGAGGGGCCAATGGCCACCTCTCCCGAGCGCTCCCATCCGTGTTGGGTGACGCCCACTCATAGGGATCTTCCAATTACTGCTCACCGATCATGACCTTACCGCCACAGGTCCGGATAGTTGACCGGCTATCCGGACCCCCCACAAAGCTCCTACCTAAAGGTCATGCTTCAACGTTTTTAACCATGCTAAGAAGTCTCCTATGAGTAACTCATTTCCCACCCGAGACAAATGCACACCATCCCCCGAATACACACTGTCATCATTAATACATCCATGCGAAATAGAATGCAATGTCCCGGAACGGAACAACCTACTCACTTTGTTATTAAGCTTCCTAACAGAGTGATTCAAAGCAGGAATAGAAATAGCCCCCCGCCATACCTTTCGTGGGATCATATGGGACCACGCAATTGTGCACCCCGGAACTCTCCTCGCCAACCAACTTACAGTGGAAAGCATTGCCTCCAGGAGAAGTCGTCTACCGGTGGTGACCAAATCATTGCCCCCTAGATGCACTATGACTATAGACGGCGGTGACCTCGTCCGCCCTAACAAATCTTCAAAATATGCTTGAAACTGGTCAATACAGAGACCGCCTCTTCCGTAGAAGGACACCCTGTACCCGTATTCCCCAGCTACGTGAATCATGTCACCGGCTTTGAATACGTCCGCGGCACGCCTCACGTATGAGTGGCCCACGACCCACACCTCCTTTTTCACAGCCGGTGATGTCTGACCGCTGTCCCGGTGTTGGGTCGACTGCAAAGTCCGCCCCGCCTCGTAGGCTTGCGCAACTGAAAACCAAACAAAAACAAGAGGCGTGAGCACATCATTACAGCTTTACAACATGTGTAACCGCACATACCTCTTATAACAATTGGAGGACCAACGCCCCACTCGTTTCACTTGTTCAACATTAAGACCCCTGGCTGTAGCTTCTGTAGCAGCCCCTATCCGAAAGGAATGGGTCCCAAACTCGCCCGGGTTCAAGCCCGCAGCGGCAATTGACATCGCAAGCACCCGCTAAAACTGAAACCTCGTCAGTGGGGTGGCGTCCACGTGTCTCAACAAGGTCCCCCCCCATACTGCCACCCTTCGTGCTAGGTAATCTTCTAAACACTTTACCGGGCATATGGAGGACCCCGGAATCCTGCGTATGATTATGCAGTCACCCCTCCCATCTTGATCGGTCTTGGACTTGACAAAGGAGACCGTCATTGCCTCTCTTCTGATCTGAACGTGTTCTCGGCACAAACCCCCCGCCACATCCTGTTTGTTCCTTGCCACCAGTTCGCTTACTCGCATCGCCCCGTGAAATGCTAGCGTAAAAGCGGCTCGGAACAACACCGCCTCAAACGGAGATGAACATGTGGCAGGGAGTGTAGCCAACAACTGGGCCAACCTATCCAAACCTATCGGGCGCCTCTCATCTACTCTGCGACCCTCAAGGCGTTGCCACCCACGCAGCGCTTTCTGTACAACGAAAGACGCTGTCGGGTCCTGGATACTATGAGCCCTGGCAACAAAGGAAATAGCAGCACGATGCCTCTGAGCCGTAGCCACAGATTTCCCAGCCCTACGTAAGGACATCAGGAAATTCACCACCCATTCCTCATGGCCCCAAAGCTTCTCTCTATCAGTCCCCAAGAAGGCTAAATAGGACCTAAATGCCCCTTCATATGCCTTCCTCGTCCGTGGTGCTAGACTCTCTCCCACGAGGTGACGAAGTTCGGGGCACCGAGAGACCAGAGAGCTTCGGGGAAGGGTGCCGGCTCTGGGTCCGCTGAGGGAAGGAAGCCCGAGAAAGCCTGCATATGAAAACGAGACAGTGCATCAGCCGCCTGATTCTGTACCCCTGGGACATGTTTTGCTCTGAACAGCACATTCAGTTGCATGCACAACAAAACAATCTCTTTGAGTAGTCTTAAAATCAGCTTACATCGTGCTGCCTGACTATTGATGCACTCAACCACAGTCATATTGTCGGACCAAAATATCACAGAGTGATCCTTGAACCCTTCTGGCCAGGTTCTCAAGGCCACCAAAATGGGAAAAAGTTCCAAGAAAGCAATATTACTTGTCAGACCATTGTGGTGGCACCACGTCGGCCACCTTTGTGCTGACCATTTTGTGCCGAAGATGGCACCAAAACCTATGCTACCTGCAGAATCTGTCCATAGCCCCAGCTCTTCAGAGGATACGGCTGGTTTGTTCCATATGACTCGACCATTAAAGTCCGCCAGAAATGCTAACCAAATACGCACGTCCTGGCGGACCTCAGCCGATAGTCTCGTGCGGTGGTGGCCCTCCTTTAGGCCGACCATAGCTTGTGCAATTGAACGAGAAAAGGGGCGGGCCATTGGTATAACTCTCAGGGCAAAATTCAACTGTCCCACCAACTGCTGTAACTGATGCAGCGTAATTTTTGACCCATTTAGACACTCTTGCAGGGTTGCCCTGAACTTTAACACTTTGTCAGCTGGCAAACGAAAACAACCTTCTCTGGAGTCTAACTCGATCCCCAGAAACTCGAGGCGAGTCGCAGGACCCACCGTCTTACCTGGTGCCAATGGCACACCAAACTGATTCATTAATACACAAAATTCGGCCAAGGCCCGGCCACATTCAAGATCCCCGGCTGCCCCAAGGAACAGAAAATCATCCAGGTAATGCATTACATGTTGGAAACCCGTCTTCTTTGTGAAGACCCATTGCAGAAAACTACTGAATTTCTCGAAATAGGCACAAGATATAGAGCACCCCATCGGCATACACTTATCCATGTAAAAACAACCCTGAAAATTAAATCCTAGTAGACGCTGATCGTCCGGGTGTACCGGGAGCAACCGGAACGCTGACTCGATATCTGACTTCGCCATCAGCGCCCCGGGCCCCAGGCGATTCAAAATGGCTACGGCCTCATCGAAGGATGCGTACCGCACCGAACACACTTCTGGGTCTATTGCATCGTTAACAGAAAGACCACGTGGAGCTGACAAATTATGAATCAATCGAAACTCACCCGGGTCCTTCTTGGGGACCACCCCTAAAGGAGAACAAACAAAATACTGTACCGGGGGTGCAGTAAACGGGCCGGAGACACGACCTCGGATAACCTCTTTCCGGATCTTCTCCTGTACTACAGTCGTATGCTGCAGGACGGAAAGTTGATTTTTGCATATCCCGACACCCTGAAAGTCCCCCACCGGAATGCGGAAACCATATGAAAAACCGTTTCGCAGCAATCCAGCAGAAGTACGATCTGGGTATTCACTGAGCCAGGGAATCATCGCCAAGGTATCAATCGGGGTTGGTAAAGGCGCCCCTCGGACTATGTTAGACCTGTTTGGCGCCTCCCCTACCCCCATTCTCACCCGTTCTGGCTCTGCACGAGGACTCAGGATGGGACGAACCGCAACCACTACATTCGTGCTTGAAATTACACGATCCCTGTGGCCTAGTACATTTACCTTTGTTGAAATTGAAGCAGAAACCCTTTTTCCCTGCATTACTGGCAGATCTCGAGTAATCGTCGGTACTCGTACCTGACCGAAAGGGCGTCCCCGCATATTGGCGGGAGGACTCGCCAACATTGCTCCCCACCAACGGCATTTTCAACATTCCTGACTCTTTCATTTTATCCCATGTCAAAGAATCATAACAGTCCCAGGTTAAACTTTTGTTATGCTCCTTCGCCTTCCTAAAGAGATTATCATAACAGAACCAGTGGTTACCCTGGTGAGACGTCGAGTACCCCATAATTCGTGACTGATAGATTGGTAACTCAGAAAGCAATTCAGGCCTACGTTCCCCTAAGATCGACGTAAAAATCCCCCAAGCATTGCCCCAATTACCAATATTCTCATTTACTTTAAAGGCGGCCATTTTTGCGCGCCAAACACTCGGATGCATCAGATCCTTCTGACCTTTAACATGCTCCACCTCATAATGGTCGACAAGCAAGGAGAAAATGTTCACATATTCCCCTGCCCAAATCTTTTCCTTTATTGCCAAAGGAACATGTTGCCCCAACTTTTCTCTACGAGAGGGTGCTGACTCGTCCCTCGCGATCGGCAATGGCCGCTTACCTGCACCGGACGTTGCTTCTGTGGTCGCAACCGGGGCCTGCGGCTTGTCTATCACTGCCGCCGGCACGGGCACCTTGGCTGCATCTCGCTTCTCGCGCAACTGTTTGATCAGCGCTTGTGCCTCGGCAGCCGTGGCGCCCTCGCTACTGTCGCCCAACCACGCTGCTAGCTGTGCCTCCAGCTCGGGGGGCATATCCTCAGTGGATGTCGGGGTGACCACGACGGGAATCGGATTCCCCTCCACCGGTACCGGGGTTGGCGCCTCGAGCGGGGTACAGGGAACAGGGACGTCTCCCCCGGCTGGTCCCCTTCTAGGCCTCTTGGCTCTCCCTCCAGGGGTTGCTCCAGCCGATGGACGCTCCGATCCCCCCTCCCCATCTCGCTTCGCCACCTGCTTTCTCAGTTCGGACATCTCCTTCATGAGGACCCGAACCATCTGATCCGTTGTCATTCTCTTCGCGCCTTTTTTGGGCATTGTTTCCGACCAAGTATCTAGAAGACAAAAAGAAAGATTAAAACGCTCAAAATTGGCTCTTCGTTCCGTCTCGAGCTCACGTGCAGCGAGGAGGTGCAGCTTCAGAGCACAGGAACAAGAGGATGTCTTCCGGTCTTGCGTCCCTTCTTATCCGTCTTCAGGGCGGGCGTGAACCCGCCCCTGCCTGCCCCGAGGGCGTGGCCAGCTGCGTCAGTGTCTAGGCCAGCCCACTCCAGGGCGGGAAAGAGCGCGCCCCGGCTACGCCGCTTCGGGCATACCAGCCGAGACGCGCCTCCCGCCAAAAATGGCTTCCCGGGGGGATCGAGGTACTCTGCCATAAGTTCGGGGGGACCGAGTGGTCGCCCCTTTCCAAATTATGCTGAACTGCATGAAAATATGCGTCAGGCAAAAGATGAAGATTACAAGAATATTCTACAAGATATTAGAATTGGAAAAGTGACCGAGCATGGAAAAGAAGCTTTGAATGCACGATTACTTTCAAATTTATATCCCGAACAAGAGATTGTGGCTGAGAATATTTTTCAGAAAATTACTGAGAAGAAATCCGGAATATGTTTGATGCCAACTCTTGCAGAATGTGCCATCTTCAACAACAAAATGTTGAATTTAGAAAAGCAAGAGATTGTGAAACTTGAAGCTATTGACAAAATAGAGCACATGGGATCAACAATTATTTTGTCAGAAAATTTGAAATCAAAATTGGATTCATTAGAGAAGACTATATCTAAAACAGCGGGTTTTGAAAAGACTTTGAATGTGTGTTTAAATTGCCGAATCATTTTGAGAAGAAATTTACATGTTGAAAGAGGTCTGGTAAATGGATCAATGGGTAATGTTGTTGATTTTCAGAAGTACAGAAATAGAGATGGAATAGAATTTTTAAAAATTAAATTTGATGGCATTGAGGAAGTACAGCTAATTGGTCGTTGTTCTGCTAGGTTTTTGCTTGTTAAAGACTTATATGTTCGCCGTAAACAGTTTCCTGTTTGCTTGGCATATGCGGTAACAATTCATGAATCGCAAGGTTTAAGTGTAGACAGTGCATTGGTGAATATTGGCAGTTCTGTGTTCAAGGAGGGTATGGCATATGTGGCATTGTCACGAGTAAGAACTTTATCAGGATTGTACTTGATTGACTGTGATGTCACAAACATTTGTGCGGATCTAGATTGTGTTAAGGAATACAATAGGTTAAGAAGAGAGTATGCGCCACATTTGCCTCAATATCCTTTGTTTGAGAAACGTGTGGTAGGCCGCAAACGTAGAAATATCAGTAATAGTAGGGAGGTTGTTGCAAAAAGACTAAAAGTTAATGAACCGAAAATTGTTAGCAGAAAGAAAGTGGATTCTGTTGAAGATGTTGTCGGTTTTCAATTTGAAAACAGTTCTGGTGTCAACTGCTATGCAAATTTGGTTAATGTTCTCTTTTCACTAGAGAGTTTAAAAGAACAGATTCTGTTGAATTCAGAACAAATTTTATGCTGTTTATGGAATTCTGTTTTCGAGAAATGTAGCAGTGATCGAACAAAAGTAGAAAGTGTGTCTGAAGTTCGTTATCTGTTAGATGAATGTTCAGGGCAAACAGACTTCTCTGAAAATAATCAGCAAGATTGTCAGGAGTTTTTAATGTATATGCTTGATGTATTGCAAGATGAGGGTGTAGATGTAGATCACTTGTTTGGGCTTTCTTATCAATGGCAGCATGACTGCGAGAATTGTAGGGTATCAAGTACTACTAGTGTAGACTCAGAAAGATTTATATATTTAACTTTGCCAGACAGTAAATCAGTGTCCTTTAATAAGCTAGTAAAAGCAGCTGATCACAACATGGAGTGTAGCCAATGTAAATCTGAAATGATGTTAACATTATTTATACGTAGATATGGACAGTATGTCATTTTAATGATTAAACGATGTAGGCCTGATGGATCAAAATTGTCAACTTTAATAAAAAATGTTGTGGCTTCTCAGCTTTCAATATCTGGAAGGACTTTTGTAACTGTAGCAATTATCTATCACGATGGTCCTTCAACAACATCAGGACATTATACTGCTTATTTAAAGTCTCGAAACGGCTGGTCATTCTGCAATGATTCCGTTGTAACTTTCAAAAAAAAATTGCCGCTTGACCTTAAAAATTCTTACCTGGTGTTTTTAAAACCAAAATTTTAATGAAAGAATCTCGGGATTTCCTGTGAAGAATTGCAAAAGGTTCATGAAGTAGAGGGAATGTAAGTCTGCAATGCTGTCTAGATTATTGGTCCAAAACTTTTAATTATAATGTCAATTTAAAAATCCAACTATATAAACCTGATGCAAGTAAGTCTGCTTCATGGAAAGCAGTATCAGTGTCATAGGAAAAGGAGAACATGAGTGACAAAGAAGGGTAAGATATTAGTAGTCCAGGATTGTGAAAATAATCTCAAATGTTTTTTTTTTTAGAAAGTTGCGAAAATAGAAAATGTCGGGATTTGATTGGAAGAATTACAAGAGTAGCGAATCGCGGCAACATGATTTGGCCTAGTGGAAACATGTGATAGAATGAGAGAAGTGTTTTGTTCTATGTAACATATTTTTCGTATCGATGGAGGTTTTCTTTCAGAAAGTGGCGGGCTGAAAATATTTATAGCACAACAGAGTGAATGCTGTTCATAGGAGATCCTTCGACGTCATTGAAAGTAAGTTAATTTTAAGGAGTTTTGAAATCAGATTTCTTAGGTTGTATGGGTTTTTTAAACACAGTCATTTTGATTGTGTTTTTTTTCCCCGCTGTTACATGATGAATACGTTCAAGTCACTGATTTAAGTGAAATTTGATACATTCTGAGAACAGCAAAAATAAACCATAAAACATGTATAATTAATGTTCTTCTGTTTGTACTTATGATATACATTTAGAAATGTGAGGTAGATATGGAAAAACTGAGTCTTCTGTAAGTGTCAATTTTAATGCTTATAGTGCTGTATTTCCGGGTACTGTTTTTTTTAAAAAAAGGAATAGGCCTCACCTCAAAGAAAGCTCTTCAAAGCACACATCTTATTTGCATCCTGAAACTATCATTTAAAATATTAGAAACAATTTTATGATGGCTTTACATCTTTTTTGCGCTGCTATTGCATTACTATTGTGAGACATCAGCAGTGCAAAAGAAGTACCATGTTCAAAAATAGGTCTCAGTTCATCAGCATGAAGATACTGTTTATTTAAAATATATATCTTTAGGATTGTGTAGGGGACGTAGAGAAGCAGAGGCTTCTGTAAATGTCAAAATTGTTGAAAAAGTGTTTCTTCTTCAACCTTTTCCCTTTTCTTTTGTAATTTTTAAATACATGTAGTAATATTTTTGGAAATGTATGTTTTCTCTTTTACAGATTGAAAGTATGAAAAAATATTTAAAAAAGGTAACAAGAATTATAAGGTAAATGTTTTCTACTCTTTTTACCCGCAATGCACTGCTGATGATGTCACTGACACTATCTCTGATTTACTCTCTATAGCTGTCTTTCTTTTAACATTACTCTTTGTTTACTTCCCTTATACTAACTCTTCTTTTTTTAAAAAAAAATATTTTTTTGGTTCGCTTCAAGTTCGCGAACCGGTCAGCGAACTTGAAGCGAACCAAAAGAAATAGAGCTTGCTAGAGTGTTAAACATTCTAGCAATTATATTTGAAAGGGGAGGTAGTTCTGAAAAGAACTTTTTTTTAATGTTTTTGTTTTTTTAATTTTTTTTTATTTTCTGAACATTTTTTGTTTTTTTGTATTTTTAGAACAGTTTTATGTTTTTTTTGTGTTTTTCATGGAGGGGAAACAACAAAAAAACAGGCATCGAAAAGGGCTCAACAGGAGCAAAGAAAAAATTACTGCTTGGGTGGGTTAGGGCAGTTATGGTTATCATACACCAAGTTTATTAAGTTTACGCTCATGTTGCCACATGAGAGCATAGCACCACAATGTATGCACGTAAACTTCATGTGCTTGAAGTTTGGCTGTATGTTTGGCACAGTTTCCTGTGCCTCTCTTACAGTCAAATTTATATTAGAGGTTGATTTGGCCACAGGAGTTGTCGGGGGATTATCTTGCAGATCCCTTAACTCTGCCCGGCTGTAATTTAATGGATGCCACCTGACCATATGGCGATGCATAGTATAGTTGCCCATACTATACTTTTTCTCTGTGCCTCGAGATAATCTTTTTTTGCAAATTAGGCAGGTGGCATATTTGGCATTAACTTTCTTCTCCCCTTGAGGAATTGAGAAAAATTGCCAAATGAAACTTGTTTTCCTTCTGGAAACACGGGGCAACTCCGGAATAAATTCAGGTTCATCAGTGTCCTCTTCTTCTAAGTCGTCTTCTTCTTCCTCTCTGTTTGAGATGAATTGAGATGGTGGTCCTCTCTTGTCATGAGGAGGTTGAGGTGGTGGTGGGGGTTCACCAGCTGAAGCAAAGATAGAAGCCATTGTAATCAAAATGGAAAATGGTCTTTCTCTCACCAAGATGAAAGTCAGAGTGAGGAAAGAAGAAGGGGTTTACGTGATTTTGGAAAAGCAAAAGTTCGGAACCAATGAAAAGTGTTATTTTTAGGTCACATGACCTAGTCATACATCATTTGGAAACCAAAAGTGAAATGAACCAATGAAAACTTCGATAAACAAGTCACATGACTTGTTCCGCTCACGTTACGCGGTGCGCGCCGCGTTCCGCATCGTTTCCGGTTCGCGGTCCCGAGCACTTTCGGGAGCGCTAAAGCGGCGCGTCATAAGACGCATTCGCGACAATTATACGTCGCGCTTCCGCGACGCGTCACAGTCCCGCTAACGTAACGTTTACCGGTTCGCGTACTAGATCGCGGCATCAAGATGAGCTAACGGAAAGCTTCCCGGTTCGCTTACCGGAAGCGAAGAAAAAAAAAATTTCAATTAAAATTAGCAATAAACATCTAAAATATATTTTGGTTTTTAAAGTAGAATACATTTTACAGCTACAGATGTTAGCTTTTAAAAAACCAATGAAATTCACAGAAAAAACCATAGGTTATAGTCCATATATAGTTAGGAATTTGCATTTATAAAACCTTGAAAATTCAATGAAAAAACCATTGGTTATAGAACATATATAGTTAGGAATTTGCATTTACAAAACCTTGAAAATTCAATGAAAAAACCATTGGTTATAGAACATATATAGTTAGGAATTTTCATTTACAAAACCTTATTTTACTCGCATAAAACCATTGAAATTCCATATATAGTTAGATGCGCTAACTATATATCGCGCACCCGCAATCCACTGCTGATGATGTCACATATTACATCATTCATGACATGGTCAGTGACATCACTGATGACATCACTGATGACATCTCAAATGACATCACTGATGACATCACTGATGACATCTCAAATAACATCACTGATGACATCACTGATGACATCACTGATGACATCTCAAATGACATCACTGATGACATCACTGATGACATCTCAAATGACATCACTGATGACATCACTGATGACATCTCATTTGACATTACTGATCACATCACTGATGACATCATTCATGTGATAATACGATGAACCTCTTCAGACTCTAATATAACCTTAGATACACTCAGTGTAAACAGACACTCACAGACTGTCACTCATCCATGGAGTTACTCACACACCTAGTCAGTCATGCAAAGAATCAATCACACCTCCATTTCCTCAACTATACAGTTATACACACCTTACTTATTCAAACATATACTAACACATATTTACTCTCTTATTCAATCCCTGATACAAGTTCACAATGATCCATACAGCCACTCACACATTCACTGGCTCTTAGGCACAGTTATTTATATATGTCAACTTTCATATGTACTGTGTTTTACATATGTACTTACTTTGACATGTAGCACTGAGATATCCATTCACTCACCAATACACTTATGCACACAGTCAACTGCCCATACAGCTGTTTCCACATGCACTTTTGAACCCATACATCTAGTGAATCAACTGCTCACACATCTATGCACAGAGTCATACACCTCCCAGCCACACACACTCAGTCCCCCATACAAATACTTGGGCAACCAATCAATAACCCATATAGTTACACATATAGCTACTGAACAACACATGCAGCAGTTTACAGAACAACAGACATAATGATGCACAAATTAAGACAGTTTAGTCACTAACCCATGCACTCAGTGAGACACATTTAATCACTCACTCATACAGCCAGTCATGCACCTACTAAATCCTTCATCCAGACACTTATACATCCACTCATTCTTCAATATGTAAGACATATTTTAACATACAGTCACTGGATGTTGTCATCAGTGATGTCATCAGTGATGTCATTTGAGATGTCATCAGTGATGTCATCAGTGATGTCACTGACCATGTCATGAATTATGTAATATGTGACATCATCAGCAGTGGATTGCGGGTGCGCGATATATAGTTAGCTATATATGGAATTTCAATGGTTTTATGCGAGTAAAATAAGGTTTTGTAAATGAAAATTCCTAACTATATATGTTCTATAACCAATGGTTTTTTCATTGAATTTTCAAGGTTTTGTAAATGCAAATTCCTAACTATATATGTTCTATAACCAATGGTTTTTTCATTGAATTTTCAAGGTTTTATAAATGCAAATTCCTAACTATATATGGACTATAACCTATGGTTTTTTCTGTGAATATATATATATATATATATATATATATATATATATTTATATATATATATATATATATATATTAGCAGCCCGTCCCGACGTTGTACGGGAGCAACAGGCAGCTTCCCCGACCCCCGCCCGCCCCGACATGGGTCGGGGAAGCTGCCTGTTGCTCCCGGACAAAGTCGGGACGGGCTAGGCAGTGGGTTGTTTAAAAGGGTTGTATGACGATCCATCGGAAACAAAGACCGCGCTGGAGTTTTCATCGCGGTCATAACATCGCAACGGCAGTCACATCGGCAATTTTCTCATCGCACGTTGTTGCGACGCAAATGCGGGCATTTAATTGGTTAGCGTGTCACATCGGCGACTTTACATCGCGCGACATGACAACGCGATGTTTGAGCCCACACGTTTCAGACTGGACAATGGCTATGATTCTACAGACTGCACTGTCAATGTGTAATATGAAAAGTGCATTGTTATTCAAGAACCCTGACTACAAGGCAACATGTGATACGACCACGATATACAACATCGCATATACCGAAATCAAGTAAGTCAACAAACACGTTCAAATGGTAATTGAGGGAGAAGTGAGTACCTGACCCTCTCTTGCAATCCACAGCCTTCATCCTGAGCCGAATTCACTAATGTGCTTTTCTATCCGAAATCTTAGTTCTAGCAATGCCGTTCTACGCCATACACTGTGCACCGCTGGGAAATCTATACTGAGTTTAACAAACCATTGAGCACACACACGAGGAAATAAATACCTGACTGAAATATGCGGGATGTCAAATATTTTGAATGGAAAACCGAGATCAAGAAATGGTTTTTCCTCTTATTTCCCCTTTCTCCCTCAAACATGCACATTTAGTTGATGTTCGTTTTTAGCATCTACGTTTGGCAGATGTTATTCTTCTACCTGTGACTCATGAAAAAAAAATACCAGAGGCGTGTTCACCTTTCACCCGCCACCATTGAAGTTTTGCTCCAAACAGGACTTGCATCTGAAAACAATACTGCTACCTACAGGGAACTCCATTACAGTCACAGAAAATCAATGTTACTTTCAGGGCTACAGTGTGTCAGGCCCAAGGGGGGTGCCTTCAAGCCGAAGATACTGAACTCCATCGTATCTTTACGTTTCCTGTGAAGAGGAGCGATAGAAAATAGCATGCAAAAAAAAGAGGCTATATGTTTCCCTGCGCACATCGTGCTCTCGAGACTCTTGGACCTCACGAGAAACAAAAACGTAATGTTAACCTGACATAACGCAGTACCGCTAATGTTCTTCACACAGGACGTAAACAAATGCCCAGTATCAAAATGCACCGAAGGCAGACCATTAGTTTAAATACGTGCTAGTTCAGAAACCATTTGTGATGGTGCTGTGATTATTCCGAGAATTACTTTTCTTGGTCAGGCGAAAAAAATGAATCTGTTCAGCATTGCTTTGTCAGTGCGCCTAATGTGCATTCGCCCATGTGCCCAAGGTTCCATTTTTATTGGCGCTCAAGAAAATTATATTTCATAGTGTTCAGATGTGCATCACACAGAGCAATGCTATGTTGCAGTGAGATAGCGCGCTCCGAATTTCCAGGGGGGGGGGTCGTACCTAGCCACAATTTGCAGTGCTTTAGGCGGCAGTGTTCAGCCAACAGAGTGTGCGTCTCCCGCCCGGCCGGTCCCCCGTCTGCCCCGACCCCCGCTGCCTCTTAAACATGTTAAAACTACCCCACCCGCCCCGACATTGTCCATGAGACCGTCCCCCGTCTGCCCCGACCCCCCGCTGCCTTACCTCAGCTGCTGCTCCTCATTCCACCGCTCCTCGCAGGTCGTCACCGCTCCTCCCCCGCGCCATGTCCGCCGCTCCTGGATGCCGCGCTCCTGACGTCAGACGCAGGTCGCGGCCGGTGCTACTTCGAGGGGACTACTTTTTTTTAAATGTTAATTTTTTAAATCTAACTTATTTTTTAACGTTATATCGCCTACGTCCATCTGCACACCCTGAGGATTACACCAATGTATTGGGTGTGTGGATTGGCGCTGTGGTTCCCGAGTTTACCTTGCCAAAAGGTGAGAGTTCTCTCTTTATAATAGTAATATATATATATATATATATATATATATATATATATATATATATATATATATATATATATATATATATATATATATATATATATATACATATACATATATATATATATATATATATACATATATATATTACCTACTGGCGATAGCCAGTAGGTATATATAGTTAGGATTTTTTTCCTATGGGATTTTTGAAAATTCTATGTCGAATAACTTTGGCTTATGAGGACAGAATTGGCTGAAATTTTCAGGAAAATGGAACATTTTGTTTCTGAGCAGCTCCTGAAAATTTGGGGGGGTTTCGTCAAGGGGGGGCCGAGAAATAAGGGGGGTCCCAAAACGTGTTTTTCCCATGCAATTTTCCATAGGGCGGTTGGCCTCACTTTTAGCCTGAACGGCTGAATGGATTTACACCAAACTTGGCAAAATTGTAGGGACTGGTAGCCCGATGTGCCTTTGCTATGTCTCAAGATATAGGCTCCAGTGGTTTTTACGAAAATTAACTTTGAAAAATATAAATTGGGCTACATTGGGCTATATATATGTTGGAGCCCAAATGTAGCCCAATGTAGCCCAATGTAGCCCAATGTAGCCCAAAGATGGCCACCAGAGACAAAAAAAACAAATGTAGCCCAAATATCAGCCAGATGTAGCCCAACTATAGCCCAATGACAGATTGTCCCAGAGTGTTCTAAAGAACAACTAGAGTGCTAACAGTCCTACTTATTACAAAGGTATGGCACACCTGAAGCCATCTTGATTGGAATAAAGTGGTAACTCTTAAAACATTTAATTTAAAAAGGAACAAAATGAGGGGGTTCATTTTGCCATAGAAAGTATGATTAGCGAATATATGACGAAATCCCGCATACCATCAGTCCGCAAAAAAAATCCCGCATGTACTATTAGGCCGCAAATTAAAATAACGAAAACTTTTAGAACGAATATGCCTTTAGCATACACTAAACAACTAAACTACCCTAAACCCTAAAACACTACCCCCAGCATGACCCTACACTACACAAACAGTACAACACTACCCTAAACCCTAAAACACTACCCCCAGCATGACCCTACACTACACAAACACTACAACACTACCCTAAACCCTAAAACACTACCCCCAGCATGACCCTACACTACACAAACACTACAACACTACCCTAAACCCTAAAACACTACCCCCAGCATGACCCTACACTACACAAACACTACAACACTACCCTAAACCCTAAAACACTACCCCCAGCATGACCCTACACTACGCAAACACTACAACACTACCCAAAACCCTAAAACACTACACCCCAGCATGACCCTACACTACGCAAACACTACAACACTACCCTAAACCCTACAACACTACCCCCAGCATGACCCTACACTACACAAACACTACAACACAACCCTAAACCCTAAAACACTACCCCCAGCATGACCCTACACTACGCAAACACTACAACACAACCCTAAACCCTAAAACACTACCCCCAGCATGACCCTACACTACGCAAACACTACAACACTAACCTAAATCCTAAAACACTACCCCCAGCATGACCCTACACTACGCAAACACTACAACACTACCCAAAACCCTAAAACACTACACCCCAGCATGACCCTACACTACGCAAACACTACAACACTACCTTAAACCCTAAAACACTACCCCCAGCATGACCCTACACTACGCAAACACTACAACACTACCCAAAACCCTAAAACACTACACCCCAGCATGACCCTACACTACGCAAACACTACAACACTACCCTAAACCCTAAAACACTACCCCCAGCATGACCCTACACTACGCAAACACTACAACACTACCCTAAACCTTAAAACACTACCCCCAGCATGACCCTACACTACGCAAACACTACAACACTACCCAAAACCCTAAAACACTACCCCCAGCATGACCCTACACTACGCAAACACTACAACACTACCCTAAACCCTAAAACACTACCCCCAGCATGACCCTACACTACGCAAACACTACAACACTACCCTAAACCCTAAAACACTACCCTCAGCATGACCCTACACTACGCAAACACTACAACACTACCCAAAACCCTAAAACACTACCCCCAGCATGACCCTACACTACGCAAACACTACAACACTACCCAAAACCCTAAAACACTACCCCCCAGCATGACCCTACACTACGCAAACACTACAACACTACCCAAAACCCTAAAACACTACCCCCAGCATGACCCTACACTACGCAAACACTACAACACTACTCTAAACCCTAAAACACTACCCCCAGCATGACCCTACACTACGCAAACACTACAACACTACCCAAAACCCTAAAACACTACACCCCAGCATGACCCTACACTACGCAAACACTACAACACTACCCTAAACCCTAAAACACTACCCCCAGCATGACCCTACACTACGCAAACACTACAACACTACCCTAAACCCTAAAACACTACCCTCAGCATGACCCTACACTACGCAAACACTACAACACTACCCAAAACCCTAAAACACTACCCCCAGCATGACCCTACACTACGCAAACACTACAACACTACCCAAAACCCTAAAACACTACCCCCCAGCATGACCCTACACTACGCCAACACTACAACACTACCCAAAACCCTAAAACACTACCCCCAGCATGACCCTACACTACGCCAACACTACAACACTACCCAAAACCCTAAAACACTACCCCCAGCATGACCCTACACTACGCAAACACTACAACACTACCCAAAACCCTAAAACACTACACCCCAGCATGACCCTACACTACGCAAACACTACAACACTACCCAAAACCCTAAAACACTACACCCCAGCATGACCCTACACTACGCAAACACTACAACACTACCCAAAACCCTAAAACACTACCCCCAGCATGACCCTACACTACGCAAACACTACAACACTACCCAAAACCCAAAACACTACCCCCAGCATGACCCTACAATACGCAAACACTACAACACTACCCTAAACCCTAAAATACTACACCCCAGCATGACCCTACACTACGCAAACACTACAACACTACCCAAAACCCTAAAACACTACCCCCAGCATGACCCTACACTACGCAAACACTACAACACTATCCTAAACCCTAAAACACTACGCCCAGCATGACCCTACACTACGCAAACACTACAACACTACCCAAAACCCTAAAACACTACCCCCAGCATGACCCTACACTACGCAAACACTACAACACTACTCTAAACCCTAAAACACTACCCCCAGCATGACCCTACACTACGCAAACACTACAACACTACCCAAAACCCTAAAACACTACACCCCAGCATGACCCTACACTACGCAAACACTACAACACTACCCTAAACCCTAAAACACTACCCCCAGCATGACCCTACACTACGCAAACACTACAACACTACCCTAAACCCTAAAACACTACCCTCAGCATGACCCTACACTACGCAAACACTACAACACTACCCAAAACCCTAAAACACTACCCCCAGCATGACCCTACACTACGCAAACACTACAACACTACCCAAAACCCTAAAACACTACCCCCCAGCATGACCCTACACTACGCCAACACTACAACACTACCCAAAACCCTAAAACACTACCCCCAGCATGACCCTACACTACGCCAACACTACAACACTACCCAAAACCCTAAAACACTACCCCCAGCATGACCCTACACTACGCAAACACTACAACACTACCCAAAACCCTAAAACACTACACCCCAGCATGACCCTACACTACGCAAACACTACAACACTACCCAAAACCCTAAAACACTACACCCCAGCATGACCCTACACTACGCAAACACTACAACACTACCCAAAACCCTAAAACACTACCCCCAGCATGACCCTACACTACGCAAACACTACAACACTACCCAAAACCCAAAACACTACCCCCAGCATGACCCTACAATACGCAAACACTACAACACTACCCTAAACCCTAAAATACTACACCCCAGCATGACCCTACACTACGCAAACACTACAACACTACCCAAAACCCTAAAACACTACCCCCAGCATGACCCTACACTACGCAAACACTACAACACTATCCTAAACCCTAAAACACTACGCCCAGCATGACCCTACACTACGCAAACACTACAACACTACCCTAAACCCTAAAACACTAGCCCCAGCATGACCCTACACTACGCAAACACTACAACACAACCCTAAACCCTAAAACACTACCCCCAGCATGACCCTACACTACACAAACACTACAACACTACCCTGAACCCTAAAACACTACCCCCAGCATGACCCTACACTACGCAAACACTACAACACAACCCTAAACCCTAAAACACTACCCCCAGCATGACCCTACACTAAACAACCACCACAACTCTACACTACACTAACACAACACTACACTACACAACACTACACTACACTACACAATCACTAACCCACGAAAAAATTAACACAAACCCACTTACCTCTCTCGTCATCGTGGTTTTCACAACGCAAATGCATTTACCATACATGCCTTTAAAACGTAATTCTTTGTAAAGGCATGCGCGATAAATGCACATGCGTTTTGAAAAAATGCGGGATAATGGTATGCGAGCTCAATGACCTTGCGGGATAATGGTATGCGGACTGAAAGTCTGCGGGATAAAAAATGCGGGAAAATGGCTGCAAACCATGATTAGCAGCAGACTTCCCTGGTGAGCACTAGCTTTACTACAGTGATCTAATGAGCAACTAGAGTGCTAACATTCAGAATTTATGGCAAACGTGTGACACATCTGAATGCCTTCTTGATAGAACCAAAGTAACCAAGCATTGAAAATGCAATAGATCTCGCCCTCGTTTAAGTTAAAGCCATTCTGTTTGTAATGAGGTGGCTTTTTAGCTTTGCTTTTATTAGTGTTTTTAAAACTTTCATGTAAATAACGTGCATATGTATGCATATATGTATATGTATGCATGCATTTATATTTATATAGATATGCAGATTACATATGTTTATATATGTATATTACCTACTGGCGATAGCCAGTGGGTATATATAGTTAGGATTTTTTCTCTATGGGATTTCTGAAAATTCTATGTCTAATAACTTTGGCGTTTGTGGACGGAATTGGCTGAAACTTTCAGGAAAATGGCACATTTGTTTTCTGAGCAGCCCCTGAAAATTTGGTGGGGTTTCGTCAAGGGGGGGCCGAGAACAAAGGGGGGTCCCAAAACGCATTTTTCCCATTCATTTTTCCATAGGGCGGTTGGACTCACTTTTAGCTCGAACGGCTGAATAGATTTACATGAAACTTGGCAAAATTATAGATATGGTTTGCCCGACGTGCCTTTGCTATGTCTCAATATATGTGCTCCAGTGGATTTTGAGAAATTAACGTTTAAAAAAATATATATATCTGTGACAGCGCTCCGGTTAGCGCCCCGGTTCGCGTACCTGACGCGTAACGGAACTTCGCGAAGCGAATCTGATTGGCTCTCCGGTGTCTGTCAACATTCTAAACAAACCGGAGCGGCCGCCATCTTGTCTCTCGGTACGATCGTGAGACAAGATGTGGTGAAAAATGAAGGAGGAAATGAAGGAAAGGGGGCAAGGTAGACCACTCCTGACCCCCTAGGATTGATGAGGGGGATATTAAAGTGCCCCGCGGGGCAAAAAATGTTGCGATTTTACGCCGTAGAGGCGCGTCCCGGTACGCGAACCGGGCAGCTCACCGGGCAGCTCACCGGGCAGCTAACCGGGCAGCTAACCGGCAGCGTAGCTGTCAACATTGTAAACAGTCCGGAGCGGCCGCCATCTTGTCTCTCGGTAGGTTCGAGAGACAAGATGTGGTGAAAAAAGAAGGGGGAAATGAAGGAAAGGGGGCAAGGTAAACCCCTCCTGACCCCCTAGGATTGATGAGGGGGATATTAAAGTCCCCCGCGATTTTTCGCGGTAGAGGCGCTTCCCGGTACGATAACCGGGCAGCTAACCGGCAGCGTAACGGGAGTCCGCCATCTTGTGTTTTTGGAGCGTCCGGTTCGCGTACCGGGTACCGTCCCGGTAAGCGTAACAAGGGGAAAACCAAGAGAAACAGTAAAAAAAAAATTAAGGGAATAGATTTCCAGCAAACTTGGCAAAATTGTAGGGACTGTTTGTTTGATGTGCCTTTGCAAAGCCTCAAGATATGTGCACGTGTGGATTTTGTCTAATTAAGGTTAAAAAAAATATATATATCTGTCAGCGTGCTCCGGCACGCTTACGTTACGGGTTTTGTTTGCGCTGCAGAATCGATACGTCACGGTTATGCGACGCGTCATGAGGCGTCTCACGTGGCTACGTGATACGTCACGTAATAAAGAATATATTTTACAGCTATAGATATTAGCTTTTAAAAAATCAATGAAATTCACTGAAAAAACCATAGGTTATAGACCATATATAGTTAGGAATTTGCATTTACAAAACCTTGAAAATTCACTGAAAAAACCATAGGTTAGAGACCATATATAGTTAGCTGGACATTTTATTGACATAAAACCAATGAAATTCCATATATAGTTAGTTGCACTAACTATATATCGCGCACCCGCAATCCACTGCTGATGATGTCACATATTACATCATTCATGACATGGTCAGTGACATCACTGATGACATCACTGATGACATCTCAAATGACATCACTGATGACATCACTGATGACATCTCAAATGACATCAGTGATGACATCATGACACACCAATACCAGTTACTACATACGCACTCACTGATTCCTACGTCTACACACACATTCACTCATTCACCCATACAATCACTCATACATACAGTCACTCATTATTACAACACTATCATATGCACTCATACACCTATGCAGACACTCACACACTGCCACTCATCCATGGAGTTACTCACACACCTAGTCAGTCCTGTAAAGAATCAATCACACTTCCATTTCCTCATCTATACAGTTAAACACAGAACACCATACTTCAGTGACATCACTGATGACATCACTGATGACATCTCAAATGACATCACTGATGACATCTCAAATGACATCACTGATGACATCATGACACACCAATACCAGTTACTACATACGCACTCACTGATTCCTACGTCTACACACACATTCACTCATTCACCCATACAATCACTCATACATACAGTCACTCATTATTACAACACTATCATATGCACTCATACACCTAGTCAGTCCTGTGAAGAATCAATCACACTTCGATTTCCTCATCTATACAGTTAAACACAGAACACCATACTTTTCACACATATACTAACACATACTTACTCTCTTATACAATCACTGATACAAGTACACATTGATATGCACAGAGTCACACACCTCCCAGCCAGCCACACACACACTCAGTCTTCCATACATCCACTCATTCTTCAATACGTAAAACATATTTAAACTTTACAAAAACACACAGACACTAGATGATGTCATCAGTGATGTCATTTGAGATGTCATCAGTGATGTCATCAGTGATGTCATTTGAGATGTCATCAGTGATGTCATCAGTGATGTCACTGACCATGTCATGAATGATGTAATATGTGACATCATCAGCAGTGGATTGCGGGTGCGCGATATATAGTTAGTGCAACTAACTATATATGGAATTTCATTGGTTTTATGTCAATAAAATGTCCAGCTAACTATATATGGTCTCTAACCTATGGTTTTTTCAGTGAATTTTCAAGGTTTTGTAAATGCAAATTCCTAACTATATATGGTCTATAACCTATGGTTTTTTCAGTGAATATATATATATATATATATATATATATATATATATATATATATATATATATATATATATATATATATATATATATATATATATATATATATATGCTTGTCATTTAATTCTGCACCTAACTCTTCCAAATCAATAATTTCCTGTCTTCCTAGTTGTATTGCAGTCTCCACCTCATTCACTGCAATGGCTGCAGCATTTTCAATTATTGGCTGTCCAGAACAATCTTGACTTAAAGGACTTGAACTCTGGCTGCTCTGTGAACTCTTCTTAGCTATCTCAGCAGTAATTGTTTCTTCGTGTTCAATTTAATCATGTAACATTTTCAAAAAGTTAGGAAATACTGTACACTCAATGCTAAACATTGCAGCATTAAAATAGTCTTAGTTGCAGTCAAACTACTAATTCTGATTCAGAACGTCAAGGCTGAAAGAGCAGCGGAAGTGCCAAATAGAAAGATTCTCTTTTTTCAGAAGTCTGAGCACTCAGTTTGCCTACAATTAATATGACTGCCTTTGCTAATTCGTACCAAACATCTATAGCAACCAACTACTGGAAATTTACCTTCAGCTAAATTTTCTGTCACATATTTTCTACATCTGTAGTTTTAAAGCATTATTAAAGACATAGATTTTCAAGATGTGTACTCCTTTTTTTCTTTTGACAATATCTGTACTTTCTGGTTCAAATTCTGCAAGGTACTGAATTTCAGGAAAAGAGGTCAATATTTTATTTCATGTGCAAACATTTTCTCTGAACTTACAGTAGAAACTAGCTGAACTCAACCATGTACAGCATTCATAAGATCCAATTTCCTTGTGTGAAAGCATCTTCAAAGTGAAGCTGTACAGTTTCTTTGTTATAGACTTTTCAGCAGAAACTCTTCCGACATATTTGCTATCTCCGTCTTTTTATATTTTGTGGTGTATGAAATAACATAATGAGCAACAGCTATGGCGTTGTCTACCACATACTTAGGGGTCGATCAGGATGGCGGACGGAAGAGCCACCGCGGCCCGTGAGTAGGTGGAAAAAGCCTTTTCCGTGTCCGCCTGCCGCGGATACTCCGTCCGCCATATCAGGATAGGAAAACTTGTCAAATTTCCGTCCGCGACGGAAAAGCACGCTCCGCCGGCCAACTACACACGACCACGCGGCGGACGTAACAGATCCGGACGCACCGCCGTACGTACTGACGACGAAGACCGTCCCCCCAATCAAGATGGCGGAAAACACACATAAAACCGCAGCGGAAAAACAACCTGTCTGAACACGTCGGAATCCCCACAGCGAACACAGGTGACATAGCCGAGATACCCACCGCAAGCTGACCACCACCATGGACCCTGTGCTACACGCCTTCCCGATGCTCTTCGCGATCCACCACGTCCTAGTCATGGCCTACTATGGACGACGCAGGTAAGGCACAAACCATTGGCTGTCTGGAGGTGAATACCAGCAAGGGACGTGACGTAGGGAGGGGGAGTGTCATGTCACCGTAACCACTGATGAGAAGCAAATACGAATACACAATTGTAGTACGCAAGCAGGAATGACAACGAAAAACCACGAGATTTCATAGACCACCTTTATTTCACAAAATAGGGGTTCAATCACAGTGTATGCGTGAGCATGGGCAAAGTGGGCACCAGAGCAGGTACATCATAGCAGGTAACGGGAGGCCAGTATGCAGTATCAGAGCATCAACAGGGCACAGTGCAGTACACAGCAGGTACATCATAGCAGGTAACGAGAGGGCAGTATGCAGTATCAGAGCATCAACAGGGCACAGTGCAGTACACAGCAGGTACATCATAGCAGGTAACGAGAGGGCAGTATGCAGTATCAGAGCATCAACAGGGCACAGTGCAGTACACAGCAGGTACATCATAGCAGGTAACGGGAGGCCAGTATGCAGTATCAGAGCATCAACAGGGCACAGTGCAGTACACAGCAGGTACATCATAGCAGGTAACGAGAGGGCAGTATGCAGTATCAGAGCATCAACAGGGCACAGTGCAGTACACAGCAGGTACATCATAGCAGGTAACGGGAGGCCAGTATGCAGTATCAGAGCATCAACAGGGCACAGTGCAGTACACAGCAGGTACATCATAGCAGGTAACGGGAGGCCAGTATGCAGTATCAGAGCATCAACAGGGCATTGCAAAGAACAGGTCCATCAGAGGCAGCACATGAGAGGGGCCAAGTGCATGAACAGTCCATTGCACAGAACAGGTCCATCAGAGGCAGCACATGAGAGGGGCCAAGTGCATGAACAGTCCATTGCACAGAACAGGTCCATCAGAGGCAGCACATGAGAGGGGCACAGAGAATCAACAGTCCATTGCACAGAACAGGTCCATCAGAGGCAGCACATGAGAGGGGCCAAGTGCATGAACAGTCCATTGCACAGAACAGGTCCATCAGAGGCAGCACATGAGAGGGGCACAGAGAATCAACAGTCCATTGCACAGAACAGGTCCATCAGAGGCAGCACATGAGAGGGGCCAAGTGCATGAACAGTCCATTGCACAGAACAGGTCCATCAGAGGCAGCACATGAGAGGGGCACAGAGAATCAACAGGGCATTGCAAAGAACAGGTCCATCAGAGGCAGCACATGAGAGGGGCCAAGTGCATGAACAGTCCATTGCACAGAACAGGTCCATCAGAGGCAGCACATGAGAGGGGCACAGAGAATCAACAGTCCATTGCACAGAACAGGTCCATCAGAGGCAGCACATGAGAGGGGCCAAGTGCATGAACAGTCCATTGCACAGAACAGGTCCATCAGAGGCAGCACATGAGAGGGGCACAGAGAATCAACAGTCCATTGCACAGAACAGGTCCATCAGAGGCAGCACATGAGAGGGGCACAGAGAATCAACAGTCCATTGCACAGAACAGGTCCATCAGAGGCAGCACATGAGAGGGGCACAGAGAATCAACAGTCCATTGCACAGAACAGGTCCATCAGAGGCAGCACATGAGAGGGGCAGTATGCAGTATCAGAGCATCAACAGGGCACAGTGCAGTACACAGCAGGTACATCATAGCAGGTAACGAGATGGCAGTATGCAGTATCAGAGCATCAACAGGGCACAGTGCAGTACACAGCAGGTACATCATAGCAGGTAACGGGAGGGCAGTATGCAGTATCAGAGCATCAACAGGGCACAGTGCAGTACACAGCAGGTACATCATAGCAGGTAACGAGAGGGCAGTATGCAGTATCAGAGCATCAACAGGGCACAGTGCAGTACACAGCAGGTACATCATAGCAGGTAACGGGAGGCCAGTATGCAGTATCAGAGCATCAACAGGGCACAGTGCAGTACACAGCAGGTACATCATAGCAGGTAACGGGAGGCCAGTATGCAGTATCAGAGCATCAACAGGGCATTGCAAAGAACAGGTCCATCAGAGGCAGCACATGAGAGGGGCCAAGTGCATGAACAGTCCATTGCACAGAACAGGTCCATCAGAGGCAGCACATGAGAGGGGCCAAGTGCATGAACAGTCCATTGCACAGAACAGGTCCATCAGAGGCAGCACATGAGAGGGGCACAGAGAATCAACAGTCCATTGCACAGAACAGGTCCATCAGAGGCAGCACATGAGAGGGGCCAAGTGCATGAACAGTCCATTGCACAGAACAGGTCCATCAGAGGCAGCACATGAGAGGGGCACAGAGAATCAACAGTCCATTGCACAGAACAGGTCCATCAGAGGCAGCACATGAGAGGGGCCAAGTGCATGAACAGTCCATTGCACAGAACAGGTCCATCAGAGGCAGCACATGAGAGGGGCACAGAGAATCAACAGGGCATTGCAAAGAACAGGTCCATCAGAGGCAGCACATGAGAGGGGCCAAGTGCATGAACAGTCCATTGCACAGAACAGGTCCATCAGAGGCAGCACATGAGAGGGGCACAGAGAATCAACAGTCCATTGCACAGAACAGGTCCATCAGAGGCAGCACATGAGAGGGGCCAAGTGCATGAACAGTCCATTGCACAGAACAGGTCCATCAGAGGCAGCACATGAGAGGGGCACAGAGAATCAACAGTCCATTGCACAGAACAGGTCCATCAGAGGCAGCACATGAGAGGGGCACAGAGAATCAACAGTCCATTGCACAGAACAGGTCCATCAGAGGCAGCACATGAGAGGGGCACAGAGAATCAACAGTCCATTGCACAGAACAGGTCCATCAGAGGCAGCACATGAGAGGGGCAGTATGCAGTATCAGAGCATCAACAGGGCACAGTGCAGTACACAGCAGGTACATCATAGCAGGTAACGAGAGGGCAGTATGCAGTATCAGAGCATCAACAGGGCACAGTGCAGTACACAGCAGGTACATCATAGCAGGTAACGGGAGGGCAGTATGCAGTATCAGAGCATCAACAGGGCACAGTGCAGTACACAGCAGGTACATCATAGCAGGTAACGAGAGGGCAGTATGCAGTATCAGAGCATCAACAGGGCACAGTGCAGTACACAGCAGGAACATCATAGCAGGTAACGAGAGGGCAGTATGCAGTATCAAAGCATCAACAGGGCACAGTGCAGTACACAGCAGGTACATCATAGCAGGTAACGAGAGGGCAGTATGCAGTATCAGAGCATCAACAGGGCACAGTGCAGTACACAGCAGGTACATCAGAGGCTGCACAACTACGTGTCCCTACCAACCCGTCACAGGAACCACAAGAGTGCCACGCAGTTCCCAATGGACACACCATGTGAAGTAACATTTCAGTGAAGTGTACAGCACCTCACATCACAGACTCAGGGGGACTGCGTGAACCACCTGCCTCGGACACACTGGCAGCACCAGCAACAGGAGTGTGAGACACAGTCACAGCCCGAGTCACACACACATGGGCCACGGACCCAGACACACTGGCAGCACCAGCAACAGGAGTGTGAGACACAGCCACAGCCCGAGTCACACACACATGGGCCACGGACCCAGACACACTGGCAGCACCAGCAACAGGAGTGTGAGACACAGACACAGATGTAGTCACTGACACGTGAGCCACTGACCCAGACACACTGGCAGCACCAGAAACAGGAGTGTGCAACACAGCCACAGATCTCCTAACTGACACGTGAGCCATAGACCCAGATACACTGCCAGGACGTGCAACAGGAGAGGGCACAACTGACACTGTGCCACCATCTGATACATGAGAGTCAACTGCACCAGCGCCACTGGGACAACTGAAATGATGAGCCACAGGGCTGTATGGGCCAGGAGGCAGGGTGGGCCTGGGAGCTGGTGATAGGTGACCTAGAGCCAAATCGGGTGTGGCAGGTGTCAATGGTGTGTGTCTGCGTTTCTTATGGAGGTGTGAGTGCACCCTGGACAGGACTGGACTGCCAAGTGGCGGGGACTCCAAAGAATCACCACCCAGCATAGGTGGAGCAACTGCTGCCGGGGACCTGGTTTCTGGGGACGTGCTGGAGCCTGCTTGTCGTTTGCTCTGTGCCTGCCGCCTGGACTCGGAATGATGTGTAATGGGGGATGCTACAACAGGGGACACCCACCTCTGCTTCTGACTGGCCTGGATGGGAGTGGAGGTATGGGGGGACTCCGCCGCGGAGACATTAGTTTGGCGTCCAGTAGTAAACATCAGCCTCAGTGCAGCCAGGGGTGGAGTATGCCTGTCCTTGATTGCGCCAATGTCCATGCTAGATGCCTTGTCCGTAGGAGGTGCATTATCCTTAGGTGGAGTGTTGTCTCTGGATGTAGCCTGTGCCCTGCTCGCCGCCCTGTTCCTGCTAGCAGACTTGTCGTCTGTGGTGCACCTGTCTCCAGTAGACACCTGCTCTCTGTGTGTGTCCATGCCCTTGGGAGTGTCCCTTACCTCTGCTGTGGGCCTGCTCTTGGGAGTCTCCCTGCACTTAGTAGGTGCCTTAGTCTTCTCACTGTCCTTGGGAGTGTTCCTATCGACCGCTGTGGGCCTGCTCTTGGGAGTCTCCCTGCTCTTAGTAGGTGCCTTAGTCTTCTCACTGTCCTTGGGAGTGTCCCTTACCTCTGCTGTGGGCCTGCTCTTGGGAGTCTCCCTGCACTTAGTAGCTGCCTTAGTCTTCTCACTGTCCTTGGGAGTGTTCCTATCGACCGCTGTGGGCCTGCTCTTGGGAGTCTCCCTGCACTTAGTAGCTGCCTTAGTCTTCTCACTGTCCTTGGGAGTGTTCCTATCGACCGCTGTGGGCCTGCTCTTGGGAGTCTCCCTGCTCTTAGTAGGTGCCTTAGTCTTCTCACTGTCCTTGGGAGTGTCCCCTACCTCTGCTGTGGGCCTGCTCTTGGGAGTCTCCCTGCACTTAGTAGCTGCCTTAGTCTTCTCACTGTCCTTGGGAGTGTTCCTATCGACCGCTGTGGGCCTGCTCTTGGGATTCTCCCTGCTCTTAGTAGGTGCCTTAGTCTTCTGACTGGCCTTGTCCAAGGAACAGTCCATGGACATGTGAGTATCCCATGCCTTGGGAGTACCTTTTGTGTTGAATGCCTGTGTAGCTCCTGAAGGCATGTCCTCCAACAACACTTGTGGATCCTGTGTGTGTACTCCAGTGCATCTGACGTCGTGTACGTGAACAGATGTAGGTGATCTAGGGGATGTGGTATGTGCCCTGCGTGCCCTGACGTGCTGTCTGACGCTGCTTCTAGTGCAATAACCTTTATTTGAGTCTTGCTCACAATAATCACTACCCCCTGAGACATCCAGCGGTGTAGATGGGGAAACAGAAGTAGGACCCTGTTCATTCGACTGAACTATTGCAGATGACACACTGCTTGCCAATGACTGCACTGTCCTGTGTAGACCTGAAAGATCGCCATGCATCCCTTCCATGAATGCCACCACCTGCCCCAACTTCCTATCATGGTCCTGGAATGCATTTGTCATATTGGTCTGCCCCACACACAGCTGTCGCAGCAGATCAACTGCCTCAGCACACAGTGCATTTTGGCTCACCGTGGCAGGGGCAGCGGTGCCTGCACCGAACGCCACTCTGCTCCCCCTACTCCTCCGGCCACGAACAGTACATGGTGCAGTTGGTGGAAGTGTGGGCCCTGTGTGCTGTCTTCCGACAGAAGGTGATGAGTGCCCACTCCCAGTCTGTAACAACAGTGCAGGCTCACCAAGAGAGTCCGACGAGGAGGACGATGGTGTCTCCACATGCGAGTCCTCAGGGACGGTCCTGTCCCCCTCTCCGGCGCTGGCCTCCTCCGTGTCAGTCTGCGTGTGTGCGATGTCTGAGCCGGACTCATTTCCTCGGCTACTCTCCACCGTCTGTGGCAGAGTGTCCTCTGTCAAAGCTGAAATGCACAGAAAAGATGTGTGAGTCATGGGCAGACTGACGTACAGAAGGAACAGGATAGCCAAATTACATAGCAGACAAAGGTTTAGGAGCCCACATCCTGCACATGGCCCACCCCTACCACTGTAATGGCTGGATTTTCTGTTTAGATGGGATCAGCCCCCAGGGGCCCCTGTGACCCAGCCAAAACGTACTCACCTTCCCTTCTTAGATCGTATTTACACTGAGTAGATATAACGATGAATATACAGGTCGCACCTAAGAATGGGGAATGACAATATACATATATGGATTTTCTACAATATCTTATTCACATCAGTTGGCCTCGCGGTCGCCTCGACCCAGACCGTTCTACCCCAGGGCAGATCTGACACACAATCCGGCGTGTCTACACACTGGCCTGCAGAACCCAATGCTCCCTTTTCCAGCGTTCGCGATCCTGCGAAACATAAACGTCAGTATCCCCCCTGACGCTCTCACTTAGTCTTATACCACAATCCGGTGGCTTTACACGGCAGTATCCCTCCTGCCGTTCTCATTAACGCCGCATATCAACGACGACCACATTCCTATGAAACATTATTGGGATGATATCTCGACAGTCTACTTAGGATAAAACTACAATAATAACTTTGGATATGGGTCCAGATTGTATAGTGTACTCGTTGCTTTTGACATCAGAGGTTCACTCACTCCCTATTTGTGTGATCACCACTTACCTGATTGGGATTACTCGTCCATTCATGCGCCTAGCTTTCACCTAGGAGTTGCGTTTACCAAGATTGAACATAAGCACCAGGCACACGGTAATTCTATATGAATTAGGGTATTTATTAACCATAAACATAAATCACATTACTATGCAGCATTACATTTGCACAAGAAATAAAAGGGAAAGAATAGGGTGCACGCACTATAAGGATCGGTTGGACTTCACCTGGTTAATAGGAAATCGGGACTCGGCAGTCATCTAGGCTCCTGTCTCGTCTCTGGGTCCTGGCTCGCCTTGCAGTCACCCTCAGCCGTCACAGGTACACGTCTGCACTGATAGGCTCAAACTCGTCTGCTCTCCCTCAGGACCTCGGAACCTTGCTGTTAATTAGCTACCGTCTCTCTCTCTCTCTGCATTAGTGCGCTCCGCGCCACTTCTCGTTCAGTCTATTTTCAGAGAGTTTCGGTCTTAAATCTTTCTCCGACTTCAAAGATGGCGACTTGTCCACCATGAAAATGAATAATGGCAGAGATGCTAACGGCTAGATGCCGCCTACGGACTGACTGACTGAAAGACTAACACCTTCGCTAATATCAAAGCCCGTTCCTTCATGGAAATTCACGGCCAGTAACCTGCCGCCCACCAAATTCTTGTACCTCCCCGTACCAAGGACACTTTCCCAGCCGGCCGGCCTGAAGTTGTGTCTTCGGAGTGGAGAAAAATACATTCCTTCGATAAGGGTCAGCCTGAACCGGTTCTCTCCAAGCGAACAACAGCTTGAAACTAAAACATTACACTTCACCTAGAAAGCCTTCTCGAGCTACCAGGCAGAAAGCAAAATGGAGTCTGTCTCGCTTAAGGCCTACGGAGCCCATAATATACATAGCTCCATGAGAAACAGATCGGCATGTTAGCAAATGAGTAAATCATGACTAATACCCATATATCTAACCCCTAACTTAAATTCATAAGCCTTACTCTAAGGGAAATGGCACGAAAATGCCCTTATATCTATAAGACAGGGTCCCTGTCTATCGGCCTAATCCCTATGCTATGAGGGTGATAGGCTGGAGTCACTCTCCATCATTCTCCTTCTCCAGAGGGCTGGCAGAAAGACAGCCATAACATTACACCCCTTGACTTCAGTCTATCATCCACAAACTAAATGGAACTAACGTCAGTAGACGAATAATATGAAACAAAACTAACTGATCTACGACTCTTTGTAACTCTAAAAAATTGTAGCAGGGAAGGGATACACTGAATGAAGCAGCAAATCACTATAAGGACACAGACAACAATAATAACCCCTCCCAAAATTTGTCGTAAAAAATGCATGTCAGGGAGCCAATTAAAAAGCCAGTCAAAGAAACCCTGATCTATGTGTTCTCTAATTTCTGCAGTCAAGTCGTGGAGTTTATTAATGTGGGATTGGATATCTTTGGAATGGTCAGATAAATTAAAACAGCACAGACCTTCAAATTCAGAGCATTCATGCCCGTGTTTTAACAGTAAATAATCGATGGCTGCACGATTTTGTAAAATAGCTCTACGTTCACCTTGGGAATCTAATAATAAATCTGATAAAACAGTAGAAGTCTGGTTGATCGATTTAACCATCCAGCAGGCCATTTTGCCGATTGTTTTGGCATTATAAACGGCCAATGCAGGAACACCAATAATAGAAAAAGCTAAACCAAGATATTCAGATTTGGAAAAAAGATGAACAGAGGAATCACAGTCTTCATGCAATGACATAGAGTCTCGAACAATACGGGAATGTGAAGGAGGATGTGAAGAAAACATTAGCAAACTTAATCTAGTGATGGCACATGGGCCACCAGAAATATTCGCAGGAATATAGGGCCAAGATGAATTCCCGCATGAAAAGAGCCATCCAGCCGGTAACAACATTGAACGATAATGGCTAGTGGCAACAACTAAACTTTTGCAAGTCATATTGTTCTTCACTGAAAAACATGAATTAGGAAGTCTTTTCATACATAACAAACGCTGGTGAAATGAAAAAGTAGTAGCGGCTTGGAGTTTCAACCGCAAACATTCAGAGATGGCTTTAGGATTACAGGTCATCATGAAGCAAAGGTCACCAGGGGTAATGTTAAAAGTAGTGATTCTGGAATTAAGTAGGACATCTTGGTCTGGAAGAAGAGTACATGAGGGACAATATTCATGGGCCAAGAAGTCGCCCAAAATGACATTAGGTCGGGCGCTGGATATATTAAATACATGACGAAGGGTTTCAGTAGATGCGGGGACAGCGACCAAACAGGTCGATAATATGTCAGTAACGCTCTTCATGGGGGTAAGGCAAAAATGCGGAGAGTTCGTCACTCGCTTCGCGAGTGTGATCCAGAAATTGGAGGACTTCTGCCACGCGGATCGCGTAGCTCTTGTTATCCCATCACTCGGCGTCGGTAGATCCTCTCCTCTCCCGGCGTAGCAGGCCAAAAGGAGTCCAGCGCCGACACATCCTGCAGCAGCAGTCCAGAGAATGATCTGAAAGAATACAAACACAGGCCTTAATCATTCTCGTAAATAACATTTGTCAGCCGGGACAGCTTCCCAGCCATCTTTCCCTGGCTTCATCACCAAAACGGTGTTGTCATGGCCGGTCGCAATAATATCAGCCTGTTCAGGAGGATTTTTAGGCGATTGCACCCATATTTTAGCTCCAGGAAGATCAGATGATCCGAAGCCTTTATGTCCACGCACAGTTAGCAACGTTGGGGCAGAGCCTTTTTTGATCTCACCACTGAAGACAGGCATAATCAATAACTGAGCAACACGGTCAGACTTTTTGATAAACAAATCCATCTCACTGCTATTAAGCAAGAGAACCTTAACCTCTCCCTGATAATCACTGTCGATCACACCACCAAGGACTTGAACACCTTTCAGGGCCAGGCCAGATCTAGGGGCAATTAATCCAAAACTACCGGCAGGTATAGAGACACCAATGCCAGTTTCAACAATGATTCGATCTTTTCCTGGGAAGTGTACATCATTTAAAGCATGCAGGTCGAGGCCTGCGGAACCTGGGGTAGCTCTACACGGAGCCAAAGCACCGGGGGTAATTTCCCAATATGTGACCGTAGCAGCAACAGAATTAGGTTTTGCATCAACATGTGGAGGAAACAAACGCATCAAAGGAGATTCAGCATGCAACAAAGGACGATTATTAAGTATTAACAAAGCTTGAAGTAAGACATCTCTCCACTGGCTGTAACGGTCATCAGTCAACTTGCGCAACTGTTCTTTCAACAAACCATTCATTCTCTCAATCAGTCCTGAAGCTTGTGGATAATATGGAATGTGAAATACCCAGTCGATATTGTTTTCCATACAGAATTCCTGCACCAATCTTCCACGAAAGTGGGATGCATTATCCGATTGAATTTGGAATGGGACACCATAATATAGAATAATCAGTTCCAGGGTTTTAATTGTATTCACTTGGGTAGCATTCTTGCAAGGGAAAGCGACCAAAAGGCCACTATAAGTATCAACTGCTGTACAAACGTATTGACAATTTCTGCTCATAGGGAGCGGACCAATATAATCAATCTGCCAAATTTGGGCGGGCAATTTACCTCGATGTAAGTGACCTCGAACAATTTGAGGCACCTCTTTCTTTCTAGAATGCTGGCAAATGGGGCAATGTAGAATGGCATCTTTAATTAAAGAAAAGGGAATATGAATTCCTCTATCAGCAGCCCACCTGTTAGTGGCTTTCTCTCCAAAATGTCCTGCTTTCTGATGGGCCCATTTCGCCAATCCCGCCAAATCAGAATCTTGCATGTCAACCACTGCCTCAGAAATTTTAGACTGTTCATCTGCAATGTTATGGAAAAATTTGTCAAGGGAATCTATTGGAGTATGAGCATCCACGTGAAAGATTGTTACAGTACTGTGCGGAAGCAGTTCCCAAATTTCTTGCCACAATTCTTTACCCCATAATTCCTTGGAATGCAATTCCCAATTGTGCGAGTGCCATGTAGGCAACCACACCGCTAGTCCATTTGCAGTGGACCAAGAATCAGTGAAAATATGACATGTACCTGGTAACTCTTGTTTCAAAACTTGGTAAATCGCATAGAGTTCAGCATATTGACTACTCTTACCGTCTCCAGTTGTGCTCAACAATTTCTTAGTAGTCGGGTTATAGGAGACAGCTTTCCAATGTCTCTTGTCACCAATGAACTTCGCAGAACCATCCGTAAACCACACATGTTTTCTATCCTCCACGGACAGATCATCAAATGATTTACCCCACTTCACGGGAGACTCCTGCACTAAGGGAACCGAACGCTCACTCTCAGCTTCATTGGAGGGCGCCTGCGCCACTCACTCATGTAAAACCGCCACACCTTTCGGACCCACACGTGCCCTGTCCTGAATGTACCATTTCCATTTAATCACACTAGCCTCCTGAGCATGTCCAATTCGATGGGACTTCGGTGAACTCAAAACCCACTGCATGATGGGAATCTCAGGCCTCAAAATCACAGCATGGCCCAAAGTCAATTGCTCGGTGTCCACCAGAGCCCAATAACAAGCAAGCAACTGTTTTTCAAAAGGAGAGTAACGCTCACCAGCCTCTGGTAGCTTTTTGGTCCAAAAACCTAATGGCACTTTTTGTCTGCCCTGCTTTTGCCACAAACTCCAATTGGCATACAGACCTTCCACGGACACATTCAAATCCACATTACCCTCACTCACGGGCCACAAATCCAAAGCATACTGAATAGCTTCTTTAGCCAAATCAAAAGCAGTCTGTTGAGGTTCACCCCACTCAAACGCATTCTTTTTACGAGTGACTCGATACAGTGGAGCCAAGATTTGACTCAAATGTGGAATATGTTGGCGCCAAAATCCAAACAACCCAATAAAGGATTGCGCCTCTTTCCTATTTCTGGGAACAGCAAAATCAAGTATTTTACGTTTAACTTGTGGGATCACTTCTCTGTGACCTTCATGCCAATTAATTCCTAGAAATTTCACAGCTTGGGATGGAGTTTGTAATTTATCAGGATTAATTTCCCAGCCTTTTGCTCGCAAACAGTCAATGATCTGATCTAAATGAGACTGTACTTGGTCTTGCGTTTCACCTTGAATCAAAATGTCGTCAATATAATGACAAATCTGAACTTGTGGAATCGTAGGCACTTCAGACAAATGTTCCGCCACCAGCCGGTGACAGATTGTAGGGCTATGTACATAGCCTTGAGGAAGACTCCGGAACGTCATTTGACGTCCATTCCATGTAAAACTGAATTGTTCTTGGCATTCGGGGGCAATTGGAATCGAAAAGAATGCATTAGCAATATCGATAGAAGCATACCATGTACCTGGATGCTTTTGAATTCTCTCAATCAATGTAACAATGTCGGGCACTGCCACAGTCAATTTAGGTGTATGTTTGTTCAATTCTCGATAATCAACAGTCATGCGCCAAGAGTTGTCACTTTTGCGCACGGGCCAAACAGGATTATTCCAAGCGGATGTGACAGGAGTAATGACTCCCGCGTCAACCAAATCCTGAATCGTAGCTGTAATTTCTTCATGACCACCTGGGATGCGATATTGTTTCTGAGAAATCACTTTCGTTGCTAAAGGGATCTTAATAGGTGGCATGCGTAAACGGCCAACCCGTACGGGTCTGGTCGAAATGTACTGTCTAGTACCAAACTGATAGTAACCATCATCCAAATGCAAAGTCATACCTTTCAAGATGTCAATTCCAATAATATATTCCAAAAGTGGCACAACCAACACAGAGTATTCTCTACGAGGAATCCTACCAATTTTAATCTCAAGTGCAGTTTGAACTGCGGGCGTTTCTTTACCACCCAGGCCGGTAATTGTGAAAGATTGTCCATGAAATTTTCTCGACTTGCCGTGAATTAAAGTGGCCTCCGCCCCAGTATCAACCAACGCTCGGGCCCTTTGGATATTACGATGTTTCCAAAAAATCTCAATATCTACATATGGTCTGTAATCTCTGTGGGCCCACCTGCGTACCGGAGCTTGACCTATTTCCTAGTCATTTTTCCTGCGTTCAGTCAACCAAGACAGATCAGGGTAGATGTTTTCAGTTTTCTTCGGTATCAGAATTTCTTGTTCATATCCGTCTCCAGTACGAAACGGATTAGTATCATGTTCAAAAAATTGTGAATTACGGTCAGAGAGTCTATTACGATCCTCCCTCCTTCGTATATCAGGGGAATAACTCCTTGCATCTCTATGTCTGCTAGAACCACGATCATCTCTTCCCCTTTCACGATCATCCTCTCTCCCCCTCCCATCACTACGACGGGGGGAACCACCACGTTCTTGGCGCCGGTCATCACGGCGATCAGAATTCACACGTCGTCTCTCATCACCACTGTCATCCGAACCACGATCATAATCATTCTTTCGCACACGACGGGCACCTTCCTTCCGATCCAAACCACGCTTACGGAACATATCCCATAGGATATTATTGGGTTCACCATCGATCTCTTCCCTTTTCACACCATCAGCAATGAGAGCAAGAAACATGTCACGTCTAGAGAACTTATAGTCCCCACCAGTACGACCCTCAGGTCGGGATTGTCTTTCAGGTTTAAACCATTCACCCAGCTCACCAAGCTGACGAACAGACTCAAGCACAGCAGACAAAGGATTGCCAGTTTGATTAATCAATAAAGTCATCATGACCTGCTTGTAAGCAACAGGAGAAGAACGGATAATGCGATTACGCACAGAAGATGTTAAAAGACCATCCAATAATCTGTCAGCAGTACTAAGGAAGATACAGGTTTTCATGACTTCTTCCTTCAAACGTTGCGACGCATCGCGCAGAGTATACCACGGCTTTTCATCAGAGGGCCAATCAGACTCAGTTGGATATTTATGATTACAGCCATCAGACGCAAGCTGGAGCAAAGAAGTTTGAACATTACCATTAAAATTCCGAAAATGGTCCTGAATAGTAGAATCAGAACTCAAAGAGCAAAATCGTAAGCAATCAACGGCATCGAGCATAATACCGGAAGCGCCAAGCTCATAAAGGCGCACCATCCAGGTAAGCAAGGACTCACCAGGTCGTTGTTTAAATCGTTGCAGGATGTCACTGATCTCCTGCTGAGTAAAATCTTCAATACAGTCAAGAGCGATACCACCCGGATTACCAGGGGCTTGTTGTAATTTCCGTCGAAAAATCGGGTGAGCAGAAACTGCGGGAAGAGCTTCCGAGGAAGCCCGCATCTTAGATTTAACATCACAATCAGGGCAAGCTACGTCATCCACACGGGAAGAACGAGCACGGTCACAATCGGGAGCTGAATCAATGCACGAAGCAGATTTACAATCACGTCCGGAGCGAGAAGACTCGCGCTTGTCACCCTCCTCTGCCGAGGAGTCAGAAGTATGAGAATCCCAGATATTACCGTCCCACTCATCGGGGTTCCAATCCATTCCAGCTTTTGCTACAACCATACGCACTTTGCGTGAAGACACACGTCCACGACGATGTTTATACTTATATCGTGCAATACGGACCGCAGCCCTTTCGGCAATGGTCTGATATGTTTCAAGTTTATCGGCAAGCAATTTATTTTGACAACGCAACAAAGTGTGCGCATTTTGCAACTCGACACACTGTCCTTCCGAATCTTTAAACTGTTTCTGTAGTTGCACAACCCTCTCATGCATTATTCTGTATGCATTAAGAACAATCCACCCTCTGCGTCCTAAAATAGGAAGCTCATCACCCTTCACTACTGGCGCTTTCTGTAGGCACGAAATCACATCAGCAGGCTCCGCCTGCTCCAAGAATGAAGACCAATTTTCGCTCAAACCAGTAGAATCAGCCCACTCACGGGCCAAAGCCTCGTAAGGCGTAGACTCCCAGCCGGGAATCTGAATCGGTAATTTGAAAACCGACGATGATTTTTTCACAAACATAATGATACACAAAAAATATATACACAATTATAAACAAAATTTTATACGTACAAGCCGAGCGCAAACCAACGAGATGAAAACAACACAATGCACACAGGCTTCGTAAACAGTTCGTGACGCCAGATGTAATGGCTGGATTTTCTGTTTAGATGGGATCAGCCCCCAGGGGCCCCTGTGACCCAGCCAAAACGTACTCACCTTCCCTTCTTAGATCGTATTTACACTGAGTAGATATAACGATGAATATACAGGTCGCACCTAAGAATGGGGAATGACAATATACATATATGGATTTTCTACAATATCTTATTCACATCAGTTGGCCTCGCGGTCGCCTCGACCCAGACCGTTCTACCCCAGGGCAGATCTGACACACAATCCGGCGTGTCTACATACGGGCCTGCAGAACCCAATGCTCCCTTTTCCAGCGTTCGCGATCCTGCGAAACATAAACGTCAGTATCCCCCCTGACGCTCTCACTTAGTCTTATACCACAATCCGGTGGCTTTACACGGCAGTATCCCTCCTGCCGTTCTCATTAACGCCGCATATCAACGACGACCACATTCCTATGAAACATTATTGGGATGATATCTCGACAGTCTACTTAGGATAAAACTACAATAATAACTTTGGATATGGGTCCAGATTGTATAGTGTACTCGTTGCTTTTGACATCAGAGGTTCACTCACTCCCTATTTGTGTGATCACCACTTACCTGATTGGGATTACTCGTCCATTCATGCGCCTAGCTTTCACCTAGGAGTTGCGTTTACCAAGATTGAACATAAGCACCAGGCACACGGTAATTCTATATGAATTAGGGTATTTATTAACCATAAACATAAATCACATTACTATGCAGCATTACATTTGCACAAGAAATAAAAGGGAAAGAATAGGGTGCACGCACTATAAGGATCGGTTGGACTTCACCTGGTTAATAGGAAATCGGGACTCGGCAGTCATCTAGGCTCCTGTCTCGTCTCTGGGTCCTGGCTCGCCTTGCAGTCACCCTCAGCCGTCACAGGTACACGTCTGCACTGATAGGCTCAAACTCGTCTGCTCTCCCTCAGGACCTCGGAACCTTGCTGTTAATTAGCTACCGTCTCTCTCTCTCTCTGCATTAGTGCGCTCCGCGCCACTTCTCGTTCAGTCTATTTTCAGAGAGTTTCGGTCTTAAATCTTTCTCCGACTTCAAAGATGGCGACTTGTCCACCATGAAAATGAATAATGGCAGAGATGCTAACGGCTAGATGCCGCCTACGGACTGACTGACTGAAAGACTAACACCTTCGCTAATATCAAAGCCCGTTCCTTCATGGAAATTCACGGCCAGTAACCTGCCGCCCACCAAATTCTTGTACCTCCCCGTACCAAGGACACTTTCCCAGCCGGCCGGCCTGAAGTTGTGTCTTCGGAGTGGAGAAAAATACATTCCTTCGATAAGGGTCAGCCTGAACCGGTTCTCTCCAAGCGAACAACAGCTTGAAACTAAAACATTACACTTCACCTAGAAAGCCTTCTCGAGCTACCAGGCAGAAAGCAAAATGGAGTCTGTCTCGCTTAAGGCCTACGGAGCCCATAATATACATAGCTCCATGAGAAACAGATCGGCATGTTAGCAAATGAGTAAATCATGACTAATACCCATATATCTAACCCCTAACTTAAATTCATAAGCCTTACTCTAAGGGAAATGGCACGAAAATGCCCTTATATCTATAAGACAGGGTCCCTGTCTATCGGCCTAATCCCTATGCTATGAGGGTGATAGGCTGGAGTCACTCTCCATCATTCTCCTTCTCCAGAGGGCTGGCAGAAAGACAGCCATAACAACCACTCATCCTCACATTTCCTGGAATGGGGCCATGGACCACTAGGGGATGTGCATTAACACTCAAGTACTAAGCAAGTGGCGTGTCAACATGGCGGACCTGGCTGTCAAATGAGTACCACCCAATGGGACCAAGATGGCAGCACAGGCATACGTACGCAACACGGAACTCAATAGTGTGTCTGGGCACCAATACATGCATAGCACTCACAAGTTTCCTACACAGACAGTATGCTCACCGCTAGTTTGCTGTTGATCGGCACTCAGACGTTCGGCCAGTTCAGGATGCGTCACTGCAATTATACGGTGCATGAGAGGGGTCATGGAGCGTCGGGCCAGACGGGGCGTCCTTGGAATCAGGCCCAGTGTTACTTCAGCTACATTCTTGCTCAGCCTGGAAATGTCGTCCCAGCGTTTGTGGCAGTGTGTATGTCGTCTGTTGCACACCCCCAATGCCCGTACTTCCCGTGCTATGCCCCTCCACAGGTCCTTGCGAAGGTGCAGCTTGACCTACCATGATGAAAGAGAAAAGGGTTTTAGTCAGTGGACAGGTGGCCTGTGACACACATAGGGGCAAGACGTAACTGTCAGCAGACATGCACAATCGGGAACATATGTGTAGCCCACACTACACAGCTAAGATAGAAATTGGCAAGATCATTTAGCCCCCTCATGCACACCAACATGTCCCACACTGCACTTACCACCCGTCCTGGTGCGCCGTAGAGGCGTCCATAGTTGCGGAGTACACCGTCCACGAGGACATCAAGCTCCGCGGCGGTGAAGGGTCGAGACCGGATCTCATTGCCTCTCGACATGGCAAGATCACGGAGTATGGCACTAGAGCAGCAGTCGGTGGTCAGCTCAGCAGCAGCAGTAGGTCGAGGTGATGGTCACAGGCAGCAGTCGGTGGTCAGCTCAGCAGCAGCAGTAGGTCGAGGTGATGGTCACAGGCAGCAGTCGGTGGTCAGCTCAGCAGCAGCAGTAGGTCGAGGTGATGGTCACAGGCAGCACTGGTCCCCAGGGTAGGTAGCGTCGTTTTGGCCAACACACATATATAGGGCCCTCAGCACGTGTCAGTGGCATACGTCGCCAGCAATTGGTCAGCCCTGGAAGCGTGATCGTGAAATGGGCCAATGACTGGCCCATAGTTGCGGTGCACACCTTCCGCTACTTGCGATTGGCCATATGCGGCCAGCGTCCCTCTCCCCATTGGCTGCATGTGCATGGACCGTCACGGGCAGACATCGGCGACCGCACGTGCAAGCCTCAGGCACGGATGCTTCCGTTGCAACAATGTACTATCACTGGCGCCTCCATGGCGGTGCACGTACTCAGCGGGGGAGGTGCAGGCCCATACACCCTGTAGATGTAGTCAATGGACATGCCATTTCATGACCCCCCTTACAGTCACCTTGCATCATCCACCGTACACCGGCCGGAGCGGCCGGGCCTAGGACGACCGCCGTGCCCGGCCATGAACACAAGCGCCATGGCCGGGCACGGCGGTTGAACATGGCCGGGCACGGCGGTTGTTCATGGCCGGGCACGGCGGTTGAACATGGCCGGGCACGGCGGTTGTTCATGGCCGGGCACGGCGGTTGAACATGGCCGGGCACGGCGGATGTTCATGGCCGGGCACGGCGGTTGAACATGGCCGGGCACGGCGGTTGTTCATGGCCGGGCACGGCGGTTGTTCATGGCCGGGCACGGCGGTTGAACATGGCCGGGCACGGCGGTTGTTCATGGCCGGGCACGGCGGTTGAACATGGCCGGGCACGGCGGTTGTTCATGGCCGGGCACGGCGGTTGAACATGGCCGGGCACGGCGGTTGAACATGGCCGGGCACGGCGGTTGTTCATGGCCGGGCACGGCGGTTGAACATGGCCGGGCACGGCGGTTGTACATGGCCGGGCACGGCGGTCGTCCTAGGCCCGGCCGCTCCGGCCGGTGTACGGTGGATGATGCAAGGTGACTGTAAGGGGGGTCATGAAATGGCATGTCCATTGACTACATCTACAGGGTGTATGGGCCTGCACCTCCCCCGCTGAGTACGTGCACCGCCATGGAGGCGCCAGTGATAGTACATTGTTGCAACGGAAGCATCCGTGCCTGAGGCTTGCACGTGCGGTCGCCGATGTCTGCCCGTGACGGTCCATGCGCATGCAGCCAATGGGGAGAGGGACGCTGGCCGCATATGGCCTTTGGGAAGTAGCGGAAGTTGAGCACCGCCATGGCGGCGCCAATTATGTGATCTTGTCAGACGCTGCACCGTGATGTGTTGTGTGCAGTTGTGTCATGAGGGATGTGAGCGTGATTGGGAAAGGTCATATGTCATACAATATAGCATGTGTGTCCATACAATGGCAATCGGTCGGCACATTATGGGCAAAAGATGTGCATTTCTACTTGTTGACGTCGGGTGTGACCCTACAGACGTTGTTACATCTTCACAACTACACAGTACATCACGGCTGTGTGGCCAATTAATGCATCTGTTGTCAGTTTCTTGTTGTGTCGAGGTGACTACAGTGGTGGTGGTACACATGCATTCCGTGTATGTGTTTTGTACGTTGTGTCACCATGCATGTCATTTCCGTATGCACATCATTATTGGTGGTGGCATTTGTGCTTGATGACATGGCGTGTGTACACTTATCGTTTGTGTGCATGCAGTAGCATGAGTGTCTGTGATGTGTCTACGAAACATTAGGGTGATGACAGAAGTTTTGTCTAGTAAGGTACACATGTGATGGAGTTCTACACGTATGCGTCGTTTGTAAGTTGACCAAAGTTACATCTCTGTCCCACACAGGAGGGCTCCAAATGTGCTTCGGCCATACACTGTGCTGGAGGATATGGTAGACGAGGAGATCATTCGGAAATTCAGGCTGGATCGACGTCGGTTGATGGACCTTGTGGCACTATTGTCTCCTCATCTGCAGCCACGTAGAACGTATCCTGGGTCGATTACACCCACTGCAAAGGTCATGGCGGTACTACATTTCTTCGCTACTGGCACTTTTCAGTTCACTGTTGCAGTTTCCGGGGGGATGTCGCAGGCCATGTTTAGCACGGTTCTTCGGGATGTGTTGACAGCTATGATGCTCTACAAGGATGAGTACATACATTTTCCACGGCCGGAAGAGTTGCCAGCTGTCAAAGCTGCTTTCTATGCACTGGGCCACATGCCTCACGTTGTGGGCTCAATTGATGGCACACACATCGCTCTGATTCCACCACGGGCACGCGAACAAGTGTTCAGGAATCGCAAACACTTTCATTCGCTGAACGTGCAGGTGGTGTGCCTGGCGAACAACATCATCTCCCATGTGTGTGCCAGATTTCCTGGATCCGCACATGACGCCCACATCATGCGGAGCAGCAATGTCCCACGACTCATGGCAAATCTGCGACCCGGTCAAGCGTGGCTTGTTGGTGAGTGTGCAGTGGGTACTCTTGTGATCTCTGTGTTGCATGGGGTACCCACCATATATATTTCAGATGTTTGTCTCTGTCATCCCCCTACATAGGCGACTCGGCTTACCCAAACCGGCCCTGGCTCCTCAGTCCCCTACGTAATCCGAGGACGGCGGGTGACATGCGGTACAATGAGGCACATGGAAGGACACGGAGAGTCATCGAACGTACCTTTGGACTGCTGAAGTCCAGGTTTCGGTGCCTCGATAAGACCGGAGGGGCCCTGCCTTACAGACCAGGAAAAGTATGCAAGATCGTGATAGCCTGCTGCATGCTCCACAACATTGCAGTACGCAATGGCATTGAACTGCTGTTGGACCCTGAGGACGAAGGAGTGCCTCGGCCTCCCATCCCACCCATGTCCACTGATGAGGATAGTGGTGAGGAGGAAGGTGTGGACCAGAGGCGCCAGCTCATAGATCGCTACTTCCCTTGAATGTGAGTATCTACCTGTAGTGGCGGTTGACAATGCCTCATGTATGTTTGCTGGTGTTGTGTGGGTATGGGGTTAATCAGCTGGGTGTTGTTTGTGATGGTTGCACATGTGTGTCTTCATGTCTTTGGACATGGAAGTGTCCATGATGTGTGTGCTCTCATCCCATGCTTGTGTGATGGTTGTCGTTTGTGTAATGTAGCTGTGCATTGTGTTGTGATGTGTGTGAATCTCTTTACTGACGTGTGTTTGCTGTCTCTGGTTTTCTCTAGGTCACTCCCGCAGCGCCATGATCATGTACGACTATGATCCCTGTACCTGTTTACGTCTGTATCTGATGGCAATCATGTGAATAAACATGGAGGCAAAACATCATTGTGTGAATTAATGCTATTTATTTACAGGTTGTGCTTCCGTGCTGGTGAATATTTACAAGTCAGTGGGGTGGAGGGAGTTGGAGTTGAAGGTATTGGCTGAAGAAATGTCCGTGCTGACGCCACATTGGGGGGTGTCAGGGTAGACCAGCAGACCAGTGGGAATGATTGTCTGTGGGACAGGCTACTTAGCTGGGTGAATGTGTGGCACAGGCAGTGACATTGTCATGGTCATCCCCTCTTGGAGCGTGTGCCTGGCGCTCCAACACTGCTCTCAGCGTCTTTCTTACTCGGACGGCCCCTCCGTCTCTGACCTGGAACAGAGTCAGCTGGGAGGGCAGGTTGTTGATGGGCCACATCCGTCGCCAGGGGCTGAGGTGGTGGTGGCGGCGGTGGAGGCGGAGGCGGAGGTGGCGGCGGAGGCGGAGGTGGCGGGGGAGGCGGAGGTGGCGGTGGCGCTACCACACTTGGTGGAGGGGGGGGGGGGTTGTTCCGGCCAACCCATTCACTCCACATCGTTGCCTGCTGCCCCATGATCAGCAACATCTGGCCAAGGATGCCAGCGATTTGGCGCTGGGTGTTGGTGTTGTCCACTGAGTCCTGGTGTGCACGATCAGCGTTTGCCTGGGACCGGTCGTATGACGCCTGGCACCTGGCAAGAGCTTGTAGGGACTGTGCCACTGGCTGGGGTAGCTGTTCCTCCTCTGCACGGCGGTGTGTGGCTCGCCTGATTGGATGTTGTCCCGTTGGCTGTGTTTGTGGCCCACTCACCCTGCTTGTGTGTGGGGCCGTTGGACCAGCGTTGCGCGGTGGGTTCTGCTGGGTGGCAGCGGCAGGAGTCGTGGTGCTGGTGGTACTGGTGGTACTGGTGGTACTGGTGGTACTGGTGGTGGTGGGGACTGTGCAGATCACAGAGACAGGTGCCGCTGGAGTCACACATGCGACGTTGGTCTGTCCAGGGAGTCCCTGTGAGCCAGATGGCCCTGGCTGCGTGCTTGGTCCCGCTCCATCCTCCGCCCCGGAGCTGACTGTGTCCTCGTCACCAGAGAGTCCTGTAGATGTGAGAGGCGAGGCTGGCGGCCGGGTACTGGTTTCCGCAGTCAGTTGACGATCACCTGAGGGACAAGATCGAGCTGGTCAGTAATTTGGACATTACATGGGTATATGGATTTGTAGCCATTTCGGTTTCCTGTCGAACACACCCCACCCTCCACCACCACCACCACCACCCTCCCCGTGAACATGGGGGCCTGTTGGGAGTTGTAGTTTGGGCCTCTCACACACCCCACCCTCCACCACCACCACCACCACCACCACCCTCCCCGTGAACATGGGGGCCTGTTGGGAGTTGTAGTTTGGGCCTCTCACACACCCCACCCTCCACCACCACCACCACCACCACCACCCTCCCCGTGAACATGGGGGCCTGTTGGGAGTTGTAGTTTGGGCCTCTCACACACCCCACCCTCCACCACCACCACCACCACCACCACCCTCCCCGTGACCATGGGGGCCTGTTGGGAGTTGTAGTTTGGGCCTCTCACACACTCCACCCTCCACCACCACCACCACCACCACCCTCCCCGTGAACATGGGGGCCTGTTGGGAGTTGTAGTTTGGGCCTCTCACACACCCCACCCTCCACCACCACCACCACCACCCTCCCCGTGAACATGGGGGCCTGTTGGGAGTTGTAGTTTGGGCCTCTCACACACCCCACCCTCCACCACCACCACCACCACCACCACCCTCCCCGTGACCATGGGGGCCTGTTGGGAGTTGTAGTTTGGGCCTCTCACACACTCCACCCTCCACCACCACCACCACCACCACCCTCCCCGTGAACATGGGGGCCTGTTGGGAGTTGTAGTTTGGGCCTCTCACACACCCCACCCTCCACCACCACCACCACCACCACCACCCTCCCCGTGACCATGGGGGCCTGTTGGGAGTTGTAGTTTGGGCCTCTCACACACCCCACCCTCCACCACCACCACCACCACCACCACCCTCCCCGTGACCATGGGGGCCTGTTGGGAGTTGTAGTTTGGGCCTCTCACACACCCCACCCTCCACCACCACCACCACCACCACCACCCTCCCCGTGACCATGGGGGCCTGTTGGGAGTTGTAGTTTGGGCCTCTCACACACCCCACCCTCCACCACCACCACCACCACCACCACCCTCCCCGTGAACATGGGGGCCTGTTGGGAGTTGTAGTTTGGGCCTCTCACACACCCCACCCTCCACCACCACCACCACCACCACCACCCTCCCCGTGAACATGGGGGCCTGTTGGGAGCCATGGACATGTTAGTGAGTTGGTGTCGAACGTGCATGGTTTGGGGCGTGGGGGATCTTTCTTCTCAGTTGTGTGAGCCTGACCATGTCGTGCTGATCGTGGTGTTGGTTTGTACTCACCAGTCTCTTCTCCTTCGTCAAGTCCGTCTAGGCTCTCTCGGTGCAGTATCCCCAGCACCTTCTCCTCCCAATCTGTGTAGGGTAATGGCTCCGGGGGTGTGCCACCGCCAGTATGATTGGCTCTAGTGACGTTTTTCGCTCGGATGCCCTTGACCCTGGTCTTCAGGTCATGCCACCGCCTCTGAATGTCATGCTTCGTCCTCGGCACAGTCCCCGACGCATTCACCCGAGTGACGATTCTGTCCCACATGTGGTTCTTTTGCGCCACGCTCGTCTGCTGGACTTGGGCCCCGAAGATGTGGGGCTCGACACGGATTATTTCGTCTACCATTACCCTCAACTCTGTCTCTGAGAATTTGGGATTTTTTTTGGGTGCCATGGTGTGTGGTGCTCAGTGTGTGAGTTGTGTGAGTTGGGAGGTGCAGGTGTGTGGTGTGTGATGTGTCGGATTTGTGTGGTGGGTGTTTGTGTGGTGGGTGTGGTAGGGTGGTGGGTGGGTGTCTTCTATGTGATTTTATGTGAGTTAGCAGTTTCTCGATTTGCCCTCTTGCTGGCAGCAATGCTGTGGTGCAAAGGATTGTGGTTGTGTGTGGGTGTCATTTTGTAGTCGTGTCTCAATGGTTGTTGCGAGTCAGGTGGTAGGTGGGCGTGTTGACGTGTGTGCATTATTGGATGATTGGGACTTGTCATGGTGGCTTGTGATTGGTGTTGGGGGGGGGGGCTTGTCAATGTTCGTATGTTTGCTTAGGACTTGCGGTGCAGTTTCTGACATTTGTTCGGCGCTAGGGATGTTGTGCGTGTTGGCCTTCCGCGGTGATGCTGTGGTTCTCGTGGCATTGTTTCCGCCGCGGACGTGGATGGCTGTGCGTTCCGTGGTACGGGCGGATTTATCCTAATTGCGGCCACGGAGTATTCTCAGGTATGGCGGTACATGTTTTATTTTCCGCGGTCATTTCCGTCCGCGGCAGTGGTTGTTCATTGAACTCCGTCCGCCGCGGACGGACTTGGTTGTGAACCGTCCGCCGCGGTCGGAGTTTCGTCACATGAATATCCTAATCCCAAACGCGGTATCTCCGCGGCGCAGCCGGGAGTAAAATTTCCCCCACCATGGCGGACAGTACCCATTTCCGTCCGCCATCCTGATCGGCCCCTTAATGTACATTTTGGCATTTCACATTTTGAGAATGACAGGATTGTACTTGTCGATATATTTTGAAGCTTCTTTTCTCCTCAGGTTGTAGGTGTCTTTGGATGACTTTTGAGTAAAAGTATGTCTGATTGCAGACAAATAACTGTTGTCTCTTTCTTTGGAAATAACAGGTCTTGAAAATCCAAACTGACATTTAGTGAAAACGTTTCCTTTCCCTCTGTACCTTCGCCAACAGTACTTCCCACAAGTGGAAACACTGAATGTGCTATTTTAGGTCTTTTTTGTCACTGTATTTAGGGATGGTACTTGTAACATACTATGAAAGTACTTATCTGTGTCTGTTCCAAATTTTGGTGCATCTTTAATCCACAACAATATATGAATATGAGGAGCATACTCTTTAAGGCTACAGAAATCGGTGACTCCTCCGAGAGGTGGATTGATTTTGTTGAAGATGAAGGCGAGCATGGCTTGAAATATGTGGTTAAAATGGTACACAGTCAAAATATCGAGTAGGATATATCGACCTACCATAATATCGAGTCTGTAATATCGAAGGAGCATAATATCGAAGGCAAGAATATCGTAGGACAGAATATCGACCCAAGGTAAGTAATATCGAAATACTTAATATCGATGTAAGTAATATCGAAGTTAGTAATATCGATAGCATATATATCGATGTTACTAATTTCGATGACACTAATATCGATATTTGTATTATTTTATAGTTTTTTATTATGTATGTGTTATATGTTTAATTTAAGTATTTAAAATAATTACTATTATATTTGTATACATTTTATATAATAATAAATACATTTATAAGTAAATTTTATGTTTTAGTACCGGAGCGGGTTGTGGGTTTATAGGGGAATAGGGTGGGAAGTAATTTAATTATGGCAAAATTGATTATTAATTAGTAGGATTTATTAATAAATTATAATTAATTGGTAATTATTTGAAAATAATAGGAAAATAATTTTAATTAATTTATTAATTGATATATATGTTCTATAGCGGGTTGTGGGTTTATAGGGGAATAGGGTGGGAAGTAATTTAATTATGGTAAGTTGATTAATAAATAGTAGGATTAATTAATTAATTATAATTAATTGCTAATTAATATTGATTAATTGGAAAAAAATTGATTGATTAATTGATATATATGTTCTGTAGCGGGATGTGGTTTATAGGGGAATAGGGTGGGGAGTAATTTAATAATAATTAATTAATTAATTAATATATGTTTTTAAATATTTATAATTAATTAATTGGCAAATAATTATTATTAATTAGTTAATTAATTAATATAATTTTGTACATATTTTAAATTAGTAATTAATTGGTAATTAAATAATATTAATTAGTTAAATACATTAATTCAAGTAATTTATTTATATATATAATTTTTAGTTACTGTTAATTAATTAAATGGGGAAAAATTATATTAATTATGAAATTATATTAATTACAGCTAATGTGCTAATATATTTACTTTATTGTTATTGTTAATTAATAATTAATTGCTAATTAAATAATATTAATTAAGTTTGGGTAAAGGAGTATTTTTAGGGTTCAGGGTCAGTTTTGGGTTTTTGGGTAAAGGGGTATTTTTAGTGTTCAGGGTCAGTTTTGGGTTTTTGGGTAAAAGGGTTTTTTAGGGTTCAGGGTCAGTTTTCAGTTCTTGGGTAAAGGGGTATTTTTAGGGTTCAGGGTCAGTTTTCAGTTTTTGGGTAAAGGGGTATTTTTAGGGTTTAGGGTCAGTTTTCAGTTTTTGGGTAAAGGGGTATTTTTAGGGTTTAGGGTCAGTTTTCAGTTTTTGGGTAAAGGGGTATTTTTAGGGTTCAGGGTCAGTTTTCAGTTTTTGGGTAAAGGGGTATTTTTAGGGTTCAGGGTCAGTTTTCAGTTCTTGGGTAAAGGGGTATTTTTTGGGTTCAAGGTCAGTTTTCAGTTTTTGGGTAAAGGGGTATTTTTAGGGTTTAGGGTCAGTTTTCAGTTTTTGGGTAAAGGGGTATTTTTAGGGTTCAGGGTCAGTTTTCAGTTTTTGGGTAAAGGGGTATTTTTAGGGTTCAGGGTCAGTTTTCAGTTCTTGGGTAAAGGGGTGTTTTTTGGGTTCAGGGTCAGTTTTCCCTACTGTTGCACTCTCTGGAGTGGGAATAGTAATTTTATCCCTACGCTATCAAACGCTTTCCCTACTGTTGCACTCTCTGGAGTAGGAATAGTAATTTTTACCCTTACGCTATCCAACGTTTTATATAATTAATTGTTAAAATATCAAATGTTTATTTTATTTTTTATATTACTTACTTTTTATTTATGTTATTGTTTTATGTTTGTAAATGTATTAGTAAATTAGAATATATTTCATTAATTTATAAATTAGTAAAATAATTATTAATACTTATTGTTCAGTACATATATATTATATATTTACTGTATATATTTAATTAATGTATTATTAATATATATGTATTATTTATTAATTTTAAACATTATTAGATACTTTTAAATATGTATATTTTATTTATTAGTGTTATATACTTAATTTTACATTTATATAGTAAAAGAAAAAAAATCGATATTTTTAACATCGATATTTTTAACATCTATACTATTTTTTCGATATTTTTGTACTTACCATGTTGTAGATAGGATGTCGATATTTTTGCCCTCGATATTGTTGACTCGATATTCTTGTAGGTCGATATTTATGAGGTTGAAATTCTGTTAGTGATTCGGTTAAAATACCTACAAACATCTGCAGGATCTGAAATGCAAAGTTCTCCTGGTGTCTTCAAATGGATATCCTTAATATTATAGCTTGCTTCTCTCAAAAAGTCATGTAAGTGATCCAATGCGTACTGTGCACAACTGATGGTAACAAACCAAGTTGTTGCACCTAAATTTCATAACATATATCTTATTAATTTTGTCGAAAAAGTCTCTTGCAGACATGTTTTGTAGATTCATTCCTGTCTTGAAAATATGGTTAACAGCATATGGTAATCCAAACAAACCCCTTTCAAATAACAGATGGAAGATATATGGAATATTTCGACAAAATCTCGGGTCCTCTAAATATAATCTGGTTAATCTATACTCAGCTGCTGGTATTTGCACTGGGCGGTCATCATACCGTTCGCCTAGTGCAGTTGGAAATATTTGTGGAAAACAGCAAGCTTCTCATCTCATCTCACAGACACTCATTGGAGCTTCTTTAGCTCGCTTCATCTGGTACAAATCAATCGCATCCCCAATACATTCTTTTGAATACAGTGGATGGAGACTGTAGTGCTCATAGATTTCTTCAGATTTTGTTCTATCCACTTTTTCAAACTGTGCACTTGAAGGTAAAAAAAAATCCTCCAGGCAACTTCCAAGTGTGAGAACATCTACAAATTCATCTTTGTAATACACATTATTCTCTTTCAGATAGAATATACAATTTTTTATCTTATTCACATCCACTAGTTCTTGCCAGTGTTTTTTGCTTTTTTTGTCGGCACACCATTCACTAGAATAATAAACGGCTCATCTATATCGCTCTCTACGCCCACAGTTTCAACATTAGGTTTAAAATCTACAGGTAAGTACACAACTCTACCTTTAAAGCTTTTCTGTAGCTCCGTCGGTGGTAGTTTACCTGTCTTCAATTCTTTACAAACTATTGCTTGAAATGGGTGTATAGATTGTATCAATATTGTTTCATAAACAAGTTGCCGCAGAAATTCCTCTGGAATTTCAACCAACTCTAACTTATTATGTATTGCTACTGCAGGCATTTTGTTGTCCTCTAATTTGTCATAGCAATACTTACACATGATCTGCCATGTTGACAAATAGAACATTTCCTCCATAAATAAATACACTGCAAATTCGAGCCACATTCCTTTGTTTTCCTGCTCACTTATTTGGAACGCATCAATATTTCCTGTTTTGCCTTTATAGTGAGTGCGTCAATATCATATAAAAATATAGCTTGGTTTCTCTGTAGTACCTTCATTACATTTTACTGTTTGTAGTGCAAAATTATCAGTATTAACATCTGTGTTCTCTTCCAATACAACTGGATATAGAGACTTCTTTTTTTCCCAGACTCTACATCAGGAGCAAAGAAACAGAATTGTATATCATCACAAACATTTTCAACCTCTGATACTGTATCATTTTAATATGCTTTGTTTAATTATCCTAAACACGATGCTGGACTTCTTACAAAGTAAAGCTAACATTCGGAAATGACAAAAGGCGCTTGTGCACACTTTCTTGGAAAGACACATCAGTGAATATCTTTTCAAATTAGTATATTTCCTTACTTTGCACAGATCTAGTCCTTTCAGTTTCCACATCACAATTTTCCACTTCACACTTTTACCTGGAAAATTACATAGAAAATGTCTTAATATATCTTTTGATTCCTGGCTAACACTACAGATACTGCTACACTCCCATTTATACACAGGGGTATGTCTACACCTCCTTGTACCACTTCGACTATCTCTTCCTCTACATTATTAGGAACCATCTCTTCTTTTGCAATGAGAGTACCATATCTTACCACATAGAATTGGTCAGTTGTTTCAACTGCATTCATGTGTTCTCCTGCAAGTAGTTTTCTTCATGAAAGAAAGGCCTGGTACTAGGCATGTGCTTCCATTCTCCTCTGAAGATTTTACAAAAATTACTTTAATCTATATGTTTTTTTCTGTTTTTTTCTCTTTAGAGACAACAATATTTAGTTCAGTGTGTTCATTTGCTTCACTATCAAAGAATTAGTTTCCGCTTTACAAAAAATGCTTTATCAACTACACTCTCAATATGTTGTTCTTGCTTCAGTGTTTCCTTTCTTCTCTTACACTGCTTCATGTTTCATACTAAATTCTGTATTACCCTCCTATGCAACATTCTCACTCCTATTTCCATTAATTGATACTGACTTCTTGTTGAAGTAGTTGTTTCTTATAAGATTTCTCACTTTGAATTTTACTTCCTCCTTCTCCTTCCTGAGCTGATTTTAAACATCGCTTTTTATTAGCATGTTCTGGTAAATTTTCAGTTTTTCAACATACTCATTTTTTAAACTTGTTTGTTCTCTTACCAGCAGCTCTTGTTTCTCTTTAACTGCATTTTCCACATTATGTCCCTTTTTACCATCATTTATCAGCAGAGAGTACTGTTTGCTCTGTTTTTTTCTTGTTTCTGTCTTTTGTGGCTTTGATAATCTTCCTTTGTAAATACAAGTAGATATCTAAAAAGCAAATAAACAATACATTTACTTTTACATTACAAAGTGTTAAATTGCATACTATAAGCAATTACGGTATATCAGTGTGTAACAGCCAGTGTAAGTTTGCCAATTAAGATATATTAGTGCATTTAAATGTTAGTGCATGGATGTGTGATTTTCCAGCTGTGTCAGTGGGTGATGGGGTATGTAAATGTGTGTCAAGTGCCTCAATTACTTCCCAATACGTACGTACTATGTGGCTGTGTGACTGAATGTGTAAGTGCCTCTGTCACTGTATGACTGGCTGTGCGAATGGCTCAATGCTTTTCTACATAGGTATGTGGAGTTACTGTATGGGTGGAAGACTTGATGTATAACTGGACATATGGGTATGTAAGTGCAAGTGTAACGTGCTGAAACTTCGAGGTACATCTCTTACCTTTTAAACAAATAACAATGAAATAGAGGCAACCTACAGCCTCACTTAGGGGTGACTTATATGTACAAAAAGGGGAGTTTAAGACTGGCAAGGAGTTTCAAAAGCTAAGTCTACCTGGCAATAAAACTGCACACACAGGCTCTACAGTAGCAGGCCTGACACATGTTTAAATGACTGTTTGTCTGAATGGGTGACTGGGCAGTGTCAGTTCTTCAGCACGCATCTGAATGAGTGTATCAGTCCCTCTGTGGGTGTGTCATTGGATGTGTTAGTAACTATGTCAGCATATGACAGGCTCTCTTAATAAATCTATGGGTCTGTAAATGTGTATGTAAGCAGCTGTATGGATTGCTTATTATCTGTGTTAAAGAGAATCAGGGTATGTAACTGTGTGTGCAGCTGGCTATGTTACTGCTGGATACTTCAGTGCTGTGTCAGTGTGTGAGTAAATCTTTAAGTTTAAAATCGAGGAGGAACCCTAGGCACTTTGTGGGTGGGATCCAGGGAAAGGAGCCAAAATGAAGTATAAACGAACTACCCTGCCCAAACTCACATGTGAGGTGGAAAATCTTGCCTTAATCTGGGATGATCATTCCCCAAATTTGACCAAGCTATTATTTTAAAAACTATATATCGCACCAAGTATAAATATTTTTAATAGGAGGATATACTTACAAGTTGTTTACACATACAATAATAATCACAAATGTATAAATAACGGTTATATCTAAATCACACTCCTGCAAAGTAATAAATTAAGTCAAAAAAGAAGGCAAATCTCACCAAAATCTCACAAAGACCCCCAACAGTCAAAAAAACCTCAACCAATTGTCTCCACTATCACACCACTCATACACATACCTTAATCATCCAACATACCAAAGTAAAAATATAAAAGGATTGCATCAGCAGGAACAGAGAAAATGATCACCTAAAATTCAGACATCAAAAAATTGTTTTCAAGAATGCATATATTCTATGATCAAGAAGACAAATTCTTCACATATCTACACAAAAAGAGAAAAATCACAAAACAATCAATTCATAGATAATAGAAGGTTAATAGATAACTGTCAGTATGTCAATTAATCTAATCAAAGTCTCCTTGTGCTCCTACAGTAATCAGCGCCTCTTTTTGTGTGTATATATGTGAAGAATCTGTCTTTATGATCATAGAATATATGCATTCTTACGTACAATTTTTTTTTGTTTGAATTTTGGGTAATAATTTTCCAAATTATCCAAGGGAAAAAAAGCTCCTTGGCCCAATCAGAACACTCAACTTTAAAAGAAATTGTTTTTAGGGAACCTTCAACCCAATAATTCAGATGTACAATTTCTCAAAAACTACTGAACAATTGTATAATAGATTGTAATTAGATTAAAAGCTTATTAACCGCTTGGTTACTTCAATGAAGTGTCCCCGCGCTCAGACATCCCAGTCTGTGAAAAGGGGCCCTATCCAAAAACTGCAAAATTAGCACCAATCCCCCAGAGGTGACTGCAAGAACCATGATTTAAGTTTTCTATACAAAACTACGTAATGGTACCTACAAGAAATTCTCTGTCTAAATTGGAACTTTACAGAGATTGTTGATTTTGCCTTAGAAGCCCTTTTTGTATGTTGTTTGTGTCTGTGTATTGTCGTGGTTGGGTACAGGCTTGTGCCCCACGCACGTGAATTGTTGAAGGTGTTATTGTGTCTTGCAAACTTTGATTTAAATATAAACCTTGAGGACCTCTGCCCGGCTGGGCATGTCTTTGCTAATATAGAACTGACTGAGTCTATATTCATTCTCGATTATCCGTCTCCTTGCCAGGGACCACTGTTGTTTCTATATGATAAAGCTCCCCGAGGTCCCTCGCTGATACTATTTGGGGTCCCTTTATTGTTTAAAATAGTGGGATGTTCAATAGCATCCGGGAAGCAGCATTTTGGACTTTCTGCAACATTCTCATATCGATTTTAGTGACCCCTAGGTAAAGAATGTTGCAGTAATCCAATTGAGATGTAATCAGAAGTCTTTTTAGCGGCTAAAGGTAGAAGATCTAAGATTTCCGGTAGCATCCATAAAAGGCCAAAGCAAGTACTGGCCAAAACTGATAACTGTTCTGTAAAAGATAGTGTATTATCAAGCCATACTCCCAAATTTGTAATCTTCCGTCCAGATGGAGGTCTGTTTACCAATTACCATGATATCAGTATTGCATGCATTTAATTGGAGGCAGCTGAAATTCATCCAGTTAGCTAAATCAATTAAACAGGCTTGGAATTTAGGCACAGTCTCTACATCCTTCTGTTCTAACGTGATGATCAGCTGAGTTTCATAAGCATATGACACCAGCTTCACCCCATGTTTCCATACTATGTCCGCTAGTGGGTGCATATACATGTTAAATAATGTTAAGCTCAGGGCAGAACCCTGTGGCACCCCTAATAATAGAGAAAAGATCTCCGACTTAAAAGGACGTTGCAGAACGCGAAAGGATCTGTCTTGCAGGAAATGTTTGATACATTCTCATGTGTTGCCTCTGATACCGGCAGCGCACAGGTGTTCCAAAAGAAGGCTGTGGGATACGGAACCAAAAGCTGCACTTCAATCCAACAGGATCAGTGCTGGCATCCTACTTTCATCTGCTGCGATTTTTAGCTCCTCAGAGTCCAGGAGTAAAACGGATTCAGTGCTATATAAAGCCCTGAAACCAGATTGAGTTTCATGAAGTACCTACATCACTAAAAGCAAAGTCTGCAAACTAAAGTCTAGCTTCATACCAAATTTGCCATAATTCTGTTCAGTGGACTGTGAGAAAACGCTTTTGACAAAAGATTATGGAAAATGCATTGGAATTTTGCACTTTGAGATTACCCATTTTCTCTGACCCCACTTGACAGATCTCAATTCAACTTTCCATGCAGAGATTAGTAAAGAAGTATCACCCTATGAGAAAGTTTCATGTAGATTTGTTAAACGGAGCTTGTGTTATTAGCAAAACAAAAAGTATTTTCTATGGAAATGATGTGGCACTGGGGACCACATCACACAGCACAATTTTGCAGGTGAAGGGGACACGTGGCAACCCTCACTGGAACGATTTAAGCTGCTGGGACCCAATCCCCTGAGATTTGGCAGTATATTCACAGGAAAGGGGCATGTGGCCCCTTACCGGGCTAGTTTCGGCCTGGGCACCCTATCCCCTGGAGCCTGGCACTTGAAGGAGGAGAGGGGCACGCTGCCCTCCGCCCTGGACCAACTTTGACCCTGTGGACCTCATACATCTGGGCCCAGCTGTAGATGGAAGGGGTGGAGGGCACAAGGCCCTCCTCTCTACCCTATTTCAGCCCCATGGTCTCATTCTCCTGGGGCTCAGTGTAATTTTGAAGGGGGCATGTAGCCCCTCTCCCTGGGCTGATTTCGGGACCCCACTCTCAAGGATCCAACAGTATATTTGAAGAGGAAGGGACTTGTAACCCCCTCCCCTGGTCAATTCTGGCACCGGTGACCCCATCCCCAGGGTCCAGCCTCTTTATTCCGGGTGCCCTGGTCCCACTCAGGGCACCCAGTTACACCCGGTGGGGTCTGTTGGGGGAGCCCAAAGCTCCAGCAGACCAGACGGGAGCTGGCATTGTTCCCGTCTGGAAGGAGCGGCTAATTATGCTGCTCCCTACAGGTGGGAGGAATATTTAGATCCATTTCAGTGCCTGCATTATTGCGGGCAGGGAAACAGATCCGAAGTCTGCTCCCAGTGAGTGGGAGCATTTCTGAAGCTCCGGCCAGTTGGGAGCAGACTTGGGGGAGATTTACCAAATCTCCACCCAAAGCAGCGCAGCCCCCTGCGAGGCTCCGCTGTGTTGCACGAAAGGGAAGGAGCAGAAGAGCGCCATATTTTCAAAGATATGGATCTCTCCTCCCCTTTCCCTTGTGCCAGCACTGTTTACAGCTGCCATGTGCATCGCACACACCTTAGCGCCATAGCATTAGGGTGTGTGTGTGTGTGCGAATCTAGCATAGGTTTTGTACAGGAAGGGTACCATTCCTGTACAAAATACTATGCCTAGACACAAGGCAAAGCTTTTCCCACTTTGTATGCGTGCTGCACAGTGCAGCACGCTTGCAAAGATGGAAAAGGAAGGAGAAATTAAAGCATTTCTCCTTTCTTGCGCCTATTTTAAAAGGGTGCAGTTTTCTCATGTTAAACCCAATCTACTGTATTTAGTAAATTGGGTTTAGTGTGAGAAACCTTGGGTGGTTGCATGGAAAAGCCCGTGCACCACCCTTGGTACGCCCCCATGACCCATGCTGCTGCCGACAGGGAATCTGGTATGTACCGAGAGTAAGCACACCAGAACATAGCTGCTAAGTCTGCCCCCTTGGTATCCTCCCCATGGCCATTAATGGCTCAGGGAGGGAGGCCATGTAGCCACTCTCACTTAAAGGAATCAGCCCTGGGGCTGGGCTTCCTGGTGCCTTTCAGGCTCGGGAAGGGGGCTGTGGGCCGCCAGTGTTATTTTCTGGTTTTTTGGCCCTAGGGGTCGACTTCCTGGTGCCTTTAGAGCAGGAGCCTCAAACCTTTTCTGTAATAGAAGCTACTTAAGACCAGTGGAAATTATCATGAGCTACTGAAGTCTAAGCAACTCAGGCATTGTTAAAATACAACCCCATGCCCGGCTTAATTGACTATAACCCTAATGCACATAGAGCCAGATACTATGGTTTGAATAAAATACTTTGACTAGGGGCAGTATGACAGGCCTGCCATCTGTGTCAGTGAAAACGTGGTCTGTGGGGATGCATGAAAATGTGTATGTATGAATGGTATGTATGTGTACGGGTGACTGAGAGACTGTGTCATATGCACTTGCGGCACTAGACATGCCTTTAATCATAAATGGTGACGCTATATGTATAACACCAAGGGGAGAAATTAAAATTGCAGAAAGATTTCCTGAAAAAATGTTTAAGATATGGAACATTTTTCTGCACTTTAAATTTCTCCGACTTAAAATAATGGCTGTATTTTTCACTTATACATATGGCACTGTATAGAGAAAATTAAACTGTAGTGTTAACTTTGTTTATATTGATTCCATAAAACTCATCATTTGATGTTCTCCCATTTTAAGTGTCACATTTAGAAACACCAAGCATCTTGCTACCAGTGGCATCTAGAAATGATGCCATATTTATAACAGAAAAATGTATTTGTTCAAATGGGAGGAATTTTAAGTGAATGAACATTCTTCATAAAATATTAGGATGTAATTTGTTTAATTGAAAGAGGAGAAAGACAGTAATACCTAATGTTTCATAGAAAATTCTCTTCACTTTAAATTTTTCCCATTTGCCAAAAAATTACTAATTCTTAGTTCTAAATATGTCAGAGTGCCTGGCTAATGGGAGCAAAGGGAGAACATTAAAATAAAGTGTTAATCTTAAGGTAACTTCTCGTTTTACTTTTCTCCCATTTAAAAGTTTTCGGAAACATCATTTTATTCTTGCACTACAATATTAAGTCAACAAGGACTTTTATTCAAGAGGTAAATACGTCAGCCCTTCGGCTCTTTACCTTTGTGTCCCAGCCTGGCCCATAAGTCTGACTGAGCACTGCTCATTATCAGGCTCTGCTACCTGCAGCTTGATGATGATGTGAAGCAAACAAAGCCTTCCCTTGACTTTAAAAAAGAAAATGTGGCCCTGTGCTTTTTTCAAAAGGAACTCCAAGGCTGTGAGCTACTCATGCTACTACTAGTAATAGCTCATGATAGACTCATTGGCGACCCCTGCTTTAGAGGCTATGAGAGGCGGGGGCCACATGGTCGCCTGCCAATCAAGATGAATATGAACTCTGGAGGTGAGATCCCTGGAGCCTCATGAGACACAAGGAGGGGGGCTGCGTCGGCCCCCTCCCCATAAATATTAAGATTGGCCCGGCAGGTGGTCTCCCTGGGGCCTCTAATGTCTTCGGAAGGGTAGAAGCACATCCAACCTCTCCATAAAAGTTGTTTTTGCCCTTGGAGCTAGACTCCCCGGGTTTGTAATGAATAAGTTCAGCCCAGCCCCCATTTGTCTCTCAATAATACAAAAAATCTGAATCTAACTATAAAATCCCTGTAAAAATCCAATTTTGTGATAGGCAATTTTGATGTTGCCTCAATACATTTCGGGCCCTTGCCTGTCGCGGGTACTTGGGCCTCCTACACGAGTGAGGCACCATCTTTATCGGAAGACCCGGGGAATCGCTGCGTGGTAGGAAATTTGTTTCAGCCCATTGATGCCACAACTCTTTCACACAAAGATGTGCAAAAAAAGTGATTTTGTTTGCTAAATTTGAGGTTTGCAGGGGATTCGGGGTAAGAAAACGTTGGGGAGTCTACGCATGCCATACCTCCCTAGCATTCTCCGGGTCTCTAGCTTTCAAAAATTTACAGGTTTGCTAGGTTTCCTTAGGTGCCCGCAGAGCTAGGGTTCGTAAAATTATAGGTAGGCACTTTGCAAAAAAGGGGTCATTTTTCAATGTGAAAATGTGGTGTGTCCACCTTGGGTTTTGGGCCATTTCCTGTCACAGGCACTAGGCCTACCCACACAAGTGAGGTACCATTTTTCTCGGAAAACATTGGGGAATGCGGGGTAGGTGGAATTTTGTGGATCCACACAGATTCCAGAACTTTCGGCCACAAAGATGTGAGGAAAATGTGTTTTTTGACAATTTTTAGGTTTGCAATGGATAACAGGGTAACAGAACCTGGTGAGAACCAGTTAAGCCACCCCATCCGGAATTCCCCTGGGTGTCTACTTTTCAGAAATGTATTGGTTTGCTAGGTTTCTCTAGGTTCCGGCAGAGTTAGGGTTAAAAAACTAAAGATAGGCACTTTGCAAAAAAAGAGTAATTTTTCACTTTGAAAATGTTGTGTGTCCACCTTGCATTTTGGGACTTTTCCTGGTGCGGGCACTAGACCTGCCCACACAAGTGAGGTACCATTTTTCTTGGAAGATGTTGGGGATCGCGGGATGGGTGGAAATTTGTGGATCCACGCAGATTCCAGAACGTTCCACCACAGAAATGTGAGGAAAATGTGTTTTTTCTGACAATTATTTAGGTTTGCAATGGATTCTGGGTAACAGAACCTGGTGGGAGCCAGTCAAGTCACCCCATCCTGGATTTCCCTTGGTGTCTAGTTTTTAAAAATGTATAGGTTTGCTAGGTTTATTTAGATGCCGGCAGAGCTAGGGTTAAAAAACACAGGTAGGCACTTTGCAAAAAAAGGGTCATTTTTCACTGTGAAAATGTGATGTGTCCACCTTGCGTTTTGGGCCGTTCCCTGTCGCAGGCACTAGGTCTACCCACACAAGTGAGGTACCATTGTTCTCGGGAGACTTTGGGGAATGCGGGGTAAGTGCAATTTTAGTGAATCCACGTAGGTTCCAGAAGTTTCCATCACAGAAATGGTAGGAAAATGTGTTATTTTTGACAATTGTTCAGGTTTGCAATGGATTCTGGGTAACAGAATCTGGTGAGAACCAGTCAAGTCACCCCATCCTGATTTCCCCTGGCTGTCTACTTTTCATAAATGTATAGGTTTGCTAGGTTTCTCTAGGTGCGGGCAGAGCTAGGGTTAAAAATTACAGGTAGGCACTTTGCAAAAAAAGGGTAATTTTTCACTTTGAAAGTGTGGTGTGTCCACCTTGTGTTTTGGGCCTTTTCCTGATGCGGGCACTAGGCCTACCCACACAAGTGAGGTACCATTTTTATTGGAAGACTTTGGGGAACACAGGGTCGATAGAATTTCGTGAATGCACTCATATTCCGGAACTTTCCACCACAGAAATGTGAGGAAAATGTGTTTATTTTGACAATTTTGTAGGTTTGCAAGGGATTCTGGGTAACAGAACCTGGTGAGAGCCAGTCAAGTCACCCCATTCAGGATTACCTTGGGTGTCTTGATTCAAAAAATGTATAGGTTTGCTAGGTTTCCCTAGGTGCCGGCAGCGCTAGGGTTAAAAAACTACAGGTAGGCACTTTGCAAAAAAAGGGTCATTTTTCAATGTGAAAATGTGGTGGGCCCACCTTGCGTTTCAGGACGTTTCCTGTCGTAGGCACTAGGCCTACCTACACAAGTGAGGTACAATTTTTCTCGGAAGACTTAGGGAAATTTGTTGTTTATAGAATTTTATGGATTTATGCAGATTCCAGACCTTTCCACCACAGCAATGTCAGGAAAATGTGTTTTTTTACAATGTTTTAGGTTTGCAAGAGGTTCTGGGTAACAGAACCTGGTGACAGACAGTCAAGTTACCCAATACTGGATTTCTCTGGGTGTATAGTTTTAAAATTTTTATAGATTTGCTAGGTTTCCTTAGGTGCAGACAGAGCTAGGGTTCAAAAACTACAGATAGGCACTTTGCAAAAAAATTGTCATTTTTCACTGTGAAAATGTGGTGTGTCCAAGTTGTGTTTTGAAACGTTTCCTGTCGTAGGCACAAGGCCTACCCACACAAGTGAGGTACAATTTTTATCAGAAGACTTAGGGTAACACAGAATTGTAGAACAACTGTTATTACCTATTGACTTTCAATGCATTTCTGCATTCTAAATTAAAGACAATGTGTAAAAAAGAAGTAATTTTGAAAAATGACCTATAAATCTCATGCTAGTATTGGTACTCCCAATGTGCACATATCTACTGTTTTTAAACTCTATATTTTGTTCCCATTTCATAAATATATAGGTGTCTTTCATACCAATTATTCCATGTATACATTTTCCCCAAAAAATTGAGGTATACCCGGTACATAATAAAAAACTATTGCAAGACGCTGCTCAGTTATTGGCTCTGAGTTCATCGGGTTAATGGTGAACAGACAAGTCCTATATATCCACACAACCAGAAAGGTCCAGCAAATTTAACAGTATATTGCTTTCAAACAGCTGTCCTAATTAGAAGAAGTTACACGTGAAAGCCTTAACACAAATGGCTGTTTTTTTCAACTAATTTTCAGTTTTTCCTATATGCAACTGTTAGTTTCTGTGAAGAAACTTTGAAGGATCTACACAAATGACCCCATGCTGAATTCAGAATTGTGTCTACTTTTTTCAAATGTATAGATTTCCAGGATCCATGATTGCTTTCATACCAATTTCTACCATTAACTGGAATGAGGTTGAAAGCACACAAAATAGGCTATGTCCCAGAAAAATGTCAAAACTGTGTCAACAATGTTGGTTTTCTGACAAAAATCTCCTTGTCCCTGAGGGCTGGGAAGATGTTTATTTCAGCACCCCAACCCCGTTTTTGATACCATTTGCAGGGCAAAAAACAGATGCTTTCATCTGGAGCCCTTTTTTCCAATTTTTCCAAAAAGTAAACAAAATGTTGCTGTATTTTGGCTAACTTCTGGGTCCCCACCAGTGGAATCCACAAACCGTGGGTACCTTTAGAATCCCCTTGATGTTGGAAAAAAAAGACGCAAATTTGGTGTGGATACATTATGTGGTCAAAAAGTTACAGGGGCCTAAGAGCAAACTATGACAAAATAGCCAAAAAAAGGCTTAGCACAGGGGGAAAAAGGCCTAGCAGTGAAGGGGTTAATGGTTTTGTAGGTCTGTGGGCGAGTGTGTGAGTGGCTGGATGGATTTGTGAGTGTGTGTGTGAGTGGTTGTGTGGGTATGTAAGTGGGTGTGTGAGTGGGTGTATAAGTGGCTGTGTGAGTGGCTATACGGGTCTGTGACTGGGTGTGTCAGGGGGTGTATGGGTGTGTGAATGGGTGTGTGAGTAGTTGTGTGGGGGTGTATTGTATTCTATTTGGCATTTAGAGAGCGCATGACTACCCGAAGGCGTCCCAGCGGTGTGTAAAAGGATTTGTGAGGGGGTGTATGAGTGTGTGTTTGTGAGTGCCTGTGAGGGTCTGTGAGTGGATCTGTGCCTAGCTGAATAAGCATGTACGTGGGTCAGTGAGTTAGTGCCTGCGTAGATCTGTGAATGAATGGGTGAGTGATTCATTGGGTATGTAAGTAGGTGTATGAGTGGCTATATTGGTCTGTGGATAGGTATACAAATGGTTTTCTGGCTCTCTGTATGGGTGCGTAACTGGCTGTATGGGTATGTGAGTAGTTGTGTGCATGGTTCAGTGTGTGTGTGTGAGTGTGTGCTAGGTGTGTGAGTGGGTATGCAAGTGGCTGTATGGGGCTATGAGTGGGTGTGTCACTAGCTGTATGTGTACTTTGGTGTGTGGGTCTGTGAGTGGGATGTATAAGTGATATCTGGGTTTGTAAGTAGGTATGCGTGAGGGGCTGTATGAGTGTGTAAATGTGTGATTGGGTGTGTGAGTGGTTGTGTGGGTATAAGATAGAGTGTGTGAGTAGATATGGGAGTGGGTGTATGTTTTTTTTATTTAGGGTCTGGATCTGCGGATCTGTTGCAGATTCACACAGGGGCACTGAGTGCCACTTTGGATCCACAAATCCTCGCACACAAAAAATAAAATGTTTGTACACTGTCTTGGCAATGAGGGGTCCCTCACATATGCCTCCATCAGTCAGATGGGGTCAGGATACCGCTACCCTGCCCCCTTATAGTCTATTTATACGATTCCTCTCCCCAGGAACCTTGTCCCAATTAGCAAAATGGTTGCTGCAACTTTTCTTTCACATTGCAGCCAGCCAGTCACGGTATTGCTGCCTGCACATGGCTCAATACGAAAGCTTGCCATTGTTGTATGTGTGTGTGTGTGTTTGGTTGTATCACTTTATTGTATATGAAGTTGTTTAATGTCATAAAACCTAATGGAAATGTGTACCCTCATTATGTTATTTGATAATTGCTGGATATAGGGAAATTCATCCACCACTGACTTCCAGGACCAAGGTTCAGCAACTGACATCTAAGTGTGTCTTAATAAAGCAAACATCCATTGCAAGAACAGGTAAGCTATGTTATGAGTTTATCTAATTTAATAATGGCCCTCAAATTAAACAGTATTTTTATAAAACATTAATTGCCTGATCATATATGTGGCCCTTTTAGCCAATTGCATGACTATACCCATCTATATTGTAAGCATTCATTATTTCAGTCTTTTCATTTTAGCTCATGGGAATAATGAGCTTGATGATAATGTGCCACCATCTATAAACGGATGACTCCATGCAATTCAAGGAGAAAACCAAATGCTCCTCCATGCTACCTGTGTGCTACCACCACAGCAAAAGAGGAGGAAGAAGAAGAGGAGGCGATAGAGCTATTAGAGGAGTTGGAGGAGGAGGAGAGAGGTGAAGAGGCGATTCTTAGTCCTACATATTCACATCTCATGGTCAGCCAGCAGTCTCTTTCCAGGACACCTGCTATGGATTGCTAGTCCCCCTTCTTCATCCTTGAAGAGATAAATAGCTCAAAAGCCTTTCAACAAAAGCTATATGAAGACAGTCAACTCATGGGTAAGCTGCTGGCAAATTCGATCAGGAAAAAACAAGAGTCTTCCATCATTTTAAAAATCCAAGATCCATTAGGTGGAATAGATACTTGCAGTGAGGGAATTGCCTAAATATTCCTTGATCATTACGAGAGATTATATTCTACTGTTATTCAAGTGGAGGAAAATTTGATCAGGGAATATTTTGATAATTTGAATATCCCCAAAATTTCCAATTTTAGATCTAATCAAATAAGCTGTGATATAAATCATCTGGAAATCCAGAATAGTATAAAAGCCACAGCGGGAGCAAAGGCTTCAGGGATAGATGGATTCCCAATCGAATTCTATAAGGTTTTTATGAAGAAATTGGTAGATCCCTTGAAAAATGTATTTAATTATATCAGATTAGGTGGTAGAGTTCCCTCAGAGTTTAAAGAGTCCACAATTATTAGTTTTGTTAAGGAAGGTAAGAATCCGGAGGAAGTAAATTCCTATAGACCAATTAGTCTATTAAATTCTGACTATAAGGTTTTTATGAAAATTTGGGCTCAAAGATTCGTGTTGGCTGCCCAGGAGGTAATACATCAAGACCAAACGGGTTTTATAGCCGGTCGTTGTATGGCTGCCAAAACAGAATATTTAATACAGGTGATAGATTATTTTAATATTAATTCAATTTCTGCATGCATTCTTATGATTGATGCAGAAAAAGCATTTGATTTAGTCAACTGGCCAACGTTATTTTTTTCCCTTGGTTATTTTGGATTCCCCGCCCCTATTATTAGCATGCTACAAAATATTTATGAGGGGGCATCAGCCCAGGTGATAATAAATGCTAAGCAAGCAGGGAAGATTAAAATAAATCGGGGCACAAGGCAAGGTTGTCCCTTATCACCCCTGCTTTTCACCTTTTTTATCGAACCCCTGGTAATAAAAATAAGAAATAATGATGCAATATTTCCCCAATTGCAGGAATGTCAAAGTTAAAATTATTCGCCGACGACATTATCCTTTATATGGCTCCTGATAAAGAAAATATTTTATATCTTATGAAAGAGCTTCAGGAATATGAAAAGATAGGGGGCTATAAAATCAACGAGAAAAAAACTGAAGTTCTTATTTTAAATTCAAATTTAGATTTTCTTCCACTAGATCTTCAGGTCCAAGCAGAAAAAAGGGACCCAATAAGATATTTAGGGATATATGTGACCAGAGACTATCAAGAACTTTTTCAATTGAATTACATAAAAACAAAGAATAAATACAAGAGCCTTTTAGAACAATGGGATATACTGCCCTTATCATTGATTGGCAGAGTGGCTTTGATTAAGATGAACATATTACCTCTGCTTCTATTTTTGTTTAGTAACATTCCAATCAAAGTCAATATGGCCTTTTTTAAGGAACTAGAATCTATGATGAGAAGATTTCTTTGGAATAAAAAGGCCAACAGAGTCAAACTCGCGGCGATACAACTTCCTGTTAACCAAGGCGGGCTTGCTCTTCCCCATTTTAATACATATTACGAAGCAGCTTTTTTCGATATAATGGCGGGATTATTAAAGGCTAGACAGACAAGAGACAACTTCTTTCTAAATAGAATGCTTGAGGAATCAGGCTCCCCAATTTTTATTTTTTTTAAAACTGCAAAGCTTCCAAAGAGAACACGATATAAGACACTGGTGGGGTATTCTTCGAGATTACGGCTCTTATTTGAAAAACACGGCTCAGATGGATCCATTTATTTGAAACTGTCAGAATGTACTAAATTGGGTCTTAGGATTTCCTCAAGTCATCTGACAGAATGGGAATTGGCCGGATTTGGCGAAATAAGGCACCTTCTCACTCAAAATACGATAATGAGTTGGCAAATGGTTAGAGACAGAACGCATCCGAGGCGGCTCATGTTTTTCCAATATTTGCAATTGACATATTTTATAAGAAAAGAAGTAGGAAGTCTAGATACAACACCCAATGCATTGTTAACAGCATTATATGGGGAGAAACATAAGGGTATTGGATTCTGGTATAAAAAGTTACTCCCTTCTGAATCATCTACTATAATAACTAAACACTTGGAGAAAATAAGTCTTACATTACAGTGTGAATTTTCAGATAAAGACTGGGAGACAATATATAACATATAGCACTTCGAGCAGCTAACTACAAGAGAATGTCCTTTCTTTCTCGCTGGTTGGCATATTATACCCCGGAGGCCCTACAGAGAATGTTCCCTGAATGTGAGAATAAATGTTTTAGATGCAAAACCAGGGGACAGGGTGGTTGGTATCATATTTTTTTCTCATGTCCAAAGTTAGAGCCCTTCTGGAAGGAGATTTTCGCAGATTTGGAGATAGCAACTGGGAAAACTCTTCTTCCAGAAGCAGAAGTGGCTCTTTTTGGCATTGCTAAAGAAAGGAACAGGTTTAATGAATCTGAAGAAGTGTTTATTTTTATTTCCACTGCTGTGGCACGGTCCCTGATCTTACAAAATTGGAAATCTATGGTGAATCCTTGTCATGTTAAATGGGTCAATAAAATGAGAAGAACATATAATTTTGAGAGAGCCTATGCAGGCAGAGTGGATGCGATTGCAAGATTCGAAAGGAATTGGAAGTATTTTAACATGCTTGAACTGCTAAAAGGAAGGTGATTGTTATACTTTAGTTAATTGCAAGATTGGGATACTTTAATTAATTGCAAGATGGTATTATTTTTTGTGCTATTATACATTGGCACTTTATTGCATAAGTCACTTTATATAGGCCAAATTTATATTGTATTTTAATTAATTGTAAGATGGTATTACATTTGCAATTGAGGAAATACAGTATCCATTTGCCGTGCTATATTAAATTGCTAAGCACTTTTATCATATATATTAGTAAAAAAAAACAAAAAAAAATGTTTGTACATCATTATATCTACACTTCATGAAATGAATTACTATTTGTGATATTATACATCGGCATTTTATTGCATTAGTCACTTTATATAGGCAAAATTTTGCACATAATAGCACTAGCACTTTCATCGTGTGGTTTTAAAGCGTTAGTCTTTCCATTATTGCACTAGCACTTTATGAACGGTATAGTTATAATAATCTTGAGGCTGCTTATTACCAGTTGTTTACATATTAGGTATTCTAAGACGTTTTGAAACTAATATTTTGATAGGTCTAAAAAAAATTTTTGAAGCAGAATATCAGGTGTTCTTCAATTAGCACTTCTATACCGATATGGCCAGCTGTGCATTATTGCAGTTTTTTTTTTCTTGTATTATCGCTGTCGCATTTTATTGTCTAGAGCTGTCTCTTGGATATTGTAAAAAAAAAAAAAAGATATAATAATTTTTTGCCCAATGTATGTTTAATCATGAAGAAATTAATGTACCAATGTATTTGTCCTATTATCCTACGGCTTGTAATAAAAAATTGACGGAAAAAAAAACCTACAGGCAACGTAGTTTACTCATCTGCTCCTTGTTCCTATGCATGTACAATTAACCTCTTCTCTTTAGTAACTTAGGGAGAAAAGAGCACTGGTAAGAAATCCCACCTTCTTATTCAACAATCTCCAACCCACAACCTCCCTGGAGTCAGTTCTCAAAGTAGTGGACAACCTGTTGGCATGTAAAATGGCCACAGATAAAGGGGGTGTTGGGCTGACATGAAATAAGATTGCGCTCTGGAAGAATGAAATTTAAAGTGGCTGGAGGAGACACTACAGAAAATGAAACCTCATCGGAAAGCCAAACCAATGTTATTTAATATTGAGCCAGGTCGTGGACAATATGAAACTACGCATCTATGGCATCGCAAAGTTACACAGGGAACATATTTGTTTCTTGAGGGAGAAGAATGCAATGCAATTTGCCTTGGCCATGCAAGTGATACAGGCCATATCAGACAGCTTCACATTCATACTACGATTACTATATAGTTGAAACCTGGACATGATCTCCATGGGCGAGGATCACAATTATCAAATCCAAGAACACTTCAACAAAAACAAAAACATTGCAAAAACAAACACTACTTTTTGCCCCATACCACCAAAATATTTGAATGTAATTTTAAAATTATGGGTACCTTTAGAAACAAAAATGGGAATTATGCAAAATTATGTGCAATACAAAACTGAAATTTGGCACTGTATGTTAGCACAAAATGTGTCCTTGTATGCACTTTGGACACATTTTATGCTAAATTAAGAGTGATGAAAAACAAAAGAACCACATGTAACAGCTGTTTGTGCTCTGCCGTTCCTGTTCGTTCACTGTAAATTACTAGAATGAATGTCCCATAACTACGCTATATGGTATAATAGCGTAATTCTGTGAAGAGTAATGTAAAATTATCAACATGCATGACTACACATTCATGACAGACTACCAACGTATCCACAATTTCCCATTCATCAGTGTGAAAATGTGTTCCTTTCCAAGTCCAATCTTTTTATGCTAAAAATGTGCAATGCATCAGGATTGTGCTTAAAACTTTGTATTGTTTGACACTTTCATGTAACACAAAGGGGCTTATTTACAAGAAGCCTGTGCCGATGGAGCGTCTCTTTTTAGATGCTCCGGTGGTGTAGTCCTCTCAATCACATGTACGAGGCGATGCACAGCCATCTTGTGTGGCTTTGCATGGCCTCAGAGATATGGAGCAAGGCAAGGCAGCACAAATCACTGTATTCCCTTACTCTGTGTCAAGGAGGCATTCCACGGGCGTTGCAGTGGGTGTTCCTATTCAGTACTCATGGATTTTGACGCAGCCAAAGATTTACATAATCATGTAAACCTGGGGCAGCGACAAAACTGTATGCCTCTTAAAGGGCGGGCGTAATGAGGAGAAATGTTTTTATTGTTTTCAATTTTCCAATGGTGTTGCATTCTGCAGCACACATAGAACGAGGAGAATGCCTCCATGGCTTGTTTTTGTGCAGGAAGGTACACAACATGTGCTAGCGAACCGGAAAACAGAAAAACAGCAAGTGGAGGAAAGATAGGAATGCAGACAAGATGTTATGTCTGCTGTCAAGGAGATCAGAAGGGAACATATTTCAATGTGCTGGTCAACTAGTATCTCTCGGACAGCACACACTTCTTCTTCAATCACCTTCACATTGCTAGGGAGTGGCATTTGACTAGTGCTCAATTCCCTCATGGCCTCCATGAAAGCCATAGTAACATAATCTTGGGCGGGAAATATAAAGACAGTGGTTTACTCAGTTTACCTTTTGGGTAATCTTGTGCAATATCAAACTTGACCGAATGACCAAACACCAAATGATACTCCAAGAACATTTGGTATCAAAGAGGAGGAGTATTGGGCTATTACTACTCTAAGAGAGTAGAAGGTCCAGACACGACGTGCCCAAATGATACGTCTATACAAAAGATTGCCCTGCTGTTCCTAAAGAAGGAGAGGAAATGATACAGTCTATGATGCAGATGATTAAGGCAGGGTGACCAGGAGGTAACCCTGGGAATCCATTTTGTTGGATTTAATGCCCTCACACACCTTTTCAGGTGTGATGCTTCATCATTAGGGCCTGCTCCTCGTCGGGTCGGCGGTGCAATACCCAACGGGCAACACCTCATAGAGGGGCTCTTTGGCGGAGATCTTTTTCCAACAGCCGTATGGATGAAGTGCGGGTATGGAGCCACAACTAAAGGTTAGACGTGGTGTAGTGAGTTAAAATAAAGCTAGTGGTACCGGGAATACTTTATTCAGGAGGGCCACTGCTTTAGTTATAAACGATTTTCTAGAGGAGAGTGATGGAAAGTAATGTTTCCAGCTATCATCTAGAATTTATTGTAGTCCGGTCAACATGTTTCTCGCTACTGTAAAGTTGACTGGCGATTCTTCAGGACCCAGGAGACTAATTAGCATGTATCTAATGGTGCAAACAACTGTCTACGCTAATACCCTAGAGTGTGGTGTATGTCTGCTCATATGGCTAGCACACTAGTGGGTGAAGGAACCCGGTTCCAGCGGCGAAGGGTAGGTGCGTACAGCGAAGCTCAGGCATTTCCAACCTTGCGGTGGAAGATCTACCTGAAGATTTACCCGCTGGATACTGTTGTTGTTTGACTGTTTTTAACTTTAGGTATTGACAGTTACAACTAGAAGAAGGGTAATATAGTATTGTTTCTCCCTTCACCCTCTAGTGTGGTAGCGATTAGCTAATTGTTAATCGCAAATAAGATAGCGATTTCAAGGGTGCCAGGGGTGTCCAAAGGACACCCTGTAGCACCCCTGAAATGCAAATTTACACAGGTGTTGCGCACACACATGTCCAAAGGACATGTGTGTGTGTAACATACAACTGAGAAAAATGCACAAAAGTGCATTTTTCTCAGTTTTCGCTATTTACCACGAAGTCTGACTTCGCGGTAAATAGCGGCAAAAAATAGCGAATTCGCTATTTTATAATGGTTCATGAATAGCATTTAAGGAATCTCAAATTTAGATTCCTTAAATGCGATCGCAATTTGAGAAATCACATTTTTTTGCGATTTCCCAAATTGCGAGTTTATGACCCATTGTTGAATTTCAAATCCCATTTTTGCCGGCGCAAACAGCCGAATTCTGCGATTCGCACCGTTAGCACCCGCAAAAATGCTTCATGAATCTAGCTGAATGTCAGGTAATTAAATGTCTTTTAATTAAATGTTTTTTGCTAATTACATATAAATGTATTATTAATTATGTAAATGACTTAATTCATTCAATATTGTGTAATTGTAAAGTTTACTTTATATGTATTCTCTTTTTTATATGTTTATTACACACATACTTTTAAATGCTGTTTATATTTTTGAGGTGAGTAGGTTGAGAAGAAAATAAATATGGTGAGACTGATTCACAAAGGTAATCTGAGACATAAGTATAACTTTATGACTTTTGGTATTCACAGAGAATATTTATGAGTCGTATCTTTACATCTGCAGTCAGACTGGAATCTCTGCACTCAAGCTGTACTCTCCGCACTCGGGCCTTACTCTCCACACTCGGGCTGCACGCTCTGGCTCGGGCGGGATGAAGTGTGATCACTGGGCCACGCAAAGAATCACACTTTTCTGGGATATGATGTAGTGTCTGGCCACACCCTTTCCCCTGAGCAAACTGATTTTCATTACCTCTTCTACCATTTATCACATGTACCTAATGTCCCTTTTGAAAGAATTGCATTCTGGTCCATTGATTACACTTCGTCCGCCCGAGCCTGAGAGTACGCCCTGAGTGGGAGAGTATGGCCCGAGCAGGAGAGTACTATATAAATATATATATATATATTTATATATTTTTTTTATTTCATTTATTTATTTCTGTGTAATGTAATAAAAAAATTATATTAGGCATTCAAAATGTTCTAGTAAATAGCTTGGAATTGTATTTATGTATGTAATCCTTTCAAGATCAAACACTTCACCTAGCATTACTTAGACTTTAGTGGAAATAATAAATCTACTCTTGCCAAAGTCCAACACTTTTCCTGCTGCTGCTTAAACTGGAGTACAAAGAGTCAATTTAACCCCTCCATGTTGAACAATTTCCTTACTGTTGCTTAGACTGGGGTGGGAATAGTAAATGTAATCCTTCTGAAGTCCAATGAATTCTCTACTGTTATTCAGGGCCTGATTACGACTTTGGTACAGCAGTTCCTGCTCGACGCCGGTTCCACTGTGCTATAGCCATGCAGGGTCCACCGACCATATTACGAGATAAAAATGTGCAACTCATAATACTGTCGCGGTCCTTTGGCCGTTCACATGACTGTGCCTTAAAAACAGGCACCGCAATGGGAATGGCCAAAATGTTCAAGCACGGTATGGATGTCACCATCCATGCTGTGCTGGAACTGTGTGTAGACAGGGGAGTACATGTTGTGCTCCCCTGATTGAATCCCCATGGCATGGGGATCATGGCGGCCCTGTAGGGCTCCCTTTGTTTTTGCACCGCCAGCTTTTTAATTGCAGTGCTCCGCTATGAAAAAGCTGGTGGTGCAAGTACTCCAAAAATGATGAGCAGAACTGCGCCAGTCCCTGCTCAGCATAATGAGCTGTGGCGCCATGGTGCTGCAGACGATCCACCACCGATACGACTTTGTAAGTCGTAAATGGCAAAATGTTGGACTGCCACTCCGGCACCACCACGAATCTGGCAGTTTTCCGACTAGAGTTGTAATAGTAAATCCATCATTTCCGAAGTCCAACACTTTCCCTACTGTTGCTTAGACTGGAGTGACATTAGTAAATCAAAACTTTCTGAAATTCAACACTTCCCTACTGTTGTGAAGATTGGACTGGGAATAGTAAATCTAACTCCTCTGAAGACTAACCCTTTTCCTACAGTTGTTTAGACTGGAGTGGGAATAGTATATCTAATCTTTCTGGAGTCCAACACTTTACCCAATATTAGTGAGATAGGTGTGGAAGATAGCACCAGGAGACTCTTGAAGGAGGATACAAGAGTTTATTGAGATAAAAGACACGGCTACGTATCTCGACTAAACGGGGCAAGAGAGCAACTGCCTGTCATGGAATCTGACGGGGCAGATTCCATGACATCGCAGGACGCTCTAAGACACGTCACCACACATCTCCCCTTTTCAATGAAAAGAAGAATAAACATTACAGCAGGAAGACAATAACAAGTACTAGAATTAAAACAATATTACAAATAATTCAACAATAGATCAAATACTGGCTTTCCTTTCTTCTAATGGAAAAAAAACAATTAATCACAAACAAAATCTTCTAATCTTAAAAAAAAAAAAAATAATCTCAACGCTCCTCTGGCCCCTCACAGCGTTCTTTCTTGAAAATATTTCCGCTCGAGTTTTCATACGTATTGTGTGTTGGTTCACTCAGTGAGAACTCCACTGTTCTTCCCGATCGTCGCCAATGTGGAAGATAGCACCAGGAGACTCTTGAAGGAGGATACAAGAGTTTATTGAGATAAAAGACACGGCTATGTGTCTCGACTAAACGGGGCCAGCGAGCAACTGCCTGTCATGGAATCTGATGGGGCAGATTCCATGACATCGCAGGACGCTCTAACACACGTCACCACAATAGGATTTATATTATTATGTGTTTATGCTTTTTTTAATGCAATATTGTTCTTTTTTTAAATTTGTTTTTAATGTTTATATTATTTTTGTTTTTGGGGGCTTAATATCTTACTATATATGTATGTGTGTTACTAGGCATGGCAATCTTCTTTTCATTGATCAGGAAATGACTACTGTAAGAAAGTGGATTGAAATTTGGGGTGAGTGACTGCCCATCTCAAGGAATAATGAAACTTCTTGTACGGATGAACATTAAAGTCAAGTAAATTAACTTGAGCTCAACCTCCTTGTAGCTCTTTCACGAAGCAGACAGACAGTATGTAAAGTTTTTGAGCAGCATTAATACAGTAATAAAGTGAAAACAACTAGCAATATAAATTGCAAACAGAAATAGTATTAGACCATTCCTAACTGTTGCATATGTAGGAGTATGATTGTTAGTAGGTAGAAGAATTTGGCAGTACTGGAATGGGCAGTGGGTGTTGCAAGCTGACCCCCTGGGAAATATGTTAGGCGCTGGAACCTATTTTTCATTTCCTATTTTTTTGTTTTTACAGATTAAGCATAGAGCAATGCAGACAACTCCGTAATGACTACCTGATCTACAAATAGGAGGAATAGATGGTGCAATACTCTTATGTAAATTTGCAAGATACTAAAAAATTCATGTATGAACTTATTTACATAAATCTGAATTCTCTTTCATATAGCACCTGATCATAAATTCGAAAATCGCACAACTGTTCCCGATAAAGAAATAGATGTCCTGCGCCTTGAGAAATAACATATGTAAATATCTCATCTGATTGAAACTGTGTGGACGTACATCAAAAATTAATTTTCGTTTCCTTAAACATTTAAAAAATTGTTTCACGTGAACACTTATACTGTGCATCTTTATAAGCAAAATTACGCTATCCTATCAGTTAAAGCGAGATGCCAACTCATGCCTTTTTTTAAGCAGCACAAGGGATGGCATGCAAAAACAGAGTGCTCCTGACAAGCTAATGATGCATGGAGTGAAATCTAATGAGCATAAGAGGTCACCCCTACTTCCTCCTGAACACCGCACCACCCTGCAGTGGGCTGCGGGTGCCAATTACTCGTGTTTTCTGTAAGCTACAGGGGGTTCGCCGCCTTGCAGCCTCGAGGTGCCATTCGAGCTGTTAATAAACACCCACTCGCGCAGAAACGATCCATAGGGAGGCCCAGAAATATAGAGGATTCGATAATTGAACTTTTGTAATTGTAAGGTCGTTTGCTATTGGTAGACCACCCAGAGGAATGTTTCCTTTTCGCCTCCTGAATCGCAGCGGGCCCTGAAATAGATCCTTATCAGACTTAGCACGTGGTAGAATTTTGTAAATGGTGTTTACTTAACAATGGCATATGGATCGTGCAGAGCTTTATTGATTGCAGTCCTTGATTTGAACATGGTCTACTTTGCTGAGTCTAAATAGAGAGTATGCACTGTTAAAACGAACAATAAATGCAGTACAAAACATGCAACCAGTGATTGAAAATTAAAGCGAACATTTGAAAGGTTTTCAAGGTTATGTCGCAAACGTTTTGCTCAAAATAGATCGTTAGAAATGTATCTTTTCTATTTGTGGGACTGGTCAATCAAGGATTAGAAAGCACGCTCAATGCAAAGGGACACTCCTAAATCAAGTACAAAAAATACTACATATCCTATACGCTAGACCTCCCAGGGACATGTTTCTGCAGCGGGGATGGCCTTAAGTGGAGAATATGAACTTCACATCTCGTGATAAACACAGCCACCAAGTGCCAATGATGCACAGACATTCAATGCTCCTTCTACTTTCCTCACAATCGTTGTACTGTTGTATGCTGCTGGTAGTGCACAGGGGGCATAGGTGCTGGAAGTGGGAGTGCGGGGGTGCTGCAGCACCCCCAAAATAACCATGCTAGTGTTCAGAAAAAGAATGAGCCCTAGAGATGCGTTTGATTTTTGTGTTTATCTTGTCACATTTATCGTTCGGTCTAAGTCAAACGTGAAATATCACGCTATGTCTTCTGACAAATTGTTGCTTTTTCTTTTAACAAGGAAACTGGGGCGGGATGTATCAAGAGCTTTCATTACCCTCAATCAATCAAGTACTATTTGAAGAACGCACACGGCTACTCTGGAGAGTACCCCTGTGCTGAAGGCTCGTCGACTACTGCTCCCACAAATACATTTAAAAGGCACAGTTAACCACCAGCTTTTTAGGCTAGGCTTAAAGGAACCTTCATCCTTAGTAGCACGCAGGTATAGAGGAAGGGCATTCCAGCCGGACAGGGCCAGAGCAGACAAAGAGGTACCACTCCATTTCTTCCTCTTAATTTTTGGCACCACAGCTAGCAGCACATCCGAAGACCGCAGAGTACTTGCCAGATAATACTATGTGAGTCTTTTGGCCAGGCAGCTTGGACCTAATCCATAAAAGGCTCTATGGCCAACACCAGTACCTTGAACTTCACTCTCTCCTGAACTGGCAGCCAATTCCTTGAGATGAGCATGAATTGTTTTTGGGGATATTGTAAAGGAGCCAGGGAGCAGCATCCTGTTACAACTGGAGTCTCCTAAGTTAGTATGCTGGGAGACCCCATAATAAGTATTTACATAGTCCAGCTGAGATGTTATGAGGACGTGAACTAATATCTTTTGGAAGGGAGAGTGAAGCAGCAACAGAAACTCCAAAACAAATCGAACACATGTCCCAACTACACTCTTCACCTGGGATTTGAAGGGCAATAGGCCAATTTATTGTCAAACTTCCCCCGAGGCTCCGAACCACTGTGGCATGAGTCGGAGGAGACAGAGCAGAGCTAGGCTGAAATTCACTGCCCCAAGAAGGGGGTGGGATAGCAGAAACTAGGATTTCTGTTTTACAGTGTTGCACCGGAGCGCATCCAATGAAATATCACTGGCAAACATGTTTCAAATCTGAAAACTGGACTAATTACCACTTTATACACAAAACCCAAGGATAAAAATGCTGCCTTACATTTTAAGAGTTGCCATCCCAAAAGCCTAAGAGAAAACGTACCTTATGGTCAGTGTTTGCGTGTGAGACAAAACTGCACACGCAGGGAACACTATGCATGCTGATGGAGAAACTGAAAGAAAAAGTGTACCCTAGAAAACTACTTAACCATTCAAGGAAACATACCTGGTACACACCACGCGACGAACTGTTTCAAAAGAAGTCCAAAACTGTTATGACCAGACTGGTACCTGGATTGAAGACCTGACACTAAAAAAGCTGATAACTCACATGCACTTTTTCCTCTTGTTCTTGGGAAATGTGGGATATTAGGAGCACTCGCGTTATAATTGCCAAATATTTTTTAATATTACTCCACTGACTTTTTAAATGTATAGCTGCTTACCTGCACTGTAAAAATTGTTGCACATCATCTCGATGGCTTAGCGAGAATAGATTAGAAAATCGTCTTTTTTCCTTAGCGCCATCTTGTGTGTAGGGATTGGCTGCACTTCCGGGGTTGCGCTCTAGTGGTTGGGCACTTGCCTGCCTATTTAGAGCAGGCTGAGTGAGCGTGCAGCTACCTGGATGGAAGACCTGACACCAAAAAAGCTGATAACTCATATGCACACAACCTAGGGAAATACTTGCTGCCTTTTTCCTCTGTTTCTTGGGAAATCTGGGATTTAGCAGAACTCGTGTTATAACGCCCAAATATTTTTTAATATTACTCTACTGACTTTTTAAATGTATAGCTGCTTAACTGCACTGTAAAAATTGTTGCACATCATCTCGCTGGTTTAGCAAGAATAGATTAGAAAATCAGCGTTTTTCCTCAGCGCCATCTTGTGTGCAGTGATTTGCTGCACTTCCGGGGTTGCGCTCTAGTGGTCGGGCACTTGCCTGCCTATTTAGAACAGGCAATGCAAGCGGGCAGCGGGCGTGCTGCTGGCGTGCTAGAGGTGCGCAAGAGGCAAGCTAGTGGAGAGGCGTGCTAGTGGAGAGGCATGCTAGTGGAGAGACTGAAAGGCATAGGGTTTAATGGACGGGCCGTGCAGTGGCTAATATCCTACCTGTCAGGAAGACAACAGGCTGTGTCTTTGACGCCGCTCACCTCAGGCCTGTCCCCAGTACATCATGGGGTACCACATGGTTCGGCGATCAGCCCAATTCTTTTTAATATTTACCTGCGCCCTTTATTCCCCATCATTAAATCTTATGTGGTAAACCTGGTCAACTATGCAGATGATACCCAACTGGTGTTCTCCCTAAAGGGGAAACAAGCGGTATCTATGGACACCTTTCAGGAGTGTATGCGCCAGACTGATGGTTAGCTTAGGAAAAATTCCCTACAGTTTAATGGGGGAAAAACAGAGGTGGTGTACTGTCCTGCCACTAGAGTGTCTCGTCATCTATCGGTGGATTTTAAACTTACCCCCGTGGATGTACCCTGGATCCCGGCTAAAGTGGTGAGTAATCTGGGGGTTATGGTGGATGGAAATCTTCAAATGGTCTTGCAAGCCAATAAAATGGCTAGCGTTTGTTTCACCTTGCTGCATATGCTACGGAAGGTCCGTCCATTACTCCCAAAGGACACTCGATCTCTCGTAGTGAGGAGTGTAATCCTGAGTAGGCTGGATTACTGCAACTCCCTGTACCTGAGGGCACCATAATATATTGTGCAGGGGTTGCAGATAGTCCAGTCTATGGCAACAAAGCTGGTGCTAGGTCTTCTACGACTTTGGCTTTGAGAGACCTTCATTGGCTCCCTATAAAAGAGAGAATCTGTTTTAAATCTCTCTGCATTGTATACAGGGCAGCGCATGGTCAGGTTTCTGTCTCGCTCCAAGAGATGTTCACCTGGTACAGTCCTGGGAGGCATCTCTGCTCTTCAAATGCAAATCTGATAACAACCACCATATTTAAGAGATCACGGATGGGGGCAGAGCCTTTGGTGTGACTGCCTCACGTGCATGAAATGAGTTACCTCTGGACCTTAGACAGGCCAGTTCCCTGACATGTTTTAGGAAGAGCCTGAAAACTTGGATATTCCCCAAAGGTGATCTTTAGATTGTCTTATTGACAATTGATTCTGCTTTGTATTGTCTACCCGACAATTCAAGCGCCAGGATACCCGTAGGGTGGCAGTTTGCGCTATATAAGTGTTTAATTCAATTCAATTCAATTCATGTTTGGCCTCCATACCAACACATTCAAAAAGGTCATACGCCAAAACTGGCACCTCATCAAACAATTGATGATGAGTTGCAGATACCAATCTTCGCCTTAAAGGGAAAACACAACTATTGGCCAACGCATAATCAGAGCCACAGAAGAAAAAAAAGAAATTCAGACACCTTCTGTCCTTTTTGGAACCTTCAACCAATCCAAGGCCACCTCAAATGTGGAAATTGTCTGTCTTGCAACTCCACAATTGAAGGCACAGTATTCACAAATGGCTGAGAAAAATAACTACATAATGAGTTCTCAAATTGCAAAACAACATTTTTTGTTTATGCAATCATCTGCCCTTGTTAGCAAATCTACATTGAGAAAACGACACAAGAAATTCGACAAAGAATTGTGCAATACCGCTCCAGATTAAAGAATAAAGTACAGAGTGCACCTCTAGCCTCGCATTTCCAAGAGCTTAAACATAATGAAAAATAATTCTATTGGACTGTACTTAGTACAATCAGACCCAACCCAAGAGGTGGGGATCCTGAAATAGCTCTACTAAGAAGAGAGGCATATTTGATAAAGAAATTTAATAGCGCCTTCCAAGGGCTGAACAAAATGACTGAAATCAACAGATTGTAACATCCCCCTTGTTCAATCTTTGTGATGAAACGGACAAAATGATTGCATATGCGACACAAACTTCAATTTTCTTGAACATCTACAACTTTGTGCCACATCTTGAACCACCAACTCCAGCATGCACTTCGTTGCACCGATCCATTAATTGCAGACAATCTATAAGTAAGGCCTACGAGGCTGATTCCCTCACTTCCGCGTTGTCAGAACACCATGGTTGAAGAAGAAAGAAGGAATAACTGAGCTTCACCGCCAAAGGCAAGTTTGAATGAATGCGATTTTACACGCTGAGAAGCAACAACTATATCCTTGGCAGCACAGAGAGTAACAACTCAGGTTTTGTGTCATTTGGTCTAGACTTGCTACAATATTGCAACAGAGAATCTGAATCCAGGGAACCAGGAGATTTTCCTGCAAATCGTGGCAAGTTTCTTAATCAATTAGAGCGTACATCCAACAAAAGAGCGTCTCATTAAAAATTGCTTACCTAATGCAATTGTGTACACTGAACAGCACTGGCAATACAGATGAGTTTTATGGACATTATTATGTTGACTTTCACCAAGTATGCCCCCTTCTCTTAAAACCCTTGATTCTGAACGTTAGAAATCTTTGTATTAGCTTCATGGTTTAACGAACTGAAAATACCCGCTCTATGTAACTTCAGTAATACACGTGGAAATAACGTTGCTGCCAAATGGAGTGCATTTGCTACTAATCGTGTTATAAGAACCTCATAATCCCCCCTTTTTTTGTAGAAACAATACCAACTCACACCGAATGATCGGGCTTAAGGAAATGAGGTCTAATATTGGATATCATTGTAGGCTCCAGTACCGACCCAGAATGGTAAAGTTACACCCTGTTAAGATATAAGTTTAGTAGGGTATAAGAGTGATGTGGAGACCAATAAATTAAAACATTGTTTTATGTTATAATTGTTTTTCAGTGTGTGACCAAGTCCTGGTCTTAAGGAGAACCCAAAATAATTCAAGGGGTTTGAAACACGTTGATCTAGCTTGTTGAAAAGGACATCATTTTGTACAGACTAAAAGCAGTCAACAAACGAGGCAATTGGTATATTTTTTCAACACAGAATCCCAACTAGCTTGTAATGACAGGATGCATTTTTGACTATTGTATAAAAGACAATGCCACCATTTACATTTATTAGCAAATGAAGGCCTGGTCTGCCTCACAATTGTTGTGTTTTTGTATTTGAATGTGTATAGTTGTGTTTGTTTCACTGTAAATATGTAATATATTTAGTAAATAAGTAGAACAGGTTGTTCTTCTGAGAAAAACATGCTTTAAAAGTTTATGACCATTTCTCAAAGAGAAAAGAAAAAAATGAATGTGAAATAAATCACTAAGACCACCATATTTGATTAAGTGGTTCTGTTATTGAAAAGTTTAATTCAATTGTAGCACCCATACATTGTATAGTTTGCTATATATTATTTGAGGCCTTGTTTGGCTGTGATGGATGGGCCCAACCCCTCCTTGTTTAAAATAAATATTCAAATCTGTTCTAGGCATCAGAGGTGTTACCGTCCCAGGTTAGCAGAATCTCTGTGGCGTCAGTGTATAAGACCACCCGCACAGCAAAAGATTCCACCAGGACTGCCAAAATAGACATATAAACATTAACACAAACATTAAACAATGTTGGACTTAAGACAGAACCCTGAGGACCAGCACATTTCAAAGGTTTGCAACCAGAAGCAAATGGCAGCATCCAAACTGTTTGGCATCTGTTCGACTAAAAGGAGTCCAATCAGGCCAAATTAGCCCCACCTAACCTGATGTCCTGCAAACGTTGTGATAGGGTAGGAAACTGTATCAAATGCTGAAGATAAATCTAGTACCAATAGGGTAACTTACTTCAAAATCCAAAAGTTGCACACATAATTTAAGGGAAGACTTGATGGGGCTAAGCAAAGGAACTAGGTTTAGAGAATTTCTTTGTGATTTTATAAACCTCTTTGGCTGATTGCTAGACATGGCAATTTAATTTGCAAAAAAACTAGCTTGGGCTTTTTTTCTTTTCTGATGGTAAATATGAAGCTCTTTTTTTATATATATATATATATCTGCTGGTAGATAAAACGTACGCCAAGATCTTTCAAGCTTTTTACATTGTTGGCTCATTATCCTGAGCTCCTCATTAAATCAGGGAGCCAAGGGACGTCTTAGACTGCCAAACCCTGTCTAAATGGGTGGCACCAGGTCTGCTATATTACCTAGCCAGGCATTAACGTCCAATCCATCCTCTTCATCTTCAAAAAGATGGAACACTCTTCTTGAAAATAGTGTTACAAACTAAGACAAAATGTAGATCGTTTCTGGAGTCTTCTTTATTCGTCTTCACTCCATCACAGGTTCCAGTCAGCTGGAGTCAGCTGTGGAATGTTTAACAACAAAGGTAGGGCACCTCCAACTGGGTCAAAGAGAAAGGGTGACGGAAAGTACCATATAAGGAATACATAGGATTATAACAAATAGACATAGTCACCTCCATGTTAACATTAGCCCAATTTCAATAGGCTAACGAAGGATTAAGTCTTCTACATCTGGGACCTTGCTCTAATCGCCATCCAAAGTATATTGTTGCATGTTCCAGCCAGGTGTTATTTCAGATATCTGAAACATCAATGCAGCAGTTTGAAAAATCATATGAAGCAAGCGGCCTGCTGACTGAGTGAGCTTGTCCACAAACTGCCTCAGTCAGATTTCAAGCCGACATATTTTCCTAGAGGAGGCGCGCATGATGATTGTCAGCTTTATCCAATTGATTGTTGAGGTCTCCCAAGACAGAGAATTTGAAATACTTTAGGAGATATTTGGAAGGGCAATCATCTAAGGAGTACAAATATTCAGCGGCTTGGCTGTAGTGTGGGGGTGGGGGTTGGTAAATGAACACTCATGCTAAGGACATATTTGACATAATGGAAAGGCAAAAACCAAAGGATCTAGCCCTTTGATGTTCTGAAATCTCAAAAGAGAGACACTTTAGGGTTTGTTTTGTAGTTATGGCAACACCCTATCTCTCTTACCAATTCTATCTTGATGGACTATAGTGTAAACCCTTGGGGATTGCTAGCGCAATATCTGGCACTGTGCTATCACTCGTCCATGTTTTAATAGGAAAGAGGATGTCCAAATGATCCTCCCTAAGGAGCTCAGAAATATAAAATGCATTCTTATGGAGGGAGCACATATTAACTAACTGCCTGAACCACAAGCAAATTTGCAGAGTTCTTACTACATTTCTGGAGTGGTTGTAAAGTATTTGCAGGCAGAGTGCAAGCAGGCAGTTTAGGGAGCACAGGGGACAGACTAAAGGCAAAGGCGAAATTGACAAATCGAACAAACCAAAGCATGGCACACCAGGATTTATTGCTTGAAACTCCATTGAGGAGAAACAGACGCAAACCCTGCTGAGAGGAAAACTAGGCAGCATGGCTGCCGGCAAATATGGGCCGAGTGTGGACAGGTGTAGATGAGCTTGCGTCGGTGCTCTGGCTTTTTCAATAAAGGCCAAAGGCATCCTCCACCTGTGACTAGACCGCACACTTCTAAAAATGTCAGCTAAAGTGGGGAGAAAACAGGAGGCACAATGCTCTAATCACCACATTATCATGCCAACAGCTGCCACATCTAGGAGCAGAATGCGCAGGAAAAAATTTAAGTGAGTCAGCTATTTTAAAATATACACAATGCTTAATCGATTTGTTCAAATATCTAAAATATCACACCCCTAAAACGTGTTGCCAGTGGTAGACTGGCCTAAGCATGCACCCGCACACCGGCCTTTCTAATAAAGGGTAAGAACATCCACCTCTAGTGACTAGACCGCACACTCCTGAAAGTTACAGCCAAAGTGAGGAAAATGTCACAACACGATCCCCCTTTCTAAAGTGCTAGTGCATTACAAACGTTCCCACTGAATAGTAAAAGAAACGCCCAAAAGATCTGCACACCTCTAAATCACCAAATAATAGGTGGAGGAGGCACAACGCTATAAACACAGCTTTACCATGTCAGCAGCTGCTGTAACAAACAGAATGTGCAGGTAAAAATTCAAGAGAGTCAGCTATTTTAAAATATACCCAAATGTCACAAAAAGTGTCACAAGAGTTCCATAAGCCCTTAAATGAGATTTAATATGCCATGCAGAGACACCTTGTGTGACTCTGCATGGCATAGTAAATCTGGAGTAACACAAGGTAGCGGAAGTGTATCACTGACATAATATCAACATACACTTTTTCAAACTACATTTTTATCGACACAAAAATATCGACAACCCTAATATCAATACTATATACTTAATTTAAAAAAGACACTATTATTGACACCAAAATATTGTCATTTAAAAATATTGATAACACAAATATAAAACACATAATTATCGTTATATAAATTAGCAAACATACTTTAAAGTAACCCTGGGCGTAGTGGGCGTAGTGGGGCTACGCGAAGCACCACGAAGTGGGGGGAAATCTACACCCACCCACACACTTCGCCTAGCCCCACTACGTGCCGCCCGCCTCCCTCCCTCCCTCTTCTAAATCCCCTGAAACGGATACAAAACATTGTTAAACGAATTAAAACGACTTACCTGACATCTGGCGTCCCGTGGCTCCCTCACCCTAGTTTCTCGGCACTTCTTCCTGACAAATGCGTGGGCGCCCACGAATGCGCATTTCTTGCAAGAAATGAGCATGCGCGGGCGTCTGCGCATTTGTCAGGGAGAAGTGGCGAGAAACTAGGAAGAGAGAGCTGCTGGGACGCCGGATATCAGGTAAGTCGATTTAATTCATTTAACAATGTTTTAAATCATTTCCATGGCATTTACAAGAGGGCGGGAGGGAGGCGGGTGGCAGGCTACTTCGGTACGCCTTGGCATGTGCGTAGTGTTGCCTACTTCACCTACTTTGCGAATCGCGGTGATTAGGCTGCTCGAAGTGCACATAGCGCTTAGCCTCTTCAGTGCTACCGTCTTTATTTGCTTTATGTGTGATTTTAAGACACTATGTTTATTTCATTTGACGCTATTTTAAAAAATGTGCCTATATTTACTTGCTGCTCTTTTTGCTCCTGACCCCGTTCCGCCGCGGCTGTGTGCCAATCGAGCGGAGGGTCTTCATGTGAACAACACGCCCCACACCACTTCCTGCCTGCCACACTCTTCACGCAGGTTAGCGTGCTAGTTGTTGCCGATCTAAGGCTATTTTTAGGGGTTGGCTTCGCGTTCCCTGTGACGACTGCGGCGATTAGGCTGCTCGAAGTGCACATAGCGCTTAGCCTCTTCAGTGCTACCGTTTTTATTTGCTTTATGTGTGATTTTAAGACACTGTGTTTATTTCATGTGACGCTATTTTGAAAAACTTGCCTAAATTTACTTGCTGCTCTTTTTGCTCCGGACCCCGTTCCGCCGCGGCTCTGTGCCAATCGAGCGGAGGGTCTTCTTGTGGGCAACACGCCCCACACCACTTCCTGCCTGCCACACTCTTCACGCAGGTTAGCGTGCTAGTTGCTGCCGATCTAAGGCTATTTTTAGGGGTTGGCTTCGCGTTCCCTGTGACGACTGCAGCGATTAGGCTGCTCGAAGTGCACATAGCGCTTAGCCTCTTCAGTGCTACCATTTCTATTTGCTTTATGTGTGATTTTAAGACACTGTGTTTATTTCATTTGACGCTATTTTAAAAAACTTGCCTAAATTTACTTGCTGCTCTTTTGCTCCTGACCCCGTTCCGCCGCGGCTGTGTGCCAATCGAGCGGAGGGTCTTCTTGTGAGCAACACGCCCCACACCACTTCCTGCCTGCCACACTCTTAACACAGGTTAGCGTGCTAGTTGTTCTCCTCACCCAGTCTATTTAATATGGAGACTAAGCGCAGGCGCGGCGGGCGCAGCGGGCGCGCCGATGGCACGCCGAAGGCGTGCCTAAGGAAAGCCCGTCTGCGCCCGTCCGCCCCCAGCCGGGACCTGGGGCCACTGATAATGCCCGTTCTCTCATTTATTCCTCTGCCGATCTGCTTAATCTTCAACTTGGTGGTTCTATGAGCCCCAAAGCTGTGAAGGCAGCTATGACCAGTGGAATTCTACATCCCTGTTTACCCTGCCTCGGCCCTGATGCTGTTAGCAAGCAACCCACGGTGCTCCCTCAGTTGCCCCCTGAACCCTCGCCTTTCCAACCTAAATACTCTTGTAATCACGTACCTGAATACTAGGTCGTTGGTCAAGCACCAACTTGAGATCTTTCAGCTTTTACATTCCAATACTTTTGACATCCTCCTCCTTTCAGAAACTTGGTTATCTGAAGACTCCAGCCCTGATATTCTCACTGCTATCCCCTCAGGATATTACATTTTGCATACAAATCGGCCTCAAGGCAGAGCTGGCGGTGGCGTTGCTGCCATTATTCGTCACTGTCACAAGTTCACGACCCTGGAAGAGCCCACTCTCCCTAGGGTCGACAGCCTTATTCTGAAACTTTCTTCTGCTACATCCTCCCTGGTCATTGCCCTGTTTTATCGTCCACCTGAATCTATGCCCCTCTTTCCTCAGTTATTTGGGGACTTAGTTGCTAAGCTGGTAATCAACCACGCCAGGGTGGACATTGTGGGGGACTTCAACTACTGGCCCGCGGACACCCACGAGAGTAATCTCTCGGTAGAATTCTCGGATCTCTTCCGTGGTCTGAACTTTTCCCAGCACATACATGCCCTCACACACATAAAGGGTCACACGCTTGACCAGGTCTGGACGTCCAACACCAATATTACTCCCCCTTCCATCTACCCCTGTTCCTGGTCCGATCATTTCTTTATTTCTTTTGCACTGGCTTACTCACCCTTTATACCTCTGACTCTTGTAAACAACTTTTCAGCCTGCAATTGGAAACGGGCCAACTTAGAAGATTTTCATTTGTTACTGGCTTCCTCTGTCCCATGCAATCAGGCCTCTATCTCCGCCCATGCCTCTTGCCTCGACTCTTGGCTTAAATCAACCAGTGACAAAGTGGCCCCTTTGAAAACTATCAAGTCCAAACGTCCTCATGACGCCCAACATTGGTTTACTGACCAGCTAAAAAGGGACAAACTGATTATTCGCCAAGCTGAACGCCGTTGGCGTCGTATCTATTCTCCTGAAGAAAAATCTGAATACATTACGCTGTTAAAACTCTACAAAAATTCCATCCTTCAGGCAAAAAAGGTACACTTTTTCCAAAAAATCCTCAATTCTGCATCTAAGGTAAAAGATTTATTTTCTATCGTGAACGAGCTTACACATCCTGATAGGGTGACCCTCCAAGCTGTCCCCTCACAATCACTCTGTGACTCCCTTAATTCATATTTCATTGACAAAATCATCACTATAAAAAACAATATTCCCAGCCCTTCCTCTCTTCCTGTCCCGACCCCTCTTGCCCAGAACTCATCCTTTTTGGCTGTCTTCCCCCCAATCACTAGAACCAATTTTGTGGCTCTAATAAATAAAGTGAGCTCGGGCTCGCCAAATGACTGTTGCCCTCAGCAGATTCTTAAAGCAGCTTTCCTTGCCTGCCCTGACCTCCCACTTACACTTCTGAATGAGTCTTTACCTTTAGGTATCGTCCCCGAATCCTTTAAACATGCAGCGGTTGTCCCCATTTAAAAAAAGCCTAATGCTGTTCCCTTGGTTCTCGCCAATTTTCTTCCTATCTCCCTGCTCCCCTACTTAGGTAAGATCTTAGAGACCCACGTTACCAACTGTCTCAGTTCTTTTATTGAGAATTCTGGGTTCCTTGACTCCCAGCAGGCGGACTTCAGGCCAGCACACTCCACCAAATCGGTCATCTTGGCGGTGATGGACGAACTCCGTAGGGGTGCCGATAATAACATCTCTCAGGCACTTGTGCTATTGGATCTTTCTGCGGCCTTTGACACGGTCGATCACAACTTGTTGATCGACCGTGTCAGCAACGCTGGTGTCCAGGGTCGGGCCCTTGTTTGGATCCGGTCATTCCTACATGGGCGTACTCAGGCAGTCCACCTGTCCACCTTTGTAGCATCTCGTGCCAGCCTGACTTGTGGAGTCCCCCAGGGTTCCGCTTTATCGCCCCTTCTGTTCAATCTTTACATGCAGCCCCTGATTGCCTCTCTTCATAATCTCCCAGTTACCATCTTTAACTACGCGGACGACCTCCAGCTTGTCTTCAATCTCGAATCAACCTCTATCTCCCGCGCCAATTTTCAATCAACCATGCTTTCCATCTGCGAATGGATGTATCCCAGCCAGCTGAAGTTAAATCCAGATAAAACAGAACTGGTACTAACCAGGGGAGTGGCCAACCCCTGGAATGCCAGTTTCCGGACATCCACTCTGGGCACATCCCCCTTCCCAGCTGATTCTGTGAAGAGCCTTGGCGTCATCATTTGCAAAGACCTCTCCATGAAACCACAGATCAGCGCTGTCACCTCGGCCTGCTTCTTTCATCTTCGCAGGATCCGTAAAATCTGTCAGTTTCTGTCTACAGAGGCTCTTATGCTGGTCATTATGGCCCTGATTACATCTCGTCTTGACTGTGCCAACGCTCTATACACTGGCATTCCTGCCTACCAGTTACATCGTCGGCAACGTGTGCAAAATCAGGCAGCCAGGCTAATCTTCCACCAACCAAAACATCTTCACATTTCCCCGCTTTTAAAGAGACTCCACTGGTTGCCAGTTGCCAAGCGATGTACTTTCAAACTCGGCTGTACCATCTTTAAGACGTTACATGACCAAGGTCCTGCTTTTATCACCTCTAGAATTTCTCGGTACACTCCCTCCCGTGACCTGCGGTCCTCCCACCCTAACCTCCTCACTACCCCCGCAGTTAAACGCAAAAAGCATTGTGGCCTTTGTTTTGCGTTCTTGGCCCCCTCATTGTGGAACTCCCTCCCTATGGAACTCAGACTCTCTCCCAGTTATGTCCTATTTAGACGTTCACTCAAAACTTACCTCTTCCGGCAAGCCTTTATGTAATTTTTGCCCCTTCTCTCCCCAGTTGTCTTTAGCGCCATGAAACCGCCTGGTGTCCGTGCGCTGAATAAATGCTTTTAACATAACATAACATAACATTGCGAAGTAGTCAACACTACGCACACTCCGTGGACGGAGCGAAGCACTACGCCCACCCCTACTTTAAAGATATACAACATGTCCAAAATATCGATAACAAAACTGTAGACAGCAATATTATTGTTTTTTACAAAATATCGACAACTAAAAAATAGAAAAAATGCACAAAATTAAACACCATAAATATAGTTAAATACATAAACATACATTACATATACAAAAAAAGAAAATACATACTTTTTGGAAATAGTAAAACATAATTAAAACAGTAGGTAATAAATACACTATTAATAACATTTTTAAATGTAGACTTGCATCATATCAACACATTATTTTACATATCATATGTAATATAATGCACAGAAAAATAATTCAACATGTGTGGAAAAAAAAGTAACTGACTCTTAATTGGTGTTTTCCATATAAGGAAAACAATTCACAAAACAATTAAGAGAAAAAAAGTAACCAATAAAAACAGAGATTATTAAAATGAACCAATGAAATCAAACAAACAATTAAATAAACACGATATAAAGAAAAAAAGTTTATTCTTATTTTGCAGCTTAAACCAAAAACAATAATAAAAGCCGAAACTCTACCAGATTTCTGCCATAAGCAAAGACTTCATCAAAGTCAAAGCTATTACACTCTTCAAAAAGATAGTAAATTACCATTTATAAAATAACAGTTAAGCCAATATTCTAAAACGAATGTGTTTCCTACTCAAATAATTAAATTATATTTGTTTTCTAATTATGTTTCTCAAAACAATCAGTAAATAAAAGATCACCTCCGGAAACCATTTAACTAATAAAGTAAGTATTATTCAAAATGCCTTTAAAAAAAAGAAAAAAATCCATCCAAACCCTATATCCATCCCAAACACCCACACCACCCCATGCACAAATTTAATAAAACAAATAAAAATATGATTTACTTTTCTTGCAGAAAAGCCAACGACTTAACAAGATTCAACAAACAAAGGGCATCATTAGGATGGCGGGCGGACATCCATTATCCCGCCACCCTAGCGGTGCTGGGACCTGCCGCCAGTAGTGCGGCGGTCCTGCACAGGCGATGAGGATGCCACCATTACCGTGGCAGTGGTATCCTCCATTCCCAGCATTGTGGCGGGAGGTGCTCACAGCATCGCCCGCCACAACGCTGGAATGCACTGCGTGCATTATCATGCACAAGGTGACAGGCACTGCGAGTTGCCGTCCACCATGTCTATGACAATGCAGAGAGTACCATAGGTACCCGCATGTGCACCAGCCAACCCCCAATACCCTGGGGGCCTGCAACGGCCCCGTAAGCAGAATCCCCATGACTTTCTGTGGCGGCAACACCGCCACGGAAAGGCATGTTTCCGCCCCCCCTGTTAATATGGATGGCGGTGTCTAGCAGACACCGCCACCATATTAAACCCTTTTCTGCCTGGTTGACTTGTCAACCGAGCAAAAAAGCGGCGGACAGTCTTCCTGTCCACCGCGGTACCCCCACCATACTAATATTGTGGGAGGTAAATGGTTGGTGGCTGGGGGGAGGGATGTAGTGTGGATCGCCACCGCCATGCGGGTGGTGGGGATCTGCCCTTCACCCTAATGGACTCCAAAGAAAGAACATCTCCAATTAAAAACAGTTGAAAAAGGACTATATAAGTATATTTAGAAATATGTGTATTTATTGAAACGCAAACATGTATAATATTCTTTTTAATAATTTTCATATACATTTGTTATAGAATTTATCACAACACAATGACAGAAGTCGCACAATTTATCACATAACAAAAAGGAAAATTTCTGTTATGTTTTATGGGGTATGTCTACACCCAGGAAAAACAGAGTGGACTAAAAGTCAATTAGAAATGTTCAAAGTATTATTCAAATAAATGTTACGGTCATACAACTACTAAGGAAACAACTGTTTTGTATACAAGGGAACATAACCATCCTCCTAATGTTACAGAGATTGAAGTTAGAAATGCCTTTGATAACCATAAAGAAGCTACCACTAGCTCACAAACACCTACAAGTGTAATACATAAAGAGATGCTGCCTAGAGTACCCAAAGAAGAACTGGACAAATGTCCTCCATTGCTTCATGAAAAGGACTATAACTCACACCAAAAAAGCTACAACAACTACCACACCTACTCCCAAAACTTTTGAAGAGCTCATAAGTCCCCCAGAACTAGCTATAACCCACAATGAGGAACCATTTATTCTCTATGATAACAAATGCAAAGAAAAGAGAAAAAAAATGTTTGCTACTGCAAAAATTTAATAAAACTACCACAATCTGAAACATGGATGATGGATGGGACTTTTAAAATATGTCCCAAACCATTCAACCCATTGTACACTATCCATGGCCTAAACCAAAACACTAACATCCCCTTTATTTACGCCTTGCTACCCAATAAACATAATTCTACATATATGGACTGGACATACTAAATAAAATTAAACAAGAGACAAATAATTATTTTCCACCGAAAATAATTATAGATTTTGAGAAAGTTATGATAACTATTCTAAAATCATACCCACACACATCAATACAAGGATGTTACTACCATTTTATTCAGTGTCTATGGAGACACCTACAAAAATCTACACTAAGGGGCCCCATTATGATGGCGGGTGGATCACCACCGCCCGGCCACCGGTGGCGATCCACCTGCTATCTGTACCTGATTTACCCCCTGCCATATTAGTATGGAGGGGGTACCGCAGCGGACGGGAAGACCGTCTGCCGCTTTTCCGCCGGCAGGCAATCGCTACTATTGCCTGCCGTGCGGATCTGGGGCATTTTATGGTGGCGGTGCCGAGCAGGCACAGCCATCCATATTATGATGTGCAAAATCAAAGGCCTTTGCATGGCCATGGAAAGGCCGGCAGAAATTGCTTTGGGAGTCCATTATGGACCCCCGAAGTGGAGGGAGGGTACCTATGGTACCCCCTATATTGTCATACACAAGGTAGCAGGCACAACGCAGTGCCTGTCATGTTGTGCATGGCAATGCAAACCATGCAATTTTAACATTGTTGACGGAGATACACCCAGCATCCCTGTCCGCAATGTTAAAGGCCAGAATGCGCCCGCCATTGTGGTGGGCAAATCCTAATGGACCACGTAGGACCGCCGCACCTCTGGCGGTCGGTCCCATTTTCCATTACGGTGTCCGCCCACCATCGTAATGGGGCCCCAAATATAGAGTATTGGACAAACGGTTCATTTGCATACCAAATTTAAAAAAGTGATGGGACTAGCCTACGTGCCAGTAACTGACGTTCCTGAACATTGTAACCTTTTACTAGAAAGTCCCTACTACCCGCAACATGAACAAAAATGAAGTCCCCTCCTAGACTATTTTGAGGATACCTGGGTAGGAAGACTCCATAGATCAGGCCATAGGAGACAACCAAAATACCAAATACCAGGGTAGAATGTCCACCCACACAAATCTATACATAAAATACCAAATTTCAATGTAACAAACATTATGCACACAATACTTATACACACAATACTTATACATATACAACTCTACTTTGAAATGTCCAACTAGGCCTCAAAAACATAACACTGTGAATAAATAAACAGCAGGAAAACATAAATTGTAAATATTTCCCTCCCACAATTGACAAGTTTAAAAAACGTACAGTTTCCCCCCAAAAAATTGGAAAATCCAACTGTATCAAAATAAATCCTCAACCCAGAAATACACAATCCCCAAACCATAAATAACCCAAAAAATAGAATTAAAAAAAGAAACGCTCCATGAAACCGAAAAATTAAGAAAGTGTTGAATAATTATTAGTTACTGAAACTAATAAACACTTCCTTAATTTAAAAAAGCACAATCTTCCGACACCTACAAATTCTTTCGAATAAAACCAATAAAACACAAACACACACTTTCCCACCCACACAAATCTATACATAAAATACCAAATTTCAATGTAACAAACATTATGCACACAATACTTATACATATACAACTCTACTTTGAAATGTCCAACTAGGCCTCAAAAACATAACACTGTGAATAAATAAACAGCAGGAAAACATAAATTGTAAATATTTCCCTCCCACAATTGACAAGTTTAAAAAACGTACCGTTTCCGTTGTTGTAGATTTAAATTCCCACAGTACTGCAGATAATCCATAATCTAAAAGAATTAAAAAGTTTCCCCCCAAAAAATTGAAAAATCCAACTGTATCAAAATAAATCCTCAACCCAGAAATACACAATCCCCAAACCATAAATAAAACGAAAAATAGAATTAAAAAAAGAAACGCTCCATGAAACCGAAAAATTAAGAAAGTGTTGAATAATTATTAGTTACTGAAACTAATAAACACTTCCTTAATTTAAAAAAGCACAATCTACCTTACCACACTAAACCAAGAAGCCAAAACCAATAACGCTGTTGAAGGATGGCTTAATGCCTTCCAATCATCAAACGGATGAGGCACAACTACCCTACACAAACTCCTAGTCTTCCTACAAAAAGAACAAAGCTACCAAGAACTCACAATGGAGCAATCTGTCACACAACTCAAACCTAAACTATCCACACAAACTAAGCAAATGTATTAATACCTTCAACAACAAGTTAAACTATACCCTACAACAAGAGGCCTTGAATACTTAGGAATGATTGCCAAAAGCCTACTCTAAACTCTCAAATCAATGTAAATGTATAATACTTTTCAGTTAAATGTTTAAAATGCATAAAAACTGTTTTATTTATTCACAAAACGAATTAATGTGTCTGATATATTTTTATTATTAAATAAATATATATATAGACACATTAATGAAATATGTGAATAAATAAACAGCAGGAAAACATAAATTGTAAATATTTCCCTCCCACAATTGACAAGTTTAAAAAACGTACAGTTTCCGTTGTTGTAGATTTAAATTCCCACAGAACTGCAGATAATCCATAATCTAAAAGAATTAAAAAGTTTCCCCCAAAAAAATTGAAAAATCCAACTGTATCAAAATAAATCCTCAACACAGAAATACACAATCCCAAACCATAAATAACCCAAAAAATAGAATTAAAAAAAGAAACGCTCCATGAAACCGAAAAATTTAATAAAGTGTTGAATAATTATTAGTTACTGAAACTAATAAACACTTCCTTAATTTAAAAAAGCACAATCTTCCGACACCTACAAATTCTTTCGAATAAAACCAATAAAACACAAACACACACATTCCCACCCACACAAATCTATACATAAAATACCAAATTTCAATGTAACAAACATTATGCACACAATACTTATACATATACAACTCTACTTTGAAATGTCCATCTAGGCCTCAAAAACATAACACTGTGAATAAATAAACAGCAGGAAAACATAAATTGTAAATATTTCCCTCCCACAATTGACAAGTTTAAAAAACGTACAGTTTCCGTTGTTGTAGATTTAAATTCCCACAGTACTGCAGATAATCCATAATCTAAAGGAATTAAAAAGTTTCCCCCCAAAAAATTGAAAAATCCAACTGTATCAAAATAAATCCTCAACCCAGAAATACACAATCCCCTAACCATAAATAACCCGAAAAATAGAATTAAAAAAAGAAACGCTCCATGAAACCGAAAAATTAAGAAAGTGTTGAATAATTATTAGTTACTGAAACTAATAAACACTTCCTTAATTTAAAAAAGCACAATCTACCTTACCACACTAAACCAAGAAGCCAAAACCAATAACGCTGTTGAAGGATGGCTTAATGCCTTCCAATCATCAACCGGACGAGGCACAACTACCCTACACAAACTCCTAGTCTTCCTACAAAAAGAACAAAGCTACCAAGAACTCACAATGGAGCAATCTGTCACACAACTCAAACCTATACTATCCACACAAACTAAGCAAATGTATTAATACCTTCAACAACAAGTTAAACTATACCCTACAACAAGAGGCCTAGAATACTTAGGAATGATTGCCAAAAGCCTACTCTAAACTCTCAAATCAATGTAAATGTATAATACTTTTCAGTTAAATGTTTAAAATGCATAAAAACTGTTTTATTTATTCACAAAACGAATTAATTTGTCTGATATATTTTTATTATTAAATAAATATATATATAGACACATTAATGAAATATGTGAATAAATAAACAGCAGGAAAACATAAATTGTAAATATTTCCCTCCCACAATTGACAAGTTTAAAAAACGTACAGTTTCCGTTGTTGTAGATTTAAATTCCCACAGTACTGCAGATAATCCATAATCTAAAAGAATTAAAAAGTTTCCCCCAAAAAAATTGAAAAATCCAACTGTATCAAAATAAATCCTCAACCCAGAAATACACAATCCCCAAACCATAAATAACCCGAAAAATAGAATTAAAAAAAGAAACGCTCCATGAAACCGAAAAATTAAGAACGTGTTGAATAATTATTAGTTACTGAAACTAATAAACACTTCCTTAATTTAAAAAAGCACAATCTTCCGACACCTACAAATTCTTTTGAATAAAACCAATAAAACACAAACACACACATTCCCACCCACACAAATCTATACATAAAATACAAAATTTCAATGAAACAAACATTATGCACACAATACTTATACATATACAACTCTACTTTGAAATGTCCAACTAGGCCTCAAAAACATAACACTACAGACATCGTTGATACCTAACATAGGGCCTCATTAGGATTGCGTTTTTTCCGCATCCTCCGGGCCGGCGGAAGTGTCCGCCGGCCCAGAGGATGCGGAAAAAACGCTGCGGAGCCTTCAAAGACCCTCACCAGATTAGGCGTGACGGGGTGGGGGGTGCACATGGGGGGTCCCTATGGTACCCCCTGCATTTGCATGCACAAAGTGGCAGGCACCGCGCGGTGCCTGCCGCTTTGTGCATGCAAATGCGAAGTATGCATTTTTAACATTGCGGCGTCACAATGTTAAACATACAGGATGTGACCGCCAGGGTGGCGGTCACATCCTAATCTGCACTAGAACTAAACCTTTGTGACATCGCCCCCTGTCCATTGATCAGTGCTTGGGAGCCTGATAACCACAGGTACCCTCCTTATTCACAACTCTATGAGTTCAATCGCTTCACATTAGTCTTGGCTTTCAAAACTGTTTCCTATTTCCTTTTATTTTTCTCACACAGACTATTCACAAAGCCCTGATGAGGGTTCGAATACGTTCTGCTCGAACCTGAAACGCGTCGGCATTACGCAAGAGTGCAGTAATACATTAAATGTATCTACGCTAATGGACACTGTGCAAGCTCTTGCCCCCTTTTCACTTCGCTTTGGTGGTTTCAAAACAGGCATTCATATTTAACCATGAATTACTAAATGTGTTAATATTCTCTCTGTGTTCTTATGTTTCTCATCAATTGTCATTGTTTATAATTATTGTTTGTATTTGTATAACTATTGTGTTGATTGTGTGGGTTCTTCCCTTTTTCTGCTTTTTAAAAAAAACACTTTGCCAAAAAATTCCAAAAAATATTAGTAGTCGGTATAAATAAATGTACCTTCACATGTGCAATTCAGTTACACGTGCCTTCTTCTTTGAATAATTGTGTACTACATGAGGTGTGGGCATCTTCTTCTTTCCTTCATTATATTATGGTCCAGCCCCCCCTCAGTCCCAATCAGGACCTAACTCCTTCTTTCCGCTCTAACCATTGAGCCACACTTCTCCACAAATTACTAGTCCCATTTCAGTCAGTGTTATACTGGGGTAGGTGCTGGACATTAAACCTAATTATATGACTATTCCCACTCCAGTCAGTATTTAATTAGAGTAGGTGCTTGACACTAAAGTTAAATAAATTACTATTCCCACTCAGTCAGTATTTAATTGGGGTAGGTGCTGGACACTAAACTTAATTAAATTACTATTCCCATTTCAGTCAGTATTAAATTGGGGTAGGTGCTGGACACTAACCTTAATTAATTAACTATTCCAACTCCAGTCACTATTAAATTAGGGTAGGTGATAGACACTAAACTTAATTAATGTACTATTCCCACTCCAGTATCTAATAAATTGGGGTAGGTGCTCGACACTCAACTTAATTAATTTACTATTCCCAATCCGGTCATTATTAAATCAGGGTAGGTGCTGGACAGGAATCCTATTTAGTCTACTATTCTCACTCCAGTCAGTATCAAATTGAGTTAGGTGCTGGACACTAAAGTTAAATAAACTACTATTCTCACTCCACTAAGTATTACATTGGGATAGGTGTTGGACACTAAACTTAATTTAATTACTATTCCCACTCCAGTGCTTATCAAATTGGTATAGGTGCTGAACACTAACCTTAATTAATTTACTATTCCCACTCTCGTCAGTATTAAATTAGAGTAGGTGCTGGACTCTAAACTTAAATAATTTACTATTCCCAACCCAGTCAGTATTTAATTGGAGTAGGTGCTGCACAATAAACTTAATTTAATTACTATTCCCACTCCAGTCACTATTAAATTGGGGTGGGTGCGGACACTAACCTTAATTAATTAACTATTCGAACTCCAGTCAGTATTAAATTGTTGGTAGGTGCTGGACACTAAACTTAATTATATTACTATTCCCGCTCCAGTCAGTATTTAATTTGGGTAGGTGCTGGACACTAAACTCAAATAAATTATGTTTCCCACTCTGGTCATATTTAATTGGGTTAAGTGCTGGACAGTAAACTTAATTAATTTACTATTCTGACTCAAGTCAGTATTAAATTGGGGTAGGTGCTGGACACTAAACTTAATAAATTACTTTCCCCACTCCAGTCAGTATTAAATTGGGGTAGATGCTGGACACTAAATTACATTAAATAACTATTCCTACTCCAATCAGTATTAAATTAGGGTAGGTGCTGGATACTAAACTACATTAAATTACTATTCCCACTCCAGAGACTATTAAACTAGGGGAGGTGCTGGGCACTAAACTTAATTAATTTACTATTCCCACTCCAGTCAGTATTTAATTGGGGTAGGTGCTGGACAATAAACTTAATTTAATTATTATTCCCACTCCAGTCACTATTAAATTGGGGTGGGTGCGGACACTAAACTTAATTAAATTACTATTCCCACTCCAGTCAGTATTAAAATAGGGTAGGTGCTCCACACCAAATTAAATTAAATTACTATTCCCACTCCAGTCACTATTAAGGGGGCGATTCCGATTCCGGCCGGAAAAGTTCCGGCTGACTCGGATTGGGAATTTAGACTGACCGACACCGTCCGGAACCGTACGACACGTGTAGTACGATACAAAGTCCGACACGCGCAGTATGATTTAATATGTGTGAAACGCGACCGAATCACACGGAGCCCAAACCGTATGACCGACACACACAGAAAATGGGGAGCCGAAGCAACCGAGTCTTCCGCGACCGAAACGTACGTCACACATGAAACTCATCAGAAAGCCAGTGTGAACAACTCGGAGAAGCCCACCCGAGCCAACAGCAGCGTCCGTGCCGGTTGCAAGAACGTCTCCATCATGACTACAAAACACAAATGAAAAAACACAAAAAAAGGACCAAACAAGCAATCACAAAGTCAATAAATATAAAAAAAAAGTCTGGACAAAGACACACCCACAACTCCACCCATATGCAATTCCCCAAAACTGCCCAGCACAGAATAGCAGACAGCAACAACAGACACACCCACAACTCATCCATCACACAAGCCTCACACCATTTGCACCTCTCTAAAAGCACTCTCACAAACACACACAAAACTCTCACTCACTCCCCCTGACTTGCACACCCACACATCAATCCCCACCACCACCCAACACCATGTCCCCCAAAGAAGAATCCAAAGTTCACAGACATTGAGTTGGAAGTCCTGGTAGATGAAATCATCAGAATAGAGCCACAGATGTTTGGTACATTGGTACAACAGACCCCCATGTCCCAGAAAACCAAGATGTGGGAGAGGATCATTGACAATGTGAATGCACTAGCACCAACGTTGTGCACAAAGGACGACATTCAGAACAGGTGGTATGATGTGCGCAGGAGGGTCAAGAACCTCATCCGCAAGGACCACGAGTTGACTAATCGCACCGGAAGTGGCCCTCCTGCCAAACCAGTATACTTCCGGTCCTGGGAGGAGAATGTGCGGGCCATCCTACCACCAGAGAGCGTACATAGACTATCAGACATTCCAGAGCCTGGTGAGTACCTAACTTATATACTCAATATTGTGTGCCAATACACACACATCACTGGCAAGGGGACAGTCAAACCATGCACTCTTAGCAAAGCCACGCTAACCAGAAGAAAATCATCCTAAGATGTGTATGCCAGTCAGACCATCATATAGTGATATATAACTGTTTCAGGACATGTACAAACCTAACAACAAATCGAGCAAGGCAGTGGCACTAATCTAACTAACAAACACTGTCAGGCAATTTGCCACCACTAACACACCACCCCACATGGAAGCTGACTGCCAGGCAGGAAATGTGGGAATGCTGGGGAAGTGAGTGTAGCGAAAAACATGATGGGAGTTGTAGTCACAGATAATGGACCCCAACCCAATTGGCCCATCAATAACACTCAGAACCATGTTCACATCACAGGGAGTGGAAAAGAACGCACAAGATGTCTGAAACTTGGTACTACTGTGGGGAGAACCAGCCACTGCTGGGAGTTGTGTTCAAACAACCAGCAGGGCACCACTGCCTGACATCCTGTAAGACAATTTGCCCTCCTTGCAATGGAAGCATGTATCCTGGTGGGATGGCTTGCCTGGGGGGAGGAGGAGTGCTAGCTTGGACTACGTCTACCAGCAGGCCCTGACACACACACCACTATCATTACCACTAAACTACACACCTGGGACAATGCTCTACAAGACTGAGTGAAAATACACTTCCAAGATGTATGACCCACTGTTTTGCTGTGGGGAGCACAAGGCCCTGCTGAGAACTGTGCACCAACAAACAGGACCACACAGTCAGCCATCTTGTCAGCACAGGCACACCCACTCACAGGGAAGCAGAGTCAACAGGAAGGAAGTATGGTTATGCTGGGAGGGGGGCATAGCCAGGAGCATGATGGGAGTTGGAGTCTCAGCTCAATATCCCCCACCCATAGGAGCCAGCAAGCTCACACTGAACCGTGCACACCTCACAGGGAGTGAAAAGACAATTCAAAGATGTCTCACACTGGGCTCTGTTGTGGGGAACACAAGGCCCTGCTGGGGATTGTGTTAAAAAACAGCAGGACACCACTGCCTGACCTCCTGAAAGACAACTTGCACTCCCTGCAATGAAAGCAGGTGTCATGGTTGGATGGCTGGCCTGGGCGGGAGGAGGAGTGCTAGCTCGGACTATGTCTACCAGCAGACCCTGACACACACCACTACCACTACCACTAAACTACACACCTGGGACCATGCTCTACAAGACTGAGTGAAAATACACTTCAAATATGTATGACACACTGTTTTGCTGTGGAGAGCACAAGGTCCTGCTGAGAACTGTGCACCAACAAACAGGACCAAACTGTCAGCCATATTGTCAGCACAGGCACACCCACTCACAGGGAAGCAGAGTCAACAGGAAGGAAGTGTGGGTATGCTGGGAAGGGTTGCAGCCAAGAGCATGATGGGAGCCGGAGTCACAGCTCAATATCCCCCCAACATGGGACCGGAACCTCACACTAAAACATGCACACCTCACAGGGAGTGAAAAGCCTCTTCCAAGATGTCTTACACTGGGCTCTGCTGTGGGGAACACAAGGCCCTGTTGGGAACTGGGTACAAATAAACTACAGGACACCACTGACTGATATCCTGAGAGTCAACATGCACACACTGCAAGGGTGGCATGCTTCATGGTGGGAGAACTGGCCTGGGGGTAGAAGGAGGTCAGGAGTTTAGCAAAAAAACAATAAAACTATCTATTCACACAACGTCTCAGCTAAACACACATCGCACAAGTGGGACCAATCACTCCCAAGGTTAATGGCCTGGTAAAATGGCTGACACATGGCCATGAGAAATGATGTGCCTGCAAATTTTCCCCATGGACTGGCCAGCCCAAACACGTACACACTCACAGCCATTGCAACTGTATTTCAAACACAGTCTGGGGATGCAGTGTCCCGGGGTGCCTCCTGGTCTGGATGTGAAGGTGTGTCATGCACATGACAACTGTGAAGAATTAGACAGACTACATAGCACAAAACACACTGGAACTCACAGACATCATTGGCAGGGGACACCTGACAGTGACTGGAATGGACACACCAATATAGCTGACACTGTAGCATGGTGTCATTCACACAAGGTGCTGTACTTAGCTGAATTCCACCTCTACATCGATCTGCGACGTATGTATCCTGCATTCAACACACCACTCACTGTCATAGACACTGTAGACACGAGGACTAACCTAGTCTGCATTGAAGGAGAAATGCTACTCACAGCAGCAGAACTGCAACACACACACCACGGGCCACACTTCCATGTACATGAAAAAGCCACATAGCCTCTGTGCCCAATCCCAATCCCCATGGAGGACAGAGACAGGATTAATCAGGCTTGCACATAGTAAACTCAGCAACCACTTCATTAGCTATGGTAACATCACCACCCGTTGTAAATGAGATGTAAACTAGTAACGCGGACAACAACACAGATCCACAAAAGAGATCTCAGGCATACCGGACTCTGATCATGTTGTTCACACACACCGATGGGAAGCACAAATACTTGCAAAACACTGACAACACACATGCCCCAATCCAGAAAAATTTCCGAAGTGGAACTGCATGTGTGTCACCATTAAAGGACAAATTTGGACAGAGATGACACACCTGTGTAAGCCACGTGATGGCCGTTGAGTAGCATTGGCCATCTACAGTCAATCAATACATGAGTTGGGCATGCACACACCTCCAAATGCAAATCGAAAAACCTCTGGTTGGCAGGACAATGTGCTACAACTACATCAACCTCTGTCTGTTACAACTTAGGACAATGCAATGCACAGGCATGCATCCTGACGTACAGTCACAACTGTCATTACATACATTGTGTGTCTCTTCCCAAGTGGCGTGGCTTGGATGCCGAGGAGGTAGGCAGCGTGAGCTCGGAGCTCCGTGCCCGATCCCGGAAAATATCCTGAAAATCTGATCGGACCCTGAGGTAACCGATACTATCCGGTACTGGACGTTACTGCGGAGGGTCCGAGGCCCACGGAGGACGACACCGAGCCATCCCACAGCAGTATTTCGACTTTGAAAGTTGAACCCAGGCGAGAAGTTGCGGACCCCAAAATGGCGGCGAGGGCATGAGAGCAGACACGACGGAGACATCTGCCCGGAGACCCACTGAGGACTACTCCCTGACGAATCAAGGGTGTTGGCAGCCATATCGCGCCTCTCCCCGGGTGCCGAGTGGACTTTGGGAGCACTCTTGGGCGGTGGCTGAGGACCGCCCCCCTAACGGGGGCGACGGCAGTGCGGCAGTGGCCCAGTGACGAGAGCCCCGGGCCCCTGGCACGTCTGGCGCAGGCCGGGCCGCGATCGCTCAGTGTTTCCTACTACTTGGTGACAAAACTGGGCCCGGGAACCCTGCCGAAGAACGAAACCCGACGGCACTTGGAGGGTGACCAGGAATATACTCGGAGACCGCCGCCCAAACCGGCCCAGATGGGGAAACCAAAGGGGAAGGGAGATGGCGCGACCGACACAGAGGCTGCGGAGGGAGCGGAGCGAGACCAAGCGGCATTGCAGCGGATGCAGGATCGTATCCTGGAGGCCATCGCCACCACCAAGGACGCCCTGCAGCAAGATATCGCTCAGGTGGCGACGGGCTTGGGCCTCCTGAAGGCCGACCACGACAAACTTAAAGACAGGGTGAAAACCGTGGAGATCACGGTTAAGGAATTAGCCCCGGGCCATGAAACATTGAAAGCCCAGATGGTAGACGTGATGGACCGCCTGAAGGTGCTGGAAAGGAGGGCCGAGGATGCCGAAAACAGAAACAGGCGCAACAACGTACGCCTAGTGGGCCTGCCGGAGAAAATTGAAGGCGACAACATGATGGGATACCTTGATAACTGGTTGCGGACGGTGGTGGCACCGGAAGGTCTGTCCCCCTTCTTCTCCCTGGAACGGGCACATAGAGTTCCAGCGCGCCCGCCAGCCTTGGGCCTTCCTCCTCGCCCGGTGGTGTTCAAGTTGCTCCATTATCGGGACAGAGATTGGCTCTTACAGAGGGCGAGAGAAGCAGGGCCCTTTCAAGTGGAGAACAATAGAGTCACCATGTTCCCGGACTATACGTTTGAGACGCAACGACTCCGGGCAAACTTCCTGTCCCTCAAGCGGGAGCTCCGCCAGGAAGGCATCAAGTACTCCCTGCTGTTCCCTGCCAAGCTAAGAGTGGTAGTGGATGAGAAAACACTATTCTTCACAACTTCCGCGGACGCTTGGGACTGGTGGGACACTTATAAAGTGGGAACGGACGGTGCCAAGGCCAGGGAGGAGGAGGCCAAGGTGGCGAAGCCAGTAAGGCAGTCCCAACGGATCAGGAGGAACCGCAAGAGAACCGGGAAACCATCGGTGTCACAGACGGAGGCGGAGAGGCAGGCGGCACTACAGGCGGTAGTGGACTTATCTAGGACCGCCAGGACTCGGTCCGGGAAGGGCACGGAATCGGAGGACCCGGGCACGGGCTCGGAGACAGGACAATCGGAATTTGGTGGAGCCCGGGGCCCTATTGTGACGCCGCAGACTTCGGAGGAGATATTGGAGGCGTGTTGAACTGAACTGGTGGAGTGAGCTCGTTGGTTGGACACCGGGGCACTGGGCCCGCAGCAGTGGAACATTATTGATTGAGGTTTTGGGGAGTTGTAATGAGGGGATTGCGGGGTGGAGCGCGCGGGGCTGATTTGTTTTGAGGTTCTATCGCATTGAGCCGCGCCCTACTGGCCCCTAAGGTCATCGCAGTGGGGACTGCGAGCATTACCACCTCTCCTTGAGGGGTGGTCGGGAGTGTTGGTTTGGATGGGGGTACTTCCAGTTGCGGGGGGGCCTGTCCTGGGGGGGTGGGAGTTGCGAGCAGTTGGGGTTGCTCGGGGGGCAGTTGTTGTTGGTGGGGTTCAGCTTCCTGTTTGGAGAGGGTGGGTGGGTGGGCCCGTGGTCGCGGGACTTGTGCGGACATTGTTCTTTGCTGTATGGTCCGGTTGTGTAGGGGGAGATGGCTAGCACTGGGGCTTTGAAATGTGTGACCTGGAATGTACGGGGTATGCAGTCCATGGCGCGCAGACATAAAGTCCAGGCGTACCTCAAGCGTAGGGGGGTTCATGTAGCGTTCCTGCAGGAGACACATCTTAATAAGCAGGAAGGGGCGGCTCTGCAAAGGCGCTGGAGGGGGCAGCTATTCTACACGACATTTTCGGCTTTTGCAAGGGGGGCACTGATTTGGATACGGGCGGGGGTCCCCTTCCAGGTCTCAAAGTCATTGGTGGACCCTGAGGGCAGATATGTGGCGGTGGAGGGGAAGCTAAGAGGCAGGATGATATCTCTCTGTAATGTGTATGCTCCTAATGTAGACCTGCCCGCCTTCTTGTCTACCATCTCGGGCAAATTGGCGGGTTACCTGGCAGGGCCGGTCCTCTTGGGGGGGGACTTCAACTCGGTTGAGGATGTGTTACTAGATAGGTCCCATCCCCCGCTGCGCGCGTCCCCAGTACATAGGGTCGCTAAGCGTAGGTTGGAATGGCAGGAGAGCTGGGCCCTCACGGATGCATGGAGGGCGTTGCACCCCACCGCTAGGGACTATTCCTTTCACTCACACCTGCATGATTTGCATGTGCGGCTGGATGCGTTTCTTTGTTCGGCATGTGTGCTCCCCGCGGTGGGAGGGGCGGAATACTTGGCTAGGACGATATCGGACCACAACCCCTTGTTGTTATCTCTGGAATGGATGGTGACTGTTAACTGCGTGCCAACATGGCGCCTGCAACCTGATACCCTGGACGATTTGTTGTTCAGGGAGGCCCTAAGTGAGCGTATTGAGAGGTATTTTGAGGAGAACAGTGGCTCAGCCTCCACGAGGGCGGTTGAATGGGATGCGTTCAAGGTGGTGGTGCGGGGACACTGTATTGGACACACGGCAGGGGCTCGGAAGACTTTGTTGGATGACTTAGATAAGGCTGAGACACGGCTGAGGGAACTAGAGAAGAGGCGCCCGAATCACCCTGAACTGCAGGAGGGGCTTAGCGGGGCGCGGGAGGGGCTGGCAGTAGAGCTGGAGCGGCTGCGAAGCTTCGACCACAAGGCGTACATGACAAGGGCGCATGCGGAAGGTGATAAGGCGGGGTCAATGTTGGCGTGGCTTGCTAACCCAATCCAGGGGGGAGTGCCGATCATGGGGATCCACGAGCCAGGGGAGGAGCCCTGCCACACTCAACCCGGGATCCTGAATAAGTTTCGTGCTTATTATGAAGGGCTCTATGAGAGTGGTGGAACAGGAGGGACAGAGGAGCTTGAGGAGTTCTTGGACGGATTACAGTTGCCGCGAGTGGAGGACTCGGAGGCAGAAGAACTAGGTCGGCCCATCTCTCTCGGAGAAATAGGTTGTGCTATAAAACAGATGGCTAGAAATAAGACCCCGGGCCTTGACGGACTGCCGATCGAATTTTATGGCAAATACCTAGAGTACCTTGCACCACGGCTGCGCGAGGTATACAACGAGGCGCAGGAGAGGGGCCGACTCCCGGGCTCCATGTGCGAGGCCCTCATGATCCCGCTCTTGAAGCCGGGCAGAGAGAGTGCGGCGCTGTCCTCGTATCGTCCGTTGTCTATGTTGACGACGGACTACAAGATCCTCAGTAAAATTCTGGCCAACAGACTGCTGGTACATATGACGGGCCTGGTTCACGGTGACCAGTGCGGTTTCATACCGACACGCAACACCATCCATAACATTCGTAGACTCACGAGACTGATGGGTGCGGACTGGCCGGACGCCGTCTCCCCATTTGTCCTTTCCATTGATATTGAGAAGGCATTTGACAGTCTTGAATGGGGATACTTATATGAGGTGATGCGTCGCTTCGGGCTGGGGGACGGATATATAAAATGGACCAAGGTCCTCTACACCGAGGCGGTAGCGAGGGTCCGAGTGGGCACACTGATCTCGAACCAATACCCGATTAGGCGTGGCACTAGACAGGGCTGTTCCCTATCCCCGCTCTTATTCGCGTTGGCGATGGAACCCTTCGCTGCGGAAGCCAGACTGGGCCGCCACTACGCAGGTTTGTCATTTAGGGGGAGACCGCACTTCATCTCCCTGTACGCGGATGACTTGCTGATGTTTTTGGCCGACGCGGGCCCCGAGCTTCAGGGGGCGCGACAGCTACTGGGACGTTTCGGTAGGTTGTCGGGCCTGAGGGTCAACTGGCCTAAATCCTGTCTGTTTCCCCTGAGGCCGGGAGAACCGTGCCCACTCACCGCTCAGGAACTCCGGTGGGAGCCGCGCTGTCTGCATTATTTGGGGGTCTATGTTTACCACGCCCCGTCCGACCTGCTGGATGGTAACATCACTCGCTGTATTAACGCCCTGCGGGGGTCCATGGACTTCTGGGCAACCCTGCCGCTCTCCCTAGCTGGTAGAATTTCCCTGCTTAAAATGATAGCCCTGCCCAGGCTTTTGTATTACTTCAGGACACTACCGGTGTGGGTACCGAGCTCGGTTTTCAAACGCCTGAGGTCATTGGTCATAGCGTTCTTGTGGGGTACGGGTAGGAGGCGCATAGCGCTCGACACGCTGTTGCGCCCTAAAGATGAAGGAGGTATGGCAGTGCCGGATTTTGAAGGGTATTACCTAGCTGCGCAGCTGCAGACCTTTACACAGGAGATGGCGAGAGTGTATAGAGGCCCCGAGGACGCGAGAGCAGAAGGCACCCCGCGACACGTTCTGGCATATATCACGCTGCACCAGAAACTCCGGGTGGGAGATCTGACGGTCGAGGAGCAGACGTTCCGGCTTTCCTGGGACCGGGCCCGTAAGCGGGCGGGTTTCCGCCGTATGTATGCCCCCGAAATTCCGCTGGGGATGGTCACCGCCCTCCCACATGGGGGTGACTGGTCGCGCTTGCTGGGATGGGAGGAGGCGGGAATACTAATGCTGGGTGACCTCTACGAAGATGGGGTGTTGCTGCCGTTTCGGGACCTGCAGGAGCGATTTGACCTTCCGAGGGGCGACTACTTGCTGCACGCAGCAGTCACGGGCGCTATGCGAGCCCACTGGGGGGAAGGGCTGCAGGAACCTGGCACCTCGATGGCCTGCCAGTACGCCATGATGGCGGCAGGAACCTTTAAGGCTGTCACGTGCCTCTACTCCAGGATGCAGCGGGAGGCCTTGCAACCTTTGGCAGCCCTGAAGGCCAAGTGGGAGCTGGACCTCCAAGTGGAGATACCAGACACGACCTGGGGCCAGTTGCTAAGACGGGCAAGGAAGAGCTCGAGGAACGCCAGGTTCCAATTGATTCACTTTTATGTGATTCACAGGGCATACCTCACCCCTGGGAAAATCCAACAGTATTTTGGGGCGACTGACGCTGCTTGCCCCAGATGTAACACAGCTGGGGCGGATTTGTGCCATATGCTGTGGGATTGCCCCTCCTTGGGAGATTATTGGCAGGAAGTTGGGCGGGCCCTTAACGCAGCGACAGACAGGGATATCCAGTTTACTAAAGCGGTTGGAGTCCTACATTGGTTCCCGCACACACCTAGGACTAAGATGACTAGTGAATTTATAGACTTGGGGCTCATCCTGGCCAAGCGGGAGATCACGAGGAACTGGAAGTCCAGAGTGGGGCCCACGTATAAAAGATGGTATGGAGAATGTCTGAGATGGGCCGCGTGTGAAAGTACCCTACGATACCAGTTGGCCTGGAGGTTGAATGATGAGAAGGCGCTGGAGAGGGCGACGGCATGGGAGGTGATGGTGCAGGCACTCCGGGATGTGGACGATGAGGGGCAGGATGGCGAGAGTGCACTAGCTGGAGCAGACCCTAACACTACACAGGAGAACACACCTTAGCGAAAGTTTACTTCCTCCTGCAACACACCAGACGCTTTTACACTGTTAGCCCAGCGCAGAGCGACCACGGGGGTGGGTGGGTAGGAGGCTGTTTTGGAGGGGAATTGGGGTACCGAAATTTGGGGAGGGGGAGGGGAGAAAACCACAAAAGCGTCCCAGGGTTATTTGCTTGATGAAGCGGTCGGACACTGTAAGGAGCCACAAGAAATGGGCAGGGTTGAGGTCACCCGCGCCAAGCTCGAGATGAAACCCCCTGCCGGCGATCGACTGGATCTAACTAAGACTGTACATGATGTGTTGTTAATGCTAAGTATATTGTCTGTACATTTATATTGGTGATGCAATAAAAATGAAGTTAAAAAAAAAAAAATTGTGTGTCTCTTCCCAACACAGTTGATGCTGAGGACATATCAGCCAATGAAGAAGAGTCCCAGTCCCTGACTCTGGTGGAACATCAGCTCTCTAGTGTAGAACAGTCTCTGTCCTCTATGGATGACGAAGGACCTGGCACCTCCAGTGTGAGTTGTCATGCAGCCCCAGCAGTACCATCATCTACAACCCCTGCACCTACTCCTCCAGGATCTGGCAACAGACACACCACCCCCACTGACACGGACAGACCACGGACAAAGGATTCCACCAGCGTGGGGAGCGAGGCCACCTGGGAAGCAATGGACACCAACAACCGGACAGACTCCCAGGTAGGCCCAGGGTCATCTGTGCGTGTCACCACAGGTCCTGCCCATGTGGCTAGGGGTGGTGGAAGGGGTAGAAGGCAGAGGTCATGTCTTGCAGTGGGATCTGGACTGCATGATGACCCCAACTGGTACGCATTGTCGATGCGTTCCAGGTTACCACCAGAGAGGTCAGCCAGGCTGTTGGGATCCTCAAGGACATTCAACAGCAGTAGACTGCCCATCAGCATGGACTCCCACATGTCCCATGTGGAGACACACATGTCTCGCATGGAGTCCAAGTGGGACACATTGGAAGAATTGACAGCAGTGCATAGTGACATATTGATGTGCCTCCTACAGATTGGCACCGACATGCCCACACCTCCCTGTGTGCCCACAACATCTGGTGCTGCAACATCTGTAACTGCCACAGGGAGGGAGGATGACTCTGGCGGAGAGTCCTCTGCACTGCAGCAGCCTGCACTTGAGGGTCCCCCCTGGAAGAAGAGGGGTCATCCGAAGATGGGAATTTGAGACAAAGAAGGCCATGCACATTCCCCAGGAACCCAAAACCTGTTCTGGAACTTTTCCTTTGTGTGCAAACTCTTCACCTTGTTGAATGCTACTCAACTCTCCCACATGACATGAAGGGTTTCAGTTGGTCTGATGTATCAGATGACTGTGGACTTTTCTCTGGACATTTCACCTACCAACACTTCTTACTCATCTGTGAACTTTGGATTCCAACCCATTGTACCTCACCCACCATCCTGTGCACCTTCCTCACATATGCATGTTAATAAACTCACTAATACACAATACTTGCCTCTGATGTGATTCCAACGTGGTTTGTGTCATGGAGAAGATGAGCTACTAAATGACACTGTGCATGCTAACTGCCACAGCAATGTAAGCACTGTCATGTGGGTAAGGATGATGTGACACATATGAGGGAGACACACCACTAGGTCAACACATCCACACCATGACCATCTGACCCACCTTCTAAACTGATGTTGCCAGGAAATACAGTAGAACGCACACACACCACACCGCACCAGTGGTAACTGGCCCACAGGTGCAGTAAGCAAATACCAGTCAGATGTGTGAAGACAAAAAATGCACATCCCAAAGTGTAGCACCGGTTTATTACACATTTGCAACAGGTTGACTCCACAACAGATGCTGATCTTTCAGAAAACACCCCGGATCTGGCTCGGTCGGCGTGCTTTCCGACACAGATGGAATCGGCCCCTATTTGTTGAAAATAATAATGTAAATGAGATAAATCATAAACATTTTTAAAATGTTTTTACAATTTTGAAATGTTTTACAATTATAAGATTTTTCAATTTATTTGAAAATTAATTATGAAATTGTTTAATATTTTTTGAAAATTAGAAATTAGATCATAATTTAAATAATTAAATTCGATATTTAGAAATAACATTTATATTTATTAAAGATTTTTTTTAAAGGATATTTACTTTATAATAGTAAAATTTAAAGGGGGAATATTTACTGTTTGGAGTTTATATTGATTTGGAGTTAGAAAAGAAAAAAATTATGGTTTACTATTCAGCCCTTTCCCTGAGTTTCTTTGGATGTGGGGTTAGAATAGCAAATTATTATGGTTTACTATCCAGCACTTTCCGTGAGTTTATTTGGATTCGGAGTTAGAATGGTAAATTATTATGGTTTTAAAAAGCCGCACTTTTTCTGAGTTTATTTGGATTTGGAGTTAGAATAGTAATTTATTAAGGTTTGCTATCCTGCACTTTCTTTGACTTTGGTTGTATTTGAAGTTAGAATATTAAATTATTATGGTTTACCATCCAGCACTTTCCCTGAGTTTATTTGGCTTTGGAGTTAGAATAGTAAATTATTGTGGTTTTCCATCCAGCAAGTTCACTGAGTTTATTTGGATATGGAGTTTTAATAGTAGATTATTAAGGTTTACTATCCAGCACTTTCTTTGATTTTAGTTGGATTTGGAGTCAGAATAGTAAATTATCATGGTTTACTATCCAGCGCTTTCCCTGAGTTTATTTGGATTTGGAGTTAGAATAGTAAATTATGATGGTTTGCTAACTAGCATTTTACTTTGATTTTAGATGGATATGGAGTTAGAATATTAAATTATTATGGTTTACTATCCTGAGTTTATTTGGATGTGTAGTTAGAATAGTAAATTATTATGGTTTACTACCCAGAACTTTCCCTGAGTTTATTTGGATTTGGAGTTAGAATAGTAATGTATTATGGTTTACTATCCTGCACTTTCTTTGACTTTAGTTGTATTTGGAGTCAGAATAGTTAATTATTATGGTTTACCATCCAGCATTTTCCCTGGGTTTATTTGGATTTGGAGTTAGAATTGTAATTGGTTTTTGGTTTACCATTCAGCAGTTTCCCTGAGTTTATTTGGGTTTAGAGTAAGAATAGTAAATTAATATGTTTTACCATCCAGCACTTTCCCTGACTTTATTTGGATTTGGATGTAGAATAGTAATTTATTATGGTTTACTATGCTGCACTTTCTTTGACTTTAGTTGGATAGTGAGTTAGAATAGTAAATTATTATTGTTTACTACCCTGCATGTATATTAGTTTTATTATTAATTTCATTTTGTTGGAGAGATATTGTTATAATTTTTATAATTATATTTTTAAAATTGTATTTGATTTAAAAATGTATTATAACATTGCACAAAAAAACACACATTGGTATGTTTTTCAAAATGTATTTACACATTGTAACATTTATTTAGATATTTTCAACAAATCATATTTCATTACATAGATGTATATATTTTTTACAGTTTTTAACAATTTTAAAAATTTTAAGTAAACATATGTAATGGTAAAGTAAAATAGTACAAACTTAAAAATAATATACAGTATCCTTTTAATTGTTTATTAATTTTTAGTACAAACAGAAAAATATTTGCATTCCATTTTGTTACATTTTCATATTATTATTTACAACAGGTTCAGGAGTTTGAATATATGTACACTGTACATTTTATTATATTATGCTGTATTATTTGGCATATTATATTTTATTTTTATAAAATAATATTTAATTTGTTAAATAATTTACAATACTTTTACAGTAATTTTGTGAACAACACCTATATATTTTTTAACAGTTGTATAATATGTGTTAATTAAAAGTGTATGCAATAAACATATTTGTATGTATATTCATTATTATATTTTAGTTTTTGGGAATAAAATAATTAATGTATATTTAACATTTTTTATATGTTTATTTAAACATTGATGGGAAAAAAATAAAATTTTTAAAAAAGTAACATTTTTAAATCAATTTTTATAATATTTTCCATTCATTTCTATGGGAATTTAATCCTATTTTAGTTTTAATCATGCCACTATTTTCTTTTCTTTTAGTCACTTTTAGACCTATCTATTTTGTTTTTGGGTCATTTACGAAGACGGAAGCTCGCGCTTGGGAACTGCTTCATCTACGCTCCTGTAAGTTTAGTTTTATTTACTTTTAAGTTAGTTTTAAGGCAGTGTTAAGTTAGTGGTAGTGTCAATGTATTTGTAAGAGCGTTATTTTATCATTTTTAGGAAAGGTATGTGTTGTTTCTGTAGTTTAGTGTTTTATGCGTTTTATTTACTGTCGGATGTAATTAGAATGGTATGTAATTTTACTTGTATTGTATTGTATTTAGTTATTTGTAACGCGCAACTGTCACCCTACGGGTATCCTGGCGCCCAAACAGGAAGTAATCAGATGGTAATCAGATGGTAAACAATACACTAGCTGTCATGACATATAGACCAGCCGCCAGAGCTAATAAATAGAGTCAGGGGGATTATACTTTGGCGAACAGCCAGGTTTTCAGGCTCTTTCTGAAACCCAGTAGGGTGTCGATCTGTCTGATGTTCTGGGGAAGCTCGTTCCACAGCCTAGAGGCAGAGGTACAGAACGCTCTGCCTCCCATCCTCGTTCTCCTGATCCTGGTAGTAGCTGCCAGACTCTGGCTAGCAGAGCGCAGGGACCTGGAAGGACTATACCAGGAGAGCCTTTCCTGTAGAGGGATAGGTCCTGTGTTGTGCAAGGCTCTGTACACGATACATAGGGACTTGAAGGCAACTCTACTCCCGATTGGCAACCAGTGTAGATCTCTTAGCGCCGACATAGTGGAAGAACTGCGAGGTCTTTTGAGTGCCAGCTTGGCCGCTATAGACTGGACCCTCTGGAGCCCCTGTAGGATATATAGGGGGGCCCCTAGATATAAAGAGTTACAATAGTCCAGTCTGGCCAGAATCACACTCCTAACTACTAGTGGTCTAGATTCGTTAGGCAGGAGGGGCAGAATCTGTCTGAGTGCCTTCAACAATCCATAACAGACACTGATGGTTTTATTGGTCTGAGAGGTCATTTGGAGATCCGCATCAAACAGTACCCCTAGATTGCGCACGGTCTTAACAGGGATGCAAGGTTCTGCTCCCGGCGCGAGCCTAATCTCATGGGAGGGTTGTTGACTCAGCTTGGCTGACGAACAGTAGACAACCTCTGTCTTCCCCTCATTAAATTGAAGGGAGTTTATTGTCAACCACCTGGACACCTTGTTCATGCAGTTCTGGAAGGTCTCCATGGTCACCGCCTGTCTTCCTTCTAAGGAGAACACCAATTGTGTGTCATCGGCGTAGTTTATCAGATCTATGCCGAAGGATTTGATCATGGGGATCAGGGGCTGCAGATAAAGATTAAAAAGAATAGGGCTGATCGAGGAGCCCTGAGGTACTCCATGACTGACCAGGGACTTGGGCGATGAAAAGGGTGCTAGGGTTACCACCTGTTGTCTACCTGTCATGTAGGATTGTATCCACCTCAGGGCTTTGCCCTTCACGCCCAGTTTTTCCAGCCTGCTTAACAGAACTGCATGGCTGACCGTATCGAATGCGTCCGACATGTCCAACAGCACCAAGACTGAGGAGTTGCCATTGTCGGCTCGCATTCGAAGGGTGTCCAGCATGGTTGCCAATGCAGTTTCTGTTCCGTGGCCTGGGCGGAAGCCAAATTGTATCCAAAAGACAGTTATCTTCCAGATAACCTGACAAGGATCTACTGACCACCTTCTCCAAAATTTTTATCGGATAGGGCAGGAGGGAGATGGGCCTAAAATGCGCCGGGATAGTAGGGTCCAGCGAAGGCTTCTTAAGCAGGGGGGTAACGACTGCCTGTATCCATGCTTCCGGCACTATGCCTTCTTCGAGAGATTGGCGACAGATCTGATGCATCCAGGGGAACAACTCTGGCCCATATTCTTTCCAGATCCTGTGCGGAAGGGGGTCTAGAGGGGACCCAGATGATACATTCTGGGCCAGTCTAAGAAAGAGCTCTTCTGTAAGAGGGGTGAAATTTTCCAGTGATGACAATATTGGTAAGGGTTCCTCTTCTTCTATCTGTGCCTCTGCATCTTTGCAGCTATCCCTTTCCTCCTTCAGCCCCCCCACAATTTTAGCGATCTTTTCCTGAAAATAGATCGCAATCTCATCACAAAGTTCTTGTGTAGCAACCACCTTATTACTCGTACAGGTGGGATGTGAGAGATCCCTTATTATGTTAAAAAGGGTTTTAGTACTGTTAGGGGACTGAAGAATAGTAGTGGCATAGAAGAGTGCCTTAGCTTTGGCGATGGCTCCTTTGTATTTAGCCTGTTCCACTTTCAGCTGTTTTTTGTCCATCTCTGAATAATGTCTTCGCCATTTCTTTTCTGCCTGTCGGCGTGCATTGCGTAGGGATTTCAGCTCCTCATTAAACCAAGGGGCAGATGGTTTCATCTTATTTTTTATAGTTTTCAGGGGGGCAATTCTATCCAGGGTCTTTATGATGTAGTTGCAGTATTTTTGATAGTTCAGGTCTACCGATTCCTTTGGATCATAGGAAACATTGTTCATAAAAATAGGCTTTGTTTTATCCTTCGGTAATTTAGACCAGTTCCGTCCCTTCCTATAGGTTACCGGTCGTTCACTTCTGTTCCCCTCAGTAGATATGGAGATCTCGAAGTGGATTAGGGAGTGGTCGGTCCAGTGCTGAGGTAGGATATCAACCATCCTAGTCTCAGTCTTGTTGGCGAAGACCATATCTAGGATATGTCCCCCTGAATGGGTTGGTTTCTGTACCAACTGATCCAGACCCCAGTTTCCACAGTTGTCCTTCAGATCCCTCAGGTGGCTCCCCAGGGACCCGTTGTCCCATAGGTTAAAATCTCCTAGGATCAACATTCTGGAGTGGGACAGGGCAAGGGCAGCAATGGTGTCAAACAACGCCTGGTATTGTGTTTCCGCACCAGGTGGTCTGTAACATATCAGTCCGGTCAGCGTTCTACCTTTTGGTTCTTGCAGGGAGAACCCCAGTAACTCTACCCCCGCCACCCCATCAATCTATAAAGGGGAAAAGTCCCACTTATCTTTGTAAATCACTCCAAGCCCTCCAAGTACTTATTTGTTTACGATGTGTGTTAATATTTATCATATGTTGATATTTGTGTTTGTGGGTTTATATAATAGTTAAGGGTGGGTGATGTTTGATTTTGTTTACAGGTTCTGGCTTTCGCGAATGCATGGAGTTGTTCAAGTGTTTTTGTTTTTTAAATAAAGAATAATGTTTTTTTTTTGGATTACAACGTTGCTATACATTTCCTTTTTTTATCGGGTTATTGGAGCCTTTTTTACACAAAATTATTTTTGGGTTTTTGAGGGTTTTTTATTGAGTGGATGATGGCATTGGATTTATTTATGAACAGTTGTACTTTTAATTTTTTTGGGATGTTTAATTATTACATGTATTTTTTTACTTGGAATGTTGTGGATTTTATCGATTTCGAGGATATTCTACAGCTACAGCACTGTCAGTCATTTTTTTTATTTTTGAGGGTGGGAAATGTCTATTTTTTCATTTTTATTATTTGTATTATGTCAGATAATATTGAGTTATATATAGAATTTATTGACATAATTTAAATACCATGAAAAGAAAAATACTTTGGGGCCCATTCGGATGGCGGGCCACCCTAGTGGTGGTCCTGCACCGGCGATTAGGATGCCACTGCAGCAGTGGCATCCTCCGTTCCCAGCATTGCGGCGGGCGGTGCTCACAGTACCACCCGCCACAATGACATAATTTCATTAGCATGAAAAGGAAAATACTTTTGGGCCATTAGGATGGCGGGCCACCCTAGCGGTGCTGGGTCCGGCAGCCAGTGGTGTGGTGGTCCTGCACCGTCGAATAGGATACCACCGTGGCAGTGGCATCCTCCGTTCCAAGCATTGTGGTGGGCGGTGCTCAAAGTACCGCCTGCCACAATGCTGAGAATGCACTGCATGCATTGTCATGCACAAGGTGACAGACACAGCAAGATGTTTGCCACCATGTCCATGATAATGCAGAGGGTACCAAAGGTACCCCCTATGTGCACCCCCCAATTACACTTGGGGCCCGCAACGGGCCCCGGAAGAGAATTTCACATGCCTTTCTGTGGCGGCAACACTGCACGGATAGGCATGTTTCCACCCTCATGCTAATATAGATGGCGGTGTCTAGCATACACCGTCACCATACTAAACCCTTTTCCGCCAGGTTACCCTCTGCCATACTAATATGGCGGGGGTAAATGAGTGACGGGCAGGGAAGGAGGTAGGGCGGATTGCCACCGCCATGTGGGCAGTGGCGATCTGACCTACAGACCCTTTGTTTATATGTTTTATATGTTTATAATGTTTTGTATTTGCTTGCCCTTAAAGATTTGCTTTTGCTATCATGTCTATGTATTCTAGGCCTTGGATATTTGAATACATTTTAGTTTTTTGTTGGCGGTATTCATACATACTTCTTGTTTGTTTCCTAAGGTTAGGTCCTACTTTGCTTATAGATTGTTCTCTTCTGAGTTCTTGGTAACTTTGTTCCTCTTTAATAGCTTGCATAACCTTGTGGAATGTGGGTTGCCCTCTATCTATTGTGTCCTGGAAGGCATTATGTCATCCTTCAACTGCATTATTTGTTTTGGATTTTTGAGCAATAGTACTGACATAGACAGTCCACCAGGGAATTTGAAATTTGGGTTGTCTACGTTGACCTGAATGGTGTAATCTCCCAACCCAGGTGTCCTCAAAGTATTTCAGCAAGGGACTTAATTTTGTTTCGTTAGTACGGTATGAAGGACTGCATTAGCAAGCTATCATAATTAGCTACTTCAGTTGTTGGGACGTATGCTAGGGCTATTTTTTTATTTGATAGGCAAAGTTACTATTAGTTGAGCGGTCTATACTTAAAGTAGATTTTTGTAGGTGTCTCCATATACTTTGATGAAAATGGTAGTAGCACCCTTGAATTGCAGTATGTGGATAAAGTTTAAGTATTGCTTGAATCATATCATGTTCAAAATCGAATATTATCCTTTGGGGGTAATAATTTTCAGTTAATTATTTTATTGTTGCTAATAATTCTATATAGGTGGTGCTATTTTTGTTAGGCAGCAATGCATAAATGAATGGAATATTTGTTTCCTCAAATTTACCATGATTGGTACAAAAGTTGGTAAAAGGGTTTTGGACAAACTTTAAAAGTTCCGTCTATCATCCATGTTTCACAGTTTTTCAGTTTTTGTAAGTGATTCTTAGTTGCAGAAATAATGATTCTTTTATCTTTACTTTTGTTGTCAAATAGTTAAAATCTGTCTTCCTTGTGGGCGATGGTCTATTCTGGGAGTATTTGAATTTCTTTAAAAGTTTGGGGGTAGGTGGTGTTGGATCTGAAGCTCTTTTAGTTTTAGCAATTATTCTTTTTAGGTTGGGGATAGAAGGTAAGTCCTGTGACATGTTCAGGTACTTTTGTTAAAACATTTTTGAGGATTTGAGTGCTTGTCTCTTGGGACCCTGTGCTTGATTCTCTTATTGTTTCTAAGGCTTCCCTTACTTCCAATTCAGTTACATTCGGTGGATGGTTGTGCTCTCTAACATTCACAACATTGCTATCTATTGTAGTAGCTCGACCATAACAGGCAATGGAATAATATTTGCTTCATTTCCAATGCGTTGTATTTTTTTTCGCCTTTTCTTGTGTGTAAGTGTACCCCATGTAGCAAAGCATTAGATTTCCCACTTGTGATGTTATAAAGGTTGCTCCTTCTACCATTTCTACGGTATATCTGTGATGATATATACATATAGTTTTGTGAATCATAAATAGGGCTCCCGGTTTTCAGTTTAAACAGATTTTTACATATAAATACAGACGGAAAACATGTTTTCTTTTGTTTGTATATATGTAAAAACGGGATAATACTAGCACATTTTGCGCACTGCTGTGCTCCTGCAGAGTTGCCTTGTCATGCCCTCTTGCTGCTTCTAGGGCGGTGGCTGCCTTCAGTAAAGCGAAACACCAGCTTTAGTTTTGCTGGCCTTTTGTTAGCTGCCCCAGCCATGTCTGGGGCTCGGCTATGCCCCTCAAGTGACCCTAGCCAGCTGTTTCAAAAGAAAAGGCAAGTACGGGGGGCTTGGGCTGGAGTCAGTGGCGTATGCAGTTGGGGGATGGCAAAAGCAGGAACTGCAAGGCACACAGATTTGAGCATAATCCCATGGGCCACTTCTAAATAGTTCACTCTGGTGCTGCTGTTTGTCCCATTCAGCTCTTCAGCTCGTCGGACTGTGTTTTGTGCAGCCCCTCACAATGCCTGCTACTCCTGTAAATTGTTTTAGCGCTCAGTAAGTGCCTGCATAATGGGGAGTCGTGGCAGGAGGCACAGTGCCCTGAGCTCCCAGAAGATCCACGGCTGCCAGCGCCAGGAGGCCTGCATTGTTCTCAGTGCCCCACCTCTGAGAGGTGAATCACTCTCACACACACCCCATTCAGCCCCCCTCCCTTCCCTTGTCTCGGGCTGCAATCTCACTCTCAGACATGCCTGGGGTGGACAGGGGGAGTGAGCACCGGAGAGAAGAAACCCAATTCTTGTATTTTCAGCCCGGGCTGCGTTGGAAGGCAGGGCTCAGTCAGACACACACAGGGAAAAGGGTGTAACTAAGTGAGACTCAGAATCAGAGTATTTGCAGAGTTTGAGGCCAGACTGCATTGCCCATAACTATTGCTGTCTCTTCCTTCTTGAACGGACATGACAAGGACAGTGTCCAATTCTGCTGCCCCCCTCTTTCGTCCTCTTACTCCCTCTCTTTGTTGCGCTCCTCACTTGCAGAACACCGTGACTGTTCTTTCCTTTCCTTTCTGTCATTCATTACCCAGTGAAATGGATCCAAAAAAAAGGGACCCTTGTCTTACAAAAGTCTTTTTTCCTGACATTTTGCTATTCCAAAACGCGTCCTCAGGAGGAGAGAAAAAGGGTTTAAAAAAACGAATAATAAATACATAACTGAATAAAACAAGACAGAGTAGTGTCAAAGTGGCCAGATTGGTTTTATTCACACCCAAACACATTAGCGCCACCTTACAGAGTTTGCCAGTCAAGCGCTACTTTTCCTTTCATGTCCTTAGCTTTCTCAATAATGAGTATAAAAGCTTTAAGTTGTATTCCATATGAGTGTTTAATTTTGTCTAAATGTTGTTACTTTTTTCAGGCAGCAAATTACTCTTGTCTAGTGTATAGTTTGAATTGAGTTGCTTCTAGGTGTTTATAGCGGGACACGATTGGGTTGTAGCTGAAGGGAGTGTGAGTTTTTCTCAGTGGAGCAGAATGGTGTTTAGTGGGGGAGAGGATGTAGCACTCCTTGCCTATGACAGAAACTGCAAGGCTCTGAGACAAATGGCTTGTGATAGCACTTTTAAGCGTATTTGGGACATTCTGCGAATGGCAAAGTTTTCCGATGAATGTATTGTGTTGACCAACAACAACCGAATGCATGTGTGCATTGTCAATATATATAAAAGTGGAAAAATACTGGCTGCAGCATTGCCTTCTGCTTGTCATAAAAATAAATGTGGATAAATACAGATAAAATGCCCAAAAAATAAACATGGATAAATACAGATGGAAATGGCAAAAAAATAAATACCATAAAACCGGGAGCCCTAATCCTAGTTTTATTAACAAATTATAAATAATTCTTACATTAGTGTTCTTTTTGTTTTGTCAATGGCTTCATTTGCTGGTTGTTCTATTTTCACACTTCTATTTGCTCGAGATGTGCAAGAAATGTTTTAATGTTAACAATATTAGTGATATGTTAAACATTTTTCGTATTATTCTTTTTTTGCACTGAAACTATACTTACATTTTGTAGTAGATGAATGTAATTTGGTGGGTGTTTTTCATAGATGCAGTTTGTTAAAGCTGTGAAGAAAAATGTATGTATTAGTTTTGTTTTCTCATTTTAAACATGTAACAAAATCAGACTATTTTTCTTTCTTTATAGATAAAGTTGCATTTTTAATAGATCATGTTTTTCATTAAGTAGAATGAAATAAGGTACTTAATCAGATTTTGATTTTCATTTTTTGGGTGTAGTTGTTTGCAAGTTTAGTTTTCATTTCAAAAGAGTAGAACATTTTATTATTTTAGGTAGTTAAGTTAAGGAGGTAGAGGCATTTATATTTCGTAAAAAAGTATTATTCTTACCTGTGTTATAGTATAATCTGTATAGTAGTTTTTGTAGATTTTCTTTCTTTGTCTCTTGCAAAGTAACGTTCTTCCTCCTTGAATGGCTGATTACCGGTAAATTTGTGTTAGTTAATTGTTCGTTTTTATAGTTTTTAGTTAATTAGTTCACAAATGTTATTGGTTTGTGCTCTTTTAGTTTAAATTCATTGGTTGAGATACGTTTTTTGAACTTTGTAGCAGTTTTTCAATTAAGTTAATATGTGTGTTGTTTCTTTGTGATATTTATAATATATTGTTTGTTGTACTTCTTTAAATATATTTGTTAATACTTTTAATTTATGCCATTAATATTTCTTGTATATTATATATATATATATATATATATATATATATATATATATATATATATATATATATATATATATATATATATATATATATATATATATATATATATATATATATATATGTACATTTATTGTATTTATTGAATTTATATATTTATTTGGGTAAGTAAAATTATTTTATAATTGTTTTAATTATGTCATATATTTATATATGTTGGTATTGTTTATTATAATTATATAAAATATGTTAAATAATTAAATCATTGTAAATATTGTTTATTTAATGTTGAATAGTATCAATATTTTTATATGTATTTTAATTGTGTTTGTAAGTTGTTAGTGTTATCAATATTTGTGTTGTGTTGCTTTATAATTTAAATATCTCGATATTTTTGTTATTGATATGTTTGTAGTAGATTTTTTGTAAACTATACTTATTAAGGCGATATTTAAAATTCAATATGTGTGTAAATTCTTGTTTAAGTATAGGGTGTCGATATTTGTGTACACAATATTTTTAGATCAATATTTTTGTTACTCAGTGTATTTGTTATTGATATTTAAACAGTGATCCAAATCTACTGCTTTCATGACACCATTAATACAAATTTGAGGGTCAGTTTTTGTTACCAAAATATGTCCTATGCAAACAGATGGATTTTGTGGTGTTCTCCTCAAAGGGCATTCACCTGATGTCTGGATACTGTTTTATTGTTGACACCAATGATTCAACAACCAGAGCAAACAGTAATAGAGAGAGGGAGTAGCCTTACCTTTTCTCTCTTGCAGTTGGAATATATTCCAACATCTAAACATTAACTAAATATTTTTATCTGTAGGCTGTTTATAGTGTGCTTCAACTCAGGTTTGCATGCAGAGTTCCATGCCTACCATTTCTAGTACTTGGGAAAAAACACCCTGTTGACCCTGTCAAAGGCTTCTGTCAGCATCCAGTTACAAAATCTGTAGGGGTCTGTCTTATTGTGGCTTTTTCAATGAGGTAGAACACTTGTCAAGTGGTATTTGCTGCTTATCTCTGTGGGATGAAACCAGATTGATCAGGGTCTATTAAGGTAAGAGAGGCAATTTTTTGCAAGCAAGCACTTTCATAAAAATGTTAACATCCAAATTAAAGTTGCTCTCAGTTGGTATGACTCACAATTATTATCATGTTTGCCTGGTGTATGAATTAAGCAGATATTTGCTGCTACCGTTTACGATTACACTATTAGTGATTGGAGTGTTGAATTGAAAAGGATCACTAGATAAGATGTCCAGTCAGATTCAAACTGTAAAATCTTTTTGTCAAGAAATTGGGTCTTGATGATTTGTCGGGGTGCTGTTCACGAATGGCGCTAGTGACTTTTTCTGGTGTGATGGCGAAGTCAAAGGCTATCCCTATTAGCCTTAATGACCATGGGTAATTTTGTGACTTTTATGATTGCTTTGAACTCCTTCAAGTCAACCGATTCCTCCCTAGAAGTGAGGGGATACAGCTCAAGATGTTCTGTGTTCCTAAACATTTGGTCAAGAGCGATCCGGTATTATTTGCAAGCTTATAAAATCTCTGCTTAAGACAAAACAATGCTTTTTCAGATTTCTCCATGGTGAAGAGTATCTCTTATAATTTAAAGTTAGCACTCATTATCAAGTAACATAGGGGCTGATTAGGATGGCGATCGGACTTTCGTTCGGCTGCCATCCTTTTGTAAATGGGACAACCCGACAGGCTGTCGGCGGTTCCACCACAGGTTTTAGGATGCGACCGCCACCACAGCAGTCGCAATGCCTATGTTTTGCATTGCGGTGGGTTCTGCTGGCTGCAGCACATTCCGCAGTGCGCAAAGTAGACACTGCACATATCCCTGCACAACGTGGTGGGCACTATGTGGTGCCTGATACATGGTGCAAGGATATGTGGGGTGGCACCATAGGTGTCCCCAAAACCCAAGGCTGAGTGCCCCCAATGTCCATTTCCGACAGCCTTTTCATGGTGGGTTCACTGCCATGAATGGGCCAGAGGAAAGGAAGATTGTAAAATTATTGTAGGTATTACCGTTCCTCCAACGGGCCGATGGGCTTCTGGAGCCCGTCGGATCCATTGCAGTCGGTCTCTACGACTGCCAACCATCCCCCCGCCATTGTTATGAGGCAGGCGGAAATCCTCATTCCAATGGCAGTGGGACAGCCACAGACGGGATGTTGGTGGGGGTCTCACCGCCATAGTAATCAGGCCCGTAATTCTTATAGTGTGAAATTAGCTTATTCATTGAGAGTGACTACTGGTAAATAGATCTCAGCTGTCTCATACATTAATATTCATCCTTGTATAGAATGTCAAACATATATTTACCTTCTAGTCTGTAAACGTTGTTGCAATGGAAAATGAGGTGAAATAGATTTCCCATACAATTTTACCTCCCTTGTCTGTGGAGATAAATTTCCTTTGTCAGAGCTATGATCTTAGATCACTTGGAGAAGAATTCTCTTAATTGAGAAAATTACTTCCTTTTGAATGTGTAACCTGGAAGTATACCAAGTTGTGTTTCAATCAAGGTGTGATGCATCTTTGTACATGTGTTCTCTGTGGCTGTTTAAGTATGAGCACAATTAAACGCTTTTAACATGCATGAACACTAATGCTCTAACAATGATAATAATGTTACTCTGCCATGGGAAAATACCCAGCCACATTAATTTCATTCCTTTTTGATGTCATATTGTGAGAAAGTGGATTATCAGTTTGGGTTAATGATACTCCACCACAAGCAATAATGCCACTACGTTTGTAAGGTTCAGCATATGTTTCAGGAATTTAAACCTAGGCTCATCTCCTGGTGTCTAAGGTATAGAGTAATGTCAAATTGATGAAGGGATGCACACCTAATTTTGTTAGTTTGCGTGCAGAACGGTTATTTGGCCTGCCCCATTGCCGTTAGAAAAATGAACTAATTCGAGATGGAGCTTCATCCAGCCCCATAAAGCCATTTGCACAGCATCATGCCGCCCCTGGCGTGCATGTTATTTCGAAGGTTATTTAACCATTTATCAGTAGTAATCCAAAAGTATTCTCTAGTATATAACTTCTCTTCTATCATTTTCATCTAAATTGTTTCAAATCCACAAAACCGATTAACATGCCAATTTTCAGTTTTCTTATATTCTGACTGTGCCGATCCTGGCCTCTTGTAAGAATATGAATGATGCATTGTTCATCACAGGCAGTTTTTATTTCATCTTAAAACCCAATGCATTTCGGGCCTTTTGAGGCCCTTCTTCGGGGGTCACTACAAGGTATAGAGTAGACAGGCTTACCATCAGAAACATGGAAGCATTTATTATAAAATGAAACAGTAAAAAAATTGACAACACAGCGCGATGATAAAAATCCACTCCAATTTATAAAAATAGAGAATATTTTAAAGAACAAAATTACATCAAAAGAAAACAAATAATAAGGGGAACCAATGATATGACTTATTACAGTTTTAAATAAAAATATGAGGGCATCTGCTTGCACTAGACGGGGACAAAGGTTAGTTTTAAAGCAGACTGTGTGGAGTGGTGATCAATACTCTAAAATCCCTTTTCAGAGAGCCATTGGTAATGCAGGGACTACTGAACCCAACTGTGGTGGTTAAAGTCATTTACTACTGATGTCCCAGGGCCCAATCTAATATGGACCCTGCTCAACTGGGTCAAGTATCCTTTCTGCCCTTGATTCTCAATGGTATGTGTGGTTGAGTTATCAAGGCTCCCTTAGGGGGGAATTAGATTCAGGTCAGTGAACATGATTCAAAACTCAAATTGCAGATGGTACGAACAATACATTAAGGTCCAGCCAAATACTTGCTTTTATAAGACAAGGCAATATTTTATTTCTAATTCTACACAGGCAAGAGAGATTCAACATTCAAATGCAATTACAAAATCCACCAGGGCAGGCTCTAATAGTTGTCCCACAGTCCTTTGGGTAGCATGTTTAGTGTTATTCCCCATTCACTGGTTGATGCATCGGAGAAAGAAATTATTAGGCAAAACTCAAGAGACCCCTTTTTACGGGTTTCAGTCAAACGTGTCTATAGTGTCACAACACCTTCAGTAGTGAATCCCCAAGGCCCCAAATGCCTGGTGTCAGTTTTACCCACTCAGGGGGTGTGACAGTGATCAGCTAGTGCTAACAATCGGAGCTGCTCCAGTTCGGTGGATACAAAAGATGTGTTACACTGCCCCAAACAATAAGGGGGAGGATTTATTTGGATCCCAACTGGAGCTGCTGTGAGGGTGGGACATCCTCAACGGCATCCTGGAATCCTCTGGGAAGCAGTCAGACATTGTAGGTGGCTTAGACCCACAGGTCCATGTAGTACTCCTTTTGTCCAATCTATGGCCTAAAACATGGGCCACAACAATACTGGCAGCACCTTCTGGTGTATGGGGTTGCTGGGTTGGTTGCTATTGGGTGAAAACTATTCGGGGCAGCCACCATCAAAAAGTCCCATGCTCAGACTTAATTAAGTTCACTGCGGCCCCTTCTGGCATATGGGGTCACTGCAGTGCAGTGGTGTGGGCCTGGCGCTTCCAGCATGGTGCACTTATTATGGCTGAGATCGCAGCTGTGTTTCCTGGCATAAAGGGGTCGCCTGGCTGGTCCTGCACACCTGTAACAATGTGATCAGTGTGCAATTGCTCTCCTCACACCTCAATCCTGGAATAATCTTGGCAGGGCTCCACACTGGACAACGCTCCCTCCAACTCTCTCCTATTGAACACCATACTTGGCAAGCAGGCAGACGATGGTGCTCCAGGGCAAGTGGCATGGTGTCTCTGGATGATGTCCCCTTAGGGAGGCTAGCAGGTCTTGGCCTCCAGTCCTGCTCCCTGGCAGAAGGCTTGCAGAGTTTCCCCTCCTCACACAGATTTCTGGATGCTTGGCAGATAATAAATTTTTTGGCAATTCAAACTCCCCTTCTTATAATCCTTTTCCAGATACAAGTGTTATTCAGGGGCTGTGTCTTTGAAGATTTATGGCGGGTCTGCTTTGTTTAGATGTGGGCATGTCTCCTTTTCATCTTCCCTGTACTGTACCCTTCCCAGGCAAATATACATCCAGCAGAGAGTGAATACCCTTGTGTAATGCAGGACCACACATCTACCTGATGTAGGCCAAGGGTGACTTAAGCACACAGCAGTGGAACTTTTAAAAAGACGAGGGACCCTGTAGGCCTCAACCCAGTGACTCAGGATAAAAATGTTCTTTTCATTACTACTGATCACCACTATTGGGATAGCACCTTTGGTACCTCTCTCAGTCCAACAAGTCCAGAATCCATGAGACAGGCATATGTCATAGTGCCCAGACATGATCCGTGTAGGCCTATGACAAAAGAAATCTGCATTAGGGATCACGAAAACAGTAGAGTTGGGCACTCAGGGCAAGGGTGCATGTCTGTTACCACACTGAGGAGTTTTCCATGCCAATGGGAGCTAATAGAATGTTGATCAGCATCAAATCCAGTGTAGATTTCTACCTTCGGACTTAGGGCCTGATACTCCATCACAAAAGTGACAGATATCCCGTCCACTGTATTACAACTTCCATAGGACATAATACAACTTGTAATACACCGGATAGGATATCCATCTTGCTTGTGAAGGAGTATCTCATCCGCCAAGACCGTAATCAGGCCCTAAATCTCTAGAAGTCAGATTACTATAGCGGAGCGAGACTGCATGCTGTAGTCATAGAGAGGGTATGAAGCTATTGAATGCTGTTTGGCATAGTGCCTGCTGAATCAGATTTTCTGCTGTAGAGAAGAATGTAGCAGGAGCTGTGGCGGAGTCGGGCCCACCCGCAATGCATCCTAGGCAGATTAAACGGGCTGGTTGGTCCTAGTCTTCTGTCAGTTCTCTGGGCGATAATCCTTTAAAAAGTTTGTAAGTCCCAGGTTTTAGATTTAGGCACAAGGAGTAGGAGCAGAAGGAGTACACTCTGGCATAAGCCAAGGGTTCCAGAACCTCAGTAAGAGCACTAGGGGTGAGGACTCACTCCAACAGAAGCCATCAGCACACCAGGGTCTATGGCAGGTCCACATGGTAAAAGTGGGAGTAGGTCCTGCCATTAGGGTTCTCCCCACAGATCTCAACAGCAGATGTGGTCCTTTTTCTGTCTTCCACACGTCCAAAAGTATTCTGAAGGAGTTATCCAGGGGTGTACATAGCACCAGCTTGTGATTGGGGGAAACTCCTTGACCAATAAGGAAAAAGTTCCCAGGTGTAACCCTGCTCACTTTGACATAATTTCCTGGGGGTTTGGTCTTAAACAATACCACAGTGCATAGCTCTGCCAAAATAGAAATGATAAAATCTTTCTTCCCTGTGTGGAGCTCTGGGTTGACCTCTAGGATGTGTTTCCTGGCTTGACAGTTGAGGCTGGACTGTTCCCTTGAGGCACAGGGTCAAGACTTATTTGCATTCCAAACTGGGGTGGCAAAGTGAGCAAAAAATGATGATGGATTAAACCCAGATCTGTGACTGGAGGTGAGTGTCTGAAAAGTTTCAGCACTCTGTCCATCATCTCCTTGTGTTTCCTTTGTTCGCCCTAACTTGTCAGGGTATGCCCAGTCGTGGGTCCCTTGCTCACTTTGCCACTAGATTCAAGCTAACCTGGCTGATGATGGGAGTTAGCCCGAAACCGGCCCCAGGAAGCTTGTTTCCGGTCCACGGAAGACCTGGTATGGCAGTACGGGCTGCACTATACCCATAAGGCAAAGGTTCTAGACTGATTTGCTTATAGCTGGGCCTGAACTGGAGTGGCGAAGTGAGCTAAAAAACGATGATAGATTCAATCTAGATATGTGACTGGGGGTGAATGTCTGTAAAGCTTCAGCACTCCGTCCATCAATCTTCTTGTGTATGCTTTGTTCTTTTCCCGCCTTGGCAGGGTATGCCCAGATGTGGGTCCAATGCTCACTTTGCCACTGAAAGTGAAAGTAAAAAATTATTTATTGTATAGTTAGTAAAAACCATTACAATATTCCGAAACATAAAATACATTGCCTTTGCATACTAAAATCAGTTAGGTGTTAACTATTAGTATCACATATTAAAAAACATTGTTTAAAACCAAGCGGAGTTTGCTGAAATGTGAATGTGGCCTATATTATCATTTCAATGAGTTCTCAAAGTAGGTTACAAATTTGATTATTTGACAAACAAATTGTGGATCAGTTGTGTCCATAGTTTTTAGTATTGCTGAGCGACAGGTGCGAATGCCATTTCCATTGAATTTCCGCCTCAGTAAATTCCGGCATTGGCACTCTTGCACCGAGCAGATACGTATCAAGTGCGTAAAGTCTTGAACTGCTGAACCACACAAACATACAATCCTTTTGACCCAGGCTCCTCAAGTCAGGTTGATCGGCATTTGTTGGCAATTGCCCCATACGAAGCTTCATTTACTTTGATTTTAAATGGGGGGGAAGCGAGGCCTAAGAAAACTGCTGGTTTCAGCCTTGTGTAGGATTGCAAAACCATCCAAGTGTGTGTGCATCTTCTTAAAGTTGTTTTATCATCAATTAATGAGTGCAAGTTGGACGCTTTTTTCACGATCTGCTTGAATGATGCTACTGGTAGTTTCTTTTGCCAAATATCTTTTGCCACTGGATTCAAGCTAGCTTGGCTGATGAGAGGTGTTACCCCAAAACCAGTCCCAGGATGCTTGTCTCTGGTCCAGGGAAGACCTGGCTTGGCAGTTCGGGCTGGACTGTTCCCAAGAAGCACAGAGGCAAGACTGATTTGCATATAGCTGGGTCTGAACTGTGGTGGGAAAGTGAGCTAAAGAATGATGATGGGTTCAACTCAGATCTGTGACTGGGGTGAGTGTCTGAAAAGTTTCAGCGCTCCATCCATCATCTCCTTGTGCATTATTTGTATGTCCTAAGTTGGCAGGATAGGACCAGGCATGGGTCCCTTGCTCACATTGCCACTAGATTCAAGCTAACCTGGCTGATAATGGGTGTTACCCCGAAACCGCTCCCAGGTTGCTTGTTTCCTGTCCATGGAACACATGGCGTCGCAGTTTAGGCTGGAAAATTCCGATGAGGTATGGGGTCAAGACTGATTTACACATAGCTGGGTCTGAACTGGGGCGGCGAAGTGAGCTAATGAACGATGATGGATTCAACCCAGATCTGAAACTGGGGTTGAGTATCTGAAAAGATTCAGCGCTCTGTCCATAATCTCCTTGTGTTTGCCCTCCTCATGCAAATCAGTTCTGAAACAGGCTTTCCCGCCACTTTGTTTGGTGCCCTCCTGACTACCTGGACAATGGAAAGGACAAATCTAGGTGAGTGTTACATCTGCCTGTTACAGGTGGTGCCCAATTAAAGCTTGTGCCACTGGGGGCTACATCCCTCAGCCCATCCTGTCAAGAGGAGGTCAAACCAACTCTCACCCAAAGCCCTTTTGTTCCCCTTTCTGGGATTATTCACACCTCCTTGCAGCAGGATGCCAGGTGGCAGTCATTAATTAAATCTGAAAAGGCTACCAGAGGCTATAGGCAGGAAAATAATGACTTTCTAAAGTCACGATTTCTGAAATAGAGTGTTTGAAGTATTTTTCTAGCGAGCACCAATCTAAAGTTAGCTTTATTGAGTGTAATCAAGTGACCCAGTGTTTTTTATGGCACAGACAGGCTTGCTACATTGAATGATGAGTTTAGTGCCTCTATCACTGTAAGGACATGTAAAACATGGAATACATATGTCCTACTTTTAAATTTGAAACATCTTGTCTTATGGATGGTAAGGCCAAATTCAGTGGGAACTTGCTACTATTTAAAAAGATAGGTAAAAAAAGGTGATTTAACAAGTTGAAATGGCAATTTCAAAGCTGCTCAGCTATGCTGCTGTGGCCCCAAGTACAAACAGGTACAGTACCCAAAGGGCCAAACTCGGTCCTGTAACTGGTGGTTGGCTTGAACTTGTGACTTTAACCGGCTCCAGCGTGATAAGTAAACTCCATTTGGCGCTTTGCTCTTTCTGGCATCACATTTACCCAAAATTTTGAAATTGCATATCTCCAGCTCTACTGATTGTATTTTTGTTGGTTTGATTTTATTTTTTTAAATGTACTCAATTTTTCTAAATTGGCATACAACTTTTCTTGTATGGTGTTTTCAATTTTTCTGTGTGAGTGTTGCATAAATACTTTAAACATGGCCTCTAAGTTAAGCCTGAATGATTTTGTGCCAAGCTCCAAGCAGTTAAGCATTGGTTTAATTTAGTCACTTTTGTTGTGAACCCTGACAGTGATTGTGGTTGTCGCTTGAGAAAGGGTAATACCCCCCCCAACCAAGAACATAATTTCTCCCGGCCCGATTCACAGAACTAACTTAAGACAAACTCCTAAACTTACTACCATTTTGGTATTCACAGAAGGCACTTACTCATTTCGGTATTCACAGAAGTTAGAAGTCCTAACGTTAGGACTCCTAAATGCCTTCTGTGAATACCGAAAGTCTTAAAGTTAGGACTTTTCATAGTTTAGGAGTAATAAAGTTAGGACTCCTAACTTTAGGACTCCTAAATGCCTTTTGTGAATACCGAAAGTCTTAAAGTTAGGATTTCTTTACATTTAGGAGTAGTAAAGTTAGGACTCAATTTTGCTCCATAATTATTAAAAAGTGTGGGGCTAAGGGAAGACCCTTGTGGAACTCCACAAGGCAGAGTGTAAGGTGGGGAGTTAAAATTTCCTAACGCTACTGCTTGGGATCTGTCACTGAGAAAGGAGGAAAGAAGCTCCAGGGATATCCCCTTAACTCCTATTTCCTTTAGGCACCCAGTGAGAGTGGTATGATCAATAGTATATAAACTTGATTCAAACAATTTTCAGGACCTCCTTCAAACTCGGAGTCCCCAACTGCCCCCAATGAAGAGGTAGCAAACAGCCTTTTCCACGAATGGGATACACACACTTTTGATAGGTGCATCCCTGTTAAACCAACCCACAGTAAAAGAATAAAGAGCAGCTATTGGTTTAATGAGATGCTGAAAAAAAATTGCAAGGTCCTGGAACATGCCTGGAGACGCTCCTATAACCACCCAACAAAAAACGATATCGAGCGGCCATTAAGGCAGATTATGAATTAATTTGGAAGTGCAGGGCTGAACATTTTGCTAATTAAATAAAAAAACAGCAGCAATCCTGCTAAAAGTATCTTCTCTCTCCTGAATGGCCTCAGAAAACCTGTGTTGGTAGCAGAGCCTATCATCAGTTCTAATATTCATTGTGAAGAACTGGCAAAGTACTTTATTAGAAAGGTAGAAATGATCTACTCTAACTTTGCTGCCGTCTCTAGGAATTCTAGTCGATAGGCGCCTATTACCCCTCTTCCCCCCCCCTAACACTCTTTTCCTTTGCTGTCCCAAGAAGAACTCCATATTCTCTGGAATAAAATAAATTCAGGCTCACCTGATGATACCCTTAAGACTGACCAGTCTGTGAAATTTCAAGATTGTCTTATACCAGTCTGTCTCGAACTGCTATATCTTCCGCTGATGTTGACGTTGGTACCTGTCCCATTGGAACATGCTGAAGTAATCCATCTGTTGAAAAAACCCACTCAGGACGGTTCCAAATCAAACTTTTCGCCCTGTATCCCTACTATGTTTTCTCACCAAAATGACTTGATCCGTCATCAACACTATCTTAACTAACTTTGTGGAGACCAATGGAATCTTAAATTCTTCTCAGAATGGTTTTAGACCACGACACAGCACCAAATCCACCTTGTTGGCAGTTACTGAACATTTGCTTGATGAAATGCAGGTCCTCTGCTCTGCTTTATTATTATTATTTTTTTTATTATTATTATTTAGGAAGCTTATAGAGCGCACAGCTACCCCCAAAGGGGGTGTCCCGGCGCTACAGAATACTTGTCAGTCAAAAGGGGCTGAAAGGAGTGGAAAGGCTAGAGGGAGAGAGAAGTTTAAGGGAGAGTAAACAGCCAGGTCTTAAGTTTTCTGCGGAACACTTGCTCTGAATCAGTGAACCTGAGGTCCAGTGGGAGGCTGTTCCAAAATTTGGCAGCAATCACTCCAAATGTTCTGCCGCCGCTCCTGGCGTGGTGAAATCTGGGTACCACCAGGAGACGTAGGCTGTTAGATCTTAGTGCTCGAACAGATCGCGATAATTTGAGTCTTGTACTCAGGTAAGCCGGACCAGAGCCATTAAGGGCACGAAAGGTAAGGCTCAGATGGGAAGCCAGTGCAGCTCTTTCCTATAAGCCGCAACAGAGTGGCGGAGAGGAATATTTCCAATTAGTCTGGCGGCTGCATTTTGGACAACTTGTAACCTATCAACAAGGTAGAGGGGGGCGCCTGCGTAAAGACTATTGGAATAGTCTAAATGCGACGTGATCAGGGCATGCACAACAGTTTTACGGGAGTCCAAAGGGAGGTATGGGAAGATCTTCCTAATCATGCGCAATTTGCCAAAGCAGGTAGATGTAACTTTGATGATCTGGGATTTACAGAACAAGGTGTTGTCAAAATGGAAACCCAAGCTGCGGGCTGACTGAACTGGGATAGGAGGGGGGTTCAGAACGGCAGGCCACCAAAGGGTGGTAGGAGGGGCAGTTTTTTGGTTGAAGAATAGGACCTCCGTTTTATCAGTGTTTAAGACCAGATGGTTAAGACCAGATGGTTGGCAGCAATCCAAGAACAGATGTTGCCAAGGCAGTTACGGAAGTTACTGGAGCTTTACTGGATCTACGTGCCGCATTTAATACCATATTTCATTATATTCTCCTGCAGCTTTTACAGGAGATTGGTATTTGGAAGCTGCTTTAAACTGGTTTACGCCATTTATATCCGAGAGATTTTTTTCAGGAAGTTTCTTCTCCATATAGTTCTCAGGTTAATACTGTGTGCCATGGAGTTCCCCAGGACTCTGCCTTGAGCCCTACGCTATTTAACATTTATATACACCCACTGGTGTTGGTTCCAAAAGCCTGGGGGCTTTCACTAATATCCTAGGCCGATCATTGATTTGTGATTTCTTTCACTGATAAGTCAACTCAATACCTGACTAAATTCCATGACGACATGGTGGCTGTTGCTGAGTCGATAACAGCTTTAGGGTTTGCCACCCATCCTTAGTCGGTAGTAAAGAATTGGTGGTCTGGGTCAACAAAACTTTAACCTTCGAAGCATAGGTGAAATCGGTGGTGGGCGTCTGTTTTTTACTTCTACAAGGGCTAAAATCCATCCTTGGGTTTTTAATTCAGATACTATTACATTATTATTGAGTCCACTATACTCTCTAGGCCGAACTACTGCAACACTATGTAACTAGGCGCTAATAAGACAGTGACTAGAAGACTTCAGCTGCATCTGGGCTACTATTTGCACTCCCTAAGTCCTATTCAGTTCCCAGCTTTATCCACAGGTTGCATTGACTCCCTGTAGTTAAGAGAATTAATTTCAAGGCGCTATGCATTGCACATAGAGTCTTCACCTTCCAGGCGCCTTCCATATTATCCAACTTGCCCCACCTGTATTTTTACCGGAGTGATCTGCACTCAGCTAACTTTTATCTGGCATGTGTCCCTTGTGTCAGAAGAGCAAGAGTAGGGGGGGTGCTCTTATCAGGCGAAAGCCCTGCCCCTCTGGAACGCTCTTTCTGTGTCCATCAGAAGCATACACAATCATTGGTCGTTTCGAAGGGCCATGAAAACGTGGCTATTCTCAGCCTAACCGTCGGTCTCCTCTCTTTCTTCAGCCAACATCCTTCAGGAACTAGAGCTGAGTTGCTCCGTTGCTGGGGCAGCCATGCGCTTTACGGTTCCTTTAGCGCAACAAGGTCTGTGCCTGGATTTCCTGGAAGCGATTGTCAGGCCAGGGTTAGGAGTTAGTTATATATATATATATATATATATATATATATATATATATATATATATATCCACAACAAGATGCCTGCTGTTGAAGGAATCCACACGAGAAGGTATTTGATTTGCCACGTTTATTGAAGGAAGATAGCAGTGTGTTGAAATACCACTATCAGCCGGATAGGTCGGGCCTGACTCGTTTTGTGCCTGTAGCACTTCCTCAAAGGCGGTGCACAGTCAAAATATCAACTACAAAATATCGAATGGACATAATATCGAGTACAAAATATAGGCTGGACAGAATATCGAATGGACAGAATATAGACATCAAAAATATCGTATTGAAGGTAAGTAATGTAATATCGAGTTTTAAAATATAGATAGTCAAAATATCGAAGTGCATAATATAGGTTAATAAAAATATCGAAAATGTAATAATATCAAATTTTTTATAAATGTATTTTATGTGTTAAAAGTGTTTATTTATGTTATAATGTAATTTAATTAATGAATTTAATGTTATTTAAATTTTGCGTAATTCAATTCTGTAGCGGATTGCGGGTTTATAGGGGAATAGGGTGGGAAGTAATTTAATTATAATTAATTAAATATGTAAATTTATTTATTGGTATTTATTTATAATTATTGTTAATTAATTTTTATTTTGTCATTAATTACATTTTAATTGCCAATTAATTTTATTTAATTGATTAATTGATAATTATGTTAATTTAACTAATTTAATTTCTGTAGCGAGTTGTGGGTCTATAGGGGAGTAGGGTGGGAAGTAATTTAATTATAATTAATTAAATATGTACATTTATGTATTGGTATTTGTTTATAATTAAGTGTTAATTTATTTTTATTTTGTAATTATTTACATTTTAATTGCCAATTAATGTTATTTAATTGATTAATTGATTATTATGTTAATTTAACTTATTTAATTTCTGTAGCTGGTTGTGGGTTTATAGGGGAATAGGGTGGGAAGTAATTTAATTATAACTAGTTACATATGTTAATTTATTTTGGGTATTTATTAGATTTTAATTGTTAAGTAAGTTTTTAATTACTAATTAATTAATTGTTCATTTGTAATTAATTAGTATTACTAGATAACTAATTGTAATGATTAAATTAAATTAGTATTTGTAATTAATTAATTGTTATATTATATTAAATTGGTAATTACTTCTAATTTTTTTTTTATATATATATATATATATATATATATATATATTTAAATATTATATGAAGTATCTACTTTCCCTTCTGTTGCACTCTTTGGAGTGGGAATAGTAATTTTTACCCCTACCCTATCCAACGTGTTCCCTACTGTTGCACTCTTTGGAGTGGGAATAGTAAGTCAAAAGTCAAAAGATCTTTATTCGGAATAAAAACATCCATAAAAGTACATGCAGATTGCAATTTCAGACAGTACAGTACAATGATATAACAGCCGGCATAGAGCATAATTCAATCAATCAATTCCACAATAACACATAAATGTCCCTCTTTGTTTAAAAACAGCAGTATATACAGTTAAAAAAGTTTTTTTTAAAACAGATGAAAAAACAGCAGCAACATTAATGAATCCAGATCAATATTGTGCAAAATGCAAAATGTGCAAAAAAAAGTATAAAGTGCATAGAACAAAAGTGCAATGTGCGGAATATTATACATCAGTATGTAAAGTGGCTCGTGACTGAACAGCAGCTTTAAGAAAACAGCTCACTCTGAGTATTACTTCATCTGAGCCCAGTAGTAATAAGGTCCTCAATGCTGTTCTAAAATTGAACAACTTACATTTCCGTCAATAAGGCATTAAATAATGAGCGGAAAACAGTTTATAAAAATCACAGAAAAACAAAAAGTGCATGAGACTCTGTTTCATATTTGGATTACATGGACAACTTAAAGTTTCCAGATGTTTATTGTAACCCAGGGGGAAGTTTAATAAGTTTACTATGGTCCCATCCCGAAAGCGAAACAGTAGGCTCCTGTTCCATCTACCAAGATGTAAACGTAAGTATCTCTGTGGGGGACCTGGGTGACTGTTTAGGGATTCAAAATAACCCATATATTTTGTAACAGTACACTTTGAAAGATTCTTCCTTTCTCGCTCCTCTCTGTACAAATAATATAAGGCCCTTTGAATAATAGTCTTATGTGAGCGATTTATTAAACTGGGTGAAGTAAACAAATAACCGTGCCCTACGCTATCTAGGCATTCTTTTACAGCTTTTAACCACGGAATACAGTGTGCCCTGTCACATTTCAGGCAATCCAAGATTATATCACGGGTCAGAGTGGCAGCCGGGTTAGTTCATATCTTTAGCCAGAAGAGTGCTGGTCTAGATCTGATGAAATCCTCTATATATGGAATGTTTAGTTCACTGTGACATATATAGTGTGGAGAACAAATAACCCCACCCAGCACCTTCCGACAAAACCTGTTTTCTTCGGTCTGGATATGGATACAGTTTGTGTAACCCCAAACCTCAGCGCCATAAGTACCCGTTGGGATGCATTGGGTTTGGTAGATCTTTACTAGTGGTGCAATCACGTCAGCATGGTTGGGTTGTCGTAAGGAAGTGACACAATTTATCGCTTTACCCAACTTGCTCCTTGCATAAGAAACATGTGGTTGCCAGGAACCAGTGTTAGAAAATAGCAACCCCACATAGGGAAAATTGCAAGCGCTTTTCAGAACATTTGTCCCTGATTTAATCTCAATAATTTTATACTTTTTGGGTCCGCAGCTCATGATAAGAGATTTTTTAAAATTTGTGGTCAAGCCTAGGTCAGCCATGAAACGGACAAAGCCTGAAATTAAAGTGCGCAGTGCCTTAGGTGTGCGGCCCATTAGGACCGCATCATCTGCGTATAGAAGAGTGGGTATGGGGACCCCATTCACGTAAGGTACATCTTTTGTTAGGGTACTCAGGGAGCTGCTCAAATCATTAATATAAAGAATAAAAAGCAGGGGGGCCAGCACACATCCCTGTCTGACCCCCCTGCCAATGCTGATGTCATTGGAAACTTCGCCAGATTGATTAATGTGCACACGTGCTCTTAAGTCACTATGTAAAAAGGCTAAAAAGTGAACCAGATAATTATCCAAACCATAATTAAGAAGGGTGGACCATAAACGGGAACGGTTGACAAAATCAAATGCAGAACTTAAGTCCATAAAACCAAAATATAAGGGGGATTTTTTAGCAATGTTATATTTTGCCATAATCAAACTCAAGTTCAAACATTGTTCCACCGTGCCCACACTACTGCGAAAACCAAGCTGGCTAGGGTGTAGAATTTTGCTTTCATCTGCCCAAGCTATTATTCTTTTAAAAATGACCCTGCCCAGGACTTTCAGGGTATTATCGATTAACGATATAGGGCGATAGCACCCAGGATCCAACCTGTCGCCTTTTTTAAAAATAGGTACAATAGTACTACACGACCACGTTTCGGGGATGGATTCGTTTGTTAAATTATTAAAGACGTTACATAACAGTGGGGCCCAAAAGTTAAGTTCACACTTTAGTTGATCGATCGAAAGCCCGTCGGGACCAGGCGCTTTATTACCTGCACTTTCAGTGATGGCATCCTCGACCTCAAACAGAGAGATGTTCAAAGGGGTTAAAGGGGAAGGGGTTGTTGTGTGGTTGTCAGATGCGGCATACATTTTGGAAAAGTGGTCAACCCACACAGGCCCGATGATATTACAGTTAATTGCTGTTAAATTCGAACCTAAGGATCTTAAGTTCTTTGCCTCCTTTCAAAACCCTGTGGTATCTTTTAGGTCAGCCATACGTGCAAGGGATTCCCAGTGGGCCTTAACTAATTCATTTGATCTAGTACGTAGGGTAGATTTATACTCTGATCTAAGCAACCTTACTTGAGGAATATCCCTGGGTTCAGATTTGAGTGCAGTCCTTAAGTTCCTGTTTGCTCTAGAGCAAGAGGCATCGAACCATCTAGGTGTTTCCTCAAGTTTCCTGGGTACCGGTCTAGAGATCTCACTTTTTATTGCAGAGCAGAGTTCGCTAAATGATTTAATTACATTGCCCCCACGTCCATCAAAGGTAAGACAATTGTCAATCAATGCTGGGTGTTTTTTAATAACCTTTGCCAGGACTCCCCTGTTATCCACGCCCCTCCAAACTACCCTCAGTTTGTCCGTTGAAACTTCCAAGTTTCTTGCACCTATTTCATTTTGTGAACACTTACCCCCAGGAAGTTGTAGGTGGATTACAATGGGATAGTGGTCGCTATATACTTTGCACACTACCTCGGCTTTAATTAAAACATTAGCAATGGAAGATGAAACAAATATATAATCAATCGTGGTGGCACTCCCATGGCCAATAAAAGTGGGAAACGGGGCAGAGCTTATTTCGGTGCCAGCATGCTCCATGCAATTTACAAGTTCTCTAGTTGCGAGGAGATTCAACAGTTCTGTACCTCTTCTACAGGGGGGATTTCTGGAATGTATATGTGCGTTGAAGTCCCCTCCTAAGCAAATACCATCAAATTTCCCATATTTCTGTCCCTCCACGATTTCATCAATAAAATCAAACAAAAGTATAAAATTACGTTAGGTTGGGACAAAAAGTCGTTATTGTAGAAATTAATCAAACATAGCCTTGTCCTCTTAGTATATATCAATGGCATGAAGCTTAGACAGTTAGTTTGAAGTGCTTCAACTTTGGCTTCTGCAGATATTTTGACCCAAATCGAAAGGCCCCCGCTCGGTTGACCTAGAGGGGGGGCCAAAACAGTCCTATTGTGACAACTGTACCCTTCAAATAACAGGTCATCTGTGCACCAGGTTTCTTGGAACATTAACACATCGTGACAATTAACCCAGTCCTTCCAGGATTTGATTTCCATCTTTGCCTTCAGGCCGGCAATGTTCCAGCTAAGGATTAACAAGTTTTTATCGGGCCTTGGGCAGACATCCTGATTGGTTACTTGGGTAGATACTGTTATTTTATTCACCCGTTGATCACATTGTGGGGTTTCAAACAGGGAGGTGTCGGATAATGTCAGGGGTGCCTCAGATGATACTTCCACTATAGGGTCAAAACCAGGGGCCGCAACAACTGGTTCCTCAGCAGTAGATGACAGTCAATCCAAGGTGCCCAAGTCGCGAAGTATTGAGAACCTGTTTTGCAGCGGGAATACAGGAGGTGGCTGCATCATTCTGTGTGGAGGTCGATAGAAGTAACTTAGCGGTAAAGGGGTCACCACAGTGGATGGGTCGGGTTGGACAAAGTTCTTATTTAACAGAAATTTTATGGTGCCAGGGTTCCTAAAATTGACTGTAATACAGTCCCCATTGATGTTTTTAAAAAGAGGACCGACCCGTGAGCGTGGCCTGTGGGCTTGGCGAAAATGGCGGCAAAAACAACTCCGACCCGCGGCAGCGTTTACATCCGCTGCGCGGGGAATTCAGGTACAGGTGGGGGGAGTGCTCAGGGGGGAAGTGCCAACATATAACACAGGTTTTAGTTAATAGCGTTTTTAAAAATCACACAAGCGTGCTCCCGGCTGTTCGTCTGACGAGCGTTATTTCCTCTAATGCGAGCTTCAATCAGCGCGCCTTAAATAGGATCCCGGAGGGGGCATGGCCTCACGGCCGTAGACGTGGCCTGTGGGCTTGGCGAAAATGGCGGCAAAAACAACTCCGACCCGCGGCAGCGTTTACATCGGCTGCACGGGGAATTCAGGTACAGGTGGGGGGAGTGCTCTGGGGGAAAGTGCCAACATATAACACAGGTTTTAGTTAAAAGCAGTTTTTAAAAATCACACAAGCGTGCTCCCGGCTGTTCGCCTCAGGAGCGTTGTTTCCTCTCTGGAGTGGGAATAGTAATTTTTACCTCTACGCTATCCAACGCTTTCCCTACGGTTTTACTCTCTGGAGTGGGAATAGTCAGTTAGTAAGTTTTACCCCTACGCTATCCAACCCTTTCCCTACTGTTGCACTCTCTGGAGTGGGAATAGTAATTTTTACCCCTACGCTATCCAACGTTTTCCCTACTATTGCACTCTCTGGAGTGGGAATAGTAATTTTTACCCCTACGCTATCCAACGCTTTCCATACTGTTGCACTCTCTGGAGTGGGAATAGTAATTTTTACCCCTACGCTATCCAACGCTTTCCCTACTGTAGCACTTTCTGGAGTGAGAATAGTAATTTTAATCCCTACGCTATCCAACGCTTTCCCTACTATTGCACTCTTTGGAGTGGGAATAGTAATTTTTACCCCTACGCTATCCAACGCTTTCCCTACTGTTGCACTCTCTGGAGTGGGAATAGTAATTTTTACCCCTACGCTATCCAACGCTTTCCCTACTGTTGCACTCTCTGGAGTGGGAATAGTTATTTTTACCCCTAGGTTATCCAATGCTTTCATTACTGTTGCACTCCCTGGAGTGGGAATAGTAATTTTTAACTCTTCGCTATCCAACGCCTTATCTACTGTTGCACTCTCTGGAGTGGGAATAGTAATTTTACACTTCCGCTATCCTACGGTAATAATATTGGATATTTTTAAATTATAGTTACTATATATATATGTTTTAACAAATATGATTGTAAATTTTTTTTATAACTTTAATTAATTAACTTCATTTAATTATTATAAGGTAATTTAAGTATTTTTAAGTATATTTTAGTAAATAATTTTTAATATTAATTTAATTTAATATTGTTTTAAAAAATTCGATATTTTTACAAACTATATCTTTGTAAAGGATATTTTTTACTCGATATTTTGTACTTATCTGTTTGTAGATACAAAGTCGATATTCTGTCTGTCGATATTTTGTCGCCGATATTTTTGGTGGTCGATATTATGTCCCTCGATATTATGTCCCTCGATATTATGTCAGTGATCCCTCAAAGGAACTGGACTCTGAAGGAGATTGCAAGGCAATTTGCGGCACCATTTTCATCACTGAAGTCCCGCCCCCCAAGGGGCGCGGCCACTCCCGTGGCCTGATGGTACTTGTGGTTGCCAGTCTTTCTCGTTTGAGCAGTCTTGTAATGTCCTCACTTAAAACCTTTTCCCAAGCGGGGTGTACAGCAGCATATTTATCAGCAATACCAATACTCCAACCACTATGATTAAGGCTGCTAATCTTTGCGTATTTGCACATTTCCAAAATGCAACTTTGCACAAAATAATTTGCGGATTTGCACAAACAGAATATTATATTTAAGGGTATTAATGTATATATTTATATATTATATGTATTTATGTATGTTTGTTACCAAATATTTATATGTATGTATTTGCGGAAGTTTTGCACTATATAGAATTGTATATAATGTGGTTAAACATGGCAGGTGGTTGTAAATATGGTATTTTAATAATTTAGAGCTGACAGGAATGTGAACTGTTACAAGAATGTCTACATCAACTTTGTTTTCATAAGTACAACCTAAAACATGGCGAAAGTCTGTTTTCTATTTTCCAGGGTCAGGTGACCTGCACATGCACCTTATAGGGGGTGGCTTAATTCACAACGTCATGTGATCAAGGGCTCGAGGGCTCAAAACGCGTCATGGCAGTATTTGTGTTGCACATGAAATAAAATTATTGCAAACTACCTGAGCGGGTCCGTCTTCGTTCTTCTGGTGAAAATTGGGAAGGAACAAACGGAATTCTTTGGATATGTATATATATATCTGTCATATATATATATATATATATATATATATATATATATATATATATATATATATATATATATATATATATATATATATATATATATATATATATATATATATATATATGACAGAAATTCTTCCAAGAAAAAATCGGAGGCCACAAGGGGAATTCGAAGCAGGAAACACCTTTATTGAAAAATCCAGCGGCGGCGGATGCATTTCGGCATAGGTTGCCTTCCTCAGCGTCCATCACTGTAAAGGTCCCATCCCTGATTTGCTCCTCCTGTGTAAAATACCATCATGCACCTGAGTCCCCTCCCCCTAATGCAGTCGCACACCAATGAGAGTTTGTGTTGATCGTGACGAACTACATGTCCCAGCATGCACTGTTTAGGCTTTGACGAGTTGGTGGCATGGGGGAGTGGGAGAACCATCGAGTAAGTGCAAGTTCCAGGTGAGTCGGGTGGGTTATAGACTGCCTTGGGTCCCCTTGATCTGCTACACCAGTCCCTGCAGGATAGTAAATGAGTAGGGGCAGCCAAAATAAAGACACACGCCCCCGTTGGGGTGAAATACCTCAGTCACTCACAACTGCCTGCAGATTCTGGCGGACTTCAGAATAACCGATACCTCGGTCACGAAAACGCTGCAAGCAGCAGGATGCCAGCAAGAATTTTGAATCTCTTGATGCTGCAGGGCCTTCCGTACTGCGCGGCCAGCAAGCGCAGAATATATGACAGAAATCCTTCCAAGAAAAGATCGGAGTCCACAAGGGGAATTCGAGGCAGGAAACACCTTTATTGAAAAATCCAGCGGCGGCGGATGCATTTCGGCATAGGTTGCCTTACTCAGCGCCCATCACTGTAAAGGTCCCATCACTGATTTGCTCCTCCTGTGTAAAATACCATCATGCACCTGAGTCCCCTCCCCCTAATGCAGTCGGCACACCAATGAAAGTTTGTGTTGATTGTGACGAACTACATGTCCCAGCATGCACTGTTTAGGCTTTGACGATTTGGTGGCATGGGGGAGTGGGAGAACCATCTAGTTGGTGCAAGTTCCAGGTGAGTCTGGTGGGTTATGGGCTGCCTAGGCTCCCCTTGATCTGCTGCACCAGTCCCTGCAGGATAGTAAATGAGATGGGGCAGCCAAAATAAAGACACACATCACCATCGAAATGAAATACCTCAGTCACTCACAACTGCCTGCAGATTCTGGCGGACTTCAGAATAACCGATACCTCGGTCACGAAAACGCTGCAAGCAGCGGGATGCCAGCGAGAATTCTGAGTCTCTTGATGCTGCAGGGCCTACCGTACTGCGCGGCCAGCAAGCGCAAAATATATGACAGAAATCCTTCCAAGAAAAGATCGGAGGCCACAAGGGGAATTTGAAGCAGGAAACACCTTTATTTAAAAAATCCAGCGGCGGCGGATGCATTTTGGCATAGGTTGCCTTCCTCAGCGCCCATCACTGTAAAGGTCCCATCCCTGATTTGCTCCTCCTGTGTAAAATACCATCATGCACCTGAGTCCCCTCCCCCAAATGCAGTCGGCACACCAATGAATGTTTGTGTTGATTGTGACGAACTACATGTCCCAGCATGCACTGTTTAGGCTTTGGCGAGTTGGTGGCATGGGGGAGTGGGAGAACCATTGAGTTGGTGCAAGTTCCAGGTGAGTCGGGTGGGTTATGGACTGCCTCGGATCCCCTTGATCTGCTGCACCAGTCCCTGCAGGATAGTAAATGAGTAGGGGCAGCCAAAATAAAGACACACGCCTCCGTCGAGATGAAATACCTCAGTCATTCACAACCGCCTGCAGATTCTGGCGGACTTCAGAATAACCGATACCTTGGTCATGAAAACGCTGCAAGCAGCGGGATGCCAGCAAGAATTCTGAGTCCCTTGATGCTGCAGGGCCTTCCGTACTGCACGGCGAGCAAGCGCAGAATATGTGACAGAAATCCTTCCAAAAAAAGATCGGAGGCCACAAGGGGAATTCAAAGCAGGAAACACCTTTATTGAAAAATCCAGCGGCGGCAGATGCATTTCGGCATAGGTTGCCTTCCTCAGCGCCCATCACTGTAATGGTCCCATCCCTGATTTGCTCCTCCTGTGTAAAATACCATCATGCATCTGAGTCCCCTCCCCCTAATGCAGTCGCACACCAATGAGAGTTTGTGTTGATCGTGACGAACTACATGTCCCAGCATGCACTGTTTAGGCTTTGACGAGTTGGTGGCATGGGGGAGTGGGAGAACCATCGAGTAAGTGCAAGTTCCAGGTGAGTCGGGTGGGTTATAGACTGCCTTGGGTCCCCTTGATCTGCTACACCAGTCCCTGCAGGATAGTAAATGAGTAGGGGCAGCCAAAATAAAGACACACGCCCCCGTTGGGGTGAAATACCTCAGTCACTCACAACTGCCTGCAGATTCTGGCGGACTTCAGAATAACCGATACCTCGGTCACGAAAACGCTGCAAGCAGCGGGATGCCAGCAAGAATTTTGAATCTCTTGATGCTGCAGGGCCTTCCGTACTGCGCGGCCAGCAAGCGCAGAATATATGACAGAAATCCTTCCAAGAAAAGATCGGAGTCCACAAGGGGAATTCGAGGCAGGAAACACCTTTATTGAAAAATCCAGCGGCGGCGGATGCATTTCGGCATAGGTTGCCTTACTCAGCGCCCATCACTGTAAAGGTCCCATCACTGATTTGCTCCTCCTGTGTAAAATACCATCATGCACCTGAGTCCCCTCCCCCTAATGCAGTCGGCACACCAATGAAAGTTTGTGTTGATTGTGACGAACTACATGTCCCAGCATGCACTGTTTAGGCTTTGACGATTTGGTGGCATGGGGGAGTGGGAGAACCATCTAGTTGGTGCAAGTTCCAGGTGAGTCGGCTGGGTTATGGGCTGCCTAGGCTCCCCTTGATCTGCTGCACCAGTCCCTGCAGGATAGTAAATGAGTAGGGGCAGCCAAAATAAAGACATACATCACCGTCGAAATGAAATACCTCAGTCACTCACAACTGCCTGCAGATTCTGGCGGACTTCAGAATAACCGATACCTCGGTCACGTAAACGCTGCAAGCAGCGGGATGCCAGCGAGAATTCTGAGTCTCTTGATGCTGCAGGGCCTACCGTACTGCGCGGCCAGCAAGCGCAAAATATATGACAGAAATCCTTCCAAGAAAAGATCGGAGGCCACAAGGGGAATTCGAAGCAGGAAACACCTTTATTTAAAAAATCCAGCGGCGGCGGATGCATTTTGGCATAGGTTGCCTTCCTCAGCGCCCATCACTGTAAAGGTCCCATCCCTGATTTGCTCCTCCTGTGTAAAATACCATCATGCACCTGAGTCCCCTCCCCCAAATGCAGTCGGCACACCAATGAATGTTTGTGTTGATTGTGACGAACTACATGTCCCAGCATGCACTGTTTAGGCTTTGGCGAGTTGGTGGCATGGGGGAGTGGGAGAACCATCGAGTTGGTGCAAGTTCCAGGTGAGTCAGGTGGGTTAAGGATGGGTTAAGGACTGCCTTGAGTCCCCTTGATCTGCTGCACCAGTCCCTGCAGGATAGTAAATGAGTAGGGGCAGCCAAAATAAAGACACACGCCCCCGTCGAGATGAAATACCTCAGTCACTCACAACCTCCTGCAGATTCTGGCGGACTTCAGAATAACCAATACCTCGGTCACGAAAATGCTGCAAGCAGCGGGATGCCAGCAAAAACTCTGAGTCTCTTGATGCTGCAGGGCCTTCCGTACTGCACGGCCAGCAAGCGCAGAATATATGACAGAAATCCTTCCAAGAAAAAATCGGAGGCCACAAGGGGAATTCGAGGCAGGAAACACCTTTTAATGAAAAATCCAGCAGCGGCGGATGCATTTCGGCATAGGTTGCCTTCCTCAGCGCCCATTATTGTAAAGGTCCCATCCCTGATTTGCTCCTCCTGTGTAAAAAACTATCATGCACCTGAGTCCCCTCCCCCTAATGCAGTCGGCACACCAATGAAAGTTTGTGTTGATTGTGACGAACAACATGTCCCAGCATGCACTGTTTAGGCTTTGACAAGTTGGTGGCATGGGGGAGTGGGAGAACCATCGAGTTGGTGCAAGTTCCTGGTGAGTCGGGTGGGTTATGGACTGCCTCGGGTCCCCTTGATCTGCTGCACCAGTCCCTGCAGGATAGTAAATGAGTAGGGGCAGCCAAAATAAAGACACACACCCCCGCCGAGATGAAATATCTCACTCACTCACAACCGCCTGCAGATTCTGGCGGCCTTCAGAATAACCGATACCTCGGTCACGAAAACGCTGCAAGCAGCGGGATGCCAGCAAGAATTCTGAGTCTCTTGATGCTGCAGGGCCTTCTGTACTGCGCGGCCAGCAAGCGCAGAATATATGACAGAAATCCTTCCAAGAAAAGATCGGAGGCCACAAGGGGAATTCGAAGCAGGAGACACCTTTGTTGAAAAATCCAGCGGCGGCGGATGCATTTCGGCATAGGTTGCCTTCCTCAGCGCACATCACTGTAAAGGTTCCATCCCTGATTTGCTCCTCCTGTGTAAAATACCATCATGCACCTGAGTCCCCTCCCCCTAATGCAGTCGGCACACCAATGAAAGTTTGTGTTGATTGTGACGAACTACATGTCCCAGCATACACTGTTCAGGCTTTGATGAGTTGGTGGCGTGGGGGAGTGGGAGAACCATCGAGTTGGTGCAAGTTCCAGGTGAGTCGGTGGGTTATGGACTGCCTCGGGTCCCCTTGATCTGCTGCACCAGTCCCTGCAGGATAGTAAATGAGTAGAGGCAGCCAAAATAAAGACACACGCCCCCGTCGAGATGAAATACCTCAGTCACTCACAACCGCCTGCAGATTCTGGCGGACTTCAGAATAACCGATACCTCGGTCACGAAAACACTGCAAGCAGCGGGATGCCAGCAAGAATTCTGAGTCTCTTGATGCTGCAGGGCCTTCCGTACTGCACGGCCAGCAAGCGCAGAATATATGACAGAAATCCTTCCAAGAAAAGATCAGAGGCCACAAGGGGAATTCGAAGCAGGAAACACCTTTATTGAAAAATCCAGCAGCGGCGGATGCATTTCGGCATAGGTTGCCTTCCTCAGCGCCCATCATTGTTAAGGTCCCATCCCTCATTTGCTCCTCCTGTGTAAAATACCATCATGCACCTGAGTCCCCTCCCCTTAATGCAGTCGGCACACCAATGAAAGTTTGTGTTGATTGTGACGAACTACATGTCCCAGTATGCATTGTTTAGGCTTCGATGAGTTGGTGGCATGGGGGAGTGGAAGAACCATCGAGTTGGTGCAAGTTCCAGGTGAGTCGGGTGGGTTATGGACTGCCTCGGGTCCCTTTGATCTGCTGCACCAGTCCCTGCAGGATAGTAAATGAGTTGGGGCAGCCAAAATAAAGACACACACCCCCGTCAAGATGAAATACCTCAGTCACTCACAACCGCCTGCAGATTCTGGCGGACTTCAGAATAACCGATACCTCGGTCTCAAAAACGCTGCAAGCAGCGGGATGCCAGCAAGAATTCTGAGTCTCTTGATGCTGCAGGGCCTTCCGTACTGCGTGGCCAGCAAGCGCAGAATATATGACAGAAATCCTTCCAAGAAAAGATCGGAGGCCACAATGGGAATTCGAAGCAGGAGACACCTTTATTGAAAAATCCAGCGGTGGCGGATGCATTTCGGCATAGGTTGCCTTCCTCAGCGCACATCACTGTAAAGGTCCCATCCCTGATTTGCTCCTCCTGTGTAAAATACCATCATGCACCTGAGTCCCCTCCCCCTAATGCAGTCGGCACACCAATGAAAGTTTGTGTTGATTGTGACAAACTACATGACCCAGCATGCACTGTTTAGGCTTTGATGAGTTGGTGGCATGGGGGAGTGGGAGAACCATCGAGTTGGTGCAAGTTCCAGGTGAGTCGGGTGGGTTATGGACTGCCTCTGGTCCCCTTGATCTGCTGCACCAGTCCTGCAGGATAGTAAATGAGTAGGGGCAGCCAAAATAAAGACACAAGCCCCCGTCGAGATGAAATACCTCAGTCACTCACAACCGCCTGCAGATTCTCGCGGACTTCAGAATAACCGATACCTCGGTCACAAAAACGCTGCAAGCAGCGGGATGCCAGCAAGAATTCTGAGTCTCTTGATGCTGCAAGGCCTTCCGTACTGCGCGGCCAGCAAGCGCAGAATATATGACAGAAATCCTTCCAAGAAAAGATCGGAGGCCACATGGGGAATTCGAAGCAGGAAACACCTTTATTGACCGATATATATATATATCATGGGACTCGAAACGCGTTATGCCTGAACTTTTAACTTGAATAAAATCATTTGGAAGAGTTTTGCTGGTGTGGCCTGGATTGCGTCGCAGAAGCAGCGCGTGAGGTTGTTTGCATTTTACAGAAGTGTCTGACACACTTCAGGACAAGGTCCACGACCCGTGAGGGGGAGGCGCTCACTTGTCAGGAACAAAGGACAGAAGCGAGGAGCTTATCTTATGGGTGCCCCCTGGCTGTAACAAGCTACAGGGGAAGAAGCTGATGGATGAGGCCACTGTGTGAGGCCCGCCTTGGTCGGGCGAATGGAATTTGGAAGCAGCCAGGGTATGCGGAAGAATTTTCTGAAGCACAGCAAACTCGGCGTTTTAAAAGATAGGCTACATCAATGGTCGCAGAACTGAACATACACATTGTGGCCGAGATATGGAAATGTCCTTGTTACTGCGTGATTCGCACTCGGCACACGCTGTGTGAGTGGGGTTTTGCCATCATCGACACTGAAATCCGGTGAAGAAAACGGAGGACAGGTAAAAAAAAATCTGGGAACTGTAGTCCCATGTAACTGAATGATACACCAATGAGACCGGGCAGCAAAGGTAACCTCAGAACTATGAACACTCTGTAAAGGGTTACTATTAACCACCAAATAAAAAGGTACTCACCTCTGCAGCTGAGATGAATTGTAAAAACTTTAAACTTTCACGAGCTTGATACCTGTCCCCTTAAATCTGGAAAAATACTGACTTTGGTCCTTTTTCAGTGTCTAAGAAGCTACGTTCCTTTAAAACCTGCAACGAACCCACTGATGTAGGAGCTAGTGTCATTTGATAAAGAGTCATGGGACTCGAAACGCGTTATGCCTGAACTTTTAACTTGAATAAAATCATTTGGAAGAGTATTGCTGGTGTGGCCTGGATTGCGTCGCAGAAGCAGCGCGTGAGGTTGTTTATATATATATATATATATATATATATATATATATATATATATATATATATATATATATATATATATATATATATATTCAATGAAAAAACCATTGGTTATAGAACATATATAGTTAGGAATTTGCATTTACAAAACCTTATTTTACTCGCATAAAACCATTGAAATTCCATATATAGTTAGATGCGCTAACTATATATCGCGCACCCGCAATCCACTGCTGATGATGTCACATATTACATCATTCATGACATGGTCAGTGACATCACTGATGACATCACTGATCACAACATCCAGTGACTGTATGTTTCTGTAAAGTTAAAATATGTCTTACATATTGAAGAATGAGTGGATGTATAAATGTCTGGATGAAGGATTTAGTAGGTGCATGACTGATTGTATGAGGGAGTGATTAAATGTGTCTCACTGAGTGCATGGGTTAGTGATTAAACTGTATTAATTTGTGCATCATTATATCTGTTGTTCTGTAAACTGCTGCATGTGTTGATCAGTAGCTATATGAATAACTATATGGGTTATTGATTGGTTGCTCAAGTATTTGTATGGGAGACTGAGTATGTGTGTGAGTGGCTGGGAGGTGTGTGACTCTGTGCATAGATGTGTGAGCAGTTGATTCACTAGATGTATGGTTTCAAAAGTGCATGTGGAAACAGCTGTATGGGCGGTTGACTGTGTGCATGAGTGTATTGGTGAGTGAAAGGATATCTCAGTGCTACATGTCAAAGTAAGTACATATGTAAAACACAGTACATGTGAGAGTTGACATATATAAATAACTGTATAAGAGCTAGTGAATGTGTCAGTGGTTGCATGGATCATTGACAACTTGTATCAGTGATTGTATAAGAGAGAAAATATGTGTTAGTATATGTTTGAATAAGTAAAGTTTGTATAACTGTATAGTTGAGGAAATGGAGGTGTGATTGATTGTTTGCATGACTGACTAGTTGTGTGAGTAACTCCATGAATGAGTGACAGTCTGTGAGTGTCTGTTTACACTGATTGTATCTAAGGTTATATTAGAGTCTGAAGAGGTTCATCGTATTATCACATGAATGATATCATCAGTGATGTCATTTGATATGTCATCAGTGATGTCATCAGTGATGTCATTTGAGATGTCATCAGTGATGTCATCAGTGATGTCACTGACCATGTCATGAATGATGTAATATGTGACATCATCAGAAGTGGATTGCGGGTGCGCGATATATAGTTAGCGCATCGAACTATATATGGAATTTCAATGGTTTTATGCGAGTAAAATAAGGTTTTGTAAATGCAAATTCCTAACTATATATGTTCTATAACCAATGGTTTTTTCATTGAATTTTCAAGGTTTTGTAAATGCAAATTCCTAACTATATATGGCCTATAACCTATGGTTTTTTCAGTGAATTTCATTGGTTTTTTAATAGCAAATATCAAAAGCTGTAAAATGTCAAGTACGTGATAGGTAAAAACGTTTTCGTGTTTATGCACGCTGATGTGCTTTGAATGCTGCCCCCCTCCCCTCTTTTCTCTTAGTAGTACTCTCTCTTTGCAGATAGTGAAGAGTAGTTAACGCAGGCCTTTACCCCCGTTGTAATCCGTCGTGCCTGCTTGTCTCTCCATTTGATTGATTGTTATCCAAGCATTTACTGTTTTACAATTGATTCTCTTTGGTTCATTCTCTATTTACAAACAAGCACAAAGTCTCAATACTCTGTTTAGTCTTTGCAGATAGTGAAAAATCGTGTAAAAAAATAAAAGTAATCGAGCAAAACCAGTAGGCCACTAATTGGATCTCTTTTTGACCTCGCTAAAATAGAAATATTAGGAACAACCCTTCATGAGAAATACGAAAATAGTGAGATGAACTGAGCTCCACACCATGAGGGCTGCAAGACAGCTCGGCTCCGCCACCCACCCCGCCCAAAATAACGACAAACCCTATGCAAATATTAAAAATATAGACAACACACCAGCAAAGAAACAGGGTAAAACATTTTATAAAATAACTATTTACATAACTATTTTATACTTTTTATTGCCCGATCCGGCTAGCTCAATCGATCGAGCATGAAACTCATGCACTCTGATAGCAAGCATTGCTACTGATGCTATGCAGACCAAAACTGGTTTTCAGTTTGTACATTTTTCTAGATTTTTCCATCCAAGGTTGGTTGACTTTGTAGAACGATGGCTTCAGATTTTCAACATACGGTGTGGTGGCGCGGACTGGGAGGGGGCGCTTCGCTCCTGCCCCCTCCCCAAGTAAGATTTTCATACGTGAAAGTACGTTAATGGTTTTGGTCCCTGAGTTGCTTCAATGTCACTGCCATTCTCAAATGGCATAAGTTCTGGATGTTGGGTGCCATAGTTCAGAGTTCTGAGCAGCGCTTGTAACACTGTCTGAAGCTTATTTCCACCTACTGCAGCTTCACTATTCTCAAAGTAAGTGAGTGTCGTTTGTGGACCTGACTGCATTTGAAAACAATGTGATATGTTACCTTCCTAAACCGCTTGACGGAGGCCCCCGAGGGGCGGTGTGATGGCCATGGACTCGGAGAAGACGCTTGGCTCCGACCCCCTCCCCAAGTCTTATAGCACCGGTGTAGCCTGAGATCGCCCCCGACATAGGCAGCCGGCTCCCGGGGTCCGGCGGAACTTTTTGCCTTTTGATGACTCTTCTATTCTGGACCTTGTCCCACAATCCGTTTGACCTGAAGACACGCTGTAGTGGGGCGCCCCTTTACCGTTTTAGTTGCCATTCCGCCCGCTTTTGCTACACTGTGCCTCTTCCGCCATTCAGCTGTTTACCGCCCGCTCTTGCAACTACAGCGTCTCGCTCACCATGTAGTTGAGTTGCTCCCGCTCTTGCGATGCAACGATAAGCGACTGCCACAGGACTCTCAAAATGGCGGCCGGCTCTTCAGATTTGGGCGTGGTCCACTAAAATGGCCCTGGGACACCTTGGAACTCGGACGCTTCCCTGATAGGGCTTGGGTCCCATTCTCGAAAGCGTCCCCTCAGCCGTGAAGATTCTACAAAAGTCTTGGGGGCCCCCGACTCCCGCAGGCTTCTGGTGGGGAGCGGCTGCCATGTTTGCTCGTGGAATGGCCACGACGGACCTACGAGATGGTAGTGCTCTCATGCTGACGCCAGCTTTAGTCTGAAACATCCAGAAACACTGTAGACTACCAATTCGATCAGTTCCGGTAGCGCCCCAACATGACCCGGTAGAGAAGAACTTGCCCTCCCCTCTTTGACTGATGGTTCTTGTTGCCTGTCCCCTCTGTTGTCATTTTACAGAACTTTTTGGACTGCTGAAAGGGGTTGTGTTCCGAACGCTGGTTGGTGGAGACATTTTGACTATATTCTTGACCTACGTTGTCGCGTAATGCGTTATATGACACGCCGCGTTAGCGCACCCGGAAGTAATCCGGGGCGCGGCGCGCAGCGCGTAACGTAAGCATAACAGGTCATGTGACTTGTTAATAAAACTTTTTATTGGTTCATTTTACTTTTGTTATTTTAATAATGAAAAGCTTGGTCATATGACCTAAAAAATACGCTTTTTATTGATTTCGAACTTTTTTTTTTAAAACATATATGTTATAATATTCCAGGCTAATGTACTTTCCCCGAAAATTTACAACTGTCCTGCAAGTAAAATATATTCCTTTTTCGAGAAAAAGGGCGTTTCTTCGTTCCATGACGGAGCCGTTGAGTAAAAGAGACTCGGCCTGCTGTCTTAGTCGCCGATACGCCTGATTATCAGATTCTTATCGATCACTTTATGTTGCAGGAGAGGAAAACACAACTGCCCTTGACCATTTATCTTTACTGCGTTCCTACATATTGTACCTTTTATCCGTCATGTAATTGGACTGCTTTATTTCACTTGCCTTTTACTGATTCGAAAACAGTGACTAAAAGTAAAAACTTTACCAATGTAAATACTACTACCATGTTTTGTTTTAAAAACTTTTATTGTGAAAATGTCAGCATACAAATACGGGCCTATAACCACATGGGCCGGCCACGGAGCAAACTGAAATTCGAACTTTCAATAGTACAGTAATCAATAACACATCAGAACTTAATATCAATAGGGATGTCGAAATATTCAATCAATTCTCGTCCCCGCCCGCCATGAGCATCAAAACTGCATTCATATCTCGAGATATCAAGGTTGTTCAACCAGTACACAACAAGGAGTTACGAGTCCCATTTATACCGGCGCCTTTTTGGGCGAGGCCGGGCAGGTCCAAGATATAGTCAAAATGTCTCCACCAACCATCGGCCAGACCAGAACCCCTTTCGGCCCTGTATGCTACAAGATGGTGTCTTCCATTCAGAAAATATTGTTGGCAGCATTTTGAAAGGAAACATAAACAGCCGTTCTCCTAGTGAGTCTCACATTGTTACATTTAGGAAGAATGTTGAAGAGTAGTATGTGGAAAATCTGAAGCCATTTTTCTACAAACTCTCAATCAGCCTTGGATGGAAAAAAAAATCCTGAAGAATGTACAAACTGAAAACCAATTTTTGTCTGTATAGCATCAACAGCAACGCTTGAGTCAGCTTTGTGTCAAGCCGCCATTTTCATTCAAGCAATAGCGTCCCCCTGCACACATTCAGGGACCTGGTCGTGTCTTCAGATGAAACGGATTGTAGGACAAGAAGCAGAAAAGAAAAGGAAAAAAGTTCCGCCGGACCTCGGGAGCCGGCCGCCTATGTCATGTGCGACCTTTGGCCACACCAGGGCAATAGTGAAGCTGCAGCAGGTGCAAATAAGCTTCAGACAGTCTTACAAGCACTGCTCAGAACTCTCAACTATGGCACTCAACATCCAGGACTTGCCATTCGGATCTTGGCGCCTTGTGCTGGTTCCGACCTATTCACACATCGGTCCACTACTGACATCACCTCATAAGCCAACGGGGCACCCCACGCCGACTTTCGGCGCAGCATTGTAGGATGGCCACACCAGTGCGGCGACTTGCTGGACACCACCTCGGTGCCATCCGGATCTCGGCGCGTTCGAGTCACTGTACCGCAAGAGTGACCGGAACTCAGCTGGACACGCCGTCTTTCGGCGCAGCATTGTAGGATGGCCACACCAGTGCGGCAACTTGCTGGACACCACCTCGGTGCCATCCGGATCTCGGCGCGTTCGAGTCACTGTACCGCAAGAGTGACCGCAACTCAGCTGGACACGCCGTCTTTCGGCGCAGCATTGTAGGATGGCCACACCAGTGCGGCAATTTGCTGGACACCACCTCGGTGCCATCCGGATCTCGGCGCGTTGTGCTGCCTTTGGCCTACTGTAGCCGCAAGTGCGGACGCAACTCAGTTGGACGGCGAGTAAAACGCTAAGGGGCGCCGCACTGCAGCCGAGGAGCCTCCATCTTGGGGGAGACGCACAGCCCCCACTGACTGACGCGACCTCACAGGCCAACGGGGCGCCCCACGCCGACTTTCGGCGCAGCATTGTAGGATAGCCACACCAGTGCAGCAACTTGCTGGACACTAACTCGGTGCCATCCGGATCTCGGCGCGTTGTGCTGCCTTCGGCCTATTCGCACATCGGTCCGCTACTGACGCCGCCTCATGTGCCAACGGATTTTCTACGCTTTTTGTAGCCCTATGCCGCATAACAGGTCATGTGACTTGTTTATAAAACTTTTCACTGGTTCATTTTACTTTTGGTTTCCTAAAGATGGAAGGCTTGGTCATATGACCTAAAAATAACACTTTTCATTGGTTTAGAACATTTTTTTTTCCCAAACGATGAAAGCCCCACCTTGTTTCTGGATGATTCAGACTGAAGCTGGCGTCAGCATGAGAGCACCACCATCTCGTGGCTCCGTCGTGGTCATTCCGCGAGCAATCATGGCAGCCGCTCCCCACCGGAAGCCTGCAGGAGTCGAGGGCCCCCAAGACTTTTGTAGAATCTTCACGGCTGAGGGGACGCTTTCGAGAATGGAGCCCAAGCCCTAGCAGGCAAGCGTCCGAGTTCCAAGGTGTCCCAGGGCCATTTTAGTGGACCAGGCCCAAAACCGAAGAGCCGTCCGCCATTTTAAGAGTCATGTTGCAGCCGCCTATCGCTGCACCGCAAGAGTGGGAGCAACTCAACAACATGGTGAGCGAGACGCTGTAGCCGCAAGAGCGGGCGCAACTCAGCTGGATGGCCGCCACCTGGGGAGGCCCGTTCACGCCGCCTCCCCCACGCCCCCCCCCCCCGGGCCGCCCCACGCCAATTTTCGGAGCAGCATTGTAGGATACCAAAACCAGTGCAGCAGTTTACTGGACATCACCTGGGTGCCATCAACATCTCAGCGCGTTCTGCTGCCTTGGAACTATTCGCACAACAGACCGCTACTGACGAGGCCTCCTCCGCACCACCCAGGACGCCCCACGCTGTTTTTCTTTGCTGCATTGTAGGATCCCAAAAACCAGTGCGGCACCCAGGTGACATCACCTGGGTGCCGTCCAGAACTCAGCACGTTGTGCTGCCTTGGGACTATTCGCACAAAAGACAGCTTCTGACCATTGTTGCTTTTTTTGTCAAAAATGTTTAAATGTTTGTTACAGTTTTTGTTCCGTTCGTTATATTTAAAAGTTAATAAAGTTTTATAATCCCACTTTGTTGGAGTGCTATATATTTTTAAAAAATCGGGTGAATGGGGCCTTGAATCGGGTTATTGTCATGTGTGGGCTTTGCAAGTGTACTGCTACAGGATCGGACATTTCAAACTCAAATGCACGTTCTTTTTCTTACCTTTCCGAAGCATGGAGCGCAATAGCAGGCAGAGAAAGGGTGATGCAAGTGTTGAACACTGCCTGGCCTGGAAGTTGCTGGCAGTGCCCCCCCCCCCGCCCGCTCCTGAAAGAGGACACACACACACCGCCGCCCCGAGTACTTCACAGATCACTAAAAGACCATGCGCTTGTTCATGAGGCTTAAATGGTTTATCACCCCTTCTAGAACCCCTGCATCGACCCTCTGACGTTTCCTGGAAAAATTACCACGTAACACAATACCAAGCCCTGTCAGCTGAAACCCCCGAGGAATCGTGGGGCATATTATCAAGGGGGTTTATCTCCGCTTTTTTGGCTTTAAAAGCCAAGAAAGCGGAGATAAAATTATCTCCCTATTACCAAGCTGTCGCTAACACCAGTTAGTGACAGCTAAAAGGAGATAGCGACCATCTTGGGCCCCGCTTTGCATGTCAGTGATATTTATCACTAATGACATGCAAAGTGGGCGTGCCAAGATGTTACCGACTGGAAACAGTCCCTAACATCGCTATCTCCTATTACCAACTTTTGGAGATATTCGCGCTAACACCTGACCTGAGCAGTTCTTAGCCATGTTATCCAATGGGAGGTGGATAACATGGCTAAGAGCATTTGCTCGATAATGCATGAATATCGCTGACTTTTCAGCGATATTCATGCATTGCGGCCGTTTTTTATCGCATTTGCGATAAACCTTGCTAATAGCAAGGTTTATCTGCGATAAAAATCGCCGATGTGCGGCGATAATTTTTGTCTCTAAACAAGTTAGAGACAAAAATTATCGCTAGTTGTTGGTAATATGCCCCCGGGTTTTTGCTTGCAGAAATCGGGAGGCGGGAGACTAGCACTGAAATCAGTAGTCTCACGCCTGAATCGGGAGGGTTGGTATGTCTGGATTCTCTACAGCTGGGGCCATAAACTACATCCGCAGGGCTAGGTGATAGCCTGGGTCCGGCCTGGACAATCGGACACAGAGGAAGAGGAGTGTCAGAGGGTGCGATAGTGAATAGGGTGAAAGGGAGGTGTCGGGCGGGCACAGGGTGTGATTCTCAGGGAAGAGCAGCGCAGATGGGGAGAAGTATATGGCCCATGCATGAGAGAGAGAGCGGGGGTGACCAGTGCGTGGGGGAGATGCTTGCGAGGGTGGGGAGCCGTGCTGAGAATCGACAGCGTGCAGAGAGTGGGTCTGGTCAAGGCATCTAAAATGGCTGCCGTGCACGACAAAAGTGTGGCATTGGAAAAAAAGCAAGATGGCGCAGACAATGTTTATCAATACGAATTAATTTATAACAATTATTTTTAACAATATATTTACTCGCAGTGTCAAAATGGCGGTCAACACTTCCTGATTTCCATCGAATCGAACGTTAACAGACGTCACGCAGCAAAAAAAAAAAAAAGCTCACGCACAGCCGCTGGAAGACATGTATCAACATATATGAGCCTCCTCAGCCACCCTCAGAAAACATAAGGGGTCAGGATACGTCTCCCGCACCCCCTTATACCTAGTAATTTAATTAAAACGAAACACAAAATGGCGAATTCCCGTTTCGCTACCAGTTTGCGGCCCAGTTCGCGGCCCGAGAAGCGCTTCTACCGTGAAAAATCAATTTTTTTTTATTTTCCCCACGGGACCCTTTAATAACCCCAACATCATTCCTAGGGGGTCAAGAGGGGTATACCTTGCCCCCTTTCGTTAAATTCCCCCTTCGTTTTTCACCTCTTCTTCTCTCTCGATCCTACCAAGAGATAAGATGGCGGCCGCTCCGGACTGTTTAGAATGTTGACAGACACCGGAGAGCCAATCAGCTTTCTGCGCGCAAAGTTCCGTTTCGCGAAAAGTAAGCGAACCGGAGCGCAGCCCGGAGCGCTGTTACAGATATATATCTTATTTTGAACGTTAATTTCTCAAAAACTACTGGAGCACATATATTGAGACCTAGCAAAGGCACATCGGGCTAACAGTCCCTACAATTTTGCCAAGTTTCGTGCAAATCCATTCAACCGTTCGAGCTAAAAGTGAGTCCAACCGCCCTATGGAAATTAACATGGGAAAAACGCGTTTTGGGACCCCCCTTTTTTCTCAGCCCCCCCTCGACAAAACCCCCCCAAATTTTCAAGGGCTGCTCAGAAACAAAATGTGCCATTTTCCTGAAAATTTCAGCCGATTCCGTCCACAAACGCCAAAGTTATTAGACATAGAATTTTCAAAAATCCCATAGGGAATAAATCCTAACTATATATACCTACTGGCGATAGCCAGTAGGTAATATATATATATATATAAACATATATATATATATATATATACTAGCAACCCGTCCCGACCTTGTCCGGGAGCAATCAGGCTTCCCCGACCCCCGCCCCCCCAACATTGTCCAGCAGCCTAGGCCCCCGTCTGCCCCGTCCGCCCCGTCCCCCGCCTGCCCCGTCCCCCGCCTACCCCGACATTGTCCGTGGGTCCCCCGGCGCCTTACCTCAGCCGCCGCTCCTCCCCCGCGCTCCTCAGTTCACCGCTCCGCTGCTCCTTGCCGGTCGTCACCGCTCCTCCCGCCTGTCTGCCGGTCCTCACCGCCTGTCCGCCGCTGGTCACCGCTCTCCCTGTGCCATGTCCGCCGCTCCTCTTTGCGCTCCTGGACGCCGCTCCTCCCCGCGCTCCTGACGTCAGCACGCAGGTCGCGGCCGGCGCTACTTCGAAGGGACTACTTTTTTTTTTAAGGTACATTTTTTAAATAACGCATATTTTTATAGTTTATATAGCCTATGTCCATCTGCACACCCTGACGATTAAAATGATTTATCAATTGTGTGGATTGGCGCTGTGGTTCCCGAGTTTACCCGCCTCAAAGGTTCATAGTTCTTGCTTTATAATAGTAGTATAGATTTCCATGCAAATTCTCAAATAGGCTTCCTCTCAGGAAAAGACAAACAACGACTCGTAAGGGTGTCCTGTTGTTTATTCAATAAACAACAGGAAACACTTACGAGTCGTTGTTTGTCTTATCCTGAGAGCACACCTATTCGAGACTTTGCATGGAAATTAGTAATTGCCGGTTGACTCCGCTGGCGTTCCTTGCCACTCTTCACGGGTCCGTGAGGTCTGGAAGGAGTTTTCAGATGTTGAAAATATATATAATATACATATATATATATATATATATATATATATATATATATACACATATATATATATTTTATATATCATTTTAAATGTTGAACAAATGTTGAGCCAATTAAATTTCAATAATAATAAACATAATTTAATAAAATAAACTACACTTTTGAACGTTTTAAAAAAAGTATTTTTTCAAATTAATAATGTTAGCGAGGGTTAGTATAGTTTTAATTACTATTAAAAGTAAAATGTAAAATTAAAATTATTTTATTATTTGTTACACATTGAATTTGATGCCTCAATATGCTGTAAAATTGTATTTTTTATTTTTAGGTAATAATAAATATCTTACCAGAATTTACTTTTATATTATCCATTATGTTCTGTTATGTGAAAAGTACATGTAAAGCGCATATACACCAGAGGTTTCTTGGTGCTGCTTCCAATACAGTGGGCTGAACAGTTCTGGGGTGAATGACCATGTAAATCTTATTTGTTAGAAAGCCAAGTATTACAGAAAGTGCACCCCTGGGGTGCAACAGGAGAACTCTGCTATTAGAGAAGGGCTGCAGACATTTGTATGGCTCCCTTTTCAAATACCGATATGCACCGTCGCTGTCAGTGCTATCGTGGGAGGGTGTTCCCTTATTTGCACTGGGACATGATCCGATGTAAATGATGGGATCACTTTGACTCATTTGCATTGCCCGTATTACAGATGTCCTCAGGTAAAAAAGAAGGAAAGATTGAAAGGAAGAATAAAAGAAAAGAAAAGAGTTCTCAGTTACTCAGTAACCCCCATTCACTCATTCGTGTGTCCTAGCTCGGGGAGGACCTCTGGCACTTAGACTGGAAGTTTTAGTACTTCAGAGATGTACAGAATCCTCCATGCTGTCCTCAGAAAACCTCTCAACTGTTGTGACACACAGACCACCTTTGACATTTGCGTCTGTTTACCTGGACCCCAGATTTAGGACAAAAATGTTTAAAGAGATTTACATCCCTAAATATATGCGATTTGTTTCCGAACATTAAAAACTTTTCGAAACTTGTATCAGATAGCTAAACACAGCTGTCACCAGCAACTGGTCGCAGTGAAACAGTGTCCACAATCCGTAAAAGGGATTTTATGCAAACCAGAGTTGGTTGCTTCACTGTAAACTATGTAGAGCGCTTCTTACCTTTTGTATGTGACAAGTTCCAACCAATAGCAGCGGATGACGAGGTTTCTGCTAACCCGAGACAGTAAAACTGGATGGCGGTCTGCAGTTAACATTACAATCCCATAAACATTACTCAGCATTTTTAATGTGAAGCACATGGAATTTTACCGTGGACCTAAATACTCCACAAAGCATTGCAATGACTGTGTATCGCTGTGTTGGAAATAATACTGACAGAATAATGACCAGAATACTTTATTTTTAAAGCGTTATTTATTTTACATCAAAGCTGGAATCACGTGCTACATAGAGAAACCGCCTGTCTAAAGCATCGCAGATTATGTGAACTGTAAAACAGAAACAATATATAAAGACGTATTTGAGAAACTTGATTCAGCTCATACAAGTAACACTCCAGAGCCCAGCACTGATCCAGTCTCGTGAAACTTTTGTGGATTTCTGTAAGTTTCCCTGAAACAGAGTAGAGGCACTTCAAATTTGGATTTTCGAACGTGATAACTAAATAGCAGATTACTTTAAAACAAAAAAACATATTTGAGATTTAAATTACAATATGCAGGTCTAAAGCAACGATAATACACGAAGAACAGCAATAGAAATATTAAACAAATACAAATAGATATTGGCAATAAATAAAAAGCTATGGTTCTATTACTCCTTAAACAGAGGTTTGGGTTATTATTGATAGTTGAAGTGAAGATTAAAGCATTTTGAAGCCTCTGCGAAGAGCAAATTAATTTTATGCTGCAGTCTATGCTCATAAGCATGTTCTTCTTAACACAAGCAATGGCAAAGCCAATGGGTCTGGCTTTAACAGCCGAATGCATGTAAAACAGGCATTCCCAAATGCTGTTTAGCATGCACAAATATCTTTAAGCTACATTTTAAGGCCTGGCCTGTTGGCTTTGCCAATTCTGGGGTGAAAGTAGCAAAAATACTTATTTTTTAAAGAATATGTATAGGCGATAAAGAATTGAATGTGACAAACAGCGTGATGATCCAGAGGGCTTTACATTCATAAAATTGTCCCTAATCCATTCCATTCAAAGCACTTCCAGGAAGATGGAATGGCACACAAAATAGCCCATTGCATGAGGTGAAAGGGTCATGCTCTTCTGTGTGGAGATAAAGCCCACTCTATGTATGGTAACACTAACTGGCCAATACTATGCCTTGTTGTGTCAAGCCAGGCCTAAAAACGGGAGAATCACAGAGATGGCCAGAGGACAGTGAGCCCAAACCTAGACAGCACGGGCTTTTAGTTCATTAGGACTTTTCTTGCTCAGTTACACCCTCAGACCATTCTACTTGAGTGTCAAAAAGTGAGAGGGGTAGGAATAGCATTACGTAGGAATGTAATTGACAAAAAGTTGTCAACAAAAGGTTTGTTCCGTAAAAATCTAAAAAAAAAACGGGCTGTTTAGGTCGGCTTTATTGTGCTCTTTTTCAGTATGCTGTACCGGTCGAGGTTTCTGAGTGTGAGACCTTAGCGCAGGGACACCTTATCAGAAGTAACCAGGTGCTTTATAAGTGACTTATATAAAACCAGGTGCACCTGAGGTCTGAGACCTTTGCTTTCAAATGCTTCCCTTCAACAAACACAATTAACGAGGTTGATAAATTATTTCCCACGGAAACATTTGGAGCAATTTAAAGCGACATCTGGGACCCAGAGTGAACATATTAAAATTCTTTGGACGAACAAACTGTGCCTGTTGAACATTAGAAGTGACCCTGAATTGGTACGACAGCACTGTTCTGTGTTTTCTATTGATTCAACAGTGAACATGTGTACATAATTGGCAGACAGAATCTTCCTAAGTGTTCACAGGCCTGGGTTGACATACCCACTGCCATCATAGTAATGATATCACCACCCCTACACCATCTATTAACTGGGTGTAGCTCATCATCGTCTTATAGACTCAGTGCCATTTTTGTTCTAAGAAAATCAATGACAGTGGAAGCCCCATCAACAATCAGTCCAGGATTTGTAAAGCATGGCAAATCACCCGTAAGGGTCTCAAGGTGCTGAATTGTAGGCACAGGGAGATTAAGTCATTTGCCCAGAATCAGAGGATGTTGACGCCGACACCAAGACTCGAACCTGAATCCCACCGCTCTGAAATTGGTAGCTCGTGCCATTATGCCACATCCTCTCCCTTTGTTCCTCAAGATTATTATGCCTTATAAATGTTAAAGATTTTTCATCATGTTCTGCTAAACCCTGATGCTGCTAGACGAGGTAAGAGACTTTAAGTCCAGAATTTTATTCAGGACTCTATTTTTATAATCAGAAGCTACAAAATGAGATATGTTAGCCATAATCAGCATCTAACTGACTCCAACACTTTCTTGATACAGTCATTTTTTTCAGTGGTGCTTATACCCAGGAGAGAGGCAAGGACACTTGCATACGGAGAATGTCACTTGACTCAGAACCATCATCCCAAAGGGAACTGAATGAGTCTGCCATTCAGAAGTCATTAATAGTGGATTAACTGACTGCTAAAGCCCTTTTAACAGCCTGTGAAACTGTCACCCCAAAAAGTAACCATCCTGAGATCCAGTTCTTGACCCATATGGAAAATGATGCAGTAGATATTGAAAACACAAACAGTAATCCAAGACGGTAAAGTCTTTTGGCCCAGCTGGGCTGAAGGAAGTTTTCCCAACTCTCCTATCCCGACACCTATTGTAATAGTGACAAAGGATAGCACTTTGGCTGAAAGGATGGTATGAAGCATGTTCTCAGATTGGTCAAAAGACTGATCTTGCAACATCTACTGCAGTAAAGCAGAATTTCAGGAAGAGAGTGCTGAACAAAATGCCAGAGCTCTGGCCAAAAGCCACAGGTTTTGAAATCCAAGTCCAAAATATTCATCCATGGTTCAACAAATACACATATTTTCCACTGCAAAGCATGGGGTACACAACCAATAAACTGAACAAAAATTGGTTATGATAAGCATTAAACGTATTATACATTGAAACGACAGAGATTAAAACACTTTGCACTGCAGCAAGCATATTGGATATCTTAAGTATATGGTAAAATATCAAACACAAAAATATCGATCTTCAACAACATAGACATCAAGATGTAGACTTGTACAATATTATCAAATTAAGCATGGGAGATGGGTGTAGATTTAATATTCTAACTCCACATCTACTTGCAATGAAGATAATGTCAATACCTTTCAGTCAATATTGTTGCAGATCGATATTTATAAGCCACGCTAAACAACCTCTGTGGAAGAAGGAGAATTTCTCCTCGGTCATAACCAAGACATAATTCTCACTTAAAACCTTGGAACCACAAGTGTTCTTCTGTAAAGATGACCAGGTCCAAGGCACAGACATCACAAACAAATGGGGATAGAGGCAACCATTCACTAGGTCTGACTGTATTTTTTCGAGAAATGATGTTACAAAATTGTCATTGGAAAAAAGAATAGAAGTAACCTCCTCTGCCCAAGACAAATCTTTAGTGACTGAAATGTAGTCAGTTGACCTTGACTGAGCGGATCAAAACTGAAAAGTGAGTGAAAGAACATGATAAAAACCTTCCAATTCAATTAATGATTATGATCCGTTAAGAAACATGAGCAATATTCAATAGCAAATCCTCAGTAGTCGGCAGTGACCACCCTTCCTTTGACTGAACGGATCCAACTCAGAACACTAATGTCAGATTTTATGGGGCTAACCTCACTGTCGGAGCCCCCTGTGCTTCTTGTAGCACTGCACCAAACCCTAAATATGTTTTGGATTGAGGTGCCCAGTAAAGCAGGAGATGGGTTTCCAACAATTTAAGAAAAAGGCTGACTAAGTGCACTGGCTGTTGTGGATGTTTTCCTCTTTCAACAAGAGGAAGGAACTCTAAAGGCACATAACGGGAACTTTGGATTTCATGTAGTCAAGACGATGGTTCAAAATATTTATAATGAACTGAGCGCCAACAGTGTGCATACAGCTGTTCCGTATGATGAGACAACCTGCCAAATGGAACCATATGCTTCTACCAGTCAATCAATCAAATAAACTGATCATTGGATGGGCTTACAATTGAAACTGGTAGTCTCCTGTTAGTAGTGGAGGTGTTTGGTGAAGAAATGGAGAAACAGCTAGAGACAGACAAAGATCAAAGGAAAATAACGTTGGTCCTTGACCGAGAGTATAACTTGATATGAAGAAACAATTTTTAAGGGGCAGCGGCAGAGGAATGTGTTGGCATTTTTCAAGTACAGCACCAGCCTAAACTCCTCTAGCAACTACCTTGCTAGGAAGAATATGGTTCAAAATTACATTGTCCTGTTAGTCTGTACTCAAATCATCAAAAGTGTTTAGCTGGACACATTCAAAGATGAAAATGGACAGTTCTTGAAGCAGAAGGGACAGACAGAAGTTCCAAATCATACTAATTTCTCACAATATCAAGAGCCTGATCTCTATGTTTGATGGAGTCTTTGAATCTAGCCTACCATCAGCACATTGGCATGATTGAGAGGTAGACAATGATAAGCATATCTAAGTGGGCCTAAGAGAGTCTGAATGAGAACTGATGCTGTAAGGGAAAGCAGTGTTTCATATCTGAAAAAAAATCCTAAAGATGACAAGGACATGTGACAAGGAAAACAGATGTAACAGTAATTTTGGGTATCAAGGCCCAGCTGTATAGGTCCAACTATCCCACAGGCTACAACTCCCTCTCTGCTTTTATTGGCAGTGCAGCATGAGCTGCGGCTATTCTAATAAGCAGGGAATACACAAGCAACTTGCACAAGGCATGTTAAGTACTATATGTCCCACAATTTTCTTTTTCAATTATGACATTTATGTAATGCTACTGAAGTTTAAAAGGGTTTTTTTCTCACTTCCAGAATCCTAGAAATTCTAAAATGTCTCTGTCCTCAATGCCCCTGTCCCATGCCATGGCCTCCCATTCCATATTAGAACTCCCAATAGATTGTTCTGCATCAGAGCACAGTGGTGTCCTATGTTTGAGTAGTACAGGGTGTGTACAATAACAGGTGGGATAAGGGCTTTATTGTAAATCCATTCATCATCAGTAAAAATGCAATTTGCATGTAACTCAATGGTGAAAGAATTATTTAGCAGAAACACAGTGTTTAGCATGCCATACTTTTTAAACATTTTTCATTACTTATTGGAATGCAGAAAGAACTGAACACTTTAGCCATGTTCTTCTGTATTCTAATTCACAACTCTCTCCATCAAAATATTATGAGCCATTTATGAATAAGAGTCCACTTAATCTTTTGAAATCAATAGAACTACAAACATCAGAGTAGGATATTTTAGAAAATAATATTTTAGAGAAGAATATTTTAACAAGCTTTGTGCTTGTTTCTTTCAGGCGGTAGGATACAGAGTTGAAGATTTTAAAAGTATCACATGCCTTTACCACTTTTCCTCTGTCTAATAATTTACTTATATTGGTTTTATTAGATGATCTGTGATGCTACTAGTTGCACCTGGGTGATCTACAAATACTTGTTTAGTAATTGTAGAAGATAGGCAAGTAACGTAATTTGAATAATCGAAAGTAAACCAGAGAGTAGAGACAAGGCATCCATAGATGTTAGCTAAACTTACAGTAAGGAATTCTTTACGTTAAGAAACAACGTTTGTCATTCCTCATTCCTAGCTGTGATACACTTTTTAAAAAGACAATTGATTATTTATTTATTCCTTTTCGCTATTTCATTTTCGCGAATTAAAGTTTAGAATGAAGGCAGTGGCTAGATCTGGATTAGTAGAAATATGAGGCTCCTTTCCTACATAGTTAATGCAGGGAACCCTCAAACAAAATGAAAACACACATACTGAATTAATTCCATCCTATCTGATGAAGTACAAGACTCACTGCTCACGTTTTGGACGTGTTTCCATTTCATTTACTTAAATTTACTTAAATGGAATAGGAGACGAAAATATTAGAAGCAACTTGTCTTGAGCTCTTTTTTAGGCACACTTAGGCTGAATGAAACCATATGCTGAGGAAACTGAAGCTCACTGTGATAGGACAGTTTACCGCTCGGCTCACTGTCGGACTTGTCCCTTAAGCACATTTAGAAATGGTAAGCGGGAACAGAAACCCCCGGTGCACAGCAACTGCAAATTTAACAGGAAAAGCTCGCAGGATAAAAGAATAAACATATTTACAAGTTACCAAAGCCAGCTTCTATGCTCTTCCAATCTACAGCTGAGCAAACCATGAAAGAAACATGAAGAAACTGGCCAATATCACAGATGTGTGACATGGCAAAGTATGGGCTTAAAAGTGGGACCTTAGAAACCAAAGTGCCCCTTGAAGCAACCTCTCTCAAATCTTTGACATCACGCATTATTAAAACAACATGATGTTGAGGGACGCCAGTCACGCTAGGTAGGTCAGGATACAATCATTTTACTCAGAGGTTATTGCAACTAGGGATTCCCAGGTGATCCAGCCTCTACATTAGCCTAATGTACATTATTTGGAAGCACAGATCCCAGAAGAAGGTCTACTCCAATGAACTGCAAGGGATAAGCAGAGTAACAGTGGACTACCACAGAATTCATGGCTGAAGTGGGAACCCTAGAAGCCTTGCTTATTCAGCCATGTATGTGCTTCTAAACAGCCCCATACATACCATATTGGGTGCCATATATTCAGATGCCTTACATACTATGTTCATGCTCCACCCTGGCCACAGAGTTAGGTTTCTGAAATGCTCATCTAGCTGCCGCTGTGCTAATTACCAAAGCTATGCTGCAGCACAGCAATCATGTATTCATTGCAGTGCAGGCTAGAAGCAAAGTCCTGTCGCCAACCGGGGAGGCCTTCCTCCCTAAAACGATAACGTCCATAAGATGCAATCAAACAAGCTCTGCTGGTCCGGTTTATCGGGGTGGCCGGGAACTGCAAACACAATCACAACGCTCGTGGTGCTCCAGCTGAATATCCACCAGGGCAATGTTCTTGGTCCTCCCCTTTCTTTTGAGGTGTCCTGTCTCTGGGGTAAATTTCAATGCCTGCAAAATACAATGGAACAGAAGATTTATGTAAGCATCGCATGAAAAGGTATCATCTCAACACGTAAAATGTGTAACAAGATCACTTTCATCAATTACTTTAATACATCCCTTTCATCACTTTATGTAATAACATGGTTTTTGTCACCTCCTGTAATACATGGCTTGTCCTTACAGATGCACCATACCCTTAATGCAGGTATCCCAATGTGCTATTCCAGTTTCCCTACCAGGGATGCGTTGTATAAAGCAGAACATTAGTAAGAGCAAAAACTGTGGAATGAAGAGCTACTTTAAACTAATAATGACATTAATAGCAATTGTAAATCAGACAGCTGCACAACACCAAAAGGCTGCAGAAAGTCCAAATGTAACAGAGAGTGAATACAAAAAGCTGAGATGATGCTTGTTAGGATCACAATCAGATTGTCTCTATGTCATGTTTCCATATCATCTGTCTGTGAAGATTGCAGATCTATTACAAATAACTTGATTGTTAACCTAGCTCACAGAATGTGCTAGTACTAGCAGACATGCTGAAAAAACAGCTTCAGAACTATGCAGGTTACTATAGAGCAAGCTTTAAATATATATAAAACCGAGAGACAGTCGCCACCAGGTAGTTATAGTTAAGACTACGCTTCCTTAGGAAATTGAATTTTTGGTTTGCTGATAATTTTGTCGCAGTTCGACAAATCTTCACAAAACGTTCCAAAAAAAAGAATCATTCACATCAGCTCCTTCCTGAAAAGTTTTTGAGTGATTCGTCTAGTGTGGGCTAAGAAAAAGGAGGGTCCCCAAATATGTTTTCTCCATGCAATATGCCATGGAAAAATTGAACAGCAATCCATAAAACAGACTGAACAGAATTACACCAAATTTGGCAGAAACCTAAATCCTGGTCCAAAGAGTGTGATTTTTGTGATTTGGTGGAACTGCATTCTGTAATTTTTTTTCAGAAATTGAGTCCAATATTTATTTAGGTTTTGCGTCAACCTTGCACCATGCAAGGGGGGTGCAAGGCAACACAAAACCTAAGTGAGATTTAGCAAGCCATGCAAGACTTCCTTTCATGGCCCTGCATGGCTTGATAAATCTAGAGTAACACATGGGAGAGTAGATTGTTGTCTTGCGTTACTCAGTGCTATTCTGCTTTGCTCTGAACCAAGGATGCGTTCCATGGTTGGGGGGTGGCTGTTCCCACACATCCACCCACAGATTTTGGCTGATTCCCTGCTTTACAATATCAAAGAATCCCCGTACCCTGGACACAGGTTAGCAATAGTCTAACAGGCAGCCAAACGTTCTTTACTGGAAACAATACGCTAGCCTTTTGAGGCCCTTTGTACTCTAAGGCTTGGGGCCCATATACCTTTTATGGGAGAGGTTGGTGAACAGCCCTTCCTCCTTATTCTGAGGCCCTTTGGACCCAGTCTTCTCAGACCATTATACTTTTTGGGGACTTTCGAGTGTGCAGCCGCCCTGCCCAATCCTTTTTTATGCAAGCGGGATCCAATCCCATGGGGTTGAATACATTTTCTTGAATGAGGAAGCGAGTTAAAGTTACTTTAGGGCACGAGTTATAGTTACCTGAGATATCCATAACTGGTGAATTTCAGTGGGATTATTTATTGAAAATAGTATGCTTTAAATAACATTTTCACCTTACAACGTGTCCCATTAACCTTTATTTTTTTCACTGAATTTCGAAGATGTTTGTGTAAGTTTTTTTTATATGTAAGTAAGATATTGTTACAGTTCCAAACTATTCCCAAGTTTTAATTTAATTAGTGCAACGAAATAAAAGGGCAGGTAAAAAAGGGTTATTGGCAATCTACATCTCGCAAATCTAGATATAAAAAATAAAAATAAATTAAGTCAAATTAAAAGGAACATTGATCATGACGGTTTTAGTGGAAAATTGGTTGCCAACTTATGGCGAACAAAGCAGTACAAGGCTGGACTGTTCCCATGAGGCACAGCGTCAGACTGATTTGCATATGGCCATGTCTGAGCTGGGGTGGCAGAGATCTGTTGACTTGGTGTGAGTGTTTGATTGGTTCAGATGCTCCGTACATCACCACCCCCTTTTGTACCGCTTTGTTCGCCATAAGTTGGCAGGGTATGCTCAGACGTGAGTCCCTTGCTCACTTTGCCACTGGATTCAAGCAAGCCTGCCTGAAGATGGCTGTAATGCCAGAAACCGGTCCTAGGAAGCTTTTTTCCGGTCCAGGGAAGGCATGGCTTGGCAGTTCGGGCTGGACTGTACCCATGAGGCACAGGGTCATACTGATTTGCATATGGCCATGTCTGAACTGGGGTGGCGGAGTGGGCTAAAGAACGGTGATGAATTAAACCCAGATCTGTTGACTGGGTGTGAGTGTTTGATTGGTTCAGATGCTCCGTCCATCACCACCCCCTTTTGTACCGCTTTGTTCGCCATAAGTTGGCAGGGTATGCTCAGACATGAGTCCCTTGCTCACCTTGCCACTGGATTCAAGCAAGCCTGGCTGAAGACGGCTGGAATGCCAGAAACCGGTCCTAGGAAGCTTGTTTTCAGTCTAGGGCAGGCATGGCTTGGCAGTTCAGGCTGGACTGTTCCCATGAGGCACAGGGTCAGACTGATTTGCATATGGCCAGGTCTGAACTGGGGTGGCAGAGTAGGCTAAAGAACTGTGATGGATTAAACCCAGATCTGTTGACGGGGTGTGAGTGTTTGATTGGTTCATATGCTCCGTCCATCACCACCCCCTTTTGAACCGCTTTGTTCGCCATAACTTGGCAGGGTATGCTCAGACGTGAGTCTCTTGCTCACTTTGCCACTGGATTCAAGAAAGCCAGACTGAAGACGGCTGGAATGCCAGAAACCGGTCCTAAGAAGCTTGTTTCCGGTCCAGGGAAGGCATGGCTTGGCAGTTCGGGCTGGACTGTTCCCATGAGGCACAGGGTCAGACTGATTTGCATATGGCTATGTGTGAACTGGGGTGGCAGAGTGGGCTAAAGAACGGTGATGGATTAAACCCAGATCTCTTGACTGGGTGTGAGTGCTTGATTGGTTCAGATGCTCCGTCCATCACCACCCCCGTTTGTACCGCTTTGTTCGCCATAAGTAGGCAGGGTATGCTCAGACGTGAGTCCCTTGCTCACTTTGCCACTAGATTCAAGCAAGCCTGGCTGAAGACGGCTGGAATGCCAGAAACCGGTCCTAGGAAGCTTGTTTCCAGTCTAGGGAACAAATGGCTTGGCAGTTCGGGCTGGACTGTTCCCATGAGGCACAGGGTCAGACTGATTTGCATATGGCCATGTCTGAACTGAGGTGGCAGAGTGGGCTAAAGAACTGTGATGGATTAAACCCAGATCTGTTGAGGGGGTGTGAGTGTTTGATTGGTTCATATGCTCCGTCCATCACCACCCCCTTTTGTACCGCTTTGTTCGCCATAACTTGGCAGGGTATGCTCAGACGTGAGTCTCTTGCTCACTTTGCCACTGGATTCAAGAAAGCCAGGCTGAAGACGGCTGGAATGCCAGAAACCGGTCCTAAGAAGCTTGTTTCCGGTCCAGGGAAGGCATGGCTTGGAAGTTCGGGCTGGACTGTTCCCATGAGGCACAGGGTCAGACTGATTTGCATATGGCTATGTGTGAACTGGGGTGGCAGAGTGGGCTAAAGAACGGTGATGGATCAAACCCAGATCTCTTGACTGGGTGTGAGTGCTTGATTGGTTCAGATGCTCCGTCCATCACCACCCCCTTTTGTACCGCTTTGTTCGCCATAAGTAGGCAGGGTATGCTCATACGTGAGTCCCTTGCTCACTTTGCCACTAGATTCAAGCAAGCCTGGCTGAAGACGGCTGGAATGCCCGAAACCGGTCCTAGGAAGCTTGTTTCCAGTCTAGGGAACAAATGGCTTGGTAGTTCGGGCTGGACTGTTCCCATGAGGCACAGGGTCAGACTGACTTGCATATGGCCATGTCTGAACTGGGGTGGCAGAGTGGGCTAAAGAACGGTGATGGATTAAACCCAGATCTGTTGACTGGGTGTGAGTGTTTGATTGGTTCAGATGCTCCGTCCATCACCACCCCCTTATGTACCGTATTATTTAATTAAAGCATATTTAAAAAAGTTTTTTGAATGTATAAATTAATGTAACATATTTTTTAGTAAAATGTAATAAACCTACTCCTAATGTATTCTATGCATCACATTTAATATTTAATTCATAACATAATGCGTTATGTGGATTTTTATATTTTAATTCAAACTTCGGAAAAATAATTGTAATTTAATGAAATATTTTACGTTATTTAAAAATGAAATTCAAAATAAAGTTAATACTGCTATTTTTCTTTAGTTCTACATGTAAGATAAATATACACAATTAATTTAACATACAAATGTTAAACCTTTATTAATTTTCCTTATAATGTATCATAGGAAGAAGTCCAACATTAAAAGTGTGTATACAACTAAAACAAAATATTAAACATATGTTATTACTGGCAGTGGTGGAGGAAGCAAGGAGCATTCTCGATTCAGGGGGGTCAGTGGCAGTGATCCTCCTGGACTTGAGTGCGGCCTTTGACACCGTTAACCATCAGGTGCTCCTCCAACGGCTGGCAGAGGTGGGTGTTAAAGGGACGGCCCTCAAATGGTTGAAATCCTTCCTCTCAGACCGGTCCTATCAAGTCTGGGAAGGGGGAGAACAGTCCACCTTGTTCCCTCTTCAATGTGGAGTCCCGCAGGGCTCATCTTTGAGCCCTACCTTATTTAACACCTATATGGCTCCCCTTGAAAGAGTGGTCTCCCCTTCAGGAGTGAAGATCATCAGCTACGCTGATGATACGCAGCTGGTTGTGGGCCTCACCCAGCTGGAAGAACAACCCGAAGTCCTTCATGACTGTCTCTCCAATGTTCATCGTTGGATGTCTCAGTCTGCGTTGAAGCTCAACGGTGACAAGACTGAGCTGATGGTGCTGGGCAAGGCCTGTCCCTCTCTCATCACCAGTTGCTGGCCGCGGTCCCTGGGTGATCCACCATCCCCCAAGAAGGAAATCAAGAGCTTGGGGGTTTGGTTGGAGGAAGATCTATCCTTCAGGACCCATGCTAGGAAAACCGCGGGGGTATGCTTTGGCTTGCTGCGATCCGCTCGCAAAGTGCTACCTCTGCTCCCTAACTCTTCCAGGAAGCTTTTGATTCGCGGCCTAATTCTGTCGCGGCTCGACTTCGGGAACGCACTATTTTTGGGCGCCCCAGAAGCAACTTTCAAAACCCTTCAGCAGGTGCAGAATGCAGCAGCGAGGGTGTTAATGGAAGTGCCACGTAGACAATCAGCTGCCCCCGCCCTGAAAGCGCTCCACTGGCTCCCTGTTAAGGAGCGGGTGAAATTTAAGGGGCTATGTACGGCCCATAAAATCTTGCACGGCAGGGGCCCTTCTATTCTGTCTTCTATGGCACACCCCTACAAGCCCACACGCCCACTGCGCTCGGATCAAAGACATCTGATGCAGACCACAAGAGTAAAAAGAGCTCGCTCTGGGGGCCGACGCTTCTCGGTGCAAGTAGCGTCACACTGGAATTCCTTGCCCCTTAAGATCCGTGCTGAGCCCAATATCCTGCACTTCAGGAAACTACTTAAAACACACTTATTTCCAGTGTAGGATTGAGTAATAGCCTTTCGTGTCTGTGTTCACAGCGCCGGGATGCCCCTGGGTAACTGCGCGCGTTACAAATTTTATATAAAAAAATAAATAAAATAAATGTTAAATATTATTGTAAATTAGGAACTCAGAAAAGTACTACCACACCATTAACCTAATTATGAATTAAATATATAATTAATTTAAGTATATTAATTTAAATAAGAAAATATTTCTCCCAAAAATCAATACCCGCCCAAAAAATGGCCAATTCTTTTATTATACATTCATAATTATTCAAATTGAAGAATAGAATGTTTTACAAATTGCGTCTCCGGCAAACACAACATCTCATCAGGAACGAGTCTATCCAACTGACAGACGCGCTCTTTGTAGTTGCTCACTCGGAAATCAGTCCCAATCTGCAGAGCGAGTCAGCCTTGTTAGAGTTGTCCGGAAGGCATTGCTGACAGGTACAAGTCATTAGAAGCGCAAGGTTATATACGCATCGTACTTGCTCACTCATACAGCAGGACGAGTCGTTCGGAAAATGGGGCAGCGAGTCGGGCTCTCTGTTGATGGATGCGGTACGTAGCCTTTCCAAGCGAGATCATAATTGGGCCCACAATAGTAAAATTATATGTGTGAGGATCTCCCCTAAGAAATAAGAAAGGAGAGTAGGAAGTGGAGATTTACACCCATAGATTTGTGAATAGCATTTTGTGGTACTTAAGTGGTACTATTACCCACAGACTGACTAGTGTTAATAGTCTAGAGCTTCCAATCATAAAAAGTATCGCTATTAACATCTGTTTAGAAGATAGTTGTATGACTCAACCTATTTCAGGTTTCATAATTAAGTACATTAACATAACATAACATAATGTGTATTTGTAAAGCACACGTTCATCCAGAAGGGTATCTTGGTGCTAAATAACAGATGATTATTGTAATCACTTTCTATTTGCTTTGTTTAATTCCTGGAATGCTATGCGCTCAGCATTTCAAAACATCCGATGAGCACGCTTTAAATTATTTTCAATTGAGAGCACTATTGAATATATGGAAAATAATAAATTGTAGAAAGAAACCTTGGTGGAGGGATGGTTGAAGATTTAGACTACGCCAGGATGGATACTAGGACACCACTATTTGGCTGGATTGTTTTTATTATGATTAACCTCATAGGAGCGTTGAACGTTCAGCGCCCAGTGCTGAACGTTGGAAGAACGGGTGCTGGCTCGTCGGCCAACGGTCGTGCGCAGCACTGGCAAGGTAGTGCTCGCGACGACCGTTGGCCGACGGCAGCACTTAAGGGGTTAAACCATAAAGTAATGATGTTGATATAACACATGTATTGCATGCTGTCCCTGAAATAAACCAACCTTCAAAGGGTCAGAAAAGTTAAAGTTATGGTTCTAATTCCAGAAGTGGTTTTAATAAATATTAGAATGGTATAACTCTCCTTTCAGAAGTCCAGAAAGAGATGGATAGTTCCGGTATATCGGCTGCTGTCTATATCACGATGTGTAGAAGCCCTGCAAGTGCTAAAATCTGACAGTACAGAAAGGCTTGTGTTTTCTATATCAAGATATCTGCTCTGTGCCTAGAACATTAGGATTACGTTTTTAGCCACTCAATAGAAGTTCTATTTTATTAACATTTAGCTGTTTGGCTCAAATTTGATTATTCTTAATAGCTGTCTCAGTGTGATACATTTCATATGGATGGTTATGATAGAGACATGGTACTAAGTTGTATTTAAGAATTTATTATTTTAACATGTACTATACTCTAAGGATTTGCAAAGGGTCGATTAAGGTTTACAACTTTAATAACTCTGTAGCGATCGAGCTTTTTGGAACTAATGTGACGTTGTTATAGCTGTTATTGTGATTAAATATGACATGTTTTTGTTCTTTTTAATTTTTGATGTCTATTTTACATTATTGCATACTGTTTTTAAGAATGTAATATGATTGTGTTTTATTGTAAATGATCAATATTTGATCGAATACATTGCTACTCTCCTGTCAGTTTTTTTGCTCTTCATACTCACCTTCACCTTGCCCGTTCCCCTTTGTCAGATGTACAGACTAATATTAAAAGGAAGGAATTTCCCTTCTGGTATGCAAGGCGGATTGCACTGATGATGAACTTTCAAATACACAGCTATTGATATATTTTCTTTGTACGCTAGCGAAATGTTAATTTATTTTGATTTGAATCATAACAAGTACAGTCATCCAGTTCATGTCATTTCGATAACTTGCACATCATTGTAGACTCCATTGTAGAGCCCTGGGAGCACGCTACCTAATGTTTGCAATGGTCCATTTGCACAATTTTTCTGATTCGGCAACAGAAAATGGGTCAACCAGTGTTTGCTTCATGACAAAATATTGTAAAATCCGAATTCCCAACATTTTGCTATGTTTACTTAGGAAATATTGAAATATAGGTTTCCCAAGTTTTAAATGTGGAAGACGAGGCTAAGACTGAGCCGAAAAAGTAAGTCCATTTATATTAGCTAACTTTCAAAAACATTGTAAAAACAGTTTCCTCTATAATTCTTTCGGCGATTCGTGGATTATGATGTCTTTGGTTAAAATGTTTATTGCACACAGCAATAATTAACAGCAGGTATGGCTTCGCTCATTAGTCGGGGTTTAATATTTAGCTGTTTATCTTTAACATTTTTTAAATGGTTTTAAAGTGTTACACGTGATACAGATGTTTAACAAAGATTTCATGAACAGTAGGCTCAATTATACAAAAAAGTCTGCTCTTCACTACGACTGGACTGCTGCCACAACCACCAGCCAATGGTATAGGTGGTTGCGTAATGTTCAAGTGCCAGGGATGCTATTTGGAAAGTCATTTGACATCTTTTTCGCGCTCCTATCCCCCTCCCTGTGCGGAAAGCTACACAAACCAGATTTAAGCTCAGGGGGACAAGAGTCTACCGTGAAAATGCAATTTTTTTCCCTTTCTTGTATCTACAAGGAAAACATTTTTTGTCATTGAGAAAGGAGGGTCTTTCAGGTACGTTTCCATGGTCATTCGCCTGTCCTTTATGTGATGATAACTAGAGATCACCTGAAGCCTTAGCCTGCAGAAACAGGAGACAATATTTAAAAACACTGACATATAGCAAATGGAACCCTCGTATTCCCAAAACAATACTCTGCACAAGCAAGAACATTAATATCATCTAGTTACCGACCACCGGGAATGAGGGCCAGACAGGCCTTGTACTCCACTGGGCATTTCCTCGGTGCGATGGGGCCCCTGGAGGCCAGTTTTGAAAGCTCGGTGCAGCTCTTGGTGCCTTGTCACTTTCCCAAGCTCTCTGAAGTTAATTGCTCCAGACACAAGCAGCGTCAATAGGGCAGAGAGGGAGGAAGGGGAAAGGTAGAGAGGTACAAGAGTGAGGCTAGAGAGAGAGAGAGAGAGAGAGAGAGAGAGACAGACAGAGAGAGGGAGAGAGAGAGAGAGAGAGAGAATGGATGGAAGGAAATTGAGAAAGCACCAAGGAAACGAAGGGAGCCGGATTGATATGAGCTTTTTTCCCAGGGCTGCTTCTGCTTCCCCAGTCCATCCGTTCCAGGATTTGCGGAAGTTTGTGCGAGTCGAACAGCCAACTACAATTGCTGCTACTACTTCCTGCAGCCATTTCCTGCTCAATGACTTGACCTCATTTCCTGTTCATTATATTTTAAATAATTCTAACATCCAGAAGCTCAGGAAATACCACTGTTTCTGGGCATGCTTGGGACTATTTGCAGGATATGATGGTGGTTAAGACAATGTTGCTCTGTTTGCTTTGCAGTCCTTTACACTACTCAAAAGTGACGTCAGTAAAAGAGACAATAGCCATGACTCAGACCCTCTGTTACACTGGAGGGAAAGCAGCTGTATGACCATTTGGCTGTGAACGCAGACAGTGTCTTCCGGCCAGTGAGCCTTCAGTCTATCCGTTTAGTCTGTTTTGTTGCAAATATTTTTCGAGAGATAGATTTCAAAATAAGTTACACTCACGAAATCAAATTCCATTGGCCAGTTATAGTTTTGAAAGGAAAAAATCACATTTACTTACAATTTGAAAGCCTTACAGATTTGTAGTTAGTTGGAATAATGATTTTTTTTATTCAGCAATTGCTTTTTCATTAATTACGCAGGGACACATCGCTGAAGCAACTTCAACTTGGGCCTTAAATGCAACACTTGGACTTCTTCCCTAGAGTGAGGGGACCAGGTTTTGCATTTTTTCACCTGTGACTAAAATGGCGGCAGCGAGCATGAAACACATTCATAGGAATGACATCAGAAGTAGTGCAGCCCCTCTGACTCGTTACTTGTGGTTGGATGAAAAGAAGGTTGTTTCTTATTTCGAAGCCAGCTGATCCTCTGTTAGAAATACATTTGATAGCTGACCTCAAGATGCAATGTGGAAACCACGGTTGATTTTTTATGGAAATCCCACTACAGCCCAACATTAAATGAGACCCTTTGCATCTTGGTATGAGTCTACGGATGACTGAATGCCATGTGGTCTATGTGTATGGGCGAATATAGAGATGCATAGGTGACGTTTGGAAAGGGGCGACCACTCGGTCCCCCCGAACGTATGGTGGAGTACCCCGATCCCCCCGGGAAACCATTTTGGGCGGGAGGCGCGTCACGGCTGGTATGCCCGAAGCGGCGTAGCTGGGGCGCGCCTTTTCCCGCCCAAGAAGGGGTTGTCCTAGACACCAACACCGCCAGCCACGCCCGGGGGGCGGATTGGAGGAGGGTCTACGCCCGCCCGACGAAGGATAAAAGGAGCGACAAGCCAAGGAAGCATCCTCTTGTTCCTGTGCTCTGAAGCTGCACCCCCGCGTTGCACGTGAGCTCGAGACGGAACGAAGAGCCAATTTTGAAATTTGTAATTTCTCTTTTTTCTCTTCTAGCGCTGCAAGTCTTGTTCAGGACCTTTCATCTACGTGAAGAGAATGCCGGGCAAAAGGGTCGCAAAGAAGGTTAGCACCGAACAAATGCTCCGGATGCTGGTGAAAGACATGGCGGAGATGAAGAGGAAAATGGCGGCCAGGGATGGTACAGGACGGCCAAAAAGAACCATCCCAGTGGAGGTCCCTGCCGGGAGAAGGAAGAGGGCCAGGAACGGGGCAAATGAGGACGAGGTCCCAGTTCCGGAGGCTCCCCCGGCGAACCCTCCCAGACCAGTGGAGGCTCCCGCGCCGGTTCCTGTCGAGGGGCAGCCGATCCCTGTGGTGGTTACCCCGGTGAACGAGGGGGACATGCCCCCGGAGTTGGCCGCCCAGCTGGCGGCATGGTTGGGTAGTAACAGCGTGGGTTCCGTTGCTCCAGGGGACACGGCCGAGGAGGCCAAGCAATTAATGAGGCAGTTGCGGCAGTCACGGGAGGCCGCAAAACCACCTTGTCCTTTTGTTTCCCCGCAGGCGCCCGTGGGTCACCCAGGATCAGGCGTTGGTACGTCAGGGTCGGCAGTTGCAGCGGCATCTTCAGGTAAGCCATTGCCGATGGTTGGGGAGGGATCGGTACCTTCAAGGAGGGAAAAAATTGTACAACATATCCCGAAGGAGGTGAAGGAGAGGATCTGGGCAGATAAATATGTAAACATATTCTCCTTGTTGACCGATCACTACGAAATTGAGCATGTAAAAAACCAGAAAGAGTTTTTGCATCCAAGTGTATGGCGAGCCAAGATGGCCGGTTTTAGAGTTGATGAATCGATAGGCAATTGGGGCAGAGCGTTCGGAATGTTCATTGCAATTATGGGGGAACGTAGGCCCGATTTGTTGGGAGAATTGGCTGTGTATCAGACGCGTATCATGGGTTTTTATGAAACATATGGAGGAAATCAATGGTTTGCCTATGACAATATATTTCGTAAATCCAAAGAACATGATGCATCCCTGACATGGGATTGTTTTGACTCCATTTCATGGCAAAATATGGAAGTGGGGAAGTCACCAGTAGTGGGGAGTGAGATGGCCGGGTATTCCCGCCATTCGTCAGGGACGCCCTTTCGAGCAGATTCCAGCAACGACCGGAACACAAAGACTAGCGGCAGCACGGGGAAGAAAGGGGTCTGCTGGAGCTTTAACAGGGGCAAATGTACTAGGCCTCAGGGTTCTTGTAAATTCAGGCACGAATGTTCGGGTTGTGGTCAGTCCTCCCATCCGGAGACCACGTGCAGAGCCAAGACTAGTGAAACGGGGAGTAGGGGTAGCGCCAAACAGGTCTGAAATGGTCCAGGGGGCACCGCTATCGACCCCGGTTGATATCATGGCAATGATCCCTTGGCTAAACGAATACCCTGATCATATCTCCGCTGGGGTGTTGCGAGATGGTTTCTCATATGGTTTCCGCATCCCGGCGGGGGATTTTCGGGGTGAAGCGCAATGTAAGAATCAGCTATCGGTGCAGCAGAATGCGGCGGTGGTGCAAGCAAAGATTGGTAAGGAGGTGGCCCGAGGTCGGGTCGCTGGACCATATGATAACCCGCCAGTTGCTAATTTTGTTTGTTCACCCCTCGGCGTAGTCCCCAAAAAAGATCCGGGGGAATTCAGGTTGATACATAATTTGTCAGCTCCAAGGGGTCTTTCGGTGAACGATGCGATTGACCCGGATGTCTGTTCAGTACGGTACGCATCATTCGATGAGGCCGTCGCCATGTTGAATCGCCTAGGGCCCGGAGCGCTGATGGCTAAATCAGATATCGAGTCGGCGTTCCGGTTGCTCCCGGTACACCCAGACGATCAGCGTCTCCTTGGTTTCATGTTTCAGGGTCGCTATTACATGGATAAATGTATGCCAATGGGTTGCTCCATCTGTTGTGCTTATTTTGAAGGTTTCAGTTGTTTTCTGCAATGGGCCTTCACAAGAATAACAGGGTTTACTCATGTGATGCATTATCTTGATGATTTTCTGTTCCTGGGGGCACCTGGGGACATAGAGTGTACACGAGCTTTGAATGCATTTTGTGATCTCATGAGGCGCTTTGGCGTGCCATTGGCACCCGGTAAGACAGTGGGGCCGTCTACTTCACTCGAGTTTCTTGGAATAGAGCTCGATTCCGAAGAGGGGTGCTTCCGCTTGCCCAGTGAAAAGGTGGCGAAATTCGAGGCATCGCTCAAAGCATGTATTAGCGCGACCAAAGTGAGATTACATCAGTTACAACAGGTCGTGGGTCAACTGAATTTTGCCCTGAGGGTGATCCCAATGGCGCGCCCATTTTCCCGCTCAATTGCGCAGGCCATGGTTGGCCTTAAGAAAGGCCACCACCGCACAAGGCTCTCGGCTGAGGTCCGGCAGGACATGCTCACATGGTTGGCATTTCTGGCGGATTTCCACGGTCGGGTCGTGTGGAGCAAACCCGGGGTCTCCTCGGAGGAGTTAGGGTTGTGGACAGACTCGGCAGGGAGTGTGGGATTTGGCGCCATTTTTGGCAACCACTGGTCAGCACAAACCTGGCCGGCGTGGTGGCACGAGAATGGGCTCACAGGTAACATAGGTTTTCTTGAGCTGTTTCCTATTCTGGTGGCCTTGAAAACATGGCCCGAGGGTTTTCGTGACCGCACTGTGGTGTTCTGGTCTGATAATATGACTGTTGTTGAATGTATCAATAGTCAGGCTGCCCGCTGTAGGTGGATCTTGAGATTGCTGAAGGAAATTGTTTTGCTGTGTATGAGACTAAACGTCCACTTTAGGGCAAGGCATGTGCCAGGGGTGTTAAATCAGGCTGCTGATGCGCTTTCTCGTTCCCGTATGCAGGCCTTCTGGGGTTTTCTACCCTCAGTGGACCCGGTGGCGGCACCTTTTCCCGAAGCTCTCTGGTCTCTCGGTGCCCCGGACCACAAGACCTCGTGGGAGAGAGTCTAGCTCCCAGAACAAGGAAGGCATACGAAGGGGCGTTCCGTTCCTATTGGTCCTTTTTGGGTTCTGCTGGGGGGGAGCTATGGGGCCAAGAGGAGTATGTCCTGAAGTTTCTGTTATCATTACGTCAGGCAGGCAGAACAGTAGCCACGGCACAAAGGCACCGGGCCGCCATTTCTTTCATGGCTCGGGCTCATGGTCTCCAGGACCCCACAGCGTCGTTTGTGGTTCAGAAGGCGCTACGTGGGTGGCAACGCCTTGAGGGTCGCAGAGTGGATGATAGGCACCCGATAGGTCTGGAAAGGTTGGCCCTGTTGATGTCAGTCCTCCCTGCAACATGTTCATCACAATATGAGACAGTACTGTTTAAAGCCGCTTTTTCATTAGCATTTCACGGGGCTATGAGGGTAAGCGAGCTTGTAGCAAGGAATAAGCAGGATACGGGGGGGGGACTGTGCCGAGAGCACATCCGCATTGCGGGGGAAACAATGGTAGTCTCCTTTGCCAGGTCCAAGACCGATCAAGGAGCAAACGGCGAGTGTGTAATAGTCCGCCATATTCCCGGATCGCCCATATGCCCGGTAGCCTGCGTGGAGGAATATTTGGCGCAGAGGGTGGCAGCATGGGGGGGAAGCTTACTGAGGCACGCCGATGCCACCCCGCTGACGAGGTTTCAGTTCCAACGGGTGCTTGCAATGGCAATTACAGCCGCAGGGTTAAACCCGTGTGAGTTCGGGACCCATTCCTTCAGGATAGGGGCTGCAACAGAGGCCACAGCCATGGGTCTGAGTGTTGATAAAGTGAAACAGTTGGGGCGTTGGTCCTCGAATTGTTATAAACGGTACGTGCTGTTGCACATGTTATGAAGCTAATATCATGAACTCACGCTTCTTGTTTTTGTTTGGTTTTTCAGTTTCGCATGCTTACGAGGCGGGGCAGACTGTGCAGTCGACCCGACACCTGGGAACCAGCGGTCAAAGGACACCGGCTGTGGACAGAGTGGTGTGGGTCGTGGGCCACTCATACGTGAGGCGTGCCGCAGACGTATTCAAAGCAGGTGACATGATTCACATGGCTGGGGAATACGGGTACAGGGTGACCTTCTACGGAAGGGGCGGGCTCTGTTTTGACCAGTTTCAGGGTTTTATGGAGGGTTTGTTAGGGCAGACGAGGTCACCGCCATCTATACTCATAGTGCATCTTGGGGGCAATGATTTGGTGACCATTGGTCGGCGAGTTCTTCTCGAGGTAATACTATCCACTGTAAGTTGGTTAGCAAAGAGGGTCCCTGGGTGCACAATTGCATGGTCCCACATGATCCCACGGAAGGTGTGGCGGGGGGCTAATTCTGTGTCTGCTTTAAATCACTCTGTGAAGAAAGTAAATAACAAACTTGGTAGATTGTTTCGTACAAATACATTGCATTCTATTCCACATGGGTGTATCAGGGGGGATCAAATGTATTTGGAGGACGGGGTTCATTTGTCCCAGGTGGGGAATGATTTACTCATAGGAGACTTCATAGCTTGGTTAAAGAATTTGTAGCCATGACCTTTAAGTAGGAGTTTTTGGGGGGGTCCGGATAGCCGGTCAACTATCCGGGCCTGTGGCGGTAAGTTCATGATCGGTGAGCAGTAATTGGAAGATCCCTAGAGGTTTGGGCGTCACCCATTACGGATGGGAGCGCCCGGGGGGAGGCGGCCATTAGCCCCTCAAACGGGAGGCGGTCCCATCTAAGGATGGGACGCCAAAAGGGAAGGCGGCCATAGGCCCCTTCACTGGGTAGGAGGGGGTACGGACCCCTCCTTGGAATTTCCCGGGGCCCGGACATCTGCGACGGCAGGTGTGGTAAGTTGTGTGGGGTGGGAGGGGGGTCTACGCTACCTTCTAGACACCTCACACGAGTCCTCGGACGACCACTAAGATGGTGTCGAGTTAACAGGGGGCCCCCGCTAAGGCAAGGGAAATTGGAAGTTGGCACAGAGGGACAGTCCTCTGTGCGCCCGCCCCTCACAAGTGAGGGGGGAATTGGTAGTGGGGATCTGACACTGGTTACGACCTTGCCGTTGGCCCGTAACGTTAGGATGTACAATTTCAATGTTCAGAAATGCATTTGCAGGATGTTTAGTATCGGCTAGGAGAACCTTTGTATTAGAGATGTGTTAAGGTCAGCCAAGAACATCGTACTGTATAACTGAAATTGTACATGATATGAAACTGTTATTTTAATGTTTTAATTTTTGTTTCATATTTTAATAAATACGGCCGGGAAGGGTAACTCCCTCCCGCCTTCCAAAAGCTCAGAACCGTTTCCGTCTTCCCATCCTTGGGGATTTGTGTTGAGAGGGGGTGGCGGGTATCTCAGCCATATGGAAAGGGGCGACCACTCGGTCCCCCCGAACGTATGGTGGAGTACCCCGATCCCCCCGGGAAACCATTTTGGGCGGGAGGCGCGTCACGGCTGGTATGCCCGAAGCGGCGTAGCTGGGGCGCGCCTTTTCCTGCCCAAGAAGGGGTTGTCCTAGACACCAACACCGCCAGCCACGCCCGGGGGGCGGATTGGAGGAGGGTCTACGCCCGCCCGACGAAGGATAAAAGGAGCGACAAGCCAAGGAAGCATCCTCTTGTTCCTGTGCTCTGAAGCTGCACCCCCGCGTTGCACGTGAGCTCGAGACGGAACGAAGAGCCAATTTTGACCCACCCACCAGCCCCTGTTGACAGCGATTTGTTTGAATAAAATTGATTGACGTGAATTGGTTTCGCTTACAGGTTGCCTTGGAATAAAGTTGATAATGTGTGTATAATAAAGGATGATTTTCGTTTTCAACATGTTTTTTTTAGCAGAAATGTTTTCGGATAAGTTTAATGATGATGCTCAGTAGAGTGGGTTTCTCTGACAGGTTGTCTTGGAATAAAGTTAGTAATGTGTATATAATAAAGTATGATTTTCGTTTTAACATGTTTTCTTAGCTGAAACGTTTGCGAATAAGTTTAATGGTGATGCTCAGTAGAGTTCTACGTGAAATCGTTTGAATGTAATTTCCTTTTCGTTAGCTTAGTTTGAAATGTTGTATTTATTTCTGGTTGGGCGGTAAGGTCATGATCGGTGAGCAGTAATTGGAAGATCCCTAGAGGTTTGGGCGTCACCCATTACGGATGGGAGCGCCCGGGGGGAGGCGGCCATTGGCCCCTCAAACGGGAGGCGGTCCCATCTAAGGATGGGACGCCGAAAGGGAAGGCGGCCATAGGCCCCTTCACTGGGTAGGAGGGGGTACGGACCCCTCCTTGGAATTTCCCGGGGCCCGGACATCTGCGACGGCAGGTGTGGTAAGTTGTGTGGGGTGGGAGGGGGGTCTACACTACCTTCTAGACACCTCACACGAGTCCTCGGACGACCACTAAGATGGCGTCGAGTTAACAGGGGGCCCCCGCTAAGGCAAGGGAAATTGGAAGTTGGCACAGAGGTACAGTCCTCTGTGCGCCCGCCCCTCACAAGTGAGGGGGGAATTGGTAGTGGGGATCTGACACCGGTTACGACCTTGCCGTTGGCCCGTAACGTTAGGATGTACAATTTCAATGTTCAGAAATGCATTTACAGGATGTTTAGTATCGGCTAGGAGAACCTTTGTATTAGAGATGTGTTAAGGTCAGCCAAGAACATAGTACTGTATAACTGAAATTGTACATGATATGAAACTGTTATTTTAATGTTTTAATTTTTGTTTCATATTTTAATAAATACGGCCGAGAAGGGTAACTCCCTCCCGCCTTCCAAAAGCTCAGAACCGTTTCCGTCTTCCCATCCTTGGGGATTTGTGTGAGAGGGGGTGGCGGGTATCTCAGCCATATGCCTGCTGGTATATGTACGTCTGTAAGTGTAGGTGTCTTGATCTATCTGTGCAAGCATCGCTGAAGGTAGAGTACTCTCTCGGTACATGTGCATATAGCAATCAAACAACGTTTGTAAAGCGTGACACTGTCACTCCTAGGGTATCTGGGTGCTGTGTCTCAGTCAAACAGACAGGTCTTAAGTCTCCTTCTAAAGTCTGCCAGTGAGGGGGCTGTACAGAGCTGGAGGGGAAGGTTGTTCCATGTCTTGGCATTGATGTAGCAGAAGGAGCGGCCACCAATGCAGCTGCGACTGATGGGGGGGGGGGGGTGTGAGAGGGCGAGTGAAGATGAGCGCATGTGTGTAGCAGGTTGGTGGAAGTTCAGTTGGTGGTTAAGGTGGGAGGGGCCTAAGTCATGGAGGGCTTTGTAGGCGTGTGTGAAGCTCTACAACTGTCATCTCTTTTGGATGGGGAGCCACGTATATTTCATCTTTGCGTGGATGCTGTGTATCTTTGTGCATATGTTCATGCACTATACAAAGGTCAAACCTATTGGCTTGTCAGCTTTTGTTATAAAAGAAGATGTCTTGATATTCTGTACCATTGCATCTGTGCTGCCATGCACAGTGACCTGTAGAGGGTAGAGGGGAGTGGCACAGGTTTTGAAGCAGCGTCCGTCTCTGGTTGCTGCTGGAAGTATAGTGCACCCCTGCGGAGCAATGCATAGCTGCATAACCCACTGCATCACCACTCGTACGTACAACAACCAAGTTGTTTTAGGGATGCTGCACACAATTATGTGCAGTGCTTGCTTGTTTAATAAATTTAAGCACGTGTTAAAACACTGAGCTACTTTGAGCGAACTACATACTGCTTCATATAATAAAACATTTCCCGATCACCAGAAAAGCTGTCCATTTCTTGAGCTAACTAATAGTGACCTTTTCAGAATTCCTTTCAATGCTAGGGCCGAGATTATAACTCCGGGAGACAGTGGAGGCGCGACTGTGAGCTTTGTGCATCGGCGCAGTGATCTGCCAGTAAATTAGTCCAATTTCTACTTGGCCCTATCACTGCTTTCCTGTCTTGTTCTGAAAATTGTCTGCAAAGTCGTTTTGTCTGCTTATCAGTACAGCGCATATATAGTATGCTTATGTTTCTTAATATAAAACACAGGGAAATCCCCAGGCTGTCAGATGGGCTGTGAAACACCGCCTAGGTCTCCTGTCCTACTCAATATGGCACATTCTCTTTTGCTATAAATGTATCCTCTCTATTTCCTCCTAAATCTGCTCAGCTTATGCATGGGCTTGACAGCAAAAATAGGGCTTTGATTAAAGGTCTCTTTTAAAAGGAAATTATAACTATGAATTTAGCACTCATATTTGAAATGTAGCTATTTTAAGCTCTTCACTAAATTGTTTCAGTTACTAGTTTCTGAAATGACAGCGCACAGCTATTGAGGAAGGAATGACGAAAAGCAAAAGACGTCACTACAATTGATAATGGCAAATACAGGTTTCTGTGTGAAAAGGTTTTTTTCCCCAAGGTTTTGCCAAGTTCATCTTTTTGCACCTTTGGAGAGTCTGCGACGTTTGACACGCTATCTCCCCCTTTCGATGCACAATGATTTTTCTGCACATACCGCAATATTTTTTTTTCAAATATAAAATGATTTTCTATGTAATTAAATCTACGCAACTTATAAAATGAATTTATCATTTTTTCTGCTCACTTTTACCTTCTGCAGAGTCTATGGCACATGAATACAGACTTTCCTCTGCCACTTCACCGTTTATCCTTTTGTTACAAAATGCAGTAGAGATTTGCCAAGGCGTAGAACCATTCACAAAGCTGCAAAATGTTCCATTGACCTTTGTGAAGGTTGAAAAAATAACCCCTTAGTGTACTTTTATTTCAAAGAGCATTCACTCTATCACATCTACTCAATGGGCATCTGCTAAGGCCAGCTGGACTTTAACGAACTCTGTTCCTTTCGCTTCCTATTTTTCTTAAATTGTTTTTATATATTTCTCTGCACCTTAGGGCGCTGAAGGTTTCCAAAGATGACAAACTGTGCTGCACAAAACACCTAAATAAAGAAATTCAATGCTCTGTCAAATGCCTACAGCATGAATCACACAATGCTCTTCCAATTGTCAATGCATTGCTCCATTCCTGGTTGGATCACTCAAGTGTAAGAGAAAAATAGTCCGCAGCACCTGCTAAACATTTCAAGCTCTTCGGAAAATACTTCCAGAAAGCATTTGTCCTGAGCTTGTTGTATGGCGGTGTAGGGAATTAGTGTGCCATGTCATAAAGTAGCAGACAATCCAGATACTCCGACTGAAAAGGACAAAGGGGCAGACACACAAATAAAGGCTTCCCACGGATGCAGCCAGAAGCTTTGCTGACATTGCTAGACTTGCATCCTGCTCTGCGGTCATCACCAGGGCACATGATCACAACATGTAGGAAACCCACCAGTTATATATTAAATGATCAAAAATGGGCCACTTTCGGGAAATTGCACTTTTAATTGTCAGCTAGATTCCACATAGTTGGTGTCCACATCCGTATCGGACAGATGTTGGTCAGAAAAAAAGTAAGCCTTTGCAAAATGTGTCTAGGTACAATATAGTCAGGAGATTCACTCCACAGAATTTGTTGCATTTTTAAAGTTGCTCGATATTTGCAAGCACTACCAACATTAGTTTCTCACCAACTAAAAATGCTATGACAGTAAGACTTAAGTACCTAGGCGAAAAAAACAGACCGTTCAGAGCTTTGGAGCTCGACCAAGGTTAGGTCATTATCAGCTGCGGTTGGTAATTGGAGTTTCTGCAGGGCGGTGACGTGGGGAGGGGGAGGGGCGGGGAGGGGCAGGGTGGGGGGGGGGGTAGTAATGTACGGATTACGGAGTTTAACAGGTAAGTAAACATAAATAAATTAAACAAATTTCGTTGCGTGCACTGTATCACCAAATGCGATGCAGTGCGCACAACGAAATTCGTTTCATTTATTTATATGTTTACTTACCTGTTAAACTCAGTAATCCATACGTTACTATTCCCCGCACTGCCCCTCCCCCTCCCCACGTCACCGCCCTGCAGAAACTCCTACTACCGACCGACCGCAGCCGGTCATTATATACTAAATGCTACATGTGAACTTCGGTGTTAAAAAGGGAAATAAACAAAGAGGAGGAAATGCTTACTGCTGAGCTGCAGATGTGTACCTTTGTCCCCTGGTTCCAGAAAACACAGAGGTGTTCTTACTCATATATTTCATGGTCATGCAACATCTTGAGACTAAGGTTTATGCTAGGGTATGGTGGGCACTCCTCTGTGCTGTAGCGGGACCCGATAGTTCTCTGTCTCTACCTGCCCCTTATTGTGGTGTTCTCCCACCCTCCTCAGACACAGGGACGGGTAGCAGAGTAGGCCCTTCACCACTGAGGGGACACAAAGGCGGTTCCCCTTTTCTTCTGACACTCAGGGGTCGGGATGGGGTCCCAGCCCACTCCACTAAAAATATAGCCCACAGGTGTAGTTCCTGGGCCCGAAGGAGAGTCTGTCATGGGGGTCCACGAACCTAGCTGGTCCTCAGGAGATATAAGGGGGCCAGCCTCACTCACACTTGAAGAGAGTCACTGGACCAATGGTTCACAGAGCAGATTCCTTAGTCCTTCCTGAGCATCAGTGGTCCCTCCTTCCAGTTCTCCATGGCTCCCAATGGTTCAGCAGCAAAGCACAGAAAATCACCAAGTAAGAGAGAATCTCCTCCTTGTGAAACACTTTTTAAAGAGGAGTGAAAGATCCTAGAAGCCAGGTACCCCAGGTCAATCCTATGGGGGCAGTCACCTCTCCTCCCTCAGCTCTGAAGAGGTGAGTGAAGTCAAAGTAATGGCAATTAGTGATGCCTGAACATCATCCATGAAGCCTGTGGATTACATACATGTGTCAGTGGTGTCCATTCCAGAGCAGATAATGTATTTCTCTGAATCCTGACCATCTTGGATGGCCTTTCCAAGAATGGTGCTGTATTTTTACAAGGATGTCTGCAAGATATCATTGACTGTATCGCAAAAAGCATGTGAGTATGAGGGACTGAAGGGGCCTGTAAATTCTGGTTGCATCGCTATGAGATGTAGAATTGATTGCTAGTTGAGGGACCTGGACCAAGATGGGGATTCACCTTGAAGTCCTCATTAATTTGCCTGATGAAAGGGGAGGACGAAGTAAAGTCACACTTCAACTTCTTATGTTTCTGAAGCGGACATTTGCCTCAACTTTGTCTGTGACTGGCCCGTATATGCCTTTTGAATGTGTTCCACAATGTAGAGGTTGGCTTCGCTGCCCTGGATCACCGTAGGTTTCATCCGGGTGCAGTCCCTGCAAGATTTGGAATCAAGCGAGGACCTGAGGCACCAAAGACATACTCAGTAAGGATCTGTTGCAGACATCTGTTTGAGAAAGTTCCTACAAGTTTTAAACTCTGTAGTCTTCAGAGAGGACATAGCCTCTTGCACACTGACAGAAAATATTTGAAAAACTTGAGGTAGTGAACTCCGGATCCATGCCTGAAGTCCCGGAAATAAAGGAACAGATGTGAGCACAAAGGGGTGGCACATATATGCAAATCTTTCATCACTTCGGATGGGTTATAGGCAATGAGGAATGGCACAATGCTATCTGTAGGTGAGGGGGAGCAGAGCTGAGAAACATTTCCGGATTCAGCCTGGCACCTGGTGGTATACACAAGGTGAGGGATCTGCAGTCAGAAGTATCCATCAGATATTATTAAATCATTCAAATTTATCATTATTACATATTTTGCTGAAAACACAGCTGAGGACATCTCCGAAGCTTCACAGCATTACACCAAACTTCAAATCCCTATTGTGATTTCTAGACAAGTGATGGAAAAAAGAAAATAGCTGACTTAGAACTAAATTGTGAAGAAAATGGAGGATGTAAACATTACCAAATGATTGTAAATAATGAATGGCTGTCTAAAAAATTTAAGGTATGCATACAATTCGTTGTTTATCAGATGGACTATGAAATGGAAACAGGTCCAAAAAACAAAACCTTTTTGCCAATACACTTGTCCACTTCCTGTCAAATTACTGTAGACCAAAATATATCCCTAAACAAATGTTTATCTTAAAAATGAGTTGCCCATTTATAAGAGAGTTCTTTCTTTAAATCACTGGTCCTGGGCCTTAGGTGCTTCCATGCCACGCACCCTAAATATTTAACCAACCTCTTTTCTCAATATATGCCTATGAGAACCCTCAGATCATCAAACACCAAACTGTTTATTCCCCCTACTTTCAGACTAAAGTCAATTGGAGAAAAATCCTATGCTGTCTTAGGAACTAGTAGGGCATGAGTAACACACACGCCTAGACACATGTGAGTAATTATCTGGAATAATCACAATAACACAGTCTGTGCATATCCACTTCGTAATTTATCTGAATTGCTTCATTCAAAAATATTCATAATTACAAAAATGAAAAAACTGCTGTTCAGCAATAGATCAAATATATACAGTGCATAAGTGACATATGTCATTAGTGAAAAAATTGGTGTAATGTATACATGGTGGTTCAGGAATTATATACAAGGAGAAACAACAACGTTTTTAGCGGCCAGACTCGTAACCATGAACCCTGGTGGCTATTATTGCTCCTTTTGCTATGCAGGGCCTTGGTTAGTCTGAGCCTTGTTCTATCGTCGACGTTTGATGACAAGGTACGGGGGGGCCCTTGCAGAATCTTCCGCCAGTTGTCACTTACGGGCATAGACAGCCAGAACACGTTCTGGTCCAGACTAGGCTGTAACTCAATATCCCGCAACTACAACACCCCCCTCGTGCCTTGTCCTGATGAAGACCCTTAGTGACTACCGAAGGGAGCATACCGTGGGTCGAAACATCGACGATAGAACCAGGCTCAGACCAACCAAGGCATACCCAGGTTCTGAGGGACACCGGGTTGCCCCGCTTTGTTATTGGTCTTAGGAACTAGGGCCTGGAACCAACTTCCGGGTCCTCTTTGAGTAAAAGCAAAGATTAAAGATTAAAGATTAAAATCAGCTTAAAGGAGAGTCTCAAAGCATGGCTGTTTTTGCTTCAGGTGATCTGTGTGATGGTCAAATTAAATCTGCTCTTTCACTTTACTCTTTTGCAACAGTCAATGTGAACAGGATCTGTGTGTGAGCAAACACAAGGATGCTCTGCCTGAGTGATGGTGCACTTTACAAGTTCAGTTTTCATTAATTCATTCAATATCATGAAGGGTTTTCGCATTAATACTTGCTAAAATCAGCAACTCTGAATGTGTCTAAATCTTCCAGTCATTTTGGGATATTATTTTTTCAGACATTCAAAACTACCACATAGAAAAGTGTCTGTAATCTTCAGTTTTAAGAAGAGGCAGGATCAGACTGGCAATTTGGCAGTGCCAGATGGTTGGTCTGTCAAATCAGTGGGTGAGCCAGCTTTGTAGCCATTTGTGGGCCTGTTTTGTAGTTTGGTGGGATCCTTTTTTCTGTTGATTTGAACAATATTAACACAAAAATTGCATGTAGCAAGCACAATATTGAGTGCAGTCTCCCCTACCTCAACATCTATATAGCATGTCTTTACAAAATCAAAACTCAGTTGATTTGCAGGCAACGTTTTTGGCTGGGAAACAACCTTTACAACGCAACTTTTACAACACACTACCATTACAACAAAACTTTTACAACGCAACATCCATTACAACGCATGCATTTACAACGCAACCATTACAACGCATGATACTACAACGCACACCACTATAACGCATGCCATTACAACGCAGTCATTACAATGCATACCATTACAACGCATAGCATTACAACACATAGTACCCTTACACTATCCAACACTTACCCTACTGTTGCACCCCCTGGAGTTAGAATAGTAATTTTTACCCCTATACTATCCAACACTTACCCTACTGTTGCATCCCCTGGAGTTAGAATAGTAATTTTAACCCCTACACTATCCAACACTTACCCTACTATTGCATCCCCTGGAGTTAGAATAGTAATTCTTACCCCTACACTATCCAATACTTACCTTACATGCAATGTAATGTTATGCGTTGTAATGGTATGCGTTGTAAATGTAGTATGCGTTGTAGTGGAATGCGTTGCAAAGGTAGTTTCAAAGAATTTGTTGTAATGGCATGCGTTGTAATGGTATGCGTTGTAATGGATGTTGTGGTGTAAAAAATGTGTTGTAAAGGTAGGCGTTGTAAAAGTATGCGTTGCAACGTCATACATCCTTTTTGGGTATATGATTCAGTAACAGGGGCCACTTTAATTCTGGGCCCAAGTCATAACGGCCAAACACACACTGCTGACACACAAGAAGTGCGAAATGTGGCTTTCGCTAGACAACTACATGTCCTCATACAAGCCGCCATAGCCACAGCAACAAGCAACGCAGCCACAGGAGCCACTAGAGCCCCAACTGAGTCATAGAATAACAACAAGACACAACACCTGAACAGCACTCTACCCATTCCTCCCACCCAGTGCTTCTCTACTCTCTCTCTCTCTCTTTCTTAGCCACTGAGGGAGCTGGGAACCAACAACCGCGCAAGAGACAATCGAACAGTGATCCGGAGGGGGGGGGGGGGGGCGGGGGAAAAAAAACGAAAGGCTAACCACAAGAGAGCACAAACGCACTGCCAGAACTGAGCAGCCACAGTCAGAAGTATTAAATGCCAAGATGATGGACTTATGTTACCTTTGATTTTACCCCCCTCCCGGGCGTTTTCTTTTTCCATCTGTCTGTTACTCAAATTACTCACCATGTATATTTCACACACCATGTAAATATAATTTTCAATAAAATTTTATTGAAATCAAAACAAATATTACTCGTGTTACAATAGTGATAACATCGGGCAAGATTACATTTCATCTGGACTACCAGTAGTGACCATGTCTGCACATATAGACTTTGGTTCCATCAGAAAAAGGTCACATTATTAATGTCATAAAAAGCATTTATCAATGTGCAATTACTCTATGTGAGTATAGGCACCATCATTGCAGGGGTGTCACCCAGTATGCCGGGGCAGCAAATATTAGATCGGGGATGCCCTCAATATACCACAAATCGCCAGTAAGGTATCAACACTGTGCATAATGTTGAAGATGCCTGAAAATGTCAAGGAAAGTCAGAATGTTTAAAGGAATGACCAACATTAAAATATGGGTGGGAGTGGCACAGTTAGAAGATGCTCAAGTTCTGGAAGGATCACTATTGTGCCAGGACCATAATTATGCAAGGGGCTTTCACTATCAACGCAGGAAAGGCCACTGTGTATCTGAGATGTTTCCTGTAAGCTAGAGCATCACTAAAGGCCACGGTTGTCTGCGTGAGGTTCTGATAGTAAATCTAACCCCAATGCCCAAACTTTTTTCACATTTGTGGGAGTGTACTTTAATTGTAAATTGCGCCCACCAAATGTATGCTCTTTCCCAAATGTTTGTGGGACCGGATTATAAATAGTTTATGTGCCCCCACCCACTCCCATATATGTACACTTTCCCTATTATTCATGAGATTGCAGTTAGAATCGCAAATCTGACCCAGCCAAATATATGGACCTCCCCCAATGGTTATGAGTCTGGAGTTCAAATAGTATACTGGACATTTGAAAATGTTAGCAAATTCTCAATGTTTGTGATACAGGACTTAAAACGGTAAATCTCTTCTCCCAAATATATGCTCTTTCCCCATTATTTAACCAACTAATGGTAGAATAGCTAATCTGTCCCCTAAATCCGCCTCTCAAGAATATGAACTTCTTCAATGTTTAAGGGACTGGAGTTAGAAGAGTACATCTCCCACACCTTTCCACAGTATTTGTGAAGTTGAAGTTAGAATAGCGAATCAGACTTCTCCAAATGTAAGCACTTTATCCAAGATTAGTGGGACTGAAGTAATGCTACTAAAAGTCATGCCGTCAAACATTTACACTTTCCACAATGTCTACAGGACTAGCGTTAAAGTAGTACATTTGACGCCTCCTGAAATACATACACTTATTCCCATGCATCTCCCCCCTCCACTTATGTGCAGTTTCCTTAATGTATGTGGCACTGAAGTTAGTATAATGTGTAAATGTGGCATGATATGTGTTCTTTCCCCAAAATGTTTGGTACTGGAATTAGCATAATAGATTTTTACTTTAGTTATGCATTTTAATGTTTGTGAGTGTTGAGTTAATACAATATGTAACATTTGAAAAAAATAAGTTATTTAAAAAATTCTAATTGTGTCAATGTTACGTACCTCAGTTGTCCATGTTTTCAAATTTTTAAACGGTTTGTAGACTTTCTAAATTAATACACTTTCATTTTTAAAAGTGATTGTAACTTGGGAAAAGTTACATATCAATAAATATTTTATTTCAAATTAAATTACGACACTAAATGTAATTGCATTAAATATAACTTTGCAAAATAGTTTTTACGAACTTACTAAGAATATTTTTAGACATAATATAGTTAAATCTATGTGCTCGTAATGCAATATTATATTTTTGTAGTTCACATATTTTTACTTTCTACATTTTTACTGGTAATATTGTTGCTGTAAATATTTTTGTTGATTTGGTTTATTTACATAAAGTCAATATTTTTGTAAAAAAATATTTTAAAATCAAAAATGTTTATGTCACTTTAAATATATGTGAATCAGCATCAAGGAATATTTTGGGGCTGATTTACAAAGATAACTTTATGTGTGGCCATCTTTTTACCTGTATATTCCTGCTCACTCTCAGCAAATGACCTCCATGCTGATTGTATTCACCAATTCTGGATGGAAACGCCTGCCTAGTAGCAAGTTACAAGTCTCCATCTTCTAACACGAGGGGATGGATGTTTTTACATCTAAAATTATGACGTATGACTCTGAAGTTAATATTAATAAAATTGCAGTCGGATTTTTAGAATATGCCGGTTTGGAGGGACCGCTACAATCGGAGTGGTGAGTTTCAAATGGAATAGAGCACGGAAACACCATACACAATCAGTGTTTCAGACACATTAATACTCGAAACACATATTAACAGTATACACCCTAAACTCTGAACTCTTCCCCTTGGACTACATGTCTCTCCTGACATGAGGAACCACATCCAGTCTACATGATGCAGACTGCAACTCATTTGGAAGAGGGAATTCACTGTGGAGGAAGCAAACTTGTAATGACCTTGTTAATCATTATAGGTAACTAAACGGTCTGCTGTCATACACCCTGAGTGGAGCAGAGAAGGCTGCTGTGTGGTAGGAGTTTAGTTTCTTACCTGGATTTACTTTGTGATTTCCCATAAGAGGCAGGCAAGATAGCACATCAGGATGCATTGTAGAAGGGATGCACTCATTAAAACACAGATGAGATACAGGTACGCCTCCAGGAAGAACTTTTGTGAATAGCGATTATCTTACTCCTTTGTGGGTGGGTGTCCTTTAGGCTTTTCCTGTGCCTGTCTAAAGTCCTCCTTAATACTTCCTTTAACAGACACCTCCACACTCATGGCAGAGATCTCCACACATAGGCGACAGAGCAGTCATAGGCTGAGATCTTTGGCTGGATGTTAGTGAATAGCATGTCTGAGTAGGTAAAATAGTACTTCTAAAATACTACCTGCCATACTCCAAATTACCCATTTGTTCCCAGGGCTCATCAGCTGACATATTCTCTCCTAATGTGTAGTTTATTGGATTCCTACATCAAAGTCGGTATACTGAACCTCCCCCCTTTTTCAGGGTTTTTATACAGCACATTTTAACTACTCACAAGAGTACATTGGGATTATTGGAAATAGTGGTACTTATTGAAAAATGGCTGGCATCACCTTAAACACTTTGGTCAAGTTACCTCGCTCAGAATGTCTAATGGTCTCCTTTCAGTCATTGATTGTCTCTAGACATGCCTGTCTGGAAGTGCCATGAAGCTGTGTGCTTAGCAGTTCAAAGAGCAGATCAAGACTAGACATGCCCTTCTGGAGTTTCCATGAAGCTGTGTGCCTGTCGGTTCAAAGAGAAGGACAGGAAATAGAGAATAGTTCTGACTAGCACCTAACCATATTGGTGCGAGGACAACTTAGGTTTCGGCTTTTGTTGCTTTCACAGTGAGTATTAATTTCCCATGACTAAGCAATTAGTGATCGTCAACAGCAGTAATGCATATCCTTGGGCAGTTAAAAGTACTTATCTCAATTTTTTTCGAACGATGAGCAAGGACATCCTAATAAAAAGAATATAGGGCACACTTTTAGTTCAGTGGAGTTTCGCCTCATTTAGAAGTGAGCTTGGTTTCCAGTGGTGAAACCTCATGACTGCTGGAGTGAATGTATGATCATGTGGCCAGTTCGCCATGGGGACAACAGCTCCATTGTATAACAAGTTTTGCCCAATTTAGGGTGGGCTTTCCAATGCATATTGTCCTGCCTGGAACTACCAAGCAAGGCATGGGACACCTTGGCAGGTACATTTATTAATAAACTCCAGTCAAAAGGAGAACAATGCCTCCAGGAACAAAGCCATTGAATGTTGCCACTTCACAAACCCCAGATTTCTGTATATCTGTATGAGGAAAAAACTTTTTTTGGAGCATCATGACCATGTTTTTGCTTCTGGGCTCCTGTGTGTCAGTGGGAGCACATATGATCAAAACGCAATGCAGTGTTCTTCTTTAAATAAGGGTCTGCCAGGAGGCCTTGCCTCAGTTGTGCCAGTAGAGGACTGTCCAACAGGGTCTAAATGACTTCCTAAAGAGACCAATTTGAAGTTTTGTTAGTGGATTTGCCGCCCACAATATTGAGCATCTTAAAACTTCCACCTAGATGGAGGTTAGGACTCTATCAAACGTATAAGTATATATTAAAATTGTATAATGTCAAATTGGCTATATTAGCCATGGTTGGGACACTTTAAAGGAGAAACATTTTAGAGCAATATTCAACAATGTCCTTCAATCCCAATGAAATAGACGGTAGCAAATATGGACACTGAAATTGTCCCTTAAATTGGGAGAACATATTTAATGCCCACATGGCAGTCTCTCTAACCTCTGTTTTGGATGTATGTCTTCAGAAGATCCAGGAGTGGAGGAAGGCCTGCCGGTCACTATGGCATGGACGTCCGGCTGGCCCTCACTGTCTACACAAAGCGCGAACAACATAACTTCTTTTTGCCCCCCACAAATGGATTAAAGGCAGCTGGCCAACTAAATTTAAAATGAGCTCAAAGACTTGTGATAAACCTAGGCTCTTCAGAAGTTACAAAATGTAAGCGAATGACCAGTGTTGAGGTTTCTGATGGTCTTTTTCTGGCATTACCGTCTATACATCTCTGAAACGTGTATTATGGTTGCATCAAGATTGCCTTAAAGAGTTGTGCAATGAAGCTCCCTAGGTCACCATTCCAAGTTCAGCATTCTTCCCAGTATTTTCCTCCCTGCTTGGACTTTCTCACAGTGAGGAGAGAGGGTCAGTGGAGGAAACATCATTAATCCAGATGATGAGATTTTGGGGAATAACATGAGGAAATCATTGTTTCCTTGTTGATTTCCTTATGTTTTCGTTTGGTGTTTAACCTGGTGATCAGCAACAGAGATCTGTGGATGAAACACCACATATGCTAAATCTAATGTAGCCAAACTTTGATTGCTGAATGAGGGCCTGACAAGCAATCCTTCCTAGGTTGCTGTTGGACGGCAGTCCATGTATGCTAGGTTGCAGTGGAGATATGCATGTAATCTTCTCTGATTCCCTGTGCAGAGATTTGAATGCTGAGCACTGGAGACCCGCTTACAGCCTCTCATGTGACCCTTTAGGGGCCCTGGAGTTGCACGTGCCTTTCCATGGATGACATGCTTTATGGCCAAGGAGGATGCACTAATTACAATACAGCTTCACATCCAACAGCAGAGGTTGGTGTAACTTGTTGTGGCTTGACACACAGAGATAACAATAGGAGAAAGGCGTGTTTTCTTACTCAGCTACAGATAAATATTGTCAAAACAGGCTCTGCATTTTAACTCCCATCTGTTGCGCTGTGTGCAGTGCGGTGTTGATGCGGAAGTTTATATCCTGTGACAAAGTCTAGTCCCCCCCTCAGGAGCGCTCATCCCTCATGGAAACTCATTTCACATCTCATCAGTTACAAGGATGAGATGGGGGACAATGGATTTCTTGTTTCTCGGAGGTGCGGACGTGCCTGCTTTATTGCATAGGCTGAGCCTTATTACAATCAAGTATCCGAGGGAGATAGTCCGCAGGACATTTTCAAGTGTGAAAGAACTGTTCGCTCTTCAAGTTAAGAAAATAAAATATCAGCTCTGCGGAACCAATGTTAAACTAATTTCAACAAAGCCGAGCAGAATGGATGCTGTATTATCAATTAAAGGCAACTAAAGCTGTCACTGGCATTTGATCGAGCTGCATTGCAGCCATTTTCATTAATGAATATTGCCCTTTATGTGCTGCTCAGCAGTTGTCCTGATGAGCTCTCTCGACAAAAACAAACATTTAAGTATGAGAATAACAAACAATGTTGCCATAAAGATAACTCACACACACCATATAGCATTCACATATCTCAGATAACCGTCCATTCAATTTCATGCACTGTACAATTAATATTAACATGCAAAGAGGAAGTGAACCTAGGCTTTGTGACAAAGAGTAATGAAAGTACATATTGGAACTTAATTAGCGAAACCAAGCTTGAGGGTGTTATATGACGTAATTCCTTGTGTCCTATAGAAGTGTTATGTTATGTTATGTTATCAACATTTATTTTGCGCACAGATGCTCCAGCTAAGGAGCGTCCTGGCGCATGGAAAAGGTGGACATAACACAACGCAAAGAAAACAGAAAAGCGAGGGTCAACATAAAGGATTAAAACAGGTAAGTTTTCACGGCCCTACGGAATGCTAAAAGATCCTCTAACAGGCGGATTTCCAAAGGGAGAGAGTTCCAGAGAGCCGCAGCTCTCACACGGAAAGAACGACCGCCCATCCGGCTAAGCCTGAAATGCGGGATAACCGCAAGGGATTGCCCAAGAGATCTGAGGGAGCGAGTCGGGACATAGGGGGATAAGAGATTAATGAGGATCTCAGGTGCCGATCCTTTTAAAATTTTAAAGGCAAGGCTCAGGGCCTTAAAGTGGATTCGGCTTTTCATTGGTAGCCAGTGTAGGGACCGCAGAGTGTTGGACGTGGGACAGGGCCTCGGCAGACCCACCACTGCTCTCGCAGCCGCGTTCTGAATGCGCTGCAAGCGAACGATCTCAGATTGGTTAACTCCCAGCAGGAGCGAGCTGGCGTAGTCCAGCCGGGAGATGATTGTCGCTTGGATGACCAACTGTCTCGTTGGAGCATCAAAAAATTTGAGCACCGGCCTCAGTCCACGCAGAACACCAAAACAGCATGCCGCCACTCTCTTAGTGTGGGTAGTAAAGGAGAGGGTGTGGTCAAGCCATACTCCCAGGTTTCTAAGTTCCATCACCGGTGTAGGGGCCGGGCCGAGCTCCTGAGGCCACCAAGGGTCCCCCCAGCAATCCGTTCCCCTTCCCACGATCATCACCTCAGTTTTTTTCGCGTTCAGCTGGAGACAGTTGTTATTCATCCAGCTGGCCACCTCTCTCAGCCCGTCTCGGAACCTGGGGGCATCCCGTTCGGCATCCCCGCTGATCGTGACCGCTAGCTGTGTGTCGTCAGCATATGAGACCATAGTAAGGCCCCACTGCCTGGCGACATCAGGTAGCCGCCGCACGTACAGATTGAAGAGCGTGGGACTCAGCGAGGAGCCCTGAGGGACCCCCAGGTCCAACTGATGGAATTTGGACTGGAAAGGAGGGGTGGCAACGCAGAAGGAGCGATCGCTGAGGAAGGAACGGAACCACTGCAGAGCGGGGCCACAGATGCCAATGTCCTCCAGGCGGTGCAGAAGGATGCGATGGGACACCGTGTCAAAGGCAGCGCTAAGGTCTAATAAAATAAGCGCTGCCGTTTGACCTGCATCCAACGCACTCCGCAGATGTTCTACCATTGCCAGAAGGGCGGTCTCAGTGCTGTGCCCAGCACGGAACCCATTCTGCGTAGGATCGAGGACATTGGCCAGGGCCAAATGCTCGGATAGGGCCAGGTTGACATGAGCCTCCATGACTTTGGCCGGCCAGGGAAGCAATGAAATCGGGCGGTAGTTTTCCGGTTTTGAAGGATCCAATGATGGTTTTTTCAGGATCGGGGAGACCTCTGCCTGCTTCCACTTGGCAGGAACAGTGCCTGAAGTCAAGGAAAGATTGATTAGTGAACACACTACCGTGCGCGCCTGAAAAGACGGATCTCTAAAGAGGGCAGGTCTGAGCGGATCCGCCGGGGAACCGGACTTGACTCGTTGTGCCAACTTGACAAACCCATCCCAGGAGAGAGTAGGGAGAGAATGTAATGTCGGGCAGCTGCGAGGGTCGTTTAGAGGAGTGAGTGGCAGCGTCGTGCTGGGAAACGACTGATAAATGGTCTTAACTTTCTCCAAGAAGAAAGCGGCCAAGGTCTCACAATGTGAGGTAGAACCGTCCACAGGCGGAACCACTCTCTTAGCCATCAGAGTTTTTAGAGCTTTGAAGATGGTCTTCGAGGGGTTGTGGCTGTTACGGAATTCCGTCGCATAGAACGCCGCGCGGGCTCTACAAATAGCTCGATGATAGAGCTTAACAGAGGCCAAGTATGCGGTTTCTTTGACGGCATCATATGCCTTCCGCCACTCCCTTTCTGCCCGTCTACATGAACCCTTCAGAGCGCGGAGTGCACTGTCGTACCAAGGACTCGACTGCCTGGAGCTGGATTTACTTGCGATAATGGGTACCAATCTGTTGAGCGCCTTGGTAATCCAGCTGCAGAATTGGTCGTAGCCCAGGGCGGCATCGGACCGTCATTTCCACCTATGCACTCCAAGTGTTATTTAGAATTTCCTTTTAGTTAATGGTCTAGTAGATATACCCAATGATATCAATTTTAATTGAGTGAATTGTGGCATTTAGCTAAATGTTGGTACATCCCAATCAATTCTCAAGTTTTGGTCTTAACCACTTGCATAACTCTTCAGGCCTGATTCAGAAATTGGTGGATGGGGAACTCTGTTAAAACGTGCGGGATATCACGTCTGCCACATTACAAGAGCCACAGGCTAAAATTCACTCTGGTACAACGTACAGGAATTCTCCACAGTTGTGAAGGAATTTCCTCGCACTGCCAGGGATGCGCTCCGCAAACGAGCTATGCGTGACAATTTCAGATCTTTTTCTTTTCTTCTTGTCCAGCTCCCCAAACAGCAGGCACAACTTCCAGATGCCCCACAATTGGAGCAAGCACTCTAGGAAGAACAGAGCTCATACAGCAGAGTTCAGGGGGACTTCTTAACAGGAGGCCAGCTCTCCTCAGGCCCTTGGAGATCACTCCAAGTACGGGGACACAGCACACGGCAAAGTCCTTCCCCTCTCCTTGGCAGTAAAGTAACTGCAGGTCAGTCCACAAGCACACAGCAGGACAGTGCTTCCTCTTCAGTCTTCCAGTTTTTTCCTTGGCAGAGGTTCCTTCTTGATTCCAGGATGATCTAATTTCTTGGGATCAGGGTCGCAATATTTATACCCCAAAATCCTTTGTCCTCTGAGGGCAGAGGGGCCTTTGCCCAGTCCAAATAAGCTCTGGAGCACTCTGTTGACATGACTCATTCTTTTCTTTCACAGTGCAGGGCAGAAACATAATACGCCCCACAGGAGGTGGAGCCAGGATTGTGGAGGAAAAGCACAGCCCCGGGAGCACTTTGTTGACATGATTCCTTCTCTCCTTTCACAGTGCAGGGCAGAGACATCAAACGCAACACAGGGGGTGGAGCCAGCCCTGTGGGGGGCAGGCAAAGTCCTATTCAGGTCCCAGGTGCAACTTCCCCCTCCCATCTAGATGCAGATCTCTCTATTAACCACTGGGCGGACTCATACTGTCTCCTGGAATCCCCCAGCCCAGTCACTCAAACTCCAGACAAGGAATACACAACCTTGCAGTGGCAGGCTTGACTAGTTAGGCAAGAAAATACCTACTTTCTAAAACTGTTATTTTCAAACACTAAATGTTAAAACCAACTTAACTAAAATATGTCTTTTATCATTCTGAGTTCAGGCATACTAAACTCGAATTTCTACCATGTTCCCTGAGTCATTTAGGATTATAAAATGTAATAATCTAACTGCCCATTCTGGCCTATGGAGAACATCTAGACTTGCAATAGTGAAAAACGAAAATGGCTGTAATTCACTATTAGGACATGCCACACACACCAGGGCATGTCCTACCTTATACTTACAATGCACATTGCCCTTGGGCCTACCATAGGGGTGTCTGATATGAACAAAAGGGAAGGTTTAGGGACTGGCAAGTGGGTGCACTTACCAAGTCAACATGGCAGTACCAGACTGCACACAGGCTCTGCAATGGCATGCCTTAGACACATTTTACAAGGCTGCTTCTGTGGGTGGCACAAGCAGTGCTGCAAGCCCACCAGCAGCATTAGGATTTACAAGCCCTGAGCACACTCAGTGCACTGTACCCGGGTCTGACAATTAAACAAATAACGCCAATCATGGAATCAATAATCCATACATCAATTTAGAATAGGGAAAGCATATGCACTTTAGCACTGATCAGCAGTGGTAAAGTGCCCAGAGTCCTATTGCCAACAACCACAGGTCAGGAAAACAAGGGAGGAAGAATCTAAAAGTTTAGGGATAACCCTGCAAAAAGGGCCATTTCCAACACTGATCAAATGTATCTTGTATGTGTGCCTTATTCTTCAGAGTTTCCTTATTGTCCTTATTTAAATTGATCAAACATACTCGGTTACCAGGCCAGATCAATTTGATCCTCTGTGTTAGGAAGTGAAATCAAATGAATTGTGATTCCTGATCTGTCACATCAAATGTATTATTTTGTACTTTGAGAAAATACTTGTCATGCTGCAAAGCAAATTGCCTTGTTTAGAAGGATAATTGATTATAGCTAAAACTGAGCAAACGAGTACATGAATAGTTGATCCTATCTGATATCAAGGGGTCCGATTCACAAAAGTAATCTGAGACAAAATCCTATTTTATGACTTTCAGTAATCACAATAGTCATTTAGGAGTAGTAAAGTTAAGATTCCTAACTTTACTAATCATAATCTGAGACAAAATCCTGACTTTATGACTTTCTGCATTTAGGAGTAGTAAAGTTAGGATTCCATAACTTTACTACTCCTAAAAACCCTTTGATTGATGTAATTTAAGTGAGTCAATTGATTTCTTGAAATGCTGACCTCTTGCTGATCTCTCCATTGTTACTCTTTTTATGTGCTGTTTCACATTATATAATTTTATTCAGACTGTGTTTTATTGGAAAGCGAGTTTTCTCTACTCACTACATTGGCTCTTAAATTCTTGTAAGTGATTGATTAGTTCTTTTTTTTTTTTTTTAAAGATTTTATTTGGCAATTCACAAATGCAGACAAAAAACAATACTTTTTAGTCACCGAAAACAAATTTACAAAAAGAGAACAAAAACTACGAAACACAAAATGGAGAAAAGAGAGAAAGAAGAAAATAAAAAAAAACGAGAAAGAGAGCAAGATATTATTTACATAGGTGATTTCATTCTGGCTAGCATTTCTAGTATTTGCTCCAATTCTCAATTGGTTTCCAAATCTTAATACCACGTGCTTGAGCCCTCAACCCTTTACAGGCAAATATCGCTTTCTCTTGGTTATACATACCCAACAGTCTTGATAACCATATCTGAAAGTTGGGGGGATCTGTGTCTTTCCACCGTGCTGTTAATATAATACGAAAGACTGCTGACCCCAAAAAAAGCAGTGCTTCTTCTTCATTGGTATGTGATAGTGTATTATCATATCCCAAGATAAACAAGGAGGGGGATTCGGCGATTGGATGACTAAACACTTCTTGCCAGAAATCCATTATCATTTTTTTCAATAATACTAATTTTCCACACTCGTATAACATATGAATCAAATGTGCCGGGCAATTTCCACATCTAGGACATTCTGAATTAGCTCTTTTCCCCCAAGCGAAAAGTTTAGCGGGGGTGAAATATAGATCATATATGGTCTTATACAACTGTGCTTTTAAATTAGAAGACATAAACAGTTTTGTTGACAAAACCAATATCTTATCAATATCGACATTGGGATTATTTAATTTCCTTGACCAACCCTGCTCCACCACATCGACGTCATCAGATTGGCTGTCTATTAGTACATCATAAATCGTACCAATCCTAGTTGATGATCTTAATAGACAGTCAAGTAGAGGAACATTCTCCAGTGTAATATCTGCACACCTTAAGCCCAATATCGTGTTAATCTGAATGTACTTAAATACACTATTGCTATGAATAGAAAATTTAGATTGTAACTGTTGGAATCTTTGTCCAACAGGAGGGGACAGGAAGTCACCGAGAGTCGTGACTCCACATATTTCCCATTTCCTGGCAATTGTATCATATATAGCTGGTGGCAGTATGGTAGAGTGCCAAAGTGATGTATACTTATTGTATTTCGTAATATTCAGTTGTTTCCTAATTTTTTTCCAAATACCCCAAACGCTCAGTATAGTCTTAAATTTAACTTTTTTGTAGTATGAGGGCTCAAGCTGTTTTACTAAAAGGCCTCTTGCCTTATCCCCGATAACTAGTTCGAATATTGAGGGAATATAACTCTCACCTACTTCGTTTCTCAGCGATCTTATATAAAACAGTGGCTTCATCTGATATAGTAGAGCTGCAAGCATATAGTACCCTAAGTTAGGTATTGCGAGACCGCCTCTTATGACGGGGAGAGAAAGAAAACGGATAGATCTCCTTATCTTCCCGTATCCCCATATAAACTTACTCATCTGAGATTCGAGGATCTTAATGGTTTTGTCATCCACCAATAGCGGGATCGCACGGAACAAATAGAGAACCCTAGGTAGAGTGTTCATTTTAAGGAAGTTACTTCTTCCAATGATTGAGAGATGTATACCATCTATCCGCTTTAAATCTGTTGTTATTTTCTGTACTAGTGGATCATAGTTTATTTTAATAATCTCATCAATTTTAGAGGATATACGGACTCCCAGATATACCGCGCTATCTACTTTCCTAGGGTCTATAAATTGGGTATTTTGTGTACATATAACCATCGTTTTATCCGTATTTAAGGAATATCCCGAAACCTGACCAAAAGCATGAGTAATTCGTTCAATTTCCGTTATTGCCTCCTTGGGGTGTGATGTTACTACCGCCACGTCATCGGCATAGGCCAATACTTTAGTGTCGAATGGACCAAGAGTTATTGGTCGAATTGCCTCGGTGTTTAACAATTTTATAATGAGGGGATTTATATACAGTGCGAAGAGGATAGGGGAGCATGGGCACCCCTGCCTAGTCCCACTGGATATATCAAAAAGACTCGATTCCTGACCCATCGCCAAAACTCTGGCCCTAGGTGAGAAGTACATTGCTTTTAAAGATTTAATTAGACATGGTCCCATGTTATTATATTCTAGCACTGCCCACAAAAAAGCCCATGAAACCCGGTCAAAGGCCTTCTCGGCATCCAGGAGGACCACCGACATCCGGCCCCCCGTGACAGCCATGGCATCAAACAGGGCGATGACCCGTCTAGTATGGTCCGTAGTGTCCTTACCCGGAATGAAACCATGCTGCCACGGGGAGACCAGAGACTCGATCGTCCCCCTGAGCCGATTAGCCAGGATCTTAGAGTATAGCTTCGAGTCTGAATTGATCAGAGAGATCGGTCGATAGGATGATGGCAATTTGGGAGATTTATCTTTTTTTGGAAATACCACAATGTTCGTTTCCAACCATGATCTAGGAGGTTTACCACTAACTTGAACTCCAATAAATAGATCGAGGAGAATAGGAGTTATAATACTATCCAAAATTTTATAGAGCTCAAGGGGAATTTTGTCGGGACCTGCTGCCTTGCCCGAGGCCAGTTCTGCTAAGGCTAGTCTTACTTCACTCAGGGTTATATCCCTTTCTAGGTCTTGTTTAGTAGCCATATCTAACCCTGAGATACTTCCTGATTCAGCAGCCCATCCGGCCACTTCGTTTTGAATTGCTTTGAGGTCGAGAGAGTCCTCATTATTATACAGTTTCTTATAGAAATTCTTAAAAACTTCTAATATTGCTTCTGGTGTTGTATGTTCTTGTCCCTCGGACTCAATGCACACAATTGAATTAAGAGATTGTTTTTGTCGCGTACTGAGTGCTAGTTGCTTCCCTACCCTCTCTCCAGTTTCATAAATCTCATTGCGGTGGGATTGATACGTCTCAGCTGCCTTTTGAGTTAGTTTGCTATTTATCGCTGCCTTGAGGATCGTCATTTCTCTCAAAATTGAATCCCCCTCTCCATCCTTGCCACCCTGAGCAATTATAGCAGTATGCCTCTCTTCTTTCCTAGCTAAGTTTTGTAGTTGTATATCATTTAACATAGCAATTTCTCTTCTGTGCCTGGCGACGTAGCTAATTGTCTCCCCCCGTATCGATGCCTTAAAACAATCCCATACCGTATTTCTGGATGAGCTATATCTATTACAATCGAAAAATCCTTGAGCCCATACTTTAATATGATCAGTATATCCCCTATTAACAAGGAGTTTTCGATCGAATGTCCAGCTTGTCCGAGGTCTAGCCATATTATCTATATTTATATATAGTACTAACGGATTATGATCCGCTATGAGTTTCGGTAATTTACAAATTCTTGCCTGGCTAGCCCTGTTACTAGACAACCAGATGTAATCTATTCGGACATATTTTTTATGAGGACACGAGAAATATGTGTATCCTGGATCTTGTGGCTGTTTCAGATCCCATATGTCGGATAGACCTAAACTTTCCTTTAATTGAAAAAGAGCGCTATAAACTTTAGGCTTACGGCCAGTATATTTGTCACGGGATTGATTATAAGCGCATTCCATTTTCGGCAGGGAGATATTGAAATCACCACAAAAAATAAGTGCTTGGGGCCACGATGACAACTCTGTCTCGAGATCAAAAAATACAGAAGGATCGTCCTCATTTGGGGCATAAATAGAGCATATTGTAATCCCCTGCTTAAGCTCAACTATAACCCATCTGCCCAGTGAGTCAGCAGCTACGCGTTTTGGTTCACCCAAAAAAGGTTTAGCCAATATAGCAACCCCTCTAGTCCTTGAGGTATGAGAGGTACATCCCAACAATTTGAATCCAGGGACCCTTAATACTCCCCTTTCATCCCAAGGAATATGAGTCTCTTGAAGACATACAATATCGAACGCATTCTGTGTAATTATCCCACACATTTGCTCTCTTTTTGTCCTATCATTGAGGCCAGCCACATTCCAGGAGCAAAGTTTTATCCTAGCCATATTATGTTTTGTTTTTTCCCCCATTCCTGATCCACTATATTGTCAAACAAAGCTTTATTTTCCAAGTTAGAAATACAAATTTTTTTTCTGATTCTGCTTCTGCTTCTACATTCATGATTGCTTTTTTTAGATTTTTTCCCCCAGCTGCTCCCCCGCCCATTCCCACCCTCTGGCCCTTCCCTCCCCCCCACCCTCCAAAAACAAAGGCAATTAGACTCCATTAGAGTCTGTGGTGATGTGCGTGCGTTGTCACTCTGGTGCTCCCAGTCCAACAGTTAATACTTATTCATAAGGTCCTAATCCCATAAGTGAAAAGTGACCAGAAAGAATTTGTAAATGAAGAAGCAAAAATGCAGCGTGAGCAATCAAATATAAAAGGTTTTAGTCTCGTCTTTTCCACCTCATGGAAGGCTATCTAAATACTCTTTTGCCTGAACCTCTGAGGTAAAAAACTTAATCTGGGTACCATTAATCACTTTCAGCCTAGCAGGATTATTTAGGTATGCCTGGAGCTTCTTGTCTTGAAAAGGTTTTATGAGCTGGCGCAAGCGCCACCTTCGCTCAACTGTGGTGTGACAGAAGTCAGGGCGTACAAAATAGGTTATCTGCCCGCTAGTTTTTTTTGACTCTGGACGTGCTTTTTCCCATATTGCCTGTCTCAGCATGAAATTCCCGAAGTATACGAGTATAGCTCTCGGATATGCACCGGGTTTCGGGGCATTTCTCATGGTGAGAGGTACGCGATGTGCACGCTGGATCTCTAGGTCCCAATTCCAGGCTGACAGTTCTGGTAGGGAGTCCTGAAATAGTTTGACCAAAAAGGGGCGGGCGTCCGTTCCCTCCGCTCCTTCTGGAACACCTAGGACTCTCAGATTATTTCTGCGTAAGCGGTTTTCCATATCTTCGAGCTTCCACATCACATCAGTAAGCCCCTTCTCATGGTTGTCAATCTGTTCGCGATTTACAGCGATCTCGGATTCATTAGCGACCACCCTTGCTTCTACCTCAGTCATACGATCATTAAATGAAGTAATTTTCCTTGATAGTTTGCGGACCACTCCCTGAACTTTTCGTAGCTCCGCTTGTGCCTTCCGCCCATCTTGAGAAGTCTCTTCTCGATGTGCCGCAATAGCTAGCAGCACCGTCTCAATTGTAGGGGCGGATTTATCAGTCGCAGTTGGAGTCCCAAAATCTGGTTGTTGGGTCGCTAACGCAGCTGGCGGTGGTATACTACTTGTAGTTGCATAGTCCCATGTTAATTCGTCTGTGTCTTGTTGGCTCCTTCTGTGTCTATGTAAGATTTTTTGAGCAGTTTTCACAGCCTTAATGCTAGTTTCATCATCACTAGAGTCACCTAGATTTGAACCTGATGTCCAACCAAGCTCATCTGAGAAGGAATAGAAATCACTCGGATCCTTATCCTTATCTCTTTCCTTATCCATTTCCCAGTCTCTGTCCTTATCTGTATCATCTTCACCATCAGCTTCAATATCGCTCTGACTGTGTGATTCTGCTGGGAGAGCCACCCCTTGTTCCTCATGTTCCTCATGTTCCTCATGCCCCAAACGATCCAGATGTAGAGCAGCCTGAGATTTTGTCTGCCAGTTTGTTTGGGTGTCCGTAGGCTCAACTATAGCTGGAACTGGGTTTATAGGCTCCAGATTGCAAGTTCTAGGTTCAGCAGGAGTTTCAGTGACAATACTTATTCCGTTGTGCTGACTATCTGTTTGTACATTAGTCCCGGGAAGTATAACCAACCCAACATCCATATCCACTGGTATCACGCGTGAGTCTGATTGAGTTGATACAGCATTTGCCCCCCTAGAGATGTCATTCACACTCTCAGTAATTATAGATCCAGGTGTCAGCAAATTGGTTTGTATTAAAGAATCAGGCAGTTCATTTGAAACTGTATTATTTAAGGCATTTGCAGTTACCAATGCTTTTTTATTCATGCTGCTCGTTTTAACCTTGCATCCCATATTAGCATTGACACTGATATTGACATTGTCCTCGCTCACCGTTTTGTCCTGCGTGATTCCTCCTTCTGTCCCTGCTCGTCTGTGTGGAGCCCTTTCGTTTGTCATGGCACCAGCTGGTTCACACAGAGCAGTCTCTGTTACCGGCGTCTGAGGTCTGAGCTCTGCGCTTGACTGACTCTGCACAGCTTGCCCCGGAAGGAGCTTCCCTGGGGGTTTGCGGAGGAAGTCGGCGACAGAGGGAGTATTCTGCCCGCCTTTCCGAGCGGCGCCAGTAGCCGACTTGCCAGGCGTCTTCTCAAGGGCCCCCCCGGCTGCCGGACTCCTCACTCCGCCTCCACCTCCCCTAACCGAGGCCTCCATATTTTCGCGCTGAGCGAGTCGCGCTGCTCTCGCCTTTGCAGCAGCCGCTGCTGCACTCTTCGGCGCCATACCAACACCGCAATCGCGGTCACCCGGCACACTCGGCTCCGTAGGCTCCGGCGTCAAACCAGGCTGCGGGTCTGCATCTGATCCCACGGCGGAACACAGGTGGGTCAGGCAGAGGCTTCTGTGGTTACTGATATGCTGGAAGTAGTACTGTATGACAGCGAGTCCAAGTGCCTTAGCCAATATGGGGAGCTGGTTCCTTACTTGGCTCTTTACGTGCGTGCTCTGTTCTTTGTAGAGGGTGTCTGCAGTCATTATGCGTGGGGCATCTTGTGTTCCCCGACTGTGATTTAGCGTAAACCAAATACAGACCTTCAGCTTCCCTTAATGTCTTTAGGTTGTGGTCTATTCGGTATTTGGTATTTTTCGCTCAGGATCGCTTCATTTGCTTCAGTTTTCTACGCTCATTAGGGTCAAATTTCCTTCGAGTTGACCGAGAGCACTGAGTGACCTGCACTGCGGTCTCAGGCGGCCGCCATCTTGCCCAAAACCGTGATTGATTAGTTCTATAGATGTGAACATGAATGTTAGCAACACAAGCCTGGTTTTAACATTGTGGTTAAAACTTACTGAACTTTTGGCCTGTAATCCGCCATTTAAAGCACATTATATATTATTATAGTGAATTTCTTGGTTGGTCTTGCCATGTTTTTCTTTATGTTGGTTAAATATTGAGGCCTCAGAAACATTCAATAGACCATCCTTATTTCTAATACAGATTTACTGTGAGCGGTTTATCATCAAGATTAAGTTAAAGTCAACTGCTATGATGAAGGGTCTGTTTTTTATTTATTTGTAAGTAATTTAAATATTTAAATCTTTGAGCTTGGATCCAGATAGATATTAATGATTAGTATTTTCTTGAAATAGATCAGGCTTCTTTTTAGCTTTTTCACAGCCCTGAATGTCCATGGGGTATGAGTGACCTCTTCCCAACTTCAAGTTTAATTCTTTTTGAAACAAGAATTGCTGCAAATCCAGCTATTCTGCCTTTTGTTGATGTCCTGATTGCTGGCCTGCTAACACTTTGAAAACCTGGGAGGCCGATAGGTTCTGTGCTCCTGAATCCAGATAAATAATTAAGCTTGTTTCTTTGTATCGTAGGAGCTTCCCAACCAGATATATTCAATGAACAGACCTTGCGAGAGGAGATCTTATACAGTTTTCTAATGCCTTAATTCCTCAAATTCACTGCATAGTTAGGATGAAAATGCCCATAGATGATTCCTTACATAAACTTCCTTGTTTATGTGTAGAGTTGCAGGAAGCCAAACCAGTCTATAGGTTGTGTTGCTCTATTTTTATTTATTGTCTTGCACAGGCAAAGCCAACCTTTGAACATTATGATTAATATGTCTTCTTCAGAATTGTGTTGTTCTGGTCCTGATACAGCTCTCAACCCTGCTGACCATTCTACCACATTCAGCAGTTTCAAGGGGTTGTTGTATTAGACGTGTGAGATATCACGCTCTGGCTGAGATACTGATACACCCAACTCTGCAAATGACAGGGTGGCCTCCTCTTTAGTCGCACAAGTCAATTTTATGCATTCCTGCTTTTCATCAAAAAATGCTACACTAGTAAGAGAGACAGTCATTACTGAGTTTACTAGAAGGTAGCTTTTACAATTTTCAAACTATAACCTCTGCTTGAAATATCAAACGCTTCTTTTGTAGAACGCTTAGTCATTAAATAAATTGAAGTCCTGTTCATGAAGGATTTTGTAGCATGATTGTAGAGTTTGCCTGGAACATTGCATCCTTAAGATGCAAATTGCAGTTCATATTCTTTCTATATCCTATCATGTCTCTTGCTCGTTCATTTGCATCCTTGTTGACTTAATCTAGTATGACCTGATTTAGAATTTTCAGCCCGGAGGATCAATTTAAACACATCTGTGGTCTTTCAGACTCTCAATGTGTGTTTTGTAAATTATAACTGTTCCATGTTCTGACAGCTGTTCTAGTCTGTCCTCTACCAAAACTCCTTGGAGATGGATAAACGTTGGCTGTTCTCTAGGAGTTATTTTTGTATCTACTGCCTTCCTGGTTTAATTTCCATGAATTATCTTCTATATCATGATGAGAGACATTTCTATGCCTAGAAATATGGGAGTGTGCTACTTCCAGAGTCTCAATGAGCCAATTAAATGCAAGGTACTAGCCCTCTTTACCAATTTTTACATTGACGTTTGTTTCATACTTTTCATCCTCCCACCTTGCCGATGCTGCTGCAGCATAATCTCTGTTTAAATGTGTTTCTTGAGAGAAATGTTTGTCTTTTACCTTTATGTTTCCTTAGGAGCGTACATCACCTAGTTCCAGCCTATATCTGTCTCTGGCTACTGCTTCAGTCTTTATACTTTACGCATAGTTGTTAGCTTGAATCTGGAAGATGGACATTTAATACAGTTTTGCCTTGGTAGCTTAGTAAGTCTTATTTCTGTCCTTTTAAGTAACCCAGTGCCTTCAAACAGCAAGAATGTTGCATATTTTTTGATATCTTAATACCTTTTACATTGACAATGATCCAAAACACAGGCCTGTGTCCAAAGCAGTAGCCTATCTCAAACATTCCAAAAGTATTAAATAATAATAAGTGAACTGAAGTCCATTCCAGTGTGTATAATCGCACGAATATTTTCCCTTTCAACTAGAACAACACCTGAGCATCAAAATCCCCACCAAAGATTAATCTACTACCCTCTGCTATTGGTTAATTAACAGATGAATATTGGCACCAAAGCTCATCAATCCAGATTGACATTTATGGACTCAATCACACCAAATCTAAATCCTCCTTTACGCTTATAGGTTCATGCAGCTGGTGGTATTAAAGTAACTGTTATAGTGTGAACAGGTAGACAGATACTGAACCCTCTGCATGCTCCCTCCTAACTCTTACCATCCATGTTAAGAAATGTTGTTATTGATAAGGGATGAATGGTAGATTGATATACTGCTACAGCTCTCATTCTGCCTGACTAATAAGTGAATTGGTCTACTTCAACTTCCTTCTAAAATCATGAAGCAAATGTAGTTCTTCAGCTTAGCTCAGAGGTGCATATAATACTTTGTTGTCTAACTAACTCAGTGTGTACCTTCTCTTTGTTCTTGGCCTCCCTGGACCACTATGAATTGTTGATGGCCATCGGATTCAGCCCTTTTCCTTCTAATTGTTAATCTGTATATGAATTCTAATCACTAACTATTCTGTATCTCAATTTTTTATTTTGTAGATAACATCCAGATCCACGATTACAATAGAAAAGTGGATGTGTCACAGCTAGTTTAAATCAGGGAAAAATTGTTAACTTTTTCTACCACTATAGTAAGAATGCTCTTAGGCAATATTTCTGCAGAATATCATATTATTTATGCAATTCTGCAATTTTATCTTTTAAGCTTCACAGCTTTTGCCAAACGTGTGAAACCTGCAAAGTTGTGGACAAAAACCTCTTAAAATTTGCTGAGATACAACATCACAACTTTATATACCAGAAAACAAAGCTCTGCATCAAGGCTCCTTTTTAAAATCTGGAATCTCTGTTATCGTCTCTGCCCCAACATATCTACATTGCTCACTCATGACAAAAACATATTCAATTTTCAAATCTCAGCAAATTCCTAGAATGTTTAAAAAATTGATTCACTTCTTAACCATACACCTTTTAAGACCACCCACTTCAATGCACAGCTTCTTTCATGAGTTTTATATTATTTTAATTAGCACTTCACTTGCCATTTTGAAGGGAGACTAGAGGCGTAGGGATCGATTCACAAACATACATCTATGAGTGGAATTTTCCATATGTAATGAATTATGTATATGGCTTAGTGTAAATATCTACCTAAATGCAATTTAGAAACTCTGTTGGAGATTCACTCCTAGTAGTAGGAGTACAAATCCCTATTCTATGCTATGAGTGAGTGAGGACACATACAACTCAAAATATACTAGTGAAGTACTGCAATCATGAATTTGCATATTATCTACATAAATATAAAATGAGAAACCCAATAGTCATATGTTTGATTGTTGGCATTTAGATCTTTTTCTCTGACCCTTTCCTACCTGGGAAATTGTTGTATAATTTCTCGAGTAAAGGGATGGAATAAATCCCCTTTCAGTATGACTCAGTGTCTTCTGCCATTTGGATAATATTGTGAAAGAAATGTAGCTGGTGGATTTTCAGTTGCCTTCATACTCTAAATAAAGCTCTTAGGGCCATATGTATCAAGGCCAAATGGTTTCGCAAACGCCGAAATTCGCAGAATTTCGGCGTTTGCAAACCCATTTTCGCAAAATGGTATGTATCAAACAATTTGGGTGCAAAATAAGGAATCGCAAAATTTGCCATTCCTTATTTTGCGATTGCATTTAAGGAATCGCAAATTTTGTGATTCCTTAAGTGCAATGTAGAAAAAATGAAGAAAAAATTCCAAAATGCCCTTAAGGAATCGCAAATTACCACCAACTTCTAGTTGGTAGTAAGTTGCGAATTCTTTTAAAAAAGCATTTTTTTGAAAATCCAATGGTGCCATGTGACGCTTATGCATGCCCTTAGGGCATGTATGTGCACCATATGCGCACACATGTCATTTTCAGGGGTGCAGCAGGGTGTTTTAGAGACACCCCTGCACCCTTGAAATTCTTCTCAATTTGCGATTAGCAGATTGCGAATCGCAAAATTCCCATTCCCTCCTATGGGCCTCCTTGCCCATAGTAATGAATGGGAAAGCATTCCTTAATTGCGAATTCGCAATTAAGGAATATTAGGAAATCTCTAAAAAAATGCGATTTTCTTGATACATACCAACTTGCGATTCTGAAATAGCGATTTCTTAAAAATCGCTATTACAGAATCGCAAATTGGTACCTTGATACATATGGCCCTTAGACATCAAACAAAAGGTATGTGTTCTGCTTAACGTTAAAGTGATGAAGAAATGCTATGAGTGATTTCCAAGAAAACATATTAAAATAAATAAAAAAGTGAAACCAAAACAGGGCTTGGCAATGTATCTTTATCATGGCAGCAGTTGCCGGAAGCTGATGTGTGCATCACAATGGTCTTTACTATGTACTTCAAAAGTCTTTAATTTTGATCACTCTGGAACACAAAGAAGGATACCCTTTATTGAGTGGTTGAAACAGTATGTGGATATGACTGTGGCTATCCATATATAACCATCCATGTATGCAACTTAAATTGGAATGCTATTCTAAGAACTCCTTATGAGCTTCCCCCACATTTCCATACATGTAACTAATATTGAACCTTACTGTACATCTCTCATAAGATGCTTGGTTTTTAATATTCAACTAACAAGAACAAGCTTCAGTCATCATTCAGTCTAAAATTAAACTGTACAGCAGGGAACTGCAGTATAAAGCTACAATAAAGCAAAGAATGGTAGTATGAGTGCATCAAAATATATGCATGTTTCATAGAAACCTTTTACTTTTATAGGGTTCAGTCTGTGTCTCTTTTGTGCACATGTAGAGTGCACTCTTATAGACACAACAAATACTCACTTAACAGGCAGCAATATTGCATTTTACTTGAGCCATGTGAGTCTAGGAAAACCTGAAACCTGTGAGTATAGTAAAGGAGACCACATGGATTCATATCCATGTTGGTTCATTAGCACCATTGCTCTAGATATGCAAAGCTGTGTAGCAGTACAACAATGGATGTATTGCAATCTCTATCCATAATGTTTTAACTTCCTTGTTTTTTTTCAATATCCTCACTCCGATTAACACATGATCTAAACTCAGGATCAACACAGGATCACTGCCTGAGCAGCAAATGGGCATTCTCTTTGATAAGCGACAGATGTCCCAAATTAAATACCTCAATGTTATGTTATGTTATGTTAATAAGGCATTTGTTAAGCGCACTATCACCGATTAGTTTCTTGGCGCTGAGGTCAACAGTAACATGAACGTGGATAAGGGGTGAAGAGTTTATTGAAATGCTTGTCTGTAGAGCCAGGTCTTCAAGGCTTTCCGGAAAGAAAGGAGGTCTTGGCAATTCCGGATCTCAAGAGGGAAGGTGTTCCACAAGCAGGGGGCAAGTGTTGCAAACTTATGACCTCCAGAGCGCTTGAGTTTGAAAGGGAGCATCTGGAGGAGGCCCTGGTGGAGTGAGCGGAGGTTGCGAGATGGTACGTATCTGGTGAGTAATTGGTCAATGAATTTAGGGCTTTTGCAGTACAAGGATTTAAAGATCATACATCCTGTTTTAAATGCACAGCGTTGGGTGACAGGAAGCCAGTGCAGTTTCTTGAGTCGGGAAGTAGCTGCATGCCACCTCGATTGATTCAAAATCAACCTCGCGGCATAGTTCTGTACCATCTGGAGACGTTTAGATAGGTATTTGGGGAGACCTAGATAAATGGAATTCGCGTAGTCCAGCTGGGACAGAACAGTGGCGATCACGACCTGGGTGATTGCCTCCGACGTGAGTAGACGCCGGACCTTCCGAATTATTTTTAACTGGAAAAAGCATTTGGAGACCACCTGGCCCACTTGTCCTTTTAATGAGAGATCGCAGTCCACGGTGACCCCAAGTGTTTTAGCCGATGGTGAAGGTGATGGGGCTTGACCTAGATCCGATGGCCAGTAGTGGGGGCTCCAGTGCTTGGTGCTGTCCCCAGTAAGGACCAACTCAGTTTTTCCTGGGTTCAGTTTCAGTTGGTTTTGGTCCATCCACGATTTGATGAACCTCATGGTTGACTGGAAATGCAGGATGGAGTTTTCAGTATTGTCGATAGTGAAGAGTAGCTGTAAATCAACAGCATAGTTGAAAACCCTCACCTGTTTGTCTCTAAGGGTCTGGGTCAGAGGGAGTATGTATAGATTGAATAGGTGGGGTGACAGGGAGGAACCCTGTGGCACTCCACATGTAATGGACTGTTTGGCGCCAGCTAGGTCTCCAAGGCGTACTGCTTGAGTGCGGTTCTCCAAGAAGGACCTCAGCCAGCAGGCTGCCGTGTCCCGTATGCCGGCCTGTCCGACACGATCGACCAAGATGTTATGATCGACCGTGTCGAACGTGGCCGACAGGTCCAGGAGCACCAAAGCCTGGGGGGAGCGTCTGTCAGCGCTGTCCCGCAGCGTGTCCAGGACTGTGGTTACTACTGCCTCTGTTGAGTGTGCCGGCCGGAATCCAGCCTGGTGGGGGTCAAAGCAGGCAGACTCCTCAAGGAAATTAGAGAGGCATTTAGCCACGTGGGCCTCCAGGACTTTTGCCAAATAGGGCAATAAGGAAATGGGCCGGTAGTTAGCCTTACAAGCTGGGTCAGCCCCGGGTTTTTTCAAGAGCGGTATGACCGTAGCTTCTTTAAACGCTGAAGGAACTATGCCGGAAGTCAGGGAGTCATTCAAGAGTATAAGAGCGGGGGCCGGATGGATGGAGAAGCACTCTTTCAGGATGTGGGTGGGCAGCTGTCCGAGCGGGCACCGGATTTAACTCTTGTCAGTAGTTCCAGAAACTGGTCCTGGGTTATGGACGAGAAACTACTAAAGGTGCCAGGACTCGTGTTGATTGCCATACCGGTAGTGATAGGAATCATAGGTTGGGGAATGCTAGCTTTAATGTCTGCTATTTTGTCTCTAAAGTAGGTGTTAAGTGAGTTACAGAGAGACTGGGTGGGAGTTATCTTGGGGCGGACATTGTCCAAATTCGTCAATTTATTAAGGATAGAAAAAATATTCTTAGATCTATTTGAAGGTTCTAGGATTCGGGAAGAGAAATAAGCCGCCTTTGCAGCGGAGATGGCATTCATGTACTCCTTTCTGGCCCTTGTGTAATTGATTTTTAGCTCAGGGTCGTATTCACGGAGCCATTGGCGTTCTAACTGCCGCAGAGCCGATTTCCTGGATTTTAAGTCAGAGGAGAACCATCTATTGGCATCAGCTCGCCGTGCCAGTCTGCTTTTTTGTAAGGGGCATGAAGATCGCTAGCCGCTTGTAGCCAGCCTGTGAGAATGGATACTGAAGAGTTTATATCACTATGAAGGAGGGGAGTGGTGTTAGCTAGTGACTGTAGAAATGCAATTTTATCCATTGCATTCCAATTCCTAGCTAGCCCGCATTCGGCTGGCGCGGTAGTCCTAGCGGGGACGAAACATAATTTGAATTTGAGGATTAGGTGGTCTGACCAGAGACATGGCAGGATTGTTGGGGTTTGTTACACCGGTGGTGTTAGTCCACACCTGGTCTAGGATATGACCCTTGCAGTGGGTAGGGGAGAGCACTAATTGAGTAAAGTTTAAGTTGGACATGAGGTCAGTCAATTCGGCCGATTGAGGGCCCTCCAAGGGATCATTAAACCAGTAGTTTAGGTCACCTACTAGGAAGATCCTGGCATGGTCGAGTGCTAAATTAGCAACTTGATCGCTCAGGGCCATAGCGAACGATGGCATCGAGTTGGGAGGTCTATACAAGAGGACACATGATATCATCGTGTGGGAGGTGGCAATTTTTAACAGTTGATTGTCTGTGTTAACTAACGTGAGGCAGGTCAGAGTGGTGACATCCAGGTTTGAGCGGATAATTGACGCAACTCCTCCACCCCCTTTCCCCGTGACACGGTCTGCATGGATAATGTAGTAGTTAGGTGGAAAAGCTGCTATTATATCGGGGCGGAATCAGGAGTTAACCACGTTTCCGTAAGTAGGAGAATGTCCGGTTTCTTCATATCCAGCAGAAGGAAAATGTCCATATGGTGTTTTACTAGGGAACGGGTATTTAGATAAAGAATAGTAAGCGAGTGGGGAAGTGGCTCAAACTGTACCTGGTTGTTTGCAGGGGTTGTCAGATGACATCCCTGGCTCAGAATGCCATACTTGCAGAGCCGACTGAGTATCTCCATCGGTAAGTGGCCCTGTGCATCGTTATTGAACTCTATAAGGTCGGCCCTGGGGTAGTGGATAGGACGGGCGGCATAGTCTGCCCCTAGTCCCGGCTGGTCGCGGACGGGCGCAGACGGGCTTGTCTTTGGCACGTCTTCGATGCGCCGTCGACGCGCCCGCTGCGCTTGTCCGCTGCGCTTCCTGGGAGGGGGGTTCATTTTGTGGACGTAGAGGTGGGAGGGGCCGAGCACTGTGCCGCTCGCCTGCTCCTCACCTAAGATGGTGGCTTACGCTCTAGACCCCGGCAGCGCCTAATCTTCTGCAATGGGGCGAGCAGGATTAGTGGGGCGGGAACAGAAGAAGTTAAAATATATGCCCAGAGTGAACGATCAGTAAGTTTAAAATACAATACACAAGTACACAATTACACTTTTTAAAAAGTAAATATTTTAAAAAGCAGTTCATCAGCTCACTCGCACAGCAGTCCCGGCTTCCGCCTCAGGACCTCAACATCCGCGTGCACACTGTCATTCCACAAGGCTTACATGTTTTATAAAAGTGGACTGTCTTGAATTGTACCATGTCAAACAAAACTTCATTTAAGAACAAGGTTAGTCAGTAGATTTGGCAGGTAAATTTCTCACATACCTCATTGCTCAATGCCACTTTTACATATGGAATATTATTAGGTTCAGAATAAAAATTCACAATGAATTTGACATTTTCATGCATTTCATTCAATTGATGCGCAAATGAAAGCAAATTGAAATTAGTAAGATTTTTACTCCCCCCCTTTCTTTGACAATAGTCTCACCAGTTCCCAGTCTGACTCCTGAGGAGACTCTATTACTCAACTCATAGTAGTTGAAATGTGTAGGCACCACCAAGCAGGGGTATTAGGCTAAAGGCCCCATAGGTGCTAACAATCATGACTACCAGTAAGTTGCCTAGCGTACATTGATAATACTGCCATCACTTCCTGTAGACTAATAATACTAACCTGTACAGACTAATCATACAAGAGGCATTGACCATAACGTTTCTGTTACCTTTGGAACGGGAAAAGCATTCCATTATTCATTTAACTTTTCTACATTACCTTGCTTGCGCTCACTTTGATTGATGACACAACACTAGCACTACACACTATGCTTTTGTATGCAGCTTGTCTGTTGCAACAAATACATTCTTTCTTGTTTACTCTGAATTGTTCTTATGTTTAAATATGCTCTGTTAAACAATTTTGTTAAAACTGTTTTGGGGAAGTAATACAATAAATAATTTGTGATGATCAAATGATTAATTACCTTAATCACTTCTTGAACTTTCCAAATACAGATTTTTTTTTTTACACCCACCTTTAGTGACAATCACGTTAGGTGCTTTCCTTGGTTTACCAACAGTAAGTGGCCGAATTTCTCATGATTAAAAAGACCCATGTCTACCCTTCTAGGGACCCGTGATAATCTTACTGAGCATCGGATGATAACATTCAATTTCAATGTCTGTCACTGAAATCAGATCATGTACAATATATGCTCCATATTTGCACCTAAATCTTTAAGGCTAAATAATTACATGTGATGGACTTCTGCAAAAGCTGTTCTCATCCTCAGTTAATCATGATTGGTGCAGTTTGCCATTTGAGCTGAATGGTGCAATAATATATTGTCCTTTCTCCTCTCATGGCACTATTAAAAACCATCCTAGGTTAGCAGAGAACGAAGGGGCATATTACCAAGCAGTAGCGATAACTATCGCTATTGCTTGGTTAGAGACAAAAATTTACCGCTGAGCTGCGGCGATTTTTACCGCAAATAAACCTTGGTATTACCAAGGTTTAAAGCAAATACGATAAAAATCGCCGCAAAGCATGAATATCGCTGAAAAGTCAGCGATATTCATGCATTTCCGAGCTAATGCTCTTAGCCATGTTATCCACCTCCCATTGGATAACATGGCTAAGAACTGCTCAGGGCAGGTGTTAGCTTTTGGAGATATTTGCACTTAGCGCGAATATCTCCAAAAGTTGGTAATAGGAGATAGCAATGTTAGCGACTCTTTTCAGTCGCTAACATCTTGGCACGCCCACTTTGCATGTCATTAGTGATAAATATCACTGACATGCAAAGTGGGGCCCAAGATGGTCGCTATCTCCTACAAGCTGTCGCTAACTGGTGTTAGCGACAGCTAGGTAATAGGGAGATCATTTTATCTCCGCTTTCTTGGCTTTTAAAGCCAAAAAAGCGGAGATAAACCCCCTTGATAATATGCCCCAAAATTCACTAGCACTGAGGTATTGTTTGTTGGTTTATGTCAAATGGTTTTCTAATGAGTTAGCAGTTTCCTCTGGAACTTTGCCCAAATCGCTTACGGGAGCAATTTATTGTAATGTACTTTATTGTTCATATTTCATAGCACATGAACACCCAATGACATATATAGATGTGCTTTACAGTAAAACATAATGTGACACAAGGATTTTCATAATTTATAATTTGCTGAAACTATGCTTAGGATAGGGGACATGAAATCAAGTTATGGAATAAGGGGCTGAGAAAGAGTGAGGGAAGGGAGAGGAAGGGGAGAGAGAGCGAGTAGAAACGAAGACTTGCAGACGTAGCACTATATAACTAGAAGGGAGAGGTTAATAAAAAAGAATACTAGAGAGGGGAGAATAGTAGGGACGAGGAACTAGACACAATAAGGAAGGCAAAGTAAGAGTGAGGGTAACAGTTTAACATGCCTTCAATAGCTAATTTCACACTGAAGCTTTATTTTTAAACTCAAAAGAGAGGAATTGATTAAATGTCTTCGGAAAGACCCTATTTTAATAATTAAATAATTCATATTTAGAAATATAGTACCCTCACTTATGCAGTAGACAGTGTACAAAATCTTACAACAAATGAATCCTTTGTAATCATCATTTAGAACTGTTCTCTTTATACAATGCTGACAACTGTGAAACACCTGAATCCTATTCTGTGAGTCTCCATATTCAACAAATACCTAAGTATGCACCATTAGGACCAAATCACACTGCCTCAGTCCCCCTATCATATAGCAGGTTTTATTTTGACACATTTTACTTCAGTAGTCATTACATCACTAATTACATTAAGATTGCATTTAGATTGTACCACATTACATCTGGAGAACCTTTCTTTGCAGGTAAGGTGGGGTATCAATACAATAACCTTTCAGTCTTGGAGTGCTGCATATATTATGTACAAAAGGAAGGAGGCAACTCTGGGCAGTTCCTAAGTTTAGGTGGAGAGCAGCTCCTTTGTATAGTGCACACTACAACACCACCAACAGTAGACATCTTTTTAAGCATAGGATTAGCACAGTGCTATCCATGCTGAGCTAGAAAGTGACAAAGCCTTTTGCCATTTTTACATTAAAGTCTTCAAGCACAGGATGGGGGGGCGTGGCTGGGTGCTGACCAAGACAGCGCTGTTGAGCTAACTGCCATCACTCCCATTCCACTGATCATAATGGACCGTAGCGACTCCAAGGGGATTCCCTGGACTCCCGAAAGCCAAGGGAGTGCTGGCATGTGAAAACTTGAGGTGGTGCAGTAGTGAGGGTGCATCAGCAGAACTGGGTGGCACCACAACCAACATGGTGCCTGCGCCAGGTAGAGCATGATGAAGAGTATAAGGTGCCGGGATAGGCTGCGCCCTGTGGGGGCAAGTGAGTGCATCCTGCCTCACCCAAGTGATAATGAGCGAGGGGTGCAACTGGTAGCCCCCAGGAGCCAGATAGGGCATGCCCGTTACAGGCTGTTTCAACATAATAAGGTGGACGGTGACGAGCTGTTACCTGCCCTGGGCACTGCAGAGGGGAGGTCACTAAGCAAGCAAAGTGAGGCCAGATGAAATCCCTGCTGAGGACATCTGGAGAGAATTGGTCATCCAGTGGGTGCCACAGTGATCTGCAAGGGGAGGAAGAGGTTGGACGCCCTCTCTTCCAGGTGCTGAGGGGACACTGCAACATAATAGGCATTGTCCCTGCCCTTCCCTTTGTCCCCATCTGTTGGGTGAGGCTGCTGTCACTGTGGAGCCTGGGGAACTGGGGGCTGCTGAGTCAGGCGGCGTGACCCCAGAACATTCATGTAATACACACTAATTGTGAGAGATCTCCAAGTTGGGAAGCACATGGGGCAGGGGGCACCCCGACCCACATGGGTGCTTCCTCGCCCATGACACATCTGAGGGGAGGTCACCTCGCACACCAGACCCCTCGAAAAGACAAGCTAGATCCTCAATGTTGTAAAAGCATCTTGTGAAGCACTCAAGTGCATGATTGACAATGTATCAGTGGACCTGGGGATCCTCCGAGATAATCATTGTAAGTTGACTGATAAAGACGATAAGCGTAAAAAAGATGAAATTGCAGAGGTCCATCAGATTGTGAGTGGCCTGAAGGACTCAGTAGCAGATTTGACCCGATGAGTGGCACTGTTGGATTGCAGACTACAGGCTACTAAGGGGCAAAGCAGGAAAACTATATTAGGGTGGATGATTTACCCAAATAAGTGAGAGGTGCAGAGATGGTTGCTTACTTGGAGGTGTGGCTAAAGGCAGAGTTGACCCCACTAGGATTGACACATTTCTTTGCACTAAAGAAAGCACCCAGGGTTCTGGCAAGGCAGCCCCACTCCCCGCCTAATGGTGGTGAGCTTTCTGCACTTCTTTGACAGGTAACTCATACAGCAAAGGGTTTGCACGGCAGGATGACACCACATGGGAAAGCCTAGGTTGCCATGATGCCTGATTACACAATGACTGTCCAGCATCAGTGGGTCTCCCTCCTCGTGGTTTAGAAAGAGCTACTGGAGGCTGGTATTTGATATATGCTCCTCTTTCCTGAACTGCTGAAAGTCATGGTTGATAGTAAAGATATTTTCTTTGATGAACTGGTGGATGCTTCGGATTGGTTTGCGGATTACAAAACTGGGACTGCCCAGGGCAGTGATCTGGGTCTGCCGCCATCAAAACCCCAATGCCAAAGTAGATGGGATGTGGCCAGAGCAGGGCTACCCTCGGGATCTCAAACAGAGAATTAGAAAACAAATATTAGGCACAGCCTCCTCTTTTCATACACTACTGAGATACTACTCTGCTGGGGTTCGAAATAACTCTACCTCGGAGTGCCCAGACTCAGATACCACTAAAGCCTCATTAATGCTAGGGCCTCAAATAATGCCTGAGCTACCTCTGAACGCCTGCTGTGCACCTGATGCCCCCCCCCCCTTGCATATGATCCTTCCTCCGAGAGCCCGGACCTAAGGGGTACTGAAAGACCGGTGAAACCCTGTAAACACTCCATAATTATGAGACAAGAGGGAAGCAATGACTGTCTTCCTGAAAGGAATTTGGAGGCAAAAGCATTCTCCACGTAGCTGTTGCAGCGGCTACCTCTGGCAATCCCCTACTGATTATATGATTCTGGTGTTTTTATCCAAAGTCTTGGACAGTTGACTGTTGCCAATGATGAGTGGGTGTTCTGATTTACTGTTTTGTGTATTATGTCTAGAAGAATTTCTTGTGGTTTGCGAGTACTTGACGCTGGGCTCTAGATGCCCTGAAGCAGGAGCTGGAGTGGGTTTCTAGGGGGGAGGGAATGGAGGTGTTCCTTTGGCATGAACAGAGATGAGGGGATGGAGATAATATGCTCACTGATATCAGCAAGAGGTGTAATCAGCTATGCAGATGATTCTCCATTGCTTTTTCACCTGGACATTACAGCTTCCAAAATGTTTCAAAATACACTGAGAGTTATTGCAAGCTGGATGGCAAATAACTCGAATGAAGTTAAATGCAGACAAAACTGAAATAGTTGTGTTGAATAACATAACCATAACCATAAGTGAACTTTATCCTGCACCAACTCCGACAACATCTGCTAAGAGCTTATGGGTTGTGATTGATAGCACTCTTGCATTATACCACCAGGTGAGGTCATTAGTGTCTAAATGTTCTATTATACTGAGAATGGTGAGAAAAATGGTACCCCTGATATCTGTAGAGGTGAGAAAATGAATAGTGACAGCAGTAGTTACACTGAAGCTCAACTATTCTAATTGTGTCAATCCAGGACCTCCATAGGTTGCCCCGCACACACTTTAAGTAATTCAAAACGAAGTTGCAAGGCTGATCTTTTCTACCTTGACACACTCTTGCCACATCCCTATTAATAAAACTACATTGGCTCCCTATGAAGGAACAAATTCAATTTGAAGTATGTTGCATGTTGTTTAAAACCATTGTCTGGCACAGCACCCAAATTTGGGACAGAAAGAATTAAGAAATCTGCTCCTTTGTAAAACTTGAGATCAACAAAGGCAAATTGCTTGATTTTTGCAAGGTTTTGCAAAGCAAGATCAGGGAGTTACTCACTCATGGGTCCCACCACTGAAATGCACTACTAGATTCAATGAGGCAGGAGAAGGACCTTAGGACTGTTCATAAATTGTAAAAACTTTACCTTTGAAATAGGCCTATGATATAAATGAAAACCCTGTTGTCTCTCTTAATAATGCATTGTTGTAAGTGCCAAGAAACCATTGGTGAACATGCCCTCTATAAATAGTAATAACATTACATAACATAAAATATTGATTAAAGCAATGAAATATTCCTTCTTCACCTGGAATGTTCCTGAAATGAAGGGACGTAGAGGTGGGACTTCTTCAGTAGACACACCTAGTGGGGGGAACAGGCTGTCCTGCTGCTGTGGAAAAGTAGTGGGTGACTCTACGCCATGGGCTATGTCTCATCCCCCATAGGGCACTGAACTTGGTGGGGCCTGGCATTTCCTTCAATGTCAAGACAGCCCATGTAGACAAGAAGGCTCACTAAGTTTTCCTGACAGGGAGAATTAACAGGCAGCCTTTAATATTGGTAGCATCTATGCCCCAAATGTGGGCGAGACGCAGTTCTTCACCACATTGACAGGCATCCTTTCACAGGACTGTCATAGTCCATCATTGTTGGGGGCAACTTTAATTGCATCCCTCTTGACAGGTCAATCCCACTGCTCACAGACTCATCGATGGTTTGGTTGGCACAAGCCTTCGCGGAATGGCTGGTACACTGGTACTTACAGGATGTGTGGAGAATGGGCAATGCTGGACAGAGGGATATTTTTTGCGACTTGCCAGTTTTTGACCTGTATGTACACGTAGACAGGCCTGTTTTCTCCCCAGAGGTAGCCGCACACTTTCCAATCACAGCCCCTTGACAACGGGCTTGCCCTGGGTAGATTCACATCTCCTATCACCACTTGGCTTCTCCTGTCAAATTATTTACATGAAACAACTTTCAGAGACTCCATGGAGACCATGATTGGAGAATCTATTGGCACACAGCAACACACAATAATGTCAAATGGGGACACATTCAGGGTGGTGGTTAGGGTCTATTACCCTAGTCATTCGATTGGGGTTCAGAAGAGTAGTACTGACTGCACTGGAATACAGTATCCCTAGGTTTGAGAGGGAATCTCTTGCTATCCACCGGACCTCCCGGTCCTGCAGGTGGAGTGGGTACAGTGTGCAACATGTATGGCTGTGTCTTGAACAGATGAATATATCTGCCCACTGCCCACACTGAAGGAGGGCTGGAGGGCAGACAGCTCTCCTGGCTGGTCCGACATGAGGATAGGGGATTCCCAATCACCCAGGTAGTGGATTCAGGGGGGAACTGTAGTGTGCACCCAGCATTCCATCCATGAAGTCTTCATGCAATACTATAGAATTGTGTGTGGAACAAGAGCCCAAACCAGAGGAAACACCTCTTCGGTGGCGCACGACCAAGATGGGCGCACGCCTGTGAGGCTAAATCCACACGTTATTCCTGCTGACAGTGCCCGCTGTGGCTTTTGTAGCTGGGGGCTCCTCTCCAGTGATGAAATCTGAGCTTGCGGACACTGCTGGAGGCTCCTGGATAATTTGAGGATCTTCACCTGGAGCGCAAGCTGTACCTGACGGAAGTCCCAGGCGGCCGGAGCTGGTAGGCGAGCGGCGGGAATCCCATGTGGTGGCTGGGCCTCAAATGTCATCCACTGAAGTGTGTCCCGCCAGCTGCCGCTGCCTTCATGATGTTGCGGCATGGCTTCCGCATCACTTGTCCAGGGCTTCCCCGTGGTGACGCCGAGATTCTTCACACGAAGGGCAGAGGAGGAGGACACGCCACTCTGCCTGCTTGCTGGACTACTGTGCAGCCTGAGTGACTCCGAGACCCACGGCGCTGCACAAAATGGTACGTCCTTTTGCCCGACACCGTCCGTGCTCTCACCCATATGCGTACACCTGAGCTATCCTCCACCATCCATTGCACAGTTCCCTATGCCCACATGCTTCTTACCTTTGCCCAACCTGCCACAGCTGCAGCTTTGCGAGACCCTTCTCCGCGCCTCCAGCACACGCTCATAACACTCCAGCTTGTCCTGCTAGAGGCTGCAGTACCGCCACGCATCATCTGCATAGACAACGATTGCCTGAGGCAGCACAGCGCGCCACTGTGGTTGCTGTCCCCCTGTTGATTCCTTAGTGGGGGGATGCACCAGTGGAGACGCTAGTTTAGACATTTGGTATTTGTCTGCATCAATTGTCAGAGCCCCCCCCGCAGCAGTACCCTTTCTGTATTCCACATCGACCACTGGCTGTAGGGGTGGGGTATTGTGGGCACTCTGCACACCACATCATCTGTGCTACAGTACTCCAAGGACTCTTTCACTACTGGACTAAACCTTGCCCAAATCCTTACCTTGAAGCTGCTATAGGGGCTGAACAGCTTTGCTATCTGGCACATCCTATGGTCTTGAACAGGCAGACCATAAAGAAGCGACAACTCCCCAGGTGGTCCATCCTTATGTACTTGTAGAGTGCCGTAATCTCTCTGAGAGACCTTACCTTGGTGTAAATCGTTGCGCCAATTCCCATTTCGATCCTCTCCTGGGGTTACCTCTCTGACATCTCGCACAATTGTCAACATGAGGATACCTGATGCCTGTCAGTCCAAGTTCCCCATCGATACTAAGAAGGTGGCCACACACTCCAGCTCCGAGGACCCAGAGGCGCCTACAGACGAGCGGGCATTGGCTCCCACTTACCCCGGTTGATGAAGTTAAAGCTTTCCTGCTGGCCATGCAGCACAGCCTCACAGACCTTTCCAACCAGATGGATTCCATGAATAACTGCATGGAATACATAGTTTTAAAGGTGGAGAAGCACGTGAGCAACTTAAGGAAGCGGAGAAGCGAATCTCCGACAACGAAGATGCCATGACTCATGTGACACAAATCGCTCAAATGGGCAAACTCCTTAAGGCAGAGGTCTTCAAACTTTAGTCGGCCGAGCCCCCCAATCTATACCTTTTTACATGTCGAGCCGCTCCACCGCCACTACCACCTGACAAAAAAGTTCTGGAAGCTGGTACTCTGCATCATTGATGGCCATTCCCTCCTGTAGATCCCAGGTTGTATAGGGCAAATAATATTAAATAAGTTAAGAGTGTTTAGTTAACTTAATTTTCGTAGTGCATGTGCTTATTCTAAAGTTCAAATGAAAAGTCTCCAAGAAAAAAATGTGCACAAAAAATTGCATTGGTGCTTTATTTTTCGCATAAAACACAAAATGTAGGATAGATTAGCAAAAATACTCCCAAAACACAGGTGTGGGAGTGCATGTTTTTCTCAACAGAGACAATGTGTGGATGGATTCTTGCTTCTGCCATCCTTAGGTTGTGCTCCACTTCCAGTCTTGAGCAGTGCCTGGAAACGGGAGTGCGCACAACATTTTACAATATCTTTTTTGTAATTTTATATAGGGCGAACATGTCCTAAAGTTATTTGAACGCTTTACAGGGGGAAACACCCATCACAACGCAACTATTACAATGACCTACCATTACAACAAAACTATTACAACGCTACATCCATTACAACGCATGCTATTACAACGCATGCCATTACATCCCAGATGCTATTACAACGCATACCATTACAACGTAAGTATGGGTAATTAATTAATATTACATTTTTTATTTTATTTTAATTAATTATTTTAATATTAATTCTTTTATTTTAATTAATTAAATTAATATTTTAAATTATTATTAATTATTTAAAAGAATAAAAATATTAATTAAAATTATTTTAATTTAGTCATTTTAACCCCTACACTATCCAACACTTATCCTACTATTACACCCCCCTGGAGCTAGAATAGTAATTTTAACCCCTACACTATCCAACACTTACCCTACAATTACACCCCCCTGGTGTTAGAATAGTAATGTTAACCCCTACACTAGCCAACACTTACCCTACTATTACACCCCCCTGGAGTTAAAATAGTAATTTTAACCCCTACACTATCCAACACTTAACCTACTATTACACCCCCCTGGAGTTAGAATTGTAATTTTAACCCCTTAATTAAAATAAAGATTATTAACAAAAATGTATTCAATTATTTTAAAAAAAATATTAATATTTAATTATTATAAATAAAATTAAATTAAATACTTACCCATACTTACGTTGTAATGGTATGCGTTGTAATAGCATCTGGGATGTGATGGCATGCGTTGTAATAGCATGCGTTGTAATGGATGTAGCGTTGTAATAGTTTTGTTCTAATGGTAGGTCGTTGTGATTGCATGCGTTGTAACGTCATACATCCCTTTACAGGAGCATCTTTTACATTACACAAGCACACATTATTTTTTTGTAAGCACAGGGAGACTAAGGGCCAGACGTAGGTAATCTCAATTTACCTATTCTTAAATACCGAATCCTACCGATTCAGTATTTAAGAATAGGTAAATGGGATGTAGATAATTTTTCGTTAATATTTACCGAATCGTTAAGTTTCGGTAATTACCAAATTGGTATTTACCGATTCGGTAATTGCCATTCATTCCTATGGGCCAGGAGGCCCATAGGAATGAATGGCAATTACCGAATCAGTAAATACCGATTCGGTAAAAGGGGGAAAACATTGAAGGGTGGCAGGGTGTCACTTTGACACCCTGTTGCACCCCTCAATTGTGTATGGGTGCACATGTGGCACACATACATGCCCTAAGGGTATGTATGTCTGCCACATCGCACTGTTGGAAAAGCAAAAAAAATGCTTTTTCAAAGGTTTTCATTATTTACCACCAACTTGTAGTTTGTGGTAAATAACGAATCCTTAACTCGGGAATGCAGCAACTTGAGTGCTCCCTACATCCTGGATTCGGTAATTTACCGAATCGGTATGTTAAGAATTTTGTATTTTACCGAATCCTTAAATTACCGATTCAGTAAAATACTGAATCCTAAAAAAATGCCACCTACATCTAAAAAGCCCTATACCGGTCGGTAACGGCTGAATTTCGGTAATTTTGGCCGTTACCACCAGTATTGGGCGACCTACATCTGGCCCTAATTGATTTGCCCATAATCACAGGATGTTGAGCAGACATCCAGAATTGAACCTGGCTTCCCAGCTCTACAGTCATCAGCTCCGGCTGTTGTGCCACATCCTTTCCCCTAAACAAGATATCAGAAAAAGAAGTTCCACAAAACATGCTTTCTGACACAATTGAAAAATCCATGATTATGTGGAGTATGGCCAGGTGTTACCATGTCAGTAGGAGGCCAGCCGCAGTTTTCCAAGAAGGCATAGGGGACATTTACATCTTACACATGTGATATAAGTGATTCAAGAGGATATATACATCTTTATTCTCTAGCAGCATCAAGAGTCAATTTGTTAGCATAGTTGGCTTATATAGACAATCGCCTTCCAAAGCTTCAGAAATAGCTGCACAAGAAAACATTTAAATTTGGTCTACGAAAGACGCGAGGACAGATGGTAGCCACACTTCACAATATTTGTTATATTTGACTTGTGGACTCAGCTTTAGGGATTGGAACATGTGACTTTAATCGAGGTCAAATTCATTTTTCGTAAGTTACTGGTAAATTAAGGGGTTTTACCAAGGATCACCTGATGTTGAGCTGAACCCCAGAACCTATGGCACTAATGCCAAATCCACTCCTCCTTGAAATATCCAACGTTCCCACTAGTATTGGGGCAAATGGGAAAGGAGCGAGGCTTTAAAAAAATAATACAAAAAGCTCTTCACTCTTACCTACCAGAGAATTGAATCTTCAGGAAGGATGTAACTGCTGTACACTCCTTGCAGTGAAACATACTTCCGACGTGGGAAGCAACATAGGGGGCAACTAGACAGAACTTCGGGGGGGCTAAGATTCCCAGCCAGGGCTGGCCCTAACACTGATCGCACACGTGAGAAGGACAGGTGAGTGAAGTGTTGCATGACCCGGGTGAATAGGGTGCTCGTTGTTACTGCAGGGTGAGGTACAGGGTGAACACGTGTGAATGCAGAGTGAGGTACAGGGTAAACAGTGCAAGAGTATTGTGAGTGCAGAGTGATCACTGTGAGTGCAGAGTGTGTGGTGTGCTCATGTGACCGCAGGGTAAGAGGAGGGAGAACGGTGTAAGTTCATGGTGAGTGGCATGAGTGCATTGTGGTCAGTGTGGGTACATTGGGATCGCTGTGAGTGCAGGGTGAGTGTGAAAGTGAAGGACGAGAATGAGGAGTGAGTTGTCTGAATGCAGGGTGCATTCCCAGACACAGTTGAAGTTACTCAGCATGTTATTGAGGCTTGGCATAGGGTTTCAGATATAAGTTAAACTATTGCTTTTATTGCATTATTCAAGGTCCAGGGATCGATGGTGAAGGAAATAAATATTGTGCTCATCCTCCAATAAACTTAAAGTCTTGAGATTAGGGTTGCCAGCTCATTATATTGATGTCCCAGAAGGTGCATAAGTAAGCAGTCCCCTAAAGCCTATTTTCAGCACTGATCTGTGCACACTTAGAACAGCAAAAATACATTGAAAGCATTTTTAATTGTGCTCTAAGGCTGCCTGAATGATATATGACTTATTATTAAATGGAACAAAGATTGAAACATCAATTTACAAAGGAATACGTAATATTTTATTTATAACCCTATTTAGTGTCAAGACAAGGCGTTTGCAGGCTCTTTAAAAAGCACATGGCTGGCATTTTTATTTTGGTAACCCTACTGTATATTCCTTTTCATGAAATGCTTTCTCACATTAAGGCATTAAAAAGTAAAAGGTAAGGAATAGGCAGAGTGGGGGCACAGGGGGTACTGGAACCAGAAAACCAACAGCCTACAAGGTATGTAAATATGCATATGGGGGCAGATTTACAAGCCCTTTGCGCCACTTTTGCGTCACATTTTCCATGTTATAAGTGATGCAAAAGTGGTGCAAGGGGCTTGTAAATAAGCCCCATGTTTTTTAACAGGCGCACAACGCCCATGGGCGCAAAAGGCTTCAGCATGCTTCCCCCCTCCACCCCTACTCGTCGTGTGTGTCAGCCCAGGCTGAGACAGCTTCCCAGGCACACACACAGACAGTTTTGGAGCTGCCAGCCACACCTTGAGTACTTCACAGGTCTTTAAAAGACCATTAACGCATTAATGAGGCATTGTTATTTTCCTCCCTTTCTTAGAGCCCTTGCATCTCCCCAAAATTGTCGTGCCTCTGGCCTTTAAAGACCTGTGACTCTTGACACTCTCAGCCGAGCCCCCAGCAGCCGGAGCTGCAGCAGCCCAGGCTGAGAAGCACGTCTCACGCCTGGAAGCAACAATGTGGGGTGAAGTGCATGCCCCCCTAAAGGGATGCGGGCCCTCCCCAGGAGGTGCGCCCCACAGTTTGAAGATCTATGCTTTAAAGTAATTGCAGCAAAAAAACGAAGATTTGGAGGCGGGAAGTAGGTGCAACAACATCCGCGTCATCGGAATCCCTGAGAGCACTGCCACTGGGAGCATGGAGGACTTCATTGAGCGACTACTGCGCACCTCCTTTGGCATGGAAGCCTTCTCCACTCAACTGATTGTGGAATGCGCACACTGTTCCCTAGGCCCCAGACCTCCCCCAGGAGGGAGTCCGCACCCGATAGTTGCCCCTCTCCTCAACTATCGTGACCGTGACACCACTCTGCAATTGGCCAGAGACAAGAAAAATCTGGACTTTGAACGTAACGAGTTCACCATATATCTGGACTTCACGGCTGCTGTTCAGGAGGCGAGACGCAAATTCCTGCAGGCTAAGCAAAAACTTTGAAGGCGCAAATCGAATATGAATTATTATATCCTGCTCACATGCCAGTTACATACCAAGGCAAACAACATTTATTAATCAACGGCCAGCAGGTTGATGACTTTCTTAGCACTGCCATCCAGAGAATCGCAGGAGCGCCTCTCAAGATCTCCATCGCTTAGCGCTGATTGATAGTTGGACTCACCCACTTTCTCCTTCTTGTTGCTCCAGTAGTACTGCATTGCTGATGCCTCTGGACTTTCTTTTTGGCCCTCTGATTTGCACTTGGTGAACATTGGCCTACTGGCGGAGAGCGTTGGCTCCTCTTAATGTTCTCAATTCCGTTTTAAATTCTGCTCCCACACAGATGTCTGAACTTGTTGATCTCTTCTCTATCGACAGATAAGTGATACAGAACTTATAGATCTGTTTTTTGCTATCAAGCACTTTCTCTTGCTGCTCCTCTTTTTTAACAAACTAGACTGTGTCAAGCACCCCTCCTTCCTCTTATTTCCCTCTACCAATGGGCTTCACAGCTTTGGGATTGAGGAGGATACTGTTGCACACCAGTGTCCCCCACACAGCTGTTCCTCTGCTTTCTATTGTATAACGTTTTCCAGTTAGAAATGTCTAAGTTTTGTCCAGTTCTGGGTAGGGATCATGATGCCGGCACAATTGGGGTGCTGTTGTTTGCGGGGGCGATGGGACTTATTTGAGCTGATTTTTCATTGCATTCTTTTCTCCACAGGTAGACTTAGAACTCCATACTCAGAGGTACACCCTGCTGTTCAGGAGGTGAGAAGCAAATTCCTGCCGGCTAAGCAAAAACTTCATAATGTGCAAATCGAATATGCATTATTATATCCCGCCCGCCTGCGAGTTACATACCAAGGCAATCAACATTTCTTTATCAACAGGCAGCAGGTCGGTGACTTTCTTCGCACTGCCATCCAGAGAATCGCAGTAGCGCCTCTCAAGATCTCCATCGCTTAGTGCTGATTGATAGTTGGACTCACCCACTTTCTCCTTCTTGTTGCTCCAGTAGTACTGCATTGCTGATGCCTCTGGACATTCTTGTTGGCCATCTGATTTGCACTTGGTGAAAACTGGCCTACTGGCAGAGAGCATTGGCTCCTCTTAATTTTCTCAATTTCATTTTAAATTCTGCTCCCACACAGATGTCTGAACTTGTTGATCTATTCTTATTGACAGATAAGTGATACGGAACTTAAATATATGTTTTTTTGCTAGTGAGCTCTTTCTCTTGCTGCTCCTCTTTGTTAGCAAACTAGACTGTGTCAAGCACACCCCTTCCTCTTATTTCCCCCTGCCTTTGGGGAATGGGCAGTACAAAAGGGGGTGGTGATGGACGGAGCATCCGAATCAATCAAACATTCACACCCAGTCAAAAGATCTGGGTTTAATCCATCACCGTTCTTTAGCCCACTCTGCCACCCCAGTTCAGACATGGCTATATGCAAATCAGTCTGACCCTGTGTCTTATGGGAACAGTGCAGCCGTAACTGCCAAGCTATGTCTTCCCTGGACTGGAAACAAGCTTCCGAGGACCGGTTTCTGGCATTCCAGCCGTCTTCAGACCGGCTTGCTTGAATCCAGTGGCAAAGTCAGCAAGGGACTCACGTCTGAGCATACCTTGCCACACTTATGGCGGCCAAAAGCGGTACAAAAGGGGGTGGTGATGGACGGAGCATCTGAATCAATCAAACACTCACATCCAGTCAAAAGATCAGGATTTAATCCATCACCGTTCTTTAGCCAACTCTGCCACCCCAGTTCAGACATGGCTATATGCAAATCAGTCTGACCCTGTGCCTCATGGGAACAGTCCAGCCCGAACTGCCAAGCCATGTCTTCCCTGGACCGGAAACAAGCTTCCGAGGACCGGTTTCTGGCATTCCAGCCGTCTTCAGCCCGGCTTGCTTGAATCCAGTGGCAAAGTGAGCAAGGGACTCACGTCTGAGCATACCCTGCCACACTTATGGCGGCCAAAAGCGGTACAAAAGGGGGTGGTGATGGACGGAGCATCTGAATCAATCAAACACTCACACCCAGTCAAAAGATCTGGATTTAATCCATCACCGTTCTTTAGCCCACTCTGCCACCCCAGTTCAGACATGGCTATATGCAAATCAGTCTGACCCTGTGCCTCATGGGAATAGTCCAGCCGGAACTGCAAGCCATTTCTTCCCTGGACCGGAAACAAGCTTCCGAGGACCGGTTTCTGGCATTCCAGCCGTCTTCAGCCCAGCTTGCTTGAATCCAGTGGCAAAGTGAGTAAGGGACTCACGTCTGAGCATACCCTGCCACACTTATGGCGGCCTAAAGTGGTACAAAAGGGGTGGTGATGGACGTAGCATCTGAATCAATCAAACACTCACACCCAGTCAAAAGATCTGGGTTTAATCCATCACCGTTCTTTAGCCCACTCTGCCACCCCAGTTCAGACATGGCTATATGCAAATCGGTCTGACCCTGTGCCTCATGGGAACAGTCCAGCCCAAACTGCCAAGCCATGTCTTCCATGGACCGGAAACAAGCTTCCGAGGACCGGTTTCTGGCATTCCAGCCGTCTTGAGACCGGCTTGCTTGAATCCAGTGGCAAAGTGAGCAAGGGACTCACGTCTGAGCATACCCTGCCACATTTATGGTGGCCAAAAGCGGTACAAAAGGGGGTGGTGATGGACGGAGCATCTGAATCAATCAAACACTCACACCCAGTCAAAAGATCTGGGTTTAATCCATCACCGTTCTTTAGCCCACTCTGCCACCCCAGTTCAGACATGGCTATATGCAAATCAGTCTGACCCTGTGCCTCATGGGAACAGTCCAGCCAGAACTGCCAAGCCATGTCTTCCCTGGACCGGAAACAAGCTTCCGAGGACCAGTTTCTGGCATTCCAGCTTTCTTCAGCCCGGCTTGCTTGAATCCAGTGGCAAAGTGAGCAAGGGACTCACGTCTGAGCATACCCTGCCACACTTATGGCGGCCAAAAGCGGTACAAAAAAGGGTGGGGACAGACGGAGCATCTGAATCAATCAAACACTCACACCCAGTCAAAAGATCTGGGTTTAATCCATCACCTTTCTTTAGCCCACTCTGCCACCCCAGTTCAGACATGGCTATATGCAAATCAGTCTGACCCTGTGCCTCATGGGAACAGTTCAGCCCGAACTGCCAAGCCATGTCTTCCCTGGTTCGGAAACAAGCTTCTGAGGACCGGTTTCTGGCATTCCAGCCGTCTTCAGCTCAGCTTGCTTGAATCCAGTGGCAAAGTGAGCAAGGGACTCACGTCTGAGCATACCCTGCCACACTTATGGTGGCCAAAAGCAGTACAAAAAATGGGGTAGTGATGGACGGAGCATCTGAATCAATCAAACACTCACACCCCAGTTCAGACATGGCTATATGCAAATCAGTCTGACCCTGTGCCTCATGGGAACAGTCCAGCCCGAACTGCCAAGCCATGTCTTCCCTGGACCGGAAACAAGCTTCCGAGGGGAATGGGATTCACAGCTTTGGGATTGGGGAGGATACTGTGGCACACCAGTGTCCCCCACATGGGTGTTCCCCTGGTTTCTATTGTATAAGTGTTTCCACTTAGAAATGTCTAAGTTTTGTTCAGTTCTGGTTAGGGATCATGATGCCGGCACAATTGGGGTGCTATTGAGGGCGGGCGGGATGGGACTTATTTGAGCTGATTTTTCATTGCATTCTTTTATCCACAGGTAGACTTAGAACTCCAAACTCAGAGGGACACCCTCTCAATTTTCATAATCTTTCTCAGAGCATGCAGGGACATTATATTATCACCATGCATACACACACTGTGGCACTACAAATAAATCTCCTCACTTGGAATGTCAAAGGCATGCAGGACCCCCGGAAATGCAGACAAATACTTGCATATTTGGATAGGCATCATTTACACATTGATACAGGAGTCTCATCTAGCCCCTGCTCGTATTCCCGCTTTTGCTAGTCAGTGGGCTGCTATATGTCTATTCTCCTCTTACTCCACTTTCTCCAAAGGTACTGTGATCCTTTTAAGAAAGACTACCCCCTTCATACAGGGTGGATCACAGCATGACTCTCTTGGGAGGAGCTGCATGCTGTGGGGCACACTAGGTACCCAATCAGTCACATTGTTGTGCTCTTATGGGCCGAACATAGATGACCCTGACTACTTTACAACACTTTGGGGGCGTTTACTTCACATTGGCTCCCCACATGTCATATTGGGGGGGGATTTCAACACGGCGCTCCATCCAGTTTTGGACAAGTCCAACCCCCTGCCTACATACTACACTAAAACACGGGGAGTGCTGGCAGATATGTTCACTGCTCATGGCCTCATGGATGTATGGCAACAAGTCTATCCCGATAGTAGCGAGGGCACTCATTACACAGCAGCGCACTCATCTTAGGCTTGCCTAGATTACTGGGTGGTCTCCCGAGGGGTAGTGCTGTGGGTTACTCAAGTCGCTCACCTAGCCAGGGTGTACTCTGATAATGCCCCAGTTCTTATGATGGTTGCTCCACTTAATTCGATTGCGCCCCCAGGTTTTGGAGATTGATGCCAGAGGCCCTCCTCAACACCGTTTTCCGATCTGAACTGAGCACAGAAATCACAGATTTTTTCCAACGAAACAGATTCGGTCATATGGATGGGCTTGGTCTGGGAAGTCTTTAAGGTTATGATCAAGGGGACTTAGATCGCTAAAAGCTTCGGAGTCCTACGTGATCTCCGTCGCAACTTACACACACTAGAGGGCGACCTTAAACAATTAGAGAGATCTTTGGGAGGACACCTCTGGACAGCGTCTAGCAACATTCAGAGACAAACTCTCTGATTACAAACAAACCGCTGACCAGGAAGCGCGCTTTAGAGGGAAGTACTTCATGGCGCGCAAATATGGTGAGGGTGAACGCCCGGGCAGAGCATTAGCGCAAGAAATCTGGTTACCCAAGTTCTCCAAATTTGGGACATTGCAGGCATACGTCACAGGGACAGCATGGGTATTCTAAAGGTCTTTACCGATTTCTATGCTGATTTATATAGTACTCGTAGGGCCTTGCCCCCGGACTTTACACCATATCTACAAGATGTAACCCTTGGCTGGCTGGGAGATTCACAGACGGAGCTCCTTGCCGCGCCCCTTGAAAATGACGAGATACGGGAGGCACTCATGCAAATGAAGTCCAGGAAAGCCCCAGGCTCTGACGGTCTACCCATTGATTTTTATAAAACATACCTTGACCAGCTTCCCCCTAAATTCAAACAGGTTTTTAGCGAAGCGCAGGAGATGGGATATCTCCATCCATTTTTACAGGGAAGCTTTGATTTCCTCACTCTTAAAACCCTGTAAGCCTGCAGATAATTGCGACTCATATTGTCCCCTGTCCCTCATAAATACGGATGCTAAAATCCTTGCCAAAATACTGGCCAATCTTCTCAGCCTACTCATGGAGGAACTAGTCCTCCCAGATCAGGCAGGATTTATACCCGGTAGGGCAACATCACATAATTTGCGCACGCTCTTCGCAATCTTGCAGTATGTTGACCCTCAATTACCTTTTGCTGCAGTTTTTTTTCGGATGCCACAAAGGCCTTTAATTCCATCGAGTAGGACTACCTATTCATTATCCTTCAAAATATTGGGAAAGCCTTTGGGATTTCTTTTGTGGGTTTGTCTATTGTACTCGGGTCCTGTAGCTAGAGTTCTCATCAATGGTACTCGACAAGGCTGCCCGCTTTCTCCCTTGCTCTTTGCCCTTGCCGTTGTACCTCTTGCAACCATGACAAAGCACTCTGTTGCTTCCTCAGGCCAATTATTATATCCCTTTATGCCGACGACATTACCTTATACATCCGAGATCCTCACCTCAACCTTAATCCACTACTCCGTGAATTTGTATGCTTTGGAGGGCTCTCTGGAATCCATATTAATTGGACGAAGTCCCAATTTCTTCCCCTTACCGCGTCTGTCGTGACGTTTACACTGGCCTTCCGAATCCAGTGGTGCACCGATGAGGTGAAATACCTGGAAATATTTGTCAGCACTGACCGTGAAGAGCTGATGCAGCTCAACTATGGGCGCACCGTGGAAGAGCTCAAAGACAAAGTGACATGATGGATCGCTCTCCCCCTTTCTCTCGCAGGCAGCATTTCCCTTATCAAAATGGTTATCCTCCCCAAACTTCTTTATCTCTTTTTAAACATTCCGTACGACCCAGGTAGGCATTTCTTTTCTGCACTCCGATCAGAGTTTATACGTCTCACCTGGGGAGGTAAGCATCCTCGACTTCAATGGGACACGCTTACAAGCCATATTCCCAGGGTGGGTTTGATGTACCCAACTTCGAATTATATTAGATATGCGTGCAAGCCCACTATGCGCATTTCGGCTTTCACCCCCCCAAATATATGCCACAGGTGGCTGCTGAGCACTGGCTATCTTATCCCATACAGATTGAGGGCGCCACACTGACTGCCACCCGGCCACGAATGACCGACCACTCGCCGATCACTTGCACAGTAAAGGCATAGAAAAACATCGCTATACGCTCCCAGGCCCCAATGTTATACTCACTATTTCTCCCTCTAGTTTACCACCCAAGATGCAGGTCCTGAGGGAGGGTGTTTTAAAAAAAACTAAATCTAAGCATGGGATTACGCCCTAGGTGGATCTCTATCGCAGCCGTACGTTTTATACATCACAACAACTCTTTTCCAAACATCCGCCCTCTCTTATGGATACCTTTCTTTATATCCGACTGAGACAGTGTTTCAAAGAACACACCCTCATATCCACTTAAGCCTCCAGAGGTTGCCCCATTGCTCATGAAACTTCACACTGATGATGTGTCACACTTAGTCTCCTCATTATGCCATAGCCTCTGTCTCCTCAAGTCCAACAAAAAACGCTTCTTGAGATAAATGGGACGCCGAGATGGGACAAGTCGTCACAGATGGGCAATGGACTTACTGATGCAAACAGATGGAACAGAGCACGTCCAGTAGCCGTCTCCGCATCCTCCATTTTAAACTTCTACATCGCACTAACTATATCCCAGCTAAAGTGTACAGATACAAACTACGTGATAACGACAGGTGCAATCAATATGGTACTGTGGGGGCAGATTTCCTGCACCTTGCCTGGGATTGCAGAACTGTGCAAGACTATTGGGGCCAGGTCCATGCAGCCCTAGAACAAATGACATTGTTGCAACTCCTGTTTTCTCCCTTACTTGCCTTGTTAGGATACACTGAAAACTTGCTGTGGCGCATAGGAAATTTGTCTCATTCACCCTTCTCCTGGCTAAACGGCGAATAGCATGTAGGTGGGGTCGGGGCAGAGCACCCAAATTTAAGGACTGGATTAATGACATGGTATTCTGGCAGGAGCAAACATATATGTTTGCCGAGCACCTTCCTCTTACCTCCCAACCCACGATATCTGGGGTCCCTTTACAACATACTTGCTCTCTCACCTGATTGGCGACATCAACACTACCCAAGCCAGTCACACCGCAGACAGTTGAACCATGCTTGCTTACTCATCTCTGTTGCTTGTACTTTATTAGCCTTGGCTGCAACTTCTGTCAGTACATTCATGGCTCCTCGAGATAGTGGTGTCCTCTTGTGTGCAGGCCCTAACTTATGGATCACTGTATTGCCTATCTATTGTATGTCCTTTTCTGTTATTGTATTGTTCTTAATCTCATCCTTTCTAATATTTTTTCTTCTTGTATCTACCTATAATTTGCATATGCTCTATTGTGTGTACCTGTTCTTGAAATATAAATAAAATATTTTTTAAAACTACTGACACCTTCCTTAATAAAGCAAGATTACAAATGCTGTCTGGCACGCACTGGGTGCCCCTATCTCGGAACCTGAAATTAGAGGGGCCGTGAAAAACCTAGTATGAGGTAATACCAGCAGAATTTTATCAGACCTCGGTAGCGTTCCTGGTACTGAATGTAGCAGAAAAGTATGTTGAGGTGATGGACTGTGGGCTCCTAACCAGTGAGGTATTTATTGTCTCCGTCTCTAAGTCTGTGGGAGATGCTGTGGATGTGGCCGCCGACTGAATGCTCTCAATGCTAAATTTGGATCACAAAATCTTTAGTAAGATACTTGTGAATACACTACAGACCCATTTGCACACAGGGTGCATGACGATCAAAATGGGTTTATCCTACATAGGGACACCTCCTATAATAGATGGTGCCTTCATCATATTCTTGATGACACTACTTCAACGCTTCACCATGAGACAGTTATCTTATATGTCGAAACCCAAAAAGTATTGGAGACACTCAAGTGGGGCTACCTAAGGGAAGTCATGCAGAGGATGTCCGTTAACTAAAACTCGCCCCTTCTCCATGCACAACCTATACTCCTGCATATTACTGAATTTAGACCATGTGAAATCACTCAATATTAACACTCATAACATCTCAAATTAAACGATTTGCCTGAAAGCACTGCTTGGTACAGTGGTGAGTTATAGTTAATGAAGTGTGGCGAGTGAGGTGAGAAGACAGTGTATGGATGTGCATGAGTTATCTGAGTTTTAAAGTGGTGCATGAGTATAAATGTAAGTTAGAAGTATGACATATAACCTTGTAAGCAGTTCTTAAATGATAAATTAAAGATATAGCTATAACAGTAGAATCTCTAATGTTTGTGTAGTTTAAGTTGGGTTTGTATACCAAACATAAAGACTATAACGTATCTTTGACCTTTGGTTTTATATATATATATATCTATATCTATCTATCTATCTATCTATCTATCTATCTATCTATCTATCTATCTATCTATCTATCTATCTATCTATATATATATATATATATATATATATATATATATATATATATATATATATATATATATATGTATATATATATATTACTCTCCAACTGGTAATACAGCAGCGCCTCTGCCTCTTTTCCCAGCGCACAAACAACAATAATCGTCCGGAGTCAGGCTTGACAAATAACTTCTTTTATTTTGTCATTAAGGTGCAGGGTGCAGGAATCATCAAACAGACGCGTTTCGGGCGCGGACGCCCTTGCTCACTGTCAGCGAGATGGTGGACATGGTAGCCATTAAATAATAAGCACAAATAATCAAAAAGCGCGCCAGTTCCCACACAATAATTAACATAGACAGAGGACTAATGACTTAAAACCTAATGAGAGGTAACTTCCATAGCGGCCATTTATAAGTGGTGAAACATATGTTGTTCACTCTTGTGTGCACAAAACCAATACCAATTATAATCACGTCAGTGCAAATAGTATCATACTCAATCAATATTGATGTAAACATTAGACACATGTGCAAATACGCAAATTAATGTGCAAATATGCAAGTTTGTAAAGTGCCACGTGCAAATACGTAATGCCTAAACAGACATTAATTATATGTATAAATATGCATTTTTATAAAGGTGCAAAGTGCCATGTAAACTTTATAACTGTGCAAATACGCAATTAAAATGCTATCACATTGATGGTAAATATTGCTTTGACCATATATAATCAAAAAAATCTCTTTTGGCGTTTTAATGCACTACTAGGCCAACTATGTATTCTATAAAAGTTTTGCAAAACTATCTCATACCCATAGCTAATCTCATGTAGTCTATGTTGTTTAACACGTGCCTCTGTAAGTTTTATAGAACGAAGATGCAATTTTGTGCCTGGGGAACTAGCGCACAACTTGCCATGGTTAATTGAATGTCCATCAGATAACAAATTGTAAACATAAAATAACGGTGTGGAAGGAATGTGAATGGGTATAAACCATGATGGTGCCAAATGAAACTTAACCTAATTTAATTGAACGTGTACCAGTGCTAATATTACATATGAAATTAAATAGAATTCTTGCCTTGCTCTAAACAATAAGCGACAAAATGGAACTTGACTACTGCCTCAATTTTGCATAAAAGTCGGCCACTAATGCCGCTCTCGTCCTGGCCAAGGAACAGCGAGGCCGCATTTACGATGTGGGCGATAAGGCCGGGAACTTGTTGGCTTGGCTAGACAGAAGGGAGATGGCCAGCCGTGTGGTACCCGAACTCGTCGGGGACGACGGTGTGGTCCTTACGGATCCTAGCGCTATCGTTGACTCATTCGCTGGCTACTTTCAGGGGGTCTATGAGTCTGCCTCTGATTTTTCGGAGGCGGACTCATCGGCCTTCCTCTCGGATATTGACCTTCCCTGCCTCTCCGAGGAAGAGAGAGAGGACCTGGATAGAGACATCACCGCCGAGGAGATCGACCTTGCGATCCGCTCCCTAAGGACCGGGAAGGCCTCCGGGCCGAATGGCATACCGGTGGAGCTATACAAAATCCGTTCAGACGCGATCTCCTCGCACCTCCGTAGAATGTTCTTGGAGTCCTTTGAGAGAGGCTCTCTCCCCCTGGATCAACGACTAGCTACCATTGTGGTCATCCACAAGGAGGGTAAACCACGGGACGTCTGTCGATCGTACCGTCCTATCTCTCTCCTTAACGTGGAGCCCAAGGTCCTCGCCAAGCTGCTTGCCAACCGCTTGATTGGCGTCATTAGCGACCTCGTGCACCCCGACCAGTCGGGATTCATCCCCCACCGAAACACTGCCCTTAACCTGCGTCGCCTCCATGGTGTCATGGCCAGGGCCCACACTCTCGAGGAGCCGGCTGTCCTGGCGTCCCTTGACGCCACTATGGCCTTCGACTCGCTCGAATGGCCGTACCTCTGGGCAGTGCTGACCAAACTCGGGTTCGGGCCTGTCTTTGTGAGCTGGGTGAAGCTTTTGTATGCGGACCCGATGGCCAATGTCACGGTCAACGGTCGCCTCTCGGCGCCATTTCCTCTACGTCGGGGCACTAGACAGGGTTGTCCCCTGTCCCCCCTTTTGTTTGCCTTGGCCCTTGAACCACTTGCAGCCTTATTGCGTGCGCATCCTGACCTGCGAGGCATTACATGGGCCCCTGGCTTTGAAGACAGGGTCTCCCTGTATGCCGATGATATACTGCTTTATCTGACTTCCCCCTGCAGGTCCCTTATTGTGGCCTGTGATGTTATCAGACTTTTTGGGCGTTACTCTGGCCTGATTATCAACTGGGCCAAGTCCTCCCTATATGTCCTCAAGGGGGATACCCCGCGTCTCCCCAGAGGCTGCGGTATTCAGATTGCCACGCGCGGCTTCAAGTACCTGGGCATTTATATTTCTGGTAATCCCAAGCTGAGGCATGACAACAACCTGCTTCCTCCACTTCAGCGGTTACGGCGTGATGTTGACAGCTGGCGTAAACTGCCGCTCTCCCTCCTTGGCCGTGCCGCTCTATTCAAGATGATGGCCCTGCCCAGGTTCCTATACGCGCTTCAAAACGCTCAGGACCCGGTCCCGGCGCGCTACTTTCGTGATCTTGAAGGCCTTCTCCGTACCCTCCTCTGGGAGGGTCGACCCCGCGTTGCCTTTCACAAACTCACACTCCCCTGGTATGATGGGGGCATCGCCCTCCCAGATGTGCGCCGTTACTATTGGTCTTCGCAACTAGCTGCCCTCAACCAGGGCTTCTATGGCCCAGTGGAGAGCCCCGGCTATGCCATGGATAGATGGCTGATGGGCGATGGTAACTATTATCGGGCCCTATACTCGAAGTCTTTTGACCGACAGTTGACGGGCCCCACCCGTACGGCGATTCGCACTTGGCGGGCGGTCAATAAGGCACAAGGATGGCAGAATAGACTCACGAGGTTCACTCCCCTCTTTGACTCCGACATCCTGGGTAGACTATGGCACACCAAGGGATTTGATAGGTGGGACCTTATCGGCATCAGCAGGGTTGACGATATGCTCTCCAAGGGCTCGATTAAGACCTTCCCCCAGTTACAAACCGAATACCAGCTGGGCGCGACGGAGTTTTTTCGCTACGCTCAGCTGCGACATGCGCTGCTTTCGGCCTCCCCGCCGGACGGCGTCATTCCCGAGAGTTCCCCACTGGAAGACAGGATACTAGATGGGCACATGCCGGACAGCGCAATCTCACTCTCCTATAAAAAAACTAATCAATGCACGCACGGACCTCCTCCTTAGTTTGAGAGACCAGTGGGTGGTGGATGGCCTTGAATTGGACGATGAGGATTGGCAGAGTGCAGTTTCCTCTCCTAAGGAGGTTGCCATTTCTTCCCGTCTTCGCCACGTGCAGTTTAAGATCTTGCACCGGGTGTATATGACAGGGCCCCGATTGATGCACATGGGTTTCTCCCCTGACGGTCTCTGTCACAGAGGCTGTGGGGCTTCTGCCACTTTTCTGCACATCCTTTGGGCCTGCCCTGTGATCGCCTCCTACTGGAGAAGAGTACACCGCGTTATGGAAGAGGTGACTGGAGTGGCTGCCCACGCTGAGGCCCGTCGATGCCTCCTGAACATATGGGAGCCCTCCGACCATAACGTTGCGCAGACTAGGTGGGTTACCCTTGGGAACATGGTAGCTAAGAGGGACATAGCCCAGAGATGGGGTGCGGTCGAGGCCCCCCTGCTGGTACAGTGGAAGGCCAACATGGACTGGTGCATGTTCAGGGAAAAGACAGTCTATGTGGCCAGAGGGAGGCCTCAAACTTGGACTAACATTTGGGGAGCATGGAATGAATATAGGGGGGATGTGTGCTTACCGCCTGAACCAGTCAGCCAGTATGATAATGCTTCTCCCTAGCCTGTGACGCCAACTGAGCTCTATTGTATTATATTCTCCTGTTACCTTCCCCCTCCCGCCTCCTTCCCATTCTGCAACACATCCTTGATAAGTGTTTCCCTGCCTCATTCCCTACCCATCCCTGACACCCAGCGTCACACTATTCACACTGCCACTTTCGCGCCCGCGGGCGCCTTGTTGTTGTATTCATTAATATAAAATTAACCTTCGACGATTATGTCTCAATTGTTTGACACTACTTCTCTCCTTCTATCCCTGCTGCCTTGCCTCCGGGATGTCAGGCTGAATAGCTGTGTGTTCTGATTTCAATAAAGGTTTTCAAAAATTAAAAAAAAAAAATAATAATTTGCATAAAAGTCAAATATACCTAATCGATAATGACACAATGTTATATGTCTGTGGTAAGGTCTAATCATGAGGTGAGAGGTGAAGAGGTCGTGAATAACTGATATGGGGATTACAGGAAGTTACTGAGTTCTTCACCCATGTTAAGCCCCCCCGGGGTCCTACTGTTCAGCCGAACAATATATTTAAATTCCAAACGCCTGAGTTGTTTCTCATAGTCTCCCCCTCTCTTAGAGGTTCTCACTGCATCAATCACATAGTACTTTAAATGTGATAAATTTCTGTTGTGGTGTGAGTGGAAATGACGAGCAACAGGGTAACTTTGATCATTATTTGTTATTGCCCTTAAGTGTTGCAAGATGCGTTGGTGCGCAGGTAATTTTGTGCTCCCAACGTACCGTAAACCGCACGTGCAAGTGAGAACATACACTGCAAGCTCAGTTCTGCATGTAAAGTGTGCCCTGATGTTAATGGGTTTCGGATCAAAGGGGGTGACATATGATCTTGTATTAATGCCAAAATTACAAGCGCGGCAGGATATGCACTTGTAAAAGCCCTTGCGTGGCGAAAGCCAATCATCATTTTTTGGCATCTCAGGACTGCTGGAAACCAACTCATTTCGCATGCTAAAAGCACGCCTATAAGTAACAGTTGGTTTGGGGGGTAAGATTTCCTTTAACACTGGATCTGTGAGGACAACTGGCCATTGTTTCCTGATTAGGTTGGAAATTTGGCGGGCCTGGCGGCTGTATCCTGTTATTAACCTGACACCAGTGTTGATTTCTTCCATCTTTTGTGTGTCTATTTGTGATTTGTCTTGGGGAGAAGTATTAAGCAGATCTAGTCTGTTGTGGCTGTTGGCTCTAGTCATGGCTGAATCCAACATGTTCTTGCTGTAGCCTCTTGCTTCTAATCTTTGTTTAGCCTCAGATTGGTGTTTGTCCCTGAGCTCTGCCGTACTCGTGGCATTTATATCTGATGTAAACAAAAGGTTACAGTCATTGACATTGATCGCCTGTACGAAATTCTGAGCTTCTTCTCTACTTCCCCTCCAGACCACGAATACATCATCTATATATCTCATATACATGACTATGTTCCTCGTCCATGCATCAGAGTGTTGCACCTTGAGGACATGCTCCTCCCACCAGCCAACGTGGAGCCCCGCGTAGCTGGGAGAGAAGCATGCCCCCATAGCTACCCCCCTGAGTTGCTTGTATACCTGATTGTCAAAGAGGAATACATTATTGTACAGGCAACGTTCAATCATGGTCATGAGCATGGCATTATGTCTGTATAATTCCATTCGTCTTTTGTCCAAATAAAATGTCACTGCTCTTAATCCGTCAGTGTGGGAGATGCTTGTATATAGTGTAGATATGTCCATGGTCATGAGTAAAAGGTCAGCCGACCAGTTGCAATTTTCAAGTGCTCGCAGGAGTTCGGTAGAGTCACGTATGTATGAGGGTAATGTGGTGACAAAATCCTGCAAATAGAAATCAATAAATTTTGATGTGTTCTCAAAGAGGCTGTTAATCGCGGAAACTATAGGTCTCCCCGGGGTTGGTGTAATGCCTTTGTGGACCTTTGGGATGAAGTAAATATTTGGTAAGATTGGGAAATCCTTCTGTAAAAATTTCGCTTCATCCTTAGTTAGTAGGCCCTCATGTCTCCACTCATTCAATTCTTTGTGGTACAGCTGTTGTATCACCTTGGTAGCTTTGAGATCAATTGTAATATAGCAAGAAGTGTCATTAAGATTATTTGTATGCCTCTTCCATATACTGTTTTTTCCCCCAAAGGACCACATTGCCCCCTTTGTCTGATTGGTTAATAATCACAGTCTCGTTCGTTTTGAGTTTCTTCATGAGATTATTATAAGGGCGCATTCTGATATTCATAGATCTTTGTGTTTTTCTTACCTTGGTCTGTAGTTGTTTCAGGCCACTGGTAATCAGCTCAGCATAAGTATCTATTGAGTCCTTGGGCATATTTGGAATAAACGTTGATGGCAACTTAAATGCACTTGTCGGTGCTAATCTAATATAAATATATATATCTATATATATATATATAACAGCAAATCTTCCTCCAAAAGAACGAAGCAGGAGCCCAAGGGGAACAGGTAAGACAAGCTTTATTGGAAGCAAAGCAGTCCCATTGGTGGCAGATGCATTTCGACACAACGCCTTCTTCAGTGCCCAACACCGGAAGCCCTCATCAGTGTAAGTTCATTCCTGCTATTTAAAGTATGTTGCTGGCGTAATCCGCTCCTCCCCCTGACAATTAGGCACACCTGTTGTAGTCCGTTTGAGTTTCGGGACTGCAACTCCCAAGAAGCCTTATGTTCACGGCAAGTCGAGTCGGTGAATAGTGAAGGGTGTACAGGTAATGTTGACTGCGGACACAGAGCAGGATGCGATGAGAAAGCCTTCCACTGCCCCAGAACCAACGTGGCCATCCTCGAGTCCCCTTATACCGCCACAGCTTCACAAACAGTGAGTCCCATATGCAGGGACCAAAATGCTGGAAGGACAACTGTCCAAAACAAGGTGCAATACCTCACTGCTCTGGGCCCCCTGTAAGCGAAGCGAGTACTGGACTGTCCATCTCTGGAAACTGTAAAAGCCGTGAAGCAAGAGCCAGCAGTAGTCCAGACCCCTAGTGTGGCGGGGCTCCTGTACTGTGCTACTGGCACGCACAGAATACATGACAGCAAATCTTCCTCCAAAAGAACGAAGCAGGAGCCCAAGGGGAACAGGTAAGACAAGCTTTATTGGAAACAAGGCAGTCCCAGTGGCGGCAGTTGCATTTCGGCGTGACGCCTTCTTCAGCGCCCAACACCGGAAGCCCTCATCAGTCTAAGTTCATTCCTGCTATTTAAAGTATGTTGCTGGCGTTATCCGCTCCTCCCTCTGACAATTAGGCACACCTGTTGCAGTCCGTTTGAGTTTCAGGACTGCAACTCCCAAGAAGCCTTACGTTCACGGCAACTCGAGTCGGTGAATAGTGAAGGGTGTACAGGTAATCTTGACTGCGGACACAGAGCAGGATGCAATGAGAAAACCTTCCACTGCCCCAGAACCAACGTGGCCGTCCGCGAGTCCCCAAATAACCGCCACAGCTTCACAAACAGCGAGTCCCATATGCAGGGACCAAAATGCGGGAAGCACAACTGTCCAAAACGAGGTGCAATACCTCACTGCTCTGGGCCCCTTGGAAGCGAAGCGAGTACTGGACTGTCCATCTCTGGAAACTGTAAAAACCGTGAAGAAAGAGCCAGCAGTAGTCCATACCCAGAGGGTGGCTGGGCTCCTGTACTGTGCTACTGGCACACACAGAATACATGACAGCAAATCTTCCTCCAAAAGAACGAAGCAGGACCCCAAGGAGAACAGGTAAGACAAGCTTTATTGGAAACAAGGCAGTCCCAGTGGCGGCAGATGCATTTCGGCATGACACCTTCTTCAGCGCCCAACACCGGAAGCCCTCAACAGTGTAAGTTCATTCCTGCTATTTAAAGTATGCTGCTGGCGTAATCCGCTTCTCCCCCTGACAATTAGGCACAACTGTTGTAGTCCGTTTGAGTTTCAGGACTGCAACTCCCAAGAAGCCTTATGTTCACGGCAACTCGAGTCGGTGAATAGTGAAGGGTGTACAGGTAATGTTGACTGCGGACACAGAGCAGGATGCGATGAGAAAGCCTTCCACTGCCCCAGAACCAACGTGGCCGTCCTCGAGTCCCCTTATACCGCCACAGCTTCACAAACAGCGAGTCCCATATGCAGGGACCAAAATGCGGGAAGCACAACTGTCCAAAACGAGGTGCAATACCTCACTGCTCTGGGCCCCCTGGAAGCGAAGCGAGTACTGGACTGTCCATCTCTGGAAACTGTAAAAGCCGTGAAGCAAAAGCCAGCAGTAGTCCAGACCCTGAGTGTGGCGGGGCTCCTGAACTGTGCTACTGGCACGCACAGAATACATGACAGCAAATCTTCCTGTCCAAAACGAGGTGCAATACACATATTCACTGAAAACAACACAGGTTTCAGGGGTGTTATAGTTAGTTGGACATTTCACTCTTACAAAACCATTGGAATTCCCCCATTATAGTTAGTTTTACTAACTATAACTAAAGCGCCCACAATCCACTGTTGATGATGTCACATATTACATCATTCATGACATGGTCAGTGACATCACTGATGACATCTCAAATGACACCACTGATGGCATCACTGATCACATCAGCCAGTGAATGTGGTTTGCTTCGATATTCAAATAAGTATTATTACCTACTGGCGATAGCCAGTAGGTATATATAGTTAGGATTTTTTTCCTATGGGACTTTTGAAAATTCTATGTCTAATAACTTTGGCGTTTGTGGACGGAATCGGCTGGGGGGGCCGAGAAAAAAGGGGGGTCCCAAAACGCATTTTTCCCATGTTAATTTCCATAGGGCGTTTGGCCTCACTTTTAGCTCGAACGGCTGAATGGATTTGCACGAAACTTGGCAAAATTGTAGGGACTGTTAGCCCGATGTGCCTTTGCTGGGTCTCAATATATGTGCACCAGTGGATTTTGAGAAATTAACGTTTTAAAAAATGTATATATCTGTGACAGCGTCCTGGATAGCGCACCAGTTTGCGTACTTTTCGCGTAACGGAGCTTTGCGAAGCGAAGCTGATTGGCTCTCCGGTGTCTGTCAACATTCTAAACAGTCCGTAGCGGCCGCCATTTTGTCTCTCGGTAGGATCGAGAGACAAGAGGAGGCCAAAACGAAGGGGGAAATAAAGGAAAGGGGGCAAGGTAGACCCCTCTTGACCCCCTAGGAATGATGTTGGGGTTATTAAAGGGTCCCGTGGGGAAAATAAAAAAAATTTGATTTTTCACGGTAGAAGCGCTTCTCGGTTCGCGAACCGGGTCGCAAACTAACAGCTGAATGGATTTGCACGAAACTTGGCAAAATTATAGGGACTGTTAGCCCGATGTGCCTTTGCTGGGTCTCCCGCAGGCTTCTGGTGGGGAGCGGCTGCCATGTTTGCTCGTGGAATGGCCACGACGGAGCTACGAGATGGTAGTGCTCTCATGCTAACGCCAGCTTTAGTCTGAAACATCCAGAAACACTGTAGACTACCTATTCGATCAGTTCCGGTAGCGCCCCAACATGACCCGGTAGAGAAGAACTTGCCCTCCCCTCTTTGACTGATGGTTCTTGTTGCCTGTCCCCTCTGTTGTCATTTAACAGAACTTTTTGGACTGCTGAAAGGGGTTGTGTTCCGAACGCTGGTTGGTGGAGACATTTTGACTATATTCTTGACCTACGTTGTCGCGTAATGCGTTATATGACACGCCGCGTTAGCGCACCCGGAAGTGATCCGGGGCGCGGCGCGCAGCGCGTAACCTAAGCATAACAGGTCATGTGACTTGTTAATAAAACTTTTTATTGGTTCATTTTACTTTTGTTATTTTAATAATGAAAAGCTTGGTCATATGACCTAAAAAATACGCTTTTTATTGATTTCGAACTTTTTTTTTTTTAAACATATATGTTATAATATTCCAGGCTAATGTACTTTCCCGGAAAATTTACAACTGTCCTGCAAGTAAAATATATTCCTTTTTCGAGAAAAAGGGCGTTTCTTCGTCCCATGACGGGGCCGTTGAGTAAAAGAGACTCGGCCTGCTGTCTTAGTCGCCGATACGCCTGATTATCAGATTCTTATCGATCACTTTATGTTGCAGGAGTGGAAAACACAACTCCCCTTGACCATTTATCTTTACTGCGTTCCTACGTATTATACCTTTCATCCGTCATGTAATTGGACTGCTTTATTTCACTTGCCTTTTACTGATTCGAAAACAGTGACTAAAAGTAAAAACTTTACCAATGTAAATACTACTACCATGTTTTGTTTTAAAAACCTTTATTGTGAAAATGTCAGTATACAAATACGGGCCTATAGCCACGTGGGCCGGCCACGGAGCAAACTGAAATCGTATATGATGAGGAGACATTTACATTATAGAGGAACGTAACGAGCGGGCCATTAGGTTGCAAGAACTAAGGTGTCTAACAGTTGCGGAATCGGTGGACGTACATTTTGTAATTAAATTACGACAGGGCCACTTACAAAAAAATCATCTAGATATACATTTGCGGGCAAGTACCATGGGTGACGTTAATTCGAACTTTCAATAGTACAGTAATCAAGAACACATCAGAACTTAATATCAATAGGGATGTCAAAATATTCAATCAATTCTTGTCCCCGCCCGCCATGAGCATCAAAACTGCATTCATATCTCGTGATATCAAGGTTGTTCAACCAGTACACAACAAGGAGTTACGAGTCCCATTTATACCGGCGCCATTTTGGGCGAGGCCGGGCAGGTGCAAGATATAGTCAAAATGTCTCCACCAACCATCGGCCAGACCAGAACCCATTTCGGCCCTTTATGCTACAAGATGGTGTCTTCCATTCAGAAAATATTGTTGGCAGCATTTTGAAAGGAAAGATAAACAGCCGTTCTCCTAGTGAGTCTCACATTGTTACATTTAGGAAAAATGTTGAAGAGTAGTATGTGGAAAATCTGAAGCCATTTTTCTACAAACTCTCAATCAGCCTTGGATGGAAAAAAAAATCCTGAAGAATGTACAAACTGAAAACCAATTTTTGTCTGTATAGCATCAACAGCAACGCTTGAGTCAGCTTTGTGTGAAGCCGCCATTTTGATTCAATCAATAACGTCCCCCTGCACACATTCAGGGACCTGGTCGTGTCTTCAGGTGAAATGGATTGTGGGACAAGAAGCAGAAAGGAAAAGGAAAAAAGTTCCGCCGGACCTCGGGAGCCGGCCGCCTATGTCATGTGCGATCTTTGGCCACACCAGGGCAATAGTGAAGCTGCAGCAGGTGCAAATAAGCTTCAGACAGTCTTACAAGCACTGCTCAGAACTCTCAACTATGGCACTCAACATCCAGGACTTGCCATTCGGATCTTGGCGCCTTGTGCTGGTTCCGACCTATTCACACATCGGTCCACTACTGACATCACCTCATAAGCCAACGGGGCACCCCACGCCGACTTTCGGCGCAGCATTGTAGGATGGCCACACCAGTGTGGCAACTTGCTGGACACCACCTCGGTGCCATCCGGATCTCGGCGCGTTCGAGTCACTGTACCGCAAGAGTGACCGGAACTCAGCTGGACACGCCGTCTTTCGGCGCAGCATTGTAGGATGGCCACACCAGTGCGGCAATTTGCTGGACACCACCTCGGTGCCATCCGGATCTCGGCGCGTTCGAGTCACTGTACCGCAAGAGTGACCGGAACTCAGCTGGACACGCCGTCTTTCGGCGCAGCATTGTAGGATGGCCACACTAGTGCGGCAACTTGCTGGACACCACCTCGGTGCCATCCGGATCTCGGCGCGCTGTGCTGCCTTCGGCCTACTGTAGCCGCAAGTGCGGACGCAACTCAGTTGGACGGCGAGTGAAACGCTAAGGGGCGCCGCACTGCAGCCGAGGAGCCTCCATCTTGGGGGAGACGCACAGCCCCCACTGACTGACGCGACCTTACAGGCCAACGGGGCGCCCCACGCCGACTTTCGGCGCAGCATTGTAGGATAGCCACACCAGTGCAGCAACTTGCTGGACAACAACTCGGTGCCATCCGGATCTCGGCGCGTTGTGCTGCCTTCGGCCTATTCGCACATCGGTCCGCTACTGACGCCGCCTCACGTGCCAACGGATTTTCTACGCTTTTTGAAGCCCTATGCCGCATAACAGGTCATGTGACTTGTTTATAAAACTTTTCATTGGTTCATTTTACTTTTGGTTTCCTAATGATGGAAGGCTTGGTCATATGACCTAAAAATAACACTTTTCATTGGTTTAGAACATTTTTTTTCCCAAACGATGAAAGGCCCACCTTGTTTCTGGATGTTTCAGACTGAAGCTGGCGTCAGCATGAGAGCACCACCATCTCGTGGCTCCGTCGTGGTCATTCCGCGAGCAATCATGGCAGCCGCTCCCCACCGGAAGCCTGCAGGAGTCGAGGGCCCCCAAGACTTTTGTAGAATCTTCACGGCTGAGGGGACGCTTTCGAGAATGGAGCCCAAGCCCGAGCAGGCAAGCGTCCGAGTTCCAAGGTGTCCCAGGGCCATTTTAGTGGACCAGGCCCAAATCCGAAGAGCCGTCCGCCATTTTAAGAATCCAATGGCAGCCGCCTATCGCTGCACCGCAAGAGTGGGCGCAACTCAACTACATGGTGAGCGAGACGCTGTAGCCGCAAGAGCGGGCGATAAACAGCTGAATGGAGGATGAGGCACAGTGTAGCAAAAGCGGGCAGAATGGCAACTGAAACGGTAAAGGGGCGCCCCAGTACAGCAGACGAGCCTCCACCTGGGGAGGCCCGTTCACGCCGCCTCCCCCACGCCCCCCCAGGGCGCCCCACGCCGTTTTTCAGAGCAGCATTGTAGGATGCCAAAACCAGTGCGGCAAGTTACTGGACATCACCTGGGTGCCATCCACATCTCAGCGCGTTCTGCTGCCTTGGGACTATTCGCACAACAGACCGCTACTGACGAGGCCTCCCCCCGCACCACTCGGGACGCCCCACGCTGTTTTTCTGAGCTGCATTGTAGGAAACCAAAAACCAGTGCGGCACCCAGGTGACATCACCTGGGTGCCGTCCAGAACTCAGCACGTTGTGCTGCCTTGGGACTATTCGCACAAAAGACAGCTACTGACCATTGTTGCTTCTTTTTGCCAAAAAATGTTTAAATGTATTTACAGTTTTTGTTACGTTCGTTATATTTATAAAGTTAATAAAGTTTTATAATCCTACTTTGTTGGAGTACTATATATTTTTTAAAAATCCGGTGAATGGGGCCTTGAATCGGGTTATTGTCATGTGTGGGCTTTGGAAGTGTGCTGCTACAGGATCGGACATTTCAAACTCAAATGCACGATCTTTTTCTTACCTTTCCGAAGCATGGAGCGCAATAGCAGGCAGAGAAAGGGTGATGCAAGTGTTGAACACTGCCTGGCCTGGCAAGTTGCTGGCAGTGCCACCCCCCCGCCCGCTCCTGAAAGAGGGCACACACACACCGCCGCCCCGAGTACTTCACATATCTTTAAAAGACCATGCGCTTGTTAATGAGGCTTAAATGGTTTATCACCCCTTCTAGAGCCCCTGCATCGGCCCTCTGACGTTTCCTGGAAGAATTAGCACGTAACACAATACCAAGCCCTGTCAGCTGAAACCCCCGAGGAATCGGGTTTTTGCTTGCAGGAATCGGGAGGCGGGAGACTAGCACTGAAATCGGTAGTCTCACGCCTGAATCGGGAGGGTTGGCATGTCTGGATTCTCTGCAGCTGGGGCCATAAACTACATCCGCAGGGCTAGGTGATAGCCTGGGACCGGCCTGGACAATCGGACACAGAGGAAGAGGAGTGTCAGAGGGTGCGGTAGTAAATAGGGTGAAAGGGAGGTGTCGGGCGGGCACAGGGTGTGATTCTCAGGGAAGAGCAGCGCAGATGGGGGGAAGTTTATGGCCCAAGCATGAGAGAGAGAGCGGGGGTGACCAGTGCGTGGGGGAGATGCTTGCGAGGGTGGGGAGCCGTGCTGAGAATCGACGGCGTGCAGAGAGTGGGTCTGGTCAAGGCATCTAAAATGGCTGCCGTGCACGACAAAATTGTGCCATTGGAAAAAAGGCAAGACGGCGCATACAATGTTTATCAATAAGGATTAATTTATAACAAAATATTTTATCGCAGTGACAAATTGGCGGTCAACACTTCCTGATTTCCATCGAATCGAACGTTAACAGACGTCACGCAGCAAAAAAAAAAAACGCTCACGCACAGCCGCTGGAAGACATGTATCAACATATATGAGCCTCCTCAGCCACCCTCAGAAAACATAAGGGATCAGGATACGTCTCCCGCACCCCCTTATACCTAGTAATTTAATTAAAACGAAACACAAAATGGCGAATTCCCGTTTCGCTACCAGTTTGCGGCCCAGTTCGCGGCCCGAGAAGCACTTCTACCGTGAAAAATCAATTTTTTTTTATTTTCCCCAAGGGACCCTTTAATAACCCCAACATCATTCCTAGGGGGTCAAGAGGGGTCTACCTTGCCCCCTTTCATTAAATTCCCCCTTCGTTTTTCACCTCTTCTTCTCTCTCGATCCTACCGAGAGATAAGATGGCGCACGCACAGCCGCTGGAAGACATATATCAACATATATGAGCCTCCTCAGCCACCCTCAGAAAACATAAGGGATCAGGATACGTCTCCTGCACCCCCTTATACCTAGTAATTTAATTAAAACAAAACACAAAATGGCGAATTCCCGTTTCGCTACCAGTTTGCGGCCCAGTTCGCGGCCCGAGAAGCGCTTCTACCGTGAAAAATCAATTTTTTTTTATTTTCCCCACGGGACCCTTTAATAACCCCAACATCATTCCTAGGGGGTCAAGAAGGGTCTACCTTGCCCCCTTTCCTTTATTCCCCCTTCGTTTTTCACCTCTTCTTCTCTCTCGATCCTACTGAGAGATAAGATGGCGGCCGCTCCGGACTGTTTAGAATGTTGACAGACACCGGAAAGCCAATCAGCTTCGCATCGCAAAGTTCCGTTTCGCGAAAAGTAAGCGGACCGGAGCGCAGCCCGGAGCGCTGTTACAGATATATATCTTGTTTTGAACGTTAATTTCTCAAAATCCACTGGAGCACATATATTGAGACCTAGCAAAGGCACATCGGGCTAACAGTCCCTACAATTTTGCCAAGTTTCGTGCAAATCCATTCAGCCGTTCGAGCTAAAAGTGAGGCCAAAGGCCCTATGGAAATTAACATGGGAAAAACGCGTTTTGGGACCCCCCTTTTTTCTCGGCCCCCCCTTGACGAAACCCCCCCAAATTTTTAAGGGCTGCTCAGAAACAAAATGTGCCATTTTCCTAAAAATTTCAGCCGATTCCGTCCACAAACGCCAAAGTTATTAGACATAGAATTTTCCAAAATCCCATAGGGAAAAAATCCTGACTATATATACCTACATATATATATATATATATATATATATATATATATATATATATATATATATATATATATATATATATATATATATATATATATATATATATATATATATATATATATTTAGGAGTCTGCCTTGAACACTGAGACACTGAGTGGATGTATAAGTGTCTCAATGGAGGATTAAGTAGCAATGTGATTGAGTGTCTAAGTGAAGAATTTAAAGTGTCTCACTAAATATATGGGATTGTGATTACACTTTGTGAATACATGTATCACTCTATCTCTTGTTGTGTAAACTACTACATAAGTTGGTTACTAGGTATGTGAAAGTCTACATTAGTTATTAATTAGTTAAGTGAGTATTTTTAAGGGATAGTGAATGAATGTGTGTGTGTGGGTGTGACATGTGTGACTGTCGAAAGATGTGTAAATAGTTGATTTAGCAGGTATATGAGGTTAAGATTGTATATGGAAATAGTTGTTTAGGTGAGTGAATCTCTTTATGGGTGGGGTGATGAGTAAATATATTTCTCAATGATATATCCCCAACAAACTAAAAATATAAAAGGCAGTGTATGTGACAATTGTTGTATATAAATAAGTGTACATAAGACTCAGTGATTGTATGAGTGAGATATGGATAACTGTTCACTTGTAATAGTGATTTTATAACACACTAAGTATGAGTTACTATCTATATGAATAAATAAAGTGGTGTGTGTGTAAGTGTGTAGCTTAGAAAAATATAAGTATGATCAATTATTTGCATAAGTGAGTAGGATGTCTGCATAAGTGAATAGGATATGTGCTGGTGTGTAATGTTGATGTAGTTGTATAAGTCTATTTAATAGTGGTCTATGGATCTTTGTTAGCATGTATGAGTGAATCTATAAGTAAGTGTTTAGATGTGTGTGTAGATCTAGTAATCACTGAGTGGGTTTTTAGAAACTTGTACTGGTGTGTCAATGGTTTCAAATATGGCACTTCATATTTTATAATGAATGTTGAAAGGTTATGCTACTGTATGATGAGGTGTATTAGTTTGTCACATGGATGATGTCATCAGTGATGTCATTTGAGATGTCATCAGTGATGTCACTGACCATGTCATGAATGATGTAATATGTGACATCATCAGCAGTGGATTGCGAGCGTGTGAGTTATAGTTAGTACATCTAACTATAACAGGGGAATTTCAATGGTTTTGTAAGAGTGAAATAAATGAATGAATACGCACTTATATAGCGCATGGCTACCCGGAGGCATCCCAGCGCATTGGACAACCAAGTCATTTCTCAAAGGCTCAAGGAAACAGAAAGGTCTTTAAAAGTTTCCTGAACCTCAGGTGGTTAACTTCAAGTCGGATGGTGTCGGGAAGCTGATACAAAAATTCACAGCCTATAGGGAAAAACGTCTGCCTCCCATACGGGTCCTTTTGACCCTAGGGACCTTCAACAGTTTCTTATTGCTGGACCTTAGGGTCCGCGAGGTCTGGTGGAGTTGGAACATGGGTTGTATCAGGGGAGGCCCGGAGTCTATCATCGCCTTATGCACGATAGTCATGGCCTTGAACCATATCCTTTGTTGCACCGGCAACCAATGCAGTTGGCGTAATGGTGGCTTAGCCGAGCTCCTCCGTGGGGTATCCAACAGCAGACGAGCCGCACCATTCTGGACTGTCTGCAAGATTTTAATTGTTCCCTGAGGGGCACCCAAACAGCATTCACGTAATCCGGCCACGATAGGATCAGGGCCTGAACCAGAAGACGCCTGGCATCAAACGGGAGGAGCTTAAAAATCTTCCTTATTAGTCTTATTAAAGGCGTAACAGGTGGCTGCCACCTTACGAGATTGAACCAGGAAACTAAGAGTTGGATCAAGCCAGACACCCAAGCTCTTAATTTGTTTCTTGGAGGGAGGGGGCTGGCCAAGGCTACTAGGCCACCAAGCATCAACCACGGTTGGTGCGTTGTGCCCCAACATCATGACCTCGGTTTTAGTGCCATTGAGTTTCAGGAAGGACTCGTCCATCCAATTAAGGCATGCAGAGAGATTGTTGCTAGTGGAGCCCTGCACAGAGAGTGACATTACTAACTGGGTGTCATCTATGTCCAACTAACTATAACACCCCTGAAACCTGTGGTTTTTTCAGTGAATTTCTGAGGTTTTTTAAATGCTAATTCCTAACCATAACATGTCTAAAACCTATGGTTTTTTCAGTGAATTTTAAAGGTTTTGTAAATGACAATTTTTAAATATATTTCTTCTTATATTTATTTTTTTGATACTGATTTCCTAATCTGTTTAAGCTATTTTTTTTTTAGATATTTTACATTGTGTGGCCCCCCTTCTTTTTATTTTTTTTGGGGCCCTGGACCCCATCCCCTTTTAAATGGTTGACAACAGTTCCTGGTTTTGAATGTTGACAAGCACTTGACAGTCAATTAGCATTCAGCTCGTGATTGGAAGGCTACGCTTATGGTACGATGACAATAAGCGGAGTCTCCGTATTACATTTTTTTTATGGGAAGGGGACGTGTGGCCCCCTCCCGTGGTTACTTCTGGGCATCGAGGTGCCCACCCTCCGGGGCATGGCTAATTATATATCATTATTATTTTATGGAGGAGGGCAGCATAGCCCCCCTACTGAAGCCACTGCAAGGCCCCGGGGACCTCATTCCCCGGGGAAGGCCTTTTTTTAAAATGTATTATGACCGTCACCGTTGGGGACCGTGCGAGGGTCTTCAATTCCCCCACTGTCCCGCCGGGTCCCCGCCTCCTGTGGGAGCCAGTGTACTATCAACATCCGAATTCCACATGTGTATGTACCACCTAGGAGTTGCCTTCACTTTACGCATGCACGTTTGTGGTAGCACATGTGTGTTAATATTATGTATCCGCACAATATGTCCCAGCGTCTGGCTATGTACTCCTAACGTATTTCGTTTTTTTTTAGCTTGCTCAATTACAACATGCCCAATCAAAGCTCTCACACCCAGTGACATCATGCTCAACCAATCATCCTTCTTCAAAGCATTTATAACCTGCCAACCTTCTTGAACTTTTCCTATTCCGCAGTCGCAGCCATTGATAGTGTTCGTATCCACTTCTTCGTATGTAAGCACTTTTTTAAAAGAAATATTTAAATTAATTAATCAGAATGATCTTTAAATACAGCATAAATACAAATTTTTGTTCGATTTGACAATGTTGTTTTTAAGCACGCTTTCCTACATTTTTATATTGTTAAAGTTGACTTTGTAACTTTTGTTTCTGTGCAAATCACTTAATCCTGCCGCCTTCAATTTTGTAAGTAGTGCGCCACGTGCTGCTTCCTCCCCATGCACAGAACATTTAATCTATGACCAATGTCGTATTTTTGCACGCTCTTCATGTTTTTTTATAACGTTAAACTTGATTTGCTATCCTTAGTTCTGTGCAAATCAGCTAATCCTGTCACGTTTCTTTAATTTGCCAAGCGCCACGTGGCTGTTCCCACAACAGTGTGCTACGTGCTGTTCAACTTAATGCAATGTAGTTTTTCTCATGTAAGTAGTGCGTCACGTGCCCCATGCATTGCAAAAGTAATGTTTTCGGCAATAGTGTATTTTAGCACGGTTTCCAGCTCTTATACCTCCAATATTTTACCTAGGTAGGCGATGTTTCTGGACAAATCCTTTAATCCTGCCGCCTTTAATTTTTTTAAGTAGTGTGCCACGTGCTACTCCCTCCCCATGCACTGCACATGTAATCAATTAGCCAATGTTGTATTTTAGCACGCTCTCCAAGTTTTTTAATAACCTTAAACTTTTTTTTGTCCTCTGTTATTTCTCATTATACAGATATCTCAACCATGGGACGTAGTGGTCGCCAAAAGCTGTTTATTCCTGCCCATGCACTATACCAGATGATAGTCAAGCACTCGACATATCAGATCCACTGACTGCCCTCCATATTTTATCAGACGCAAATTTCAACGGACCTAATGTTAATTCTCGCTTCGGTGCCTACTCTAATCACGGGTTCACACTCTGCAACTCTGGGCATTAGCTTGCTTAATCTCCACAACGGCCCCCCGCGGCGGGATGCCTGGCTTTCTCCTTGGGGATGCCCAGTTTGGGTTATCTCACAGGGAAAAGCCAGGACGGGTTCCCAAGGCAAGCGCCGAGATGCCCTAGGGTAAGTCGAGCGCTATATAAGAACACACATACATACATAATGGAGTTATCAGGTTTGATTTTAACATATTATGATTAAAAAGCATTCTGAGATAAGCATTTGTGTATTTCATGTGCTTGCAGACAGATAACTGTGCTGTTCTCATGTTTTAGTAGAATTAGTGGGCATTCTGGTAGCAAGAAAACCAATAAACATGTCCTCATGATTTTATTTGGCAAATATGAAATTTGAAATTGAACAATGTGTGTCATAATTTTTCTTGCTTCTATAAATATTTTTTATAAAATGTAAATCTCCATTGTGATAGTCTTATAAACATTTGTTACTGAAACTCATGTGTTTCTCATTTAAATGCTCGTTACATGTTTTCAGCCTGTACTTGAGGTACAAAGTTAAAATGTTGTTTTGATTTTTTTTATTTGAAGACGTGTCTTTCAATTTTTCTTGATGTTTATTTCTCAATTTCTAGATCATGGAAGACCAAAAAGGGTTCTATCAGATCAAGGCCAGGAGTTTGTAAATGAAGTGAGTGACCAATCTCGGTCTAACATTTGTATAATGCAATTGCTATTTCCTCTTTTGCGTGCCAAATATAACCTCTGATGATTGCTTTTCATCCCCAATCCTATTGAGAACAAATTGTTTTATGTACATTTAAATTAATCTTGAACATATGTACAACATATCCCTTTTTGACTCTTTTTTCACTTTGCAGAATGTTACATAAATAGCAGCAAATTGCCGAGGTTGAAGAAAAGTATATGCTCCTGTTCCGGCTGATTACACCGATGTCTCAAATATGGCATTTACTAGTTGTCTGAAGCCATGGAGATTCACAAATTTTTAACGGACAACGTTAAGGTAAATACTCTCAACATGAGTAGTCAACAAAGTTAAAAAGTAACAGATATATGTACTTGAGGGGTTTTTGCCTGTCAGATAATGTCCAAGTCACACTTGTACGAATGAGTCTGATACAGGGTGGATCTCTGTATAACTAATGGATGATTAGGTATTAGGATGGCATACAAAGCTCCCAACCTTCTTACTTTTTCGCTTAAAGGGTTCCAAATTGGGGACGAATATTAGGCTGTGCAGTAGAGGTTGACGGTGTTGCTCCACTGGTACTTGGGCCTTCTAATGAAACAGAAGGAGCGTCTCTCAATATCCTTAACTCTTCCCTTCCAAAATTGACCAGATTCTTAGTCTGCAATTCCTTCCGCATACTTGCAGTTCCACACCAGTACTCTTTATTGGGGTCTCCTCTTGAAAGCAGTCTTGCATATCCGGCAAGAAACCAACGAAAGCGGAGTTCAAGTTGTGAACTCTGTTGGCCACAGTGTTTACACAAGGTAAGTAGAGCGGCCTAGATATACAATACCTCCAATCAAATGCATTAGAAATAAAAGAGCTTATTTACAAACCCCTTGCTCCACTTTTGCGTCACTTTCAACATGAGAAAAGTAACACAAAAGTGGCACAAGAGTTTTGTGAATAAGCCCTAAAAAATATTGTCCTGCATAATGACTTCATCTCTCACCTAATTCTGTCTCATCTGTGAATCATTTTAAAGACCTGTTCATCTGTAATATAAATATGACACAGTAGGCACTTCTATACAGACACCGTTTGAATGCAAGCCTATTAAATAAGTGAAATCTATCAGGTACACTGCACACATTAAAAAAATAAAAAATATTGTCAAGTGTTACTTTGACTTGTAATGTGTGACCTCATTTAGTCACATTGATCTAATTTTAAACACTAATTTTCTTTTTTGTTTTGCAGATTAACTACAGTACTTCTATTGGACTCCATATTATATGTTGTTTGTTATATTGTTTTGTTAAAGTTGAGGTTCTAGTTATTTATTGTATTGTTATCATTTAGTTATATTTCCAGTTATTTATTGTTTTAATAAAAGTTAATTGAAAAAATACATACATCTTTGTTTTTGTGGGCGTAACAGTCCACAATAGAAATTATATTTATAATTTGAAATATAATTCTGAGGGTAGCTCTTCACCAGATCCTTACCAGAGTGTATAGGTACAACTTACGGTTCCAATTCAAAAGAATAAAAAGTACAACGCCATTAGCAAAAAAGTGTGGTGAACTTATAACCTCTGTGCTCACGTAAGTGTTCCATGAACTGTTACTATAGTAACAGGCAGAAAGCCGTTTGGGGGTAGGGTTAAAAGTTACTGGCTGTACAGAAACCGTTATATTTACCCTGGATCCTCTACATGACAGAAAGGAAAGCAAAGTAAAACTAAACACTGTGTACCAGATTTACAACCCCCTGGCACCACTTTCGCATCCAACCCCCCTACAAAATTACAAGTATGTGGGCCTCAACAATCCCCCTCAAGCTCCGGGAATCACCACCCCTGAGAATTTGTGTATTACGGGAGGCAGACTGAGTGGCCTTCCGCCTGGTGCCCTCGAGGGCCCTTGAAACTACTACGACCGGCTCCTGCAGTGTCCCGGGTTGCCTACCCCCGGTATACTGCTGTTTGCTTTGACAGAGCGGGACTCTCACGACTCCCGCCCTCCCATAGCACACATAGTTTGCATTTTGAAAGACTGAGCAGTGAAATATATTCTAACTTTCAAAATCCAAAGCAGATTGCATTTCCATATACAAATTAGCATCTACCCATGCAAAAAAGCAATACTGGCTCCAGATAAACGCAAAAGTTCATCACACAGTGTTGCTCAAAAAAACAGCAAGTGTGCTCAACTTCTCAATATACTACCTTATCCTACATAATGTTATTTTCAATCACGTTCTGATAACCAATAAGAATCATGCTTTTAAAAAACAGAAACATGCACCCTAGTTTTCTGTGTAGAATGTTGTCAAACAACCAATCATTTCTTTTCTGGTTTAATTTCACTTTTTCCCCAAACTCCCTTTGTCTATTCTGACATATGCCAAAGGCAGAAATGGAACTACTCCAATCTATTTTGTCCACAGATTGAGAAAACTAGGAAAAAAATTGAATAAATATGTTTCTACTTTTCTCCGAGACTATAGAATGGTGTCCATATATCACAAAGATCTGCGTTTCAATATGCATGGCATCTATAGGAGAGATGCTGTACATTTTACAGATGAAGGGAACAGAGTCTTTCTCATGAACTTCCAACTCTGTATGGGTACTTACTTGTAAGGGCGTGGCTTGGACGCCGGAGGGAATGGAGGTGTGAGCCCGGAGCTCCGCGCCTGATCCCCACTTCATCCTGAAATAAACATCGATAACCCGCACGAACGCGACCATTCACGGGCTGATGGTGCGGAGGAACACAGGCAGCACCCGGACGGCTGAAGAAACCCCCGGGCAGAGTTGCATCGACCCGACCGCGGAATCGCCTAAGATTGAGAGTGGAGGCGGCCCCAAAATGGCAGACATGGATACGGCCGGAGCTCGCAAAAGCTGACCTCCTGCACAATAAGGAGCAGCAGGGAAGAGCCCACGCAGAAGACTTGAGAAGGCCAGACAGGCGTATCTGGCAAGGGGAGCAGGGAAGAGCAGCGGTCGGAGACGGACGAACTTAAACCCGCCCCAGCAGCCATTTGCCAATGCCAGGGACACGAAAGATGGCGGCCGAGACCTGCGCCGAGAACAAAGGGGAACAAAGGAGAGGCCGACACACCAGCGAGCGGCTTTGAACCCTCAAGTGACAGAAAACCCAGCTTGCCAGCATACAGAAAGAAGGTGGGAACAGCTGTCCCGATCGTTGAGAGCGTCTGCGAAGTCGGGGAGAGTGCGAATGAAACTGCACAGTGCGGCCCCGGGGGGGAAAGCGGGCCGGTGACCGCAGACGGAAGGAATGCTGCAGGGAACACGGTGGTAAGAAGGGAGGATGCTGCGAATGAGATTGGCACTGAAGCGGGGTAAAACAGTGGAACAGTGCGTCTGAACCCCTACGAAGAATCGGGGATTTGGCAGAACGGTACACCGGGAAAGGAGCGGGGTAGTGGAACCTAGTTAGCGAGAAGTATCGCAGCTGAATGGAAGGCCCATAAACGACCCTCGAGCCCCCAATCGAGCCACCACTCTGGAGAGCAGTACCAGCCGGGTGGGAATCGGAAAATTGACGCTCCTCGCGAGAACTTGCCCTTGCGATACCTTACGGAAGGAAACGGTGCCCTGGAGGTGCTACAGCGCTAAAGAAGAGGGATAACACGGAATAGCTGAGGATTGTTGGCAAAGGCCCGTGAAGGAGATGTCGGAGGAGCCCTGCGGGCCCGGGCTCCTCGAACGGCTACCAAACGCAAACCGAGGGACAACACAAGCTGTGGGTGGCGGGTGAGTGGAGCCGGATGGAGAGCACTTGCACCTGGGAGTCACCTCAATAATACACGGAACCTACCCAGAGTGGGGACACAGAGCTAGACGTCAGCCCGAGCCTGGAGACGGCCTGTTGGGCAGTGCTACAAGAATCTCATTGGCAGATGCAGCGGGAAAAAAATAAAAATAAAATTGGTCTGGAACAGTAACGCCCGGGCACTAAGCGCCTACAGCGACAGTGGACCTGCTCGGCCCTCTGGGCTGCCGAACATCTGGAACTGCGAAGATAGGTGCGACCTAAGGGGACCGAAAACCTACGGAGACCATCACTGCACACCCAGGTGATTGAGAACTCCTCACCGCGCACTGGGGCGAGGAAAGGCCTGCTGAGTATAGGAGCAACAATGGCGAAGAACAAGGGAAAGGGAGAAGGGGCCACAGCCTCAGCAACATTGGAGGAAGCTGACCCAGCCATCGAAACCACGAAAGACACTTTACAGTGGGATATCGCACAAGTAGCGACAGGGCTGGGGCTCTTGCGGGAGGACCATGCTAAACTTAAAGACAGAGTCAAGAACACAGAGGACACCCTGCAGGAGATGACCCCAGCTCACAAGGTGATGGAGGTGAAATTTGCGGGAGCCTTGGACCGCATACAATCATTGGAGAGAAGGGCAGAGGACGCCGAGAACAGAAGTAGGCACAACAACGTCCGCCTAGTGGGCCTGCCGGAGAAAACAAAAGGGGGAGACATGGTTGGATATCTGGACAACTGGCTTAAGACAGTGAAACAGGTAGTGGGCAAACACCTAACAGTGACCTATAGAAGAGCAAGGAATCTAAAAGATCATCTGATTCACAGTCATTTCAAACCAAAAAAGAAAGAAGGTACTAGGCTGAACACAAAAGGGTTTGTGAAATGCCATATGTGCAAAGGCTGCCAAATCGCAAAACCAACAAAAGAGATCAAAATGATAGACAACACAGTGTGGGAAATCCATCAACTGATAACATGCAAGACTCAGTACACAGTGCATATAGTGGAGTGCCCCTATCCATTGATGTATGTGGGAAGTACCACCTTCGAACTAAAAAAGCGAATCTTGGAGCACATAAGGGTGACAATACACAAAGACCGAGCCAATGCAGTGGCAAAGCATATGGAGCGTCACCATCAGGGTGACTGGAAACAACTACGGTTCTATGGTATTGACACTGTTCCAAGAACGGAAAGAGGTGGTGACCGAGAAAAACAGTTACGGATGAAAGAGTCGCGTTATATCTTAAAATTAAGAACAATGCACCCGTTTGGTCTTAATCAATCAGAGGAACTTTACAACGACTTATAACAGAAGAGCAGAAGAAATCATGAAAATAGAGTAAAGAAAAATGAAGAACAGAAGAGTTGTGCTTTCATAAAGAGGAAGAAAAATTAAAATGAAAGAATATAAAGTCGAAAGTGACAAAAACAAGAATAAAGCTGAAAATCAGCAAAAAGTAAAAACAATATGGGATTAAAAGAACAAAAAAAAAATAATAAATAAGGCAGAAGAATAAAGGAAGAGAACAAATTTACAAAATTTACAAAGTAAATACATTGGCAACGAATACCCACTGGAGGGTGTTGGAAATACAAATATAAGTCACAATTGAGTAATTCCACCAGAGGATATGGTCAGGGAAGTAAGAAATGATATGAAGGAAAAAAAACTTTATTGACAACAACTCCCATGTATAAACATCATGCAGTGGGACTGCCTGTGGCAAAAAAGCCAAAATTAAATTGTCATAAACATAAGACTTTAATCAATGATGGCATTAGAATTGATTGCAGTGATTATTTTCGTTAATGCATTAATTTTGTTTAAGCTTCACTCAAAATGTATGGTTTTATATAAAACATAAAAACTACATCCTCCATAAGGCTTAGGGGCCACGGAAATGTCAAACAGGAAATGATGACATTGTAAGTTTGAATATAATCATGTAGTTGGTCAGAAGCCAGGTTGATCGTGAACAAGGGCTGTGGCAGCCTGAAACGCGTTGATCTGTGCCTGCCTACGAAAATTTTTTCGAAGATTTAAAGGATGGCAATAAAAAGTGTAAATTAGAGTACACAAGTTCGTCCTCGCTTTCTTTTCAAAACTGGAAAGATTTTCGTCTAGATATTTATAGCGGCGTGGTTTTGCCTCAGGGGTTAACGAACCAGCATTTTGAGAGCGCTGCAGTTCCCGGTAAAAAGAAACCAAGGGAAATGTATATATATATATATATATATATATATATAAATACATGAATATATATATATATATATATATATATATATATATATATATATATATATATATATATATATATATATATATATATATATATATATATATATATATATAATTTTTGGACGTTTCTGTACAATATATATTTAAATGTATATTTCTAAATGTTTATTTTGTAATCCTTACATTTAATTTCATAACTTTGTTTACTAATGTAATAATACAATAAATGAATAATAATTAATGATTGAAATAGCGCAATCAAATAATATATACTTTATAATACTTTTTAGCCATTTTTGAAAATGATGCAAACAATTTTGTTGATTTTAAATAAAATTAAAATAACCTTTAATGAAATTAAAACTTGTATTGCAGCATATGATGTCAACTTTATTGCCCTTCCCTGATCACAGAAACCCTACTTCTAAACACAACTCATCCCTTAAACCTAAAGACCCTTTACTACCAATAAACACTTCCCATCCCATAATCCTAAAAACTCCTTGCTACCCCTAAATACCACGTCTAAGTCCCCCTATACACTACCCATTCTTAATCCTTTACTACCAATAAACACTTCCCATCCCTGAATCCTAAAAACTCCTTGCTACCCCTAAATACCACGTCTAAGTCCCCCTATACACTACCCATTCTTAATCCCTAAAAACTGTTATTACTCCTAGACATTACCCATACCTGAAGCAAAGCAATGGTTACTTCCCCATCCCTGCACCATAAAAACTCCTTACTATCCTTATACACTATGCACCCTGCGTCATAGAAATATCTTACTACCCCTTTATAACTATACTCGTCCTAATCTCTAAATCCTTAAAACACCCTATTACCATATATACTACACATCCCTGAACCCTAGAAATTTCTTACTAACCTATACACTACCCAGCCATAAACCCCAAACATTCCTTTTAGCCCTATACACTACCCATTATTAAACCCTAAAAATTCTTTAATACCCCATACAGCACCCATACCTGAAGTCTAAAAAACCCTTAAAACCTCTAGATAATACCCATCTGGAGATTCTAAACACCCATTGCAACCACGAAAAAGTACATCCCTATTATATTTGTTTAGAATTGTATTTACAAGCACACAGACACACATACATATGTATTTATAAATGACCACATTTATAAATACAAATATATACACACACATATATATTTATTTGTAGGTTAAGCCAATTAAAACAATAATTACCTGTGAAGTAAGACTTGTGAAGGAAAAGGCACGGGCCCAGATTTATAAAGCCTTTGCATTGAGCAAGACAACAGGCTTCAGCAATATTTACAAAGCCATACAAGGGGCGATTTGCAGTGCCGTACATGGTTTGGTAAAGAAATATTATGCAACACAGCTGCTTGCTCTGCGTTACATTAAATTGCAACTTGGGAGATTTTCTACGGGTGGAGCGTGGACATTCCGCATGCACCCACCCACGGACTTTGGCACATTCCCAGATTTACTAAAGCTAGCAAATCTGGAATTGAGTCAAAATCCTATGCCTTCCTCAGTGAGAAATAATGAGGGGAAATATCTTAATTTCTCCTTGTTATGTCCTCTTTCTGCACCACACACAGAAAGAGGAAAATGTCTCTTTGGATTGTTTTTGTGCAGAAAGGTGTCCCTTCCAGAATAAAAACAATCCTGCCTGTAATACAGGCACCCTTGCATGGTGGTACAACAGGCAGCACATAGTGTGTCAGCACATGGAGAGAGCGGAAATGCTCACATATGGAGCTTTTCTGTTCTCTCCCTTTCATGCAATGCAGGGAAGCACAGCAGCTTTGCTTGCTGCCCCATATTGCATTAAAGATTAGCAAATATGTCCCTAAAATCTTACCTGTGAAGTAAAAGACTCCCAATGTGAAACATTCAAAGTGAAGATAATATCCCTCCCCCCACTGTCAAGCTTTCAAATTCACAGCAAAAGTATAACTTTCAGTTTTAAACATGGGCTGTCATCTTCCAAAGGTTGATGTCTAGCTGACGTTTCTCACTGGTGGTTGGTTTGGGAGGTCCAGGTCTTGATGTTTGTGGTCTGCCAGAGGTAAGGGCAACCCCTTCTAGTAGATACGGTACCGCTGGTGCAACACTGCACAAAAGCAGATAGTGCCTGCCAAAAAAGCCTCTGCCAGAGGAAAAAACACATTGGGCAAAAAAACTCCTAGGACTATAGATTCTAGAAAAAGGACAGGAATCTAAGGAACGGGCGAGCAACAGGAGCAGGCAGGAACACACGAAATCACCAGGAGAAGAATACCAATCAAGAAACAGAACTGACTGGAAATGAGTTGGGAGAGTAGAGGATAAGACAGGACTGCTGAAGCGTTGTGATGCAGAGAAAAATAATTCAGAGTTCCTTTTATACCTCAGACCCCAGGAAATGACATCAAAATTATTGGCGCCATGATGGATTGTGAAGACCTAATGATAGTCTATTGGTCAGTGTCAATCTTGGATTTGGAAGCTATATTCCATGAATCCACACTAGAGCATTATGGGAAGAAGATTGACTCTGGTAATAGAGACCCTAGAGGAACCTCCTAGCCACCATGCCACCTGGACAAGAGCGCATATCCAGGCAATGATACCACCACCAGGTAAGTATGTGAGTGGAACGCTGCAGCCCATTGGCATTCTCTGCACCTCGCGTGGTCTCCTTCTACAGCACACCCTGCCCACCTGCAAGTACCATGGAAACCGACGATGTGAATGCAACTATGATAAGGGGAACAAATTTACGATCTGCTCTGTGTATGGCTGTGTTACTGACGATCCTGATCTTTTGAACTTTTTATCAAATGAATTAACACATTGGCCTGTTCCGCTGATCGTTTGCGGTGACATTAATCTAAATCTCCTGCCTAAGTGGATAACTGCTCATAACTTTAACTACCAGGGAAGGAAGCCAAAAACATTTAGAGCACTCAGGGATCTTTGTAACACCCATGCGATATCTGACTGTTGGGAGATGCAACTCCCAAACGACCCTGGGTATACTTATTTTTCACATCCCCATTCTAAATTTGCAAGATTAGATTATTTTCTTGTGTCGGATGTAATTATCTCTCACTGTTCTATAGCTAGATTACCAAGAGTCTTTTCCGACCACAACCCTCTAATTATTAATATGGATTTGGGGGATCTGAATAGACCCCGCAGCAATTGGACATTGGAAAGGGTTCTTCTGGCCAATGTAAAATATTGTAACCTTATGGAAAAATGGATCCCTGACTTCCTAAAATATAACCTAGGGAGTGCTTTCCTAGAGGTGGTCTGGGATACATTAAAGGCCGGTGTAAGGGGGGAAACTCTAAGATTTTCCATCAAACACAATCAGGAAGCAAAGCAAGAACTAAACGAATTAAATGATAATCTTACTAGCAAAGAGGAAGACCTGATGAAAGCTGTCCAGGGTAATGGTAATATAGAAGGTGCAGCAAGAAAAGTTGCGATAGCAAGAAATCAAATAACAGAGACATTCACCGTAAAAGCAATAACCAATGCCATCGTGAACAGGGAGACAATATATGAGCTTAATGAGCTGGTAGGACACCAACTGGCTGTCCGCTTAAGACACCAGATCAGCGACAACACAATTACTAAAATTAGAGACCCCATTAAAGGCCTGACCTGTGATTCCAAAGAGATTAGGGATGCGTTCCATAGATACTATGAAGATCTGTACACTGAGACAGGGAAAAATCAATATAAAATAGATACATATTTGGATCTTGGTACAGGTTGTCAACTACCTGAAACCGACAAAGACAAACTTGCAGAAGCTCCACAATGGCTCGAAATTCTCCTGTCGATAAATAGTCTCCCAACCTGAAAAGCGATGAGCCTAGACGGAATTCCAGTGGAATTCTACGCTAAATTTAACAAACAACTACAAGAAATCCTAACCAATCTGGTAATTCGGGTATTTAAGGGAGGGCGAGCACCCGAATCATGGAATCAGGCCAAAATCATAGTTTTTCCTAAAAAAAATAAAGATCCGATGGAACTAGGGGCTTACCGCCCCATTACCCTGATAAATAACGATGCAAAAATATCTTCCAAATTACTCGCTAATCGATTGGCCCCGGTAATCCACAAAATTATTTCCGTAAAACAGCATGGATTCGTTCCCGGTAGATCTACCACTGATCACATTCAGAGGGTGATCACGCTCTTCGACATAGCGGACGTAACAGGAGACCCTATGGCTGAAAAAGCCTTTGATGGGGTCTCCTGGAAATATCTATAGACCGCTATGTCGTGGAGTGGGATTGGGGAGACATTTATCAATGCTATTCGCAAGATGTACTCTAATCCAGAAGCTGTGGTCTCGATAAATGGAGAAAACACAGCCACAATTAAAGTATCAAGAGGTACAAGACAGGGGTGCCCTTGTTCACCTCTCCTATTTGCCATATTCATCGACCCGTTCATCCACAGATTGGAAATGAATACTTCGATAATGCCAATAAGGACTATTAATGGCGAAACAAAGTCCTTAGCATATGCCGATGACATTGCCATAGTTACAGTTGATCCTAAAAAACAGTAGAGGCAATGGAACTAGAGGCAAACAATTTTGGCGAAATCTCGGGTTACAAACTGAACCAGACCAAAACTCAAATCTTAATTAACAGCAATAGCAATATTGTGGATGAAAGAGTAACGGATAAGGCAATGTATCTTGGTGTCAATCTTACCGCTAATTTAAACAACCTCGTTAAACTTAACATGGTTCCTCTAACGAAACAAACGGAAAAATGCCTAAAAGAAATGCATAATCTACACCTTACAATTATAGGAAGATGCAATCTAATTAAAATGGTATATCTTCCTAGATTTTTATATTTTTTTAGAACCATTTGTTTGAATTTTGAACCACTTTTATTTAAGGAAATTGATAAGATTTTTTCTCGCTTCATATGGAGCTATGGGAAAATCCGAAGATCCAATAGATTTATTGCCCTACCAAAAGAACGAGGAGGTCTGGCACTCCCAAACCTTAAAACCTACTGGTGGGCGACAATACTTAAGTATAGTAGCCAGCTGCTAAGGAATAATCAGGAGGATCCCTTAGAGAGATCTGTCCCTAACCCTCAGGAACTTATTCTTGGCAATCAAGCAAGCGCACACTTGTGGCGATTGACTTATGACTGCCATTTTAAGAAAGTACACTTCAAAACGTTAAAGGGTATCTACGCTGCCTGGAACGACATCCGTAAACATCTAGGGCTAGGCCGGTACTCGTACTATACTACTTTTATAGGCAACAACAACCTCCCGGATATCTTTTCTGACATATGTATGACACGGTGGACCAGACTTCGTATAATCCAAGTCGGTTCTCTTTATGAGTCAGCTGATCGGCCTCATTCGAGTCTCAAACACAAATATGGCCTAGAAAATAGGGACTTCTTCAAATATTTACAGGTCAGGGACTATATCATGAAAAAGGGGGGGTAGGGTAGCTCTTCAGAAAATTGAGCTAATAGAATCTATTGTTGATTGTAGCAAAGTAAAAATTGGGGCAATATACACCAAGTTAACCACTGGATTCCCGGATGATATGGATAAACACAAAGACAATTGGCAGAAAAAACTCGGAATCTCAATTATACCCATCCAGAACGCATTCCATCTATCCCAATCGATACTAATGTCCTCAAAACTGCAATCACAATTCTACAAAACTTTGTTTCTTCTATATCACACCCCTTATATGCTAGCTAAATGGAGTACAGGTAAAGGGACATTTTGTCCCAGATGTATGAAGCCTGAAGTAGATCTAATACATATGTTTGCTACTTGCAGGGCACTATGTACCATCAGACATGAGATATCCACTTTTGTCTCTGAAATATTTGAAACAGAAATTGTCATTACAACACCTGAAATATTATTGGGGTTTGATAGTGCGAACCACCCAGATAACATGAACGGACTTCTATTTGTCTCCATGGCGGTGCTTCGAATCTGTCTTGCCTCTTCTTGGCTGGATACTGTCCCCCCATCTTTCCAACAATGGCAGGCCAGATTACTCTCAGCCTATAGCTTGGAAAAAGCAATATACAGCAGGAAGGGTGTCAAAAAGAAAAAGAAGGGTTTAGAAATGTGGTACCCACTTACACAATGGATCGAAGGTCTTGGACAGTAATTTAACTCCATGTTTTTATTCACTACTTATATGCAAATATTTATATTCTTGTCTTAAGGGTATAGTTACTCGTCATGTTCAGTTATTCGATGTTAGACGATATGATCAATAATATTGTGCAACCATGCCTGTATTTGAGTGGGTGGAGGGCGGGGGGGGGGGCTCCTTAATGTTTTGAAAAATTATGTGCAATAAAAATTGTTTTAAAAAAAAGGAAACCGACACTGTGCATGGCAGTGGGCAAACAGTATGCCCCTTCTTCAAGGTTCCAAACCTACCAGGAAACAGAGAAAAAATAGCCAGACCATATTTGTAGCATGAACAGAGGAAGCATCTTCCCAAGACCTTTTACTAGGAGGGTCCCTTTTCCAATGAATCAAGACTCGAGAATCACAAATTTCTTGAACCTCAAATTCAGGAACATAATTTACCAAAACAGGGGGAGGCCTGGAAAAGAGCGATGGCAAGGATCCAATGAGGTTTCAACTGGGACAAGTGAAATACCGGATGGATCGTCCAATGCAAAGGGAGCTCGACACTTTAGTCCCACATAACACAATGGGAGAGATGGAGGTATTCCACAGCACAGATCAAATATCACAAACAAGTGCAGTGACTGAAGATATAAGGCCATTTTGCTCTATTTCATAGGTATTCTGAATCAGATCCCAAAAAAATACTATCAAGAGATGCCAATTATATTGGAAGAGGAGGCACTCTTTGTGGCATGCTTCATCATTGGCGACCCCATCCCACGCTGGTTAGATAATACTACCAGGGCGGACTCAATTGAGAGGGAATTATTAGATAAAACTAACTGGACAGGAAGGGATCCAGATCAACTAGAAATACCTAAAGGTAAACCCAGGATAATACCTTTGCTACTGGGTACCACCAGTATGTCTAAAATGATACGAGGATGGGTATAGGCATAATGGCCCCACCATGCATCATAAGTCATATGTTTCTGCTTCCCCTAATGTTTTCCAAAACTGGTCAGAAGCATTCTTCAGGGCTAGTTAGGATCCCTACTGCTAAAACTCACACTAAATCTGTCAGTATCAAAGAAACAGGTGGCAGTGATTCCTACCTTGACACCCCAGGACACGCTTCACTAACTTTAGGGAAAGAGAGCTCCATGATCTGGGTGGAGATGGTATCCTCTGTAGTCACACATTTGACAAGCGGCATACCATGTGTAACACCTAAATGCGCTCCTGTAACCCAGCTGCTCGTGAATGCCCTAAAGGATACAGGATTGATAACCTGGTCAATCATGAAAGGGCCATATTATCGAGGCTTGAAAAACTGCCCTAATGAGGTGTAAAATGGAGTGGTCAAACTGGCCTTCAAACAGAAAATGACAATTTAGGACAGCAGAACCCCACCCCCATATTCTGCAACCCTCCCCCCCCAGCCAAACAGGATACCCGAATTAGATTAGCAGATGGTTTGGAAGGGAGTGTTGGAGAGTCTTAGCCACACCAGTAGGTGAATTAGCCATTTCTAACCCTCCAGGAGAAAATTTCTCCCTTTTAGAAGAATAGTGCTTTCTCTGACAAGAATATGCGTCACTTTGGAGGAAGTGGTCATACCTGTGGGTGGCACCTTGCATCCCATTGATCAGGAGTGCCCCTCTGCTCGATGCTAGGGACACTGAATACATGTTGGACAATTGTCAAGCGACTTGGATCTGCAGTCTGAAACAACAAGGAGACGAAGTATTGCCCTGCTGGAACCCTGATCTCCACCAAATGGACTTCACTCGTAAGGACTGTACCTGATACACAATCTGATATTACAGCCATAAGGTCTTTGCCTGGCTTCACAAGGATTAAGGAGTAGACTCCTTACAAGCTACATGTTAACAGAGCCCACCTGCATCATTTCCACCAAGACGTCCCCATCCTCAAGTGCGTCCAGTGGACTTTAAAGGACCTGGCCAGGTGCATTCTGGGAAACTTAGTCCCAACATCCCAGGGACCATCTCCGAGCTGCTAGACCCTTGAATTTGTGTTGTGGACACTTTGGAATCCCAAAAGGAACTTAAGTAAAAAGCTCCATAAGTTGACTAAGTGCATTTTGGGGGTTGTGTCAGAACCCTATAAGGAAAATCAGAGCATCTGAAGCCTTGGCTGGGGCTGTGGACCACTTTCCTGCATGAAGAAACACTTCTGGCAAGAAGTGTAAAAGTGTTACATCACGGGCGGCCTAAACTCTGGACTTTGTTACAGCGTAGCACAACCGTTTTTAATCTTTTGAGCGCTATTTGCTTCTAAGTGCTAGTTTTCCTTTTACCTTTAAAAATTCATCCTCAGGTTCCCTTCATTGCCTTTTTGTCATTTTGGTGTCATTTTAATCATTAAAAGATTTCCTATTGTTATACATTTGTGTTGGATTTTTAATGTGTGTTGTGTCTTATTTACTTAATGTACTGGTGTTTTAAATGCTTTGCATACCTGTCTTCTAAGTTAGGCCTGCCTGCTCATTTCCAGCTACCAAGGGAATCATTTATTGAGTCCTTGACTGGACCTTTAATTGCGATTGTGGCCATTTTACTAGTGTTAGATACCTACTTACCCCATCCTAATGAACTACTTTCTATTACCAAGTATTCCACTTCAAGTTGATCGAATTTGCACTTTCCCAGCTCAGAGTAAAACTGACTTTGACTAGTCGGTGTAATACTTGATTGACATGTTTGTGATGTATAAGGGAGTCTGTTTAATATATCAAGATGCCATCAAGATAGACCACAACAAAGTGATTTATCATGTCAGAGAAAATCTTATCTATTAAATGGTAACGTCCAGCAGAAACGTTTCTTCTAAGGTCCATTACCAGATACTCAAAGTGGCCTAATGGAAACCTAAATGCTGTCTTCCATTCATCTCCCTCCTTGATGTGCAATAGATGGTAGGCCCCACGAATATCTCACTTAGGGACTGATTACAATGGTGGATGGACATCAGTCCGTCCGCGATTTTCTCAGGGAGTGGGAACGCCCACTTTCAAGGCGGCGGTCCCACAGGTCGTATTATGATATGGCCACCACCACCGCAGCCGCAAGTGCCATACTTAACATTGCAGTGGGTGCTGCTGGCTGCAGCAACCGCAGCAATGTTATAAATGCACTTTTTACAATTCCCTGCATGGTGCCTGCCACATGGTGCAGGGAGATGTAGAGGGCGCCATATGTAACCCCAACCCTAAAACCAAAGTGCCTTTGTGAAAGGGGGGACCGCTACAGGCCTCTAAAGTCAATCCCCACCAGCCTTTCCATGGCGGATGACCTGACCTGTTTCCCCTGCCCTGACTCCAAATTGGCTGCAGGAACAATGCAGTGGTAACAAGCCCTTTGATTGAAGGCAGTGAACAGTCTATTTACTTGCAAGTGGGGCTGTGCCCAGTCCCGCCCCCTCAACCTGCCAGCAGATGGCCCATTCAGGCACATCTAATCCCTCTATAGAGTGACTGTCTGGGTGGAATTCACAAAGACTAACTGCCAGTTAAACCCAGTAATTTGACCCAGGGAAGGCAGCAGGCACCTAATGACTAAGGGTAGGAAAATGACAACTTTCTAAAAGTGAAATTTTCAAAATTGTATTTTAAAATTAGGCTTCACCAATAAAGAGAGTGCAACTTTATAGTTACTAAACATGAAATTAATATCTCTCCCGAATAACAAAATCTGCACTTATTTAAATGATTATGGCAACCTAATGTTATCCTACTGGGCAGGTAGGCCTCACAGTAGTGAAAAATGAATTTAGGAGTTTTACACTAGGACATCAGGACATGTAAAACTTAAAAGCATGTATCCAACTTTTTAATTACAATGTACCCCGCCCTATGGGCTACCTAGAGCCTATCTTAGTGGGGACTTCGGTATAAACCAATTTAATCATGTTTAGGGGTGTGAGCAAAAACACTTTAGCACTGGTCAGCAGTGGTTTAGTGCACAGAGTCCTAAGGTCAACAGAAATTAATTTCAGAAGAAAAAGGGAGCTAAGTACCAATAGGCTTTGGGCAAGACCCCTAAGACTTACAGTCTAACATCTAATATATACGGATAACATTCTCTAGACACTATCAAGCCCTAAAAGCTCTATCATGCACATCATGAACATGATCTCTGAATCCTCTACATTTTCAGGGTATCTTATAAACTGGGGAAAATGTGAGGCCATGCCCTTGTTGAGGACAACCACATCTTCCACACTAGAAACACATCAGTTTCAATGGAAGGAGCTGAATCTAAAATATTTAGGGATTCTCTTTAACAACAGTCTGGAATATAAGAGGGAGGATAACCTAAAACCATCTCATCCATAACTCAAATAAGATATGGCCTGATGGTCGGCATTAAACTTTGCTCTATAGGGCAGAGCACTGATAATTAAAATGAACATAGCACCACAACAAAATACATTTTTTGCAATGCTTACCTTAATGATACCCAAATTAATGTTGACAAGATAAAACTATTCTTGTAGGGAGGTAAGAAGCCCATGACTGAACGTGGACAAACTGCAAACTGGCATAGCAAGTGAAGGGCTATGGTTATCAACTTTAGAAATGTTTGAATTTCTATCCGACTGGGCCAACTCCAGTATCTGGTATATGCATCTCCAGAAAACCATTAGATGAACGTCTGAGAGGTTTTGGAGGTCCTAGCACGTTATACTCTGGAGAAAAACAGTGTTTTATATAGGTCCTTCCTGTGTTGTGAGGCACTTGCTCAGCTTGGCAGAAAGCAAATTGTTCTCTTAGGACACCCAGTATGTCATACACATTGGGACTCTTTCGTGGGATAACAGGGAAATTACAATAGGACATAAAGAACCAATATGAGCAGAATTCTGAGGAAAGGGGGTAACCGTGCTGGACCAATTGCTTGTAGAAGGGAGATTGATTTCTTTTATGAAGGCCTGAGACAAGTTTAACCTTACCAAGTCCTATTTGTCGAAAATATCTGCAACTAATACACTGTCTGTAGGAGGTTCTGAACTCCTGTACCATTGGCCTCCCAAAATCTCCAGTACGCCAATACCCAAAAGTGTGGGACACTTTTAAAGGAGCAGTCTCCGGATTACACCAAATCCTTATAGTTGCAACCTATTCCCAGTCACTAGTATTGCATCTTCAACAGTTTGTCAGAAAGGGTGTCGCTAGATTATAGCGAAGAGGATTGGTCGGAACTATTATATGCCTATGACCAGCATCTGATGGAAGCTAGGCTGACATTAGAATATTATAAACTTCTTCAAAGGTGGCACAGGACCTCCTACAGCCTGGCTAGAGCTGGTTTCTCGCCAGATTCCACATGTTGGAGATGTCATCATTAGAGAAGAGACATAGTTCACATAGTTTGGGAATGCCACAAGATGGAACCGTACTAGAAGGACCCTTGAAAAATAATGACTGATGTGACCAGTGCAGAGGGAGAACTAATTGGCCCCCCAGTGATCTTACATGATGTATCACAATACCTGCTGATTACTCCACAGATGAGTAGCTGGTTCGCTACTGCGCTAGCAGTTGATAAAACGGGGACACTGAGACTTTGGAAAATGACACTGATACCCACAGCTGATGACTTGATGCTAGAGTTCTTTCAGGTTGTATCATATGAAGGTATAATATATAAACTAAATGACTGTATGCCTACATTTAAAATGGTGTGGGGGGCATCCCTTCGGAACTGGCACAATGGACTGATGAATCCCCAAAGCGTCTATGCTATGGTTTCATGATACACATGATGTGATCTTCTGAAGATTCTCACAAGTCAAGAGAGCAGCCATTGCTGCTCATAACACAACTTCTGACCTTACTGTAAATGTGGAAAATAGTGAGAGTGGTAGCATGCTACAATGCATGATAAAGGTGCTAAGATAAAGCTTTATTTAGATATGACAAGATAACCTTCGATTTTTATGGGTTGTGGGGGGAAGTAGAGAAAACAAGGGAGAGATAGATGGATATATGAGAACTTAAAGGTAGATGTAAAAATGGACTGTGCATTACTCGTTATGTTGACATGTTACGACTGGTTCTAGTTAGATACTGAACAATATGTGGCCACAGAAATACTGGCTTTGCAAAAGGGATTACAAGATCTGAAACCTTGGGTGGGAGCCTACATGTCTAAGAATCCTGGACTCCCTCCAGGGAAAAGCCATGATAAAACATTTGCAGAAAAGACACCCATATGTAAAAGGGACTCTGTCGCAAGGCAAATGTAATGTTCATATCTTGGTTCTATCAATCCAATTGCAGTCTTGTCTTGAGAGAGAAAACCAGAGAGAGAAACCAATTAAAGTTATGTATAAGAACAAAAATGCACGAGGGACTATTTTACATCTCAATCAATTGCCATTAGGTACCAGATGTACTAACTATCTGGTGGCAAAACGTTGTCGCAATTTGTGACCGTCCTTTTTGCCACCAGAAACAAATTTTGTGAACTAAGCTATACACTAATAAATCAGTTCATTAAATAGTTATTGGGATTCCAATCTACCTAATTACTATTAATTGTATAATCTGATTGGCCACAATCACTGGTATGGTGGCCTGGAAGGGTCAGCCGCCCACCATGTGATTCCTTTTAAATACATTATTTTTTAAAGCACCCTATTTTCCCTCAAGGGAACAGGGATGCTTTTTTTAAATGTTACTTTTAGGAACTTAAAGATTTTTCCAAATTGTTTAAACGGGACGTGATCTAAAGAGGACTTGTCCTCTTTGTGAAAGAATAACGATCCAAGTTTGCGGGTCGATAACTTTTCAATACGTTGAGACCATGATGATTCCAGTCACAAACCACTAATACATATGGTAATAATTCAATATTTGAAAGGGATGCCCAATCCACTGCCATTCCAAATACAGAATTGGTATCCATTCACAAACCCCATTTAGAAGGTCGTAAAGTTTACCAACTCAAAAGTTTTTGCAGTTGCAAACTCAGAATCTGAGTCATTGTGAACGCAAAAATGTGTAATTTATCTGGCCCTAAATAGTTTATCTCATAAATGCATTATACACAGAGAACGATCTTTTTGGTTTCACTGCTACACGGTTTTAGCCAGGACTTGAAATATAAACCAGGCAATTGCTTTTGCCAAGATTTGTCCTTAATGATGCTGTTACAGCGAAATGTGAACATCGCCAGTTACGCAGCCGGACATCAACAGCAGAGCAGCCTTAAACCAGCAGAGGGCTGGCCCTAAAGTCTCTAACTAACATGACTGCTCAAGTTTTAGATCATTCAGGTTCACGTCCTGTCTGCTGCTTATATTGGGTACTCCACACCCCTGAAGATACCAAAATAGTAACTTGGCTCAGATGTTTGGCAATAGAATTGTGCATGATCTGTAAACACTTGTGATGTGCCACATGCAAATTTAGCATAGGTTACTTATGTGGGTCACTAAGTGAAGGACCGAGTGGAAGCTGGCTGCTCATCTGCATAGAGATCTCCTCTGTGACACTGTCTCTGGGCTTTGGTTATAAACTATTATCACGGGCATCTATTAGAACACGTGCACTGTCCTTCATTTTGTTTTTTTCATAACATAGCTACTCAACAGCTGGGTGTGAAGTAAGAGAGAATTACGTATTCATAATAAAATGCCAAAACAATAACAGGCAGCTTCCCAATATCACTGAAGTTAACCGAGACTTAAGTTATACCACTATTATATTCTAATCAAGTGTTGTAGAAAGCCTCTCTCTGTTTCTGGCTGGGCGGTTCCTGTATTCACTGATTCGTGGACAAATTTAGTGCACCACCTTTGAAATAGGGCACAAGTCACAAGTGCTAACATTAAAAAGGAAGAAATAATAATTTTCGAACTTCCACAAATCCTTCGCTATTAGAAAATGCAATGTTATTGTTGCAAGTTTGACAACAGAAGCCTCTAAGTTGTCGAGATGGTTCCAAGTCGCCAGGGACAGGATCATTCTTCTGCTTGGAAAATAAGACTCAAATCTAAAAAATAAGGATAGAAAGAGAACCGGCAGAGCCGCTCTTAATGACCTGAGACCATGAGGAACCATAGCAGTGAAGCCTTTTTTCAGAGCATCCACTGCAAGGGGTCGATGACATCCCACTGCGGGCAATGCTAGGCTCGCGCTCTGACAGGCACGCGCCAGAATAGTCAGCCATTTCACACATGGCGAGCAGGCAAGCAGTCCCAAGCCGGTAATGAAAGATTCAAGCGAGCCAGTGTGCTGGATCTTGTCAGAATGTCTCTTAGTACTGCTCTATTGACTAGAAAGAGTAAATTACTCCCCCAAAGGAATTGGGCCTTCGCTGATGTTCTCCAGAAGGAGATCCTGATCCGTAAAACGTGTAAATTTCAGATGTACAGCCCCAAGTAACACCTTTTGTAATATAAATGATCACTGCAATGCTAATCAAGCAATGTTTTCCTCGAAGAACAAAATCACTTTAGCTCTTTCTGACAGAAGGCCTAGCTGCTCTATGCTACGCAAGTCTCCTTGATGGGAATAATGCGAGTGGGTAATCAGGGCAGCGGGGAGATAAATGCATGTAGGAGCAATAAAATTGAAAAAGAGCAGTGGAATTAAAATAGGTTCTTTCTATCTGATTTGGAGCCTATTTGATATAGATTAGGTATGACATACTCATGGCATATACTGGCGTTTTAGGGAGCAAATCAGATGTACTCCTGGCTAACTCCTGGAATTGAGAAGTAGGCCAGGACTACCACAAGACTAAGGGATCCAAAACAAAACAGTCAAAACGTTAATTCATAGGTTTTCCGACTGCTAAGGAGTGTTTTGAAATGTCAAAAGATACTCTGCAAACAGTAAAAGTCTTTTATACTCATGTAGGTGGGTGCAGAATTGAGTAGACAGTGGTCAAGAGGAGCACTACAAGCTCCCCTCCATACCTTCCCTTCCAAATGAAACTTCTTTTAAACAAGCAAGTGGTCCACTAAGGAGGGAATTAGAAATGTCCACCAGGAATGAAGATGGACGTAGGCATGGAAGTGGGTTACCTTTAGTGGGCCTCCACCACTGTATTTTCCACAGGGGCAGCAGAATGTCTTATGCCAAATCAGCACTCATTAAACTTCTATTGCCTGGGAGGTTTAGCAACCTCCTGGGATCCACATTTTCCAATGCGACTGAGGAGTACTTTAGTTTCTTCAGAAAACAAAGCTCAGGTCAAAACACCAGTCAGAGTGCAAGATGAACATGCTAGATGGCCAAATAAACTTCATACATCAGCCCCCAAGTCACAGAAAAATCTTTCAGAATTGAAAGTCCGTGATTTTTATAAGTGTTTGAAGAAAACACTAATCAAAGGCCCAAACTGCAAAAATCACCCCAGCTCTGTCATACTGATTCTGTAGGAGTTTTGGAACATAATTCCTTTTCAGATATGCAACAAACAACACATGCTAATAAAAAATACTTTACAAATACTGAAATCAAAACAAAATGTATCTTTAGAGATACGGTGTGTTAAATTAAAGGTTGCAGATAAATCCATTAAAATGATTTTAATCTGCACATTAAATCATTTCTTTTTTATTAGATCCCTTCAAAAACCCCTATATCTTTGATCATCCTATACAGTGTCCTTAAAAATATACTAATGATTTTCACTTCCAAATATTTCCTAAACAAGTATATAGCTATTATTATAAATAAATATATTAGAGTATGATAAGTAAAGTGTTCTGCCAGGGGTGTGGATGCTTCCTTACTAAAGGGGCTTTTTCCACCAAGGGAAAAGTTCTCGGCAGAAAACCTCTTATGCAAAATGCGCTTTTAGAAAGTCAGTGCTGTATGTCACCCAATAACAAAGTGGAAAATTACTCAAACTGTAGAGAGGTGGTACATTGTTAGTACCTATATTTCTATTATATTTCAAATGCTGTTTTTTTCTGCCCAAAGCAAGTCATAGAGCTTGATAAAACGGGGGCCTGTCGATAAATGTCCTAAAAATCCACATAACGATTATGTGTTAAGTAGAAAAAGGCAGTTGAAGAGGCCACCAGAACTAATCTGGGTCCCACTGCCAAAGGACACATACAAAGATGGGCTATAAAAAGGTGAGGTATCAGAATAAAGCACTATTAATGGAGACGAGGTGCTCTTGATGTAAGAATGGAGAGTTTCTGGTAAGCAACACTCTTGATGGAAATTAACCTAAACCACACAGTATGTGAAATACATTACAGACAATATACACTGTCCATGGATAGATGAAACTAAGCTCTAGTGATCCTCTCGATGTTAGCACTGCTTCACACAAAATTCTTATTGACCTGCTTTTCCAACTGGGCCTTCGTGATTCGTCCAGGCATGTTTCAACTTTCTTGCTAATCGATGCAAAGCCATCCAACTTCCTACTTTTCACTATTCCTTCCAGCCTGTAACACGTGGAGTTCAATAGCTTTGAGCCCTACTCTCTTCAACTTTTACATGTTCCCCTATGCCTTGCTTATAGGATCTTCAGGGTTCTGATTCATTGTATATTCAAATGACAGCCAGATAGCAGTCATCTTCAAGGGTAATTTAGTTGAGTTTCAGTCCAACTTCTGTGACTGTCTGCTAGCAGTATGCGTCAGGATGAGTGCTAAGTCTTTACAACTAAATGGGGACAAGACAGAGGCACTTGTCCTCAACAATGACCCTAACATCTGGAGATCAGTCTGGCTGCTGACAGAGCTAAGCCCAGTACTCACTCCCACAGCCCAGATTCTAGGGGTCATGTTTGGCTCATCTCTCTCATTTAAGAATGATGTGAATCAAATGACAGCAGCATGCTTTTCTAGTTTCAGCATCCTAGGAAGGATTGTTCCATTCTCCAGACCAATGTAGACCAGCGAGTTGTCCGATCCCTCACAGTTTCTCATACATACTTGTGCAACTCCCTTCTCCTTGGTGCTCCTAACTGTATCCTGTAGAGTCTTACATTAGTCCAAAACTCTGCTCAATGTCTTATTTTCGATCACCCAACTAGGTCCTCTGTTTCCAATCCCCTTGACCTACTTCATTGACTTGCTGTCTCAAAAGACATCCTTTTTAAAACTATCTGCATTTGTCAACATGCTCTACTCAAGATGGTCCCATCCTATTTGTGGGACAGGCTCATCCCCTACACTCCTACTAGGACATTATGATATATTCATTATTTTTACTTTAATGTCTATCTCTCGAGCCAGCTTGGGATGCAGATCTTTTTTCCTATGTGGCTGCCAAAACTGGAACGGCCTACCTGCCTTGCAATGTTCCATACTGGTCATTTGGTCTTCCATTGCCAACTTACAAGTTTGAACCTTCGTGCTTTCTCGACAGCCACAGATGTAAAATATAGAGTCTATGCCATTCGCTCAGTGCTAGGGGTAACAGTGCACTTAAGAAATGTCTAAATACATGTATAAATATATAAAAACATAAATGTGGAAATAAACATTCCAGGAATGCTAGCGCTAGGCGAACAATGCCCACACGACAATGCGGAGTAAAATGGCAGCTAAAACTAGGATATGACCTGCACTAGTGTAATGGCTAAAAGGCAGTTTGCCAGTATGCCCAAGCACAGAAACATCGAGAACATTAAAACATCTGATCAGGAAAGAGTAGCTCTTCAGTTCAGTGCATGCATGAACAGCATTGCTCAATGGATAAATCTGAACTTCTTAAAGCTTAACTCTGACAAAACAGAGGTGCTCTTGTTTGGCAACAATTACACTTTCCGGAACAGCACCTGGTGGCTGCCAAATATAGGACCCTTACCAGTTCCGGTATTGAAGGCCAGGATTCTGGGTGTTATGTTTGACAACAGACTAACTCTTATTGAACACTCAAATCAGGTAATCTCTTCCTGTTTTCTCATGTTGAAGATAAAAAAAAAAATCCTACCATATCTTCCACTTGAGTTGAGAAAAGCAGTAATCTCAGCAGTTGCTATTTCAAAAACTGATTCCTGCAATGCATTATTTGTCTAATCTCAAACACGAGTCCTCAATAAACTTCTGACTCTACAGAATGCGGCTGCCAGAGTCTTATTAAATCTTCCCAGGTTTTGCTCTATGTCAAACTCTATTAGGGAACTTCATTGGCTCCCCGTCTGGGCACACATCCAGTTTTGATGCTCTGTTGGGTCCATAGGGGACTTTACCAAGAAGGTCCATCTTTTTTTTCAGGACATTTTTAAGTGGTACTCCCCCTCCTACACCTTGCAGTCAAGTACGACCAAGAAAGTACAAGTACTGAGAATAAGGAAATCTCACTTGGGTGGGAGAAAGTTTTCCTACTCTACCTCTAAAGAGTGGAACGTGTTTCCTTACCAGTTGAGATCCCCATACAACTTTTAAAATTTAGGAAGGTCTTAAAAACCTGGCTTTTTAGATTCACAGTCTAATTTTATATTTTTTATTCTAGTGGCTTTAACTATTATATTTTTCACTTCACATCTCCATTCTTGTGGTCAGGATTTTTAGGATACTAGCGCAAGATGCCCTTTGGTATTAGCTCTCTCTATAAAACCACATAACATAATGTAACATAACATAGCAGGGGGAGGGATGACGCAATTGGGGAGTCAGTTCTTTGTTTTTTGTGGATTAATAGAGGAAGTTTTAAAAAAACAATACTCTAAAAATTACTGAAACTGCTTACAGTCTACAAGTGCCTAACCAAGGGCATTGGGTTATACTTCTAAGAGAAATGTGCATTGAAACAGGAAACAGAGCGTGAAGGCAGAGACCTGCAAAGATATGTTTATTATGTAAACTCAAACAAATAAATGTGTGGGAAGGAGTGGGTGTATGGTATGACAGCTAGGATAAGAGGATTGTGACGAGGTGAATGGCACACTGAAATGCAAAGGAAGGTTATTGCAGTCTTGCTCGAAATGTTAAAAAGCCTGCTGTCTTGCGTGTTCTTTACAAGCGTTTTGCTTTTTCAGCCTGGAAATCCAATTGTTCCTACTAGTGAGCCTGGCACCAAAAGACATCAGGTAAATTGAATGCAAAGGCAAAAATGTGAGATTTTCAAAAATGGAATTATTTGCATGACATTTTGAAGGGATTTCTGGCAGGAAGTAGAATTAATGCAGTTCTTTCAGGACACTGGAGATGTGGTCATGCCTGCTTTGGTTGCTGCTGCATGAAAAACTGTGTTGATTGGTTTAAATGAGGACTTTTTGAAGTTAGGTACTACAGTGTTGCCTCCATCGATGTGTGGTAAGATAAAACCCTGGAGATAGGCTTAATTTTTCATAGTAATATAGGTTAGAACCAAGCCCTATTTGTATACGGTTGTTAAATGATAGGGAGGGGTCAATGGTAATTCACAGATATTTGGTGCGGGATAAAAGGCAAGTCGACAAGGCCACCAAGTTGACATTATTGAGCTACTCCTGAATGAGAGGATTAGTGGTTCCTCTGTTCATGAGACAACCTAGTCTACCTTGGGTTTGTACTTCAAATATATTGTAGAGATATTCAGGGTTGAATTTGGTCTAGGCAGGGTCTTGCTCAGAGGATAGTATTAGGTGACAACATGTAGGTCTTCTTTATGATTGGTCACTTAATTCTAATGGGAATTATAAAGTCCCTAGGAATACCACAGATCTGTCAACTTTAACCAGCTGCTGAAATGTTGGGTGAAAGTCTGTGGTAAAATGAAGAATTACCAGGGCAATTTGTCCCAGAATTATTGATTCCCCAGATAGCTTTTCATTTCTTAGTTAACCTTCAGTGTTCAACTCGTAATTGGCTGGATTTTTCCAGCCCAAGGAGTATCCAGTCCCCAATATTGGGAATGGTTGAATACCTGCCCTTTTTGTGGCTCAGACATAATGAGAAATATAAGTGGATGTCATCAGCATTTTGTTTTAAAGCAATATATTTCCTGGGGGACGTTTTCTCTCACTAGCTCTAAGTAGAGGCTGAATACTGCAGAAGCAAAACTATAATCCTGTGGAATTCACGTGAAATGCCACCTAAAACACAATCAAATGTTCAGAGGTAGCCAAGTTCTTGAAAAGTTCCAAAGACAGAGACGTGTGAAAAAATTCGAACCACTGGCAAAGTTATACTGTACTGTTTGTATAGCTATGAAAAGTGCATTCTCACATTAAAAATGCATATGTGTTATTGTGACACAACCACCGTCCTAACAAATGGTGTGTTGGAGCAAGGCAGATACATGATTTACTCAATGATCTGGATTTGTATTTTTCAGAGTAAATGAGCACATTCAGGAAGTCTCACATTCTCTGATCAATGAGAGCAACGCATCGTGGATTAATTAAAAATACTTTTATAGATAAAGAGTGTCTGGTAGTGCCACAAGTGCTTATCGAATATTAGCCAAAATACATTACTATACATACAATCTACCTGGATGAAGTTAATGTCTTATTTCTCTCCTGGTTCACAGTATAAAGGCATTCTTATTCATCAAGCATAAGGAGAAAACGAGCATTGAGAAATATGTATTTTTATGATGCAATGTGTTATTTCAGTTCTTCTAAATGATTCTATATCTTAATCTGAATGAATGTATCAATATTGCTTGAGGGAATCTAAAGGGACAATTGCTGGGATGAACAATACAGGTGAATTATGGCATTCACCTGTGAGAATCTATTAATTAAAATCTATATTTACTTTCAAACTACTTAGTTCTCGCCGTTGAATCTCCTTTTGGCAGAGTAAGGCACACAGAGGTATTCTGCACACGCTTGCATTCCAGTGGTATATGGCACTGTAAACATTTCTTTTTTAGGCCAAGAGTATTAAAATTAGATGCATGAAAAGTTTTTTCTCGACAGGTGAAGTTTTGTGAAGTTTCCGATGTTTGCCTTTTGTGAAGGTTACAATATTTCTACATTTAACTTAGTTTTCATCTAAGAAAAAAATAATTTTACATTGTGAGATATTACCTACTTTAATTGCACCAACTTTTATTAGAAACGATCTATGCGCAATTATACATTTTTGTGGATTGTTTCTCTTCAAATTTACATTTGTGTGAAATTGGCATGCTGCCTCCATGAAGAGAAGCATGATGACCTCCTGCAGTCCTCCTTGTGTTTCACCCTAGGGAACTGCTATGAATGCTGGTGCTGTCCTGCACATTTGATCCCCCAGGGCTCCTGACAGACTTCTCATTGACCTGTGAGTGGGCTCTTATAACTGTGCGGGTGGTAGGTTTTCGCTGGTCCTGATTGCAGCCATGCCTGCCAAATGCCTGTGTTGACTGTGTCGCCACTAGTCGCACCAAGTGGGAAGGCAGAGTCGCATACACAGGACATCAGGCGAGGACGTTGCAATGAGTTCCACCCACAACAAGAAAAGTAAATCGAATACGGCCCCATGCGGGCTTAGGACTGAGACTGTGGGCCTAATATCTAACCACAGAGAAAGTGGGTATTATTAAGAGACTGACCTGCAGTTCATGGACACAGTAACCTGCTTGCACTTCCCGCTGTGAGCCGTCACCTAGTATTTGCCTAAGCCTTAATGCATTTCTTTTACCTTACCTGGAGCCCCTTGTTATAACCTTGCAGAATCTATTTGTGCTTTATTACATCATTAGTGTACTAAAGCACTTTTCTGTCTTTAAAAAAGGTTAATCACTGTGTGGACAATCATCATTAAGTTCTATTGTGTGAGTATCGAGTTCCGAGTTTCTACTTCTGTACTAGCTCCCTAGGAAGCCTTAGGGCCTTACTACGACTACTGTGTTTCAACTGCCCTATTACGACTTGGGGGGTTGGACCGCCACAGGACAGCTGCAACTGCCAAGGACCAATGATCTCACGCCAGTTGCACAGTGGTCAGAGGTAGCAATATGCTGGCGGTGCTGCTGCGGCGCCGCCAAGGATATTACGAGTTGCCTCACAGATATAATTTCCGTGGCAGTGAGCCAGCCATGTAAAGAATCGCAGAGAGGCAACTCAGGTTGCCTTTGGGCCTAGGAATGTATGCAGGGGACACATAATGTGCCCCCTGTAGTTTTGCATCCCCTGTTCCTGCACCGAATGAAATGCACAACATTGTGCATTTCTTTCCGTGCAGAAACAGGCTGCAGCGGTCTCATGGCGGTGCATGTCTAAGCCACACCTATGGGCCTTAGATACACACCATAGTGGGTATGCCACAGAAGGACGGCCCTAACAGAATTAACTCCTAATTCGTGGGATGTTTTGACTACGAATGTCCCGGTCTTGCAGCAGGTGCTGGCGTGACAGCCTAGTGCAAGATCAGCAAACTCATAATATGGACATAACGGGCACATGCATCATTGTCAATTGCATTCGCAAACGGTGCAAATCGCAATTTTCGGCCGTTTGCGAATGCAATTGACAAAACTGGGATGCATCATGTTTTTTGCAATTTTAGAAATCGCAATCATGTTGCGATTTTTAAAATTGTAATTGCATTTAAGAAATCGCAATTTGAGATTTCTTAAATGCAATTCATGAACATTTTAAATTTGCGAATTCGCAAATAGGGAGAGGTAAATTACCATGAAGGTGACCTTCATGGTAATTTGCGAAAACTTTCAAAAATGCACAAAAGTGCATTTTTTAAAGTTTCATTTTACACACACACATGCCCTTGGGGAATGTGTGTGTGAAAAATGCACTTAAAGTTATATTTCAGGGGTGCAGGGGGGGTCCTTTGCTCCCCCCCTGCACCCTTGAAATTGCATTCGCAAATTGCGATTCGCAAATTGCTAATCGCAAATTGAGAATGACTTCCCATTGATGCCTTTAGGCCTCTTGGCCCATGGGAATCAATGGGAAGGGATTCCTTAATAGCGATTCGCAAATTGTGAATCGCAATTAAGGAATTTTTAGAAATCGCAAAAAAATTGTGATTTCTTGATGCATAGCCTTTTACGATTATTTAATTGTGATTCCTTAATTTTTGCAATTAAGAAATCGCAAATGGCAACAATGATGCATGTGGCCGTAAGGGCAAGATGTACAACCTGCAAAATAGCGCATCGCAAATTGAGAGTCATTTGCGACTCGCAATTTGCGAGGCGCTATTTTGCATGTACAACAGTGTGTTTAACACTGTTTGCGATTCTCAATGGGGTCGCAAATTGCGAGGCTCATCAATATTAATGAGAATTTCGCAATTTGCGAGCCCATTGGGAATGACAGGCCCTCCCAGGTATGGTGGCCTGCTAGGCTCAGCAGAATACCATGTCTGGGACTGCATTTAAAAAAGAAAAATGAAACTTTTCAGTTTTATTTATTAAGGGCAGGCAGTGGTCTCTGGGACCACTGCCTGCTCTTAAAAACATGCAGCCTGATTCATCATAGACCCGTTTTAAGAGTCTATAATAGCGATTCATAAGGAATCGCTATTACAAACTCGCAAAACTGGATTCATGTAGGAATCGCAAAAAGATTGGCGATTCCTACACAATCCTTATTTGCGATTAGCAAATTGCTAATCGCAAATAAAGAATAACTCCCAAATCATTCCCATGGGCCAAAAGGCCCATAGGAATGAATGGGGAGTATTCCTTATTTGCGATTAGCAATTAGCTAATCGCAAATAAGATAGCGATTTAAAGGGTGCCAGGGGTGTCCAAAGGACACCCTGTAGCACCCCTTAAATGCAAATTGAAACAGGTGTTGCACACACACATGTCCAAAGGACATGTGTGTGTGCAACATGTAACTTAGAAAAATGCTTTTTAAAGCATTTTTCTGAATTTTCGCTATTTACCACGAGGTTTGACCTCGCGGTAAATAGCGGGCCGAAATTGCAATTTTTTAATGGATGATGAATTGCATTTAAGCAATCTCAAATAGAGATTCCTTAAATGTAATTCCTCGCAAAATTGCGACATCGCTATTACCGATTTTTGCATTTGGGATGACGAATCCCAAATGCAAAAATAGAGCTCACAAAGGCCCTTTGCGAGCCGATTTCGGCTTGATGAATCAGGCTGATATTTTCCAACATACTCACAAACAGGAAGGGGTCCTCTGGGGACCCCTTCCCCTTCGCGAGTGGTTTACCACCTACTTGAATTAGGTGGTAAACTGCAAGTGTTTTGAGGCCGCAAATGCGTTCGCTAAAACTGATACATAGCACGTTGACTCGCTATCAGGAAGGGATGCCCCTTCCTAATAGCGAGAGTCGCAAATGCTATTTTGCGAGTCAGTGACTCGTAAAATAGCATTTGTACATGCTATTACCCTTTTTTTGCAGCCGAAAACGGGAGATTCTCCCATTTGCTGCCGCAAAAAAGGGTCATATATGTGGCCCTTAGACTGCTGATTTCACTGCGCTGAGAATCAGATGCTGAAATGCAGTACTTGGTGCACAGGTTTTTAATACTGAGTAGAGCAGATCCAGGGGCATCAGTGGTAAATCGCCACAACCATATTGGTTATGGCCCAGTGACCCATACGCGCCTAGGGCCCCTAAAACAGTTCAAACAACATAACATTTATTATTATAACTCCCTATTTGCTCACTGAATGTCTATAAATTGTAATCTATCCCATCGTTTTTTGCAACTGCACGGTGTTTTACACATTAAAACAATACTTTTTCTACATTTAAAATGTATGTGAGTGAAATACCTTGAGAATTAGTTCTCTATCCCTCTCTGTCTACCATTCTCTTTTTTGTTTTTTGCTCACTGGTGTATAGACTGTTAGAAACAGAGTTTATCCTGTAACAGAGTTTATCATATTCATTTTCACCTATTAATCAACCTATTTGATCTAATAAATGCAGTTTATAATAGCAGGAATGTTAAAATTGTGTACAAAATCAGAAGTACCTCGTGGTATTTCTTAACCGTTTTTCCTGAGGTGCATGTGCAGGTTCGCCAGTTGGCCGAGCCGCAGCCACAGTTCCCCCCACAGCGCTGGACGAGGAGACATCGAGGGAAGAACACAGCAGTTGTCAATTTCAACTCCTCTCTTAAATTAACCGATTGATTCCTCGGAGTGCAGCTGTAACGTTTGACGTCATCGTTCAGCCTGTCCAGGTCCACTACAATACAAAACAACTGTTGAGTTTTCACTGTGTAATTAGGAACTCTAATACAAACGAGAAGAGATTACATTTTGTTATCTGCAGGATTAAAACATTTGCAATGGTTAAATGCTTTTTCACTGAAGGCAGGAGGAGAGGGAACCCACCATACCTCACTGAGGGGCATATTATCAAGAGCAAAATCGCGTCTTTTCCGGCGTTATGCGCCGGAAAAGCGGTGATTTTTACAACTCACAATTTAAAAGGACTCACGATCATGCTTTGGCGCGCATTTCCTTGGGTCAGGGTCCTTTTTGACCCTACTTTGCATGTCAGCGATCTACATCGCTAATGACAAGCAAAGTAGGCGTTCCCAACCTAATCAGCATGGATTCCGTCAAAAACACAACATCGCCCTATTATTGAGGTGGGTCAGGGGATCACCAAAGCCGCGCTAACCACATTTTGCGCCAGATTTTAACCCCTGAAGAAAACCTGACTTAGCCATCCTGCCAATGGAAGGTGGATTGTCAGGCTGAGTCCACCAGGGCGTATCAACAAGGATTTCGCCATTGGTGAGTTTATATCGCTGGATTTCCAGCGATATTCAAGCATTTTGCCGCTATCACTGTATTTTAAATCACTAATAGGCAAAGCGTTGTTAATACACCACTGTCATGGAGATGAAATTCAGCGATAATTAGTGCTACGTGTTGATAATATGCCCCTCAGTTAGGAGCACAATTCCAATGTACAACAGGCAGTGCAGGCTGATCCCTGCCCACCACTACACACAGATGTCTTATGAATAGTGAATTCCAAAATCAGATCCATTAAAGGATGCAGTGGAAACAGAAGATATGGTGACACCATGCATCTTGCTTCAGTTAAATATCTAACCATGAGATTTCTTTCTGTGACTATTTGCATTACGCATTTCCTCCTTCTGCTGCTCATCTCACTGTATGATAACATTAGCAATTATGAGAATTTGTAGTGCAAAACAAATGCATTCAAATAAAAGTCCTATAAACTTTAAACAATATTTGGAAATATCAACAGTGCCCTGCAAAGCAAATCTTTCAACCCAGAAGATTTCAGCACCGTTGGCAGCCTCCCAAAACCATAGGAATAATCCACATTTCTGATAAGGATTTGAGGGTGAATGGGTGAATCAGTGAATGCATAGATGTATGAATGAATGAGTGCATGGAAATATAGATACACCTATGGATGACTAGTTGAAATCATGAGTGAATTGATGAACAACTGCAAGTATCCTTCCTCAGTGTTATGTGGTGCTCTTCAACGAATCATTCTGACTCTAACATTGTTGAATCTGCATTTGGAAACACTTAGAATTACATTCTGATGGAGAAGGCAAGTGTACGATACAACAATTTGCTGAATCTGCACTCTGATAAACTGTCTGATAAAAATCCATAAGTGGAAGTCCTGTATCTTTCTGGGACTAAACGCAGAACAACTGAATTTATACTCCTTCACCAGCAAAATGATAAAAACATATATAAAGGCTGGTTGTCTGAATTGTAAATAGCAGGATTCACTCCCACATTCAGCGCCAAAGAATATTGTTTTGCTTTTGGTTCTACTATTACTTAACGATGTCATATGGCATTGAACCTTTATTTTTCATTTGTTGGTCTTCTGTGTTATTGCACTTGCTTGCATTTGTTATCTCTCACACTGATTCACAATGATTATCAGGTATGCCACCGTAATGGGAGTGACAAATGGCAATCTGAATCACTTGAAAGTGATTCTGTACTAAGGTAAAAGAAAATTTGCTCACATTATTCCTGTTTACGAAAATAAATTTGGTTCCCTCTAGAAATAAGAATCAAAGGCAAGATATATATATATATATATATATATATATATATATATATATATATATATATATATATATATATATATATATATATATATATATATTACCTACTGGCTATCGCCAGTAGGTATATATAGTTAGGATTAAGTCCCTATGGGATTTCTGAAAATTCTATGTCTAATAACTTTTGCGTTTGTGGACGGAATCGGCTGAAATTTTCAGGAAAATGGCACATTTTGTTTCTGAGCAGCCCCTGAAAATTTGGTGGGGTTTCGTCAAGGGGGGCTGAGAAAAAAGGGGGGTCCCAAAACGCGTTTTTTGCATTGAGTTTTCCATAGGGCGGTTGGACTCACTTTTAGCTCGAACGGCTGAATGGATTTGCACGAAACTTGGCAAAATTGTAGGGACTGTTAGCCCGATGTGCCTTTGCTAGGTCTCGATATATGTGCTTCAGTGGATTTTTAGAAATTAACGTTTAAATCAAGATATATATCTGTAACAGCGCTCCGGGCAGCGATCCGGTCCGCTTACTTTTCGCTTATCGGAACATTGCGCGCAGAAAGCTGATTGGCTCTCCGGTGTCTGTCAACATTCTAAACAGTCCGGAGCGGCCGCCATCTTGTCTCTCGGTAGGATCGAGAGAGAAGAAGAGGTGAAAAACGAAAGGGGAATTTAATGAAAGGGGGCAAGGTATCCCCCTCTTGACCCCCTAGGAATGTTGTTGGGGTTATTAAAGGGTCCCGTGGGGAAAATAAAAAAAAAATGATTTTTCACGGTAGAAGCGCTTCACGGGCCGCGAACTGGGCCGCAAACTGGTAGCGAAACGGGAATTCGCCATTTTGTGCTTCGTTAATTAAATTATTAGGTATAAGGGGGTGCGGGAGACGTATCCTAATCCCCTATGTTTCCTGAGGGTGGCTGAGGAGGCTGATATATGTTGATACATCTCTTCCAGCGGCTGTGCGTGAGCTTTTTTTTTTTTTTGCTGCGTGACAGTCCGGAGCGGCCGCCATCTTGTCTCTCGGTAGGATCGAGAGAGAAGAAGAGGTGAAAAACGAAAGGGGAATTTAATGAAAGGGGGCAAGGTATCCCCCTCTTGACCCCCTAGGAATGTTGTTGGGGTTATTAAAGGGTCCCGTGGGGAAAATAAAAAAAAAATGATTTTTCACGGTAGAAGCGCTTCACGGGCCGCGAACTGGGCCGCAAACTGGTAGCGAAACGGGAATTCGCCATTTTGTGCTTCGTTAATTAAATTACTAGGTATAAGTGGGTGCGGGAGACGTATCCTAATCCCCTATGTTTCCTGAGGGTGGCTGAGGAGGCTGATATATGTTGATACATCTCTTCCAGCGGCTGCGCCATCTTGCCTTTTTTCCAATGCCACAATTTTGTCGTGCACGGCAGCCATTTTAGATGCCAGGCTGGTCCCAGGCTATCACCTACCCCTGCGGATGTAGTTTATGGCCCCAGCTGTAGAGAATTCAGACATGCCAACCCTCCCGATTCAGGCGTGTGACTACTGATTTCAGTGCTAGTCTCCCGCCTCCCGATTTCTGCAAGCAAAAACACGGGGGCATATTACGAACAACTAGCGATAATTTTTGTCTCTAACTTGTTTAGAGACAAAAATTATCGCCGCACATCGGCGATTTTTATCGCAGATAAACCTTGCTATTATCGCAGAAAAGTCAGCGATATTCATGTATTATCGAGCAAATGCTCTTAGCCATGTTATCCACCTCCCATTGGATAACATGGCTAAGAACTGCTCAGGGCAGGTGTTAGATTTTGGAGATATTCGCGCTTAGCGCGAATATCTCCAAAAGTTGGTAATAGAAGGTAGCGATGTTAGGGACTGTTTCCAGTCACTAACATCTTGGCACGCCACTTAGCATGTCATTAGTGATAAGTATCACTGACATGCAAAGCGGGGCCCAAGATGGTCGCTATCTCCTTTTAGCTGTCACTAACTGGTGTTAGCGACAGCTTGGTAATAGGGAGATAATTTTATCTCCGCTTTCAAGGCTTTTAAAGCCAAAAAAGCGGAGGTAAACCCCCTTGATAATATGCCCCACGATTCCTTGGGGGTTTCAGCTGACAGGGCTTGGTATTGTGTTACATGGTAATTTTTCCAGGAAACGTCAGAGGGTCGATGCAGGGGTTCTAGAAGAGGTGATAAACCATTTAAGCCTCATGAACAAGCGCATGGTCTTTTAAAGATTTGTGAAGTACTCGGAGCGGCGGTGTGTGTGTGTGCCCCCTTTCAGGAGCGGGCGGGGGGGCACTGCCAGCAACTTGCCAGGTCAGGTAGTGTTCAACACGTGCATCACCCTTTCTCTGCTTGCTATTGCGCTCCATGCTTCGGAAAGGTAAGAAAAAGAACGTGCATTTGAGTTTGAAATGTCCGATCCTGCAGCAGCACACTTCCAAAGCCCACACATGACAATAACCCGATTCAAGGCCCCATTCACCCGTTTTTAAAAAAATAGATAACACTCCAACAAAGTAAGGTTATAAAACTTTATTAACTATTAACTTTAACGAACGGAACAAAAACTAAAAACATTTAAACATTTCTCAACACAAAAAGCAACAATGGTTAGAAGCTGTCTTTTGTGCGAATAGTCCCAAGGCAGCACAACGTGCAGAGTTCTGGACGGCACCCAGGTGATGTCGCCTGGGTGCCGCACTGGTTTAGGGATCCTACAATGCAGCACAGAAAAACAGCGTGGGGCGTCCCGGGTGGTGCGGGGGGAGGCCTCATCAGTAGCGGTCTGTGTCCAGTGTCACATGGCTGACACAACATGTACGACAGGCACCCAGGTGATGTCCAGTAAACTGCCGCACTGGTTTTGGTATCCTACAATGCTGCTCCGAAAATTGGCGTGCGGCGGCCCGGGGGGGGGGCGTGGGGGAGGCGGCGTGAACGGGCCTCCCCAGGTGGCGGCCATCTAGCTGAGTTGCGCCCGCTCTTGCGGCTACAGCGTCTCGCTCACCATGTTGTTGAGTTGCTCCCACTCTTGCAGTGCAGCGATAGGCGGCTGCCACATGGCTCTTAAAATGGCGGACGGCTCCTCGGTTTTAGGCCTGGTCCACTGAAATGGCCCTGGGACACTTTGGAACTCGGACGCTTGCCTGCTAGGGCTTGGGCTCCATTCTCGAAAAGCGTCCCCTCAGCCGTGAAGATTGTACAAAAGTCTTGGGGGCCCCCGACTCCCGCAGGCTTCCGGTGGGGAGCGGCTGCCATGATTGCTCGCGGAATGACCACGACGGAGCCACGAGATGGTGGTGCTCTCATGCTGACGCCAGCTTCAGTCTGAATGATCCAGAAACAAGGTGGGGCTTTCATCGTTTGGGAAAAAAAATGTTCTAAACCAATGAAAAGTGTTATTTTTAGGTCATATGACCAAGCCTTCCATCTTTAGGAAACCAAAAGTAAAATGAACCAATGAAAAGTTTTATAAACAAGTCACATGACCTGTTATGCGGCATAGGGCTACAAAAAGTGTAGAAAATCCGTTGGCACGTGAGGCGGCGTCAGTAGCGGACCGATGTGCGAATAGGCCGAAGGCAGCACAACGGGCCGAGATCCGGATGGTACCGAGGTGGTGTCCAGCAAATTGCCGCACTGGTGTGGCCATCCTACAATGCTGCGCCGAAAGACGGCGTGTCCAGCTGAGTTGCGGTCACTGTTGCGGTACAGTGACTCGAACGCGCCGAGATCCGGATGGCACCGAGGTGGTGTCCAGCAAATTGCCGCACTGGTGTGGCCATCCTACAATGCTGCGCCGAAAGACGGCGTGTTAGCTGAGTTGCGGTCACTGTTGCGGTACAGTGACTCGAACGCGCCGAGATCCGGATGGCACCGAGGTGGTGTCCAGCAAATTGCCGCACTGGTGTGGCCATCCTACAATGCTGCGCCGAAAGATGGCGTGTCCAGCTGAGTTGCGGTCACTCTTGCGGTACAGTGAGTCGAACGCGCCGAGATCTGGATGGCCCCGATGTTGTGTCCAGCAAGTTGCCGCACTGGTGTGGCCATCCTACAATGCTGCGCCGAAAGTCGGCGTGGGGTGCCCCGTTGGCTTATGAGGTGATGTCAGTAGTGGACCGATGTGTGAATAGGTCGGAACCAGCACAAGGCGCCAAGATCTGAATGGCAAGTCCTGGATGTTGAGTGCCTCAGTTGAGAGTTCTGAGCAGTGCTTGCAAGACTGTCTGAAGCTTATTTGCACCTGCTGCAGCTTCACTAGGTCCGGCGGAACTTTTTGCCTTTTCCTTTCAGCTTCTTTTCCTACAATGCGTTTCATCTGAAGACACGACCAGGTCCCTGAATGTGTGCAGGGGGACGCTATTGATTGAATGAAAATGGCGGCTTGACACAAAGCTGACTCAAGCGTTGCTGTTGATGCTATACAGACAAAAATTGGTTTTCAGTTTGTACATTCTTCAGGTTTTTTTTTTCCATCCAAGTCTGATTGAGAGTTTGTAGAAAAATGGCTTCAGATTTTCCACATACTACTCTTCAACATTCTTCCTAAATGTAACAATGTGAAACTCACTAGGAGAACGGCTGTTTCTGTTTCCTTTCAAAATGCTGCCAACAATATTTTCTGAATGGAAGACACCATCTTGTAGCATAAAGGGCCGAAAGGGGTTCTGGTCTGGCCGATGGTTGGTGGAGACATTTTGACTATATCTTGGACCTGCCCGGCCTCGCCCAAAATGGCGCCGGTATAAATGGGACTCGTAACTCCTTGCCCGCAAATGTATATCTAGAAAATGTTATTGTAAGTGGCCCTGTTCTATTTTAATTACAAAATGTATGTCCACCGATTCCGCAACTGTTAGACACCTTAGTTCTTGCAACCTAATGGCCCGCTCGTTACGTTCCTCTACAGTGTAAATGTCTCCTCATCATATACGATTTCAGTTTGCTCCGTGGCCGGCCCACGTGGTTATAGGCCCGTATTTGTACACTGACATTTTCACAATAAAGGTTTTTAAAACAAAACACGGTAGTAGTATTTACATTGGTAAAGTTTTTACTTTTAGTCACTGTTTTCGAATCAGTAAAAGGCAAGTGAAATAAAGCAGTCCAATTACATGACGGATAAAAGGTATAATATGTAGGAACGCAGTAAAGATAAATGGTCAAGGGCAGTTGTGTTTTTCATGTCTGCAACATAAAGTGATCGATAAGAATCTGATAATCAGGCGTATCGGCGACTAAGACAGCAGGCCGAATCTCTTTTACTCAACGGCTCCGTCATGGAAGGAAGAAACGCCCTTTTTCTCGAAAAAGGAATATATTTTACTTGCAAGACAGTTGTAAATTTTCCGGGAAAGTACATTAGCCTGGAATATTATAACATATGTTTGAAAAAAAAATATTGTTCGAAAACAATAAAAAGCGTAATTTTTAGGTCATATGACCAAGCTTTTTATCATTAAATTAACAAAAGTAAAATGAACCAATGAAAAGTTTTATTAACAAGTCACATGACCTGTTATGCTTACGTTACGCGCTGCGCGCCGCGCCTCGGATCACTTCCGGGTGCGCTAACGCGGCGTGTCATAAAACGCATTACGCGACAACGTAGGTCAAGAATATAGTCTAAATGTCTCCACCAACCAGCGTTCAGAACACAACCCCTTTCAGCAGTCCAAAAAGTTCTGTTAAATGACAACAGAGGGGACAGGCAACAAGAACCATCAGTCAAAGAGGGGAGGGCAAGTTCTTCTCTTCCGGGTCATGTTGGGGCGCTACCGGAACTGATCGAATTGGTAGTCTATAGTGTTTCTGGATGTTTCAGACTAAAGCTGGCGTCAGCATGAGACCACTACCATCTCGTAGCTCCGTCGTGGCCATTCCACGAGCAATCATGGCAGTCGCTCCCCACCAGAAGCCTGCGGGAGTCGGAGGCCCCCAAGACTTTTGTAGAATCTTCACGGCTGAGGGGACGCTTTTCGAGAATGGGACCCAAGCCCTATCAGGGAAGCGTCCGAGTTCCAAGGTGTCCCAGGGCCATTTTAGTGGGCCAGGCCCAAAACCGAAGAGCCGGCCGCCATTTTGAGAGTCCTGTGGCAGCCGCCTATCGCTGCACCGCAAGAGCGGGCGCAACTCAACTACATGGTGAGCGAGACGCTGTAGTCGCAAGAGCGGGCGGTAAACAGCTGAATGGCGGAAGAGGCACAGTGTAGCAAAAGCGGGCGGAATGGCAACTAAAACGATAAAGGGGCGCCCCACTACAGCTTGTCTTCAGGTCAAACGGATTGTGGGACAAGGTCCAGAATTGAAGAGTCATCAAAAGGCAAAAAGTTCCGCCGGACCCCGGGAGCCGGCCGCCTATGTCGGGGGCGATCTCAGGCTACACCAGTGCTATAAGACTTGGGGAGGGTGTCGGAGCCAAGCGTCTTCTCCGAGTCCATGGCCATCACACCGCCCCTCAGGGGCCTCCGTCAAGCTGTTTAGGAAGGTAACATATCACATTGTTTTCTAATGCAGTCAGGTCCAGAAACGACACTCACTTACTTTGAGAATAGTGAAGCTGCAGTAGGTGGAAATAAGCTTCAGACAGTGTTACAAGCACTGCTCAGAACTCTTAACTATGGCACCCAACATCCAGAACTTATGCTATTTGAGAATGGCAGTGACATCAAAGCATCTCAGGGACCAAAACCATTAACGTACTTTCACGTATGAAAAGCTTACTTGGGGAGGGGGCAGGAGCGAAGCGCCCCCTCCCAGTCAGCGCCACCACACCGTATGTTGAAAATCTGAAGCCATCGTTCTACAAAGTCAACCAAACTTGGATTGAAAAATCTAGAAAAATGTACAAACTGAAAACCAGTTTTGGTCTGCATAGCATCAGTAGCAACGCTTGAGTCAGCTTTGTGTCAAGCCGCCATTTTGATTCAACAAAGCACAGGCATTGAAAAAGGCTGAAATTCAGAACTCTAAACTATGGCACCCAACATCCAGGAGCTTGCCATCCGGATCTTGGAGCCTTGTGCTGTTTTCGATCTATTCACACATCGGTCCACTACTGACATCATCTTATAAACCAACGTTATGTAAATAGTTTTTTAATAAAATGTTTTACCCTGTTTCTTTGCTGGTGTGTTGTCTATATTTTTAATATTTGCATAGGGTTTGTCGTTATTTTGGGCGGGATGGGTGACGGAGCCGAGCTGTCTTGCAGCCCTCATGGTGTGGAGCTCAGTTCATCTCACTATTTTCGTATTTCTCATGAAGGGTTGTTCCTAATATTTCTATTTTAGCGAGGTCAAAAAGAGATCCAATTAGTGGCCTACTGATTTTGCTCGATTACTTTTATTTTTTTTACACGATTTTTCACTATCTGCAAAGACTAAACAGAGTATTGCGACTTTGTGCTTGTTTGTAAATAGAGAATGATCCAAAGAGAACCAATTCTAAAACAGTAAATGCTTGGACAACAATCAATCAAATGGAGAGACAAGCAGGCACGACGGATTACAACGGGGGCAAAGGCTTGCGTTAACTACCGTTCACTATCTGCAAAGAGAGAGTACTACTAAGACAAAAGAGGGGAGGGGGGGGTGCAGCGTTCAAAGCACATCAGCGTGCATAAATACGAAAATGTTTTTATCTATCACGTACTTGACATTTTAAAGCTTTTCATATTTGCTATTAAAAAACCAATGAAATTCACAGAAAAAAACATAGGTTATAGTGGATATATAGTTAGGAATTTGCATTTACAAAACCTTGAAAATTCAATGAAAAAACCATTGGTTTTAGGCCATATATAGTTAGGGATTTGCATTTACAAAACCTTATTTTACTCGCATAAAACCATTGAAATTCCATATATAGTTATAAGCGCTAACTATATATCGCGCACCCGCAATCCACTGCTGATGATGTCACATATTACATCATTCATGACATGGTTAGTGACATCACTGATGACATCACTGATGACATCTCAAATGACATCACTGATGACATCACTGAAAACATCTCATTTGACATGACTGATAACATCACTGATGATATCATTCATGTGATAATACGATGAACCTCTTCAGACTCTAATATAACCTTAGATACAATCAGTGTAAACAGACACTCACAGACTGTCACTCATCCATGGAGTTACTCACACACCTAGTCAGTCATGCAAAGAATCAATCACACCTCATTTCCTCAACTATACAGTTATACAAACTTTACTTATTCAAACATATACTAACACATATTTACTCTATTATACAATCCCTGATACAAGTTCACAATGATCCATACAGCCACTCACACATTCACTGGCTCTTATGCACAGTTATTTATATATGTCAACTCTCACATGTACTGTGTTTTACATATGTACTTACTTTGACACGTAGCACTGAGATATCCATTCACTCACCAATACACTCATGCACACAGTCAACCGCCCATACAGCTGTTTGCACATGCACTTTTGAATCTATACATATAGTGAATTAACTACTCACACATCTATGTACAGAGTCACACACCTCCCAGCCACCCATACACACACACTCAGTCTCCCATACAAATACTTGGACAACCAATCAATAACCCATACAGTTACTCATATAGCTACGAATCAACATATGCAGCAGTTTGTAGAACAACAGATATAATGATGCACAAATTAAAACAGTTTAGTCACTAACCCATGCACTCAGTGAGACACATTTAATCACTCACTCAATCAGTCAGTCATGCACCTAGTAAATCCTTCATCCAGACACTTATACATCCACTCATTCTTCAATATGTAAAACATATTTTAACTTTACAGAAACATACAGTCACTGGATGTTGTCATCAGTGATGTCATCAGTGATGTCATTTGAGATGTCATCAGTGATGTCATCAGTGATGTCACTAACCATGTCATGAATGATGTAATATGTGACATCATCAGCAGTGGATTGCGGGTGCGCGATATATAGTTAGCGCTTATAACTATATATGGAATTTCAATGGTTTTATGCGAGTAAAATAAGGTTTTGTAAATGCAAATCCCTAACTATATATGGCCTAAAACCAATGGTTTTTTCATTGTATATATATATATATATATATATATATATATATATATATATATATATATATATATATATATATATATATATATATATATATATATATATATATATATATATATTATAGTATATATACCGTCGGAGCCACCCTATCAGGCCCGGTGCCTCCCTATCAGGGAGAACTTTGTCATTGATGTTTATCATGGAAGCATGGTCAGTTTGCTTCCACCAGACATAAAGGTGCTGAGATTTTACTCATTCATCATTGGAAATATCAGCGGGCAAGGGTTCACAAAAAGGGATACTGAGGATTTCACTTGTGTATGCCGATGTTTATGGTAGAATAAAGATAAACATGAATGTTTAAGACAAAATGGCCAATTTAAACATAAGGATCAATCCCAGGTGCTCTGTGTGGAAGCGTAACATTAAATTTGTTGTGATAACAGAAACAAAATGGGAACAAAGCATCACAACCGCAGTACTGTTTTAAAGGCACAACACTCTGATAAAAGACCATGGGACAATTACGAGTCCTTCATCTATGTTAAATTGAATGTGGTTACCTTTAAAAAGTGAAGGATGTGGATGAGCATGCCTTCCTGTGACAAGGCTCACTTGGAGCTGAAACACATCCGAGTTTGTGGTGTTCTGCTAGCCAATATGAACAAAGCCTGTGTTGAAAATGACCGGTGGTGTATGGAAATTGTTGGGATATATATCGGTCGCCAGTAGGTAGTTATAGTTAGGACCTAGTTTCCATAGGAAATCCACAACATTCTATTTGGAATAACTTTGGCGCCTGTGGACGAATCTTCGTGAAGTTCTCCAAGAAAGTAGCCTGCTCAGTTCCGCTCCTTCCCTGAAAGTTTGGGGGTGATTTGTCAAGCGGGGGCCAAGAAAAAAGGGGGGTCCAAAAACGTGTTTTCCCCATGCAATTTTCCATACGACCTTTAGCCACGGCTACAGCCCGAGCGGCTGAACGGAATTACACGAAATTTGGCAGAGAGGTAGAGTTCGGTTCGCAGATTGTGCTTTTTGTTAAATGGTTCAGTAGTTTCTGAGAAAATTGCAAGTAAAATCATATCGATATCTAGAGACGGGGTGCAACAAGCGTACAGAAATTCGTTTAATTACGAGCGCGAGCTGCCTGCTGATTGGCTGTGAACTGTCTGTCAACACTGGAAAACCAGGAAGTTTTGGCAGCCATCTTGTGCTTCGGTACAACCGAGTAAGAAGAAAACAGTAAGGAAAGTTGAGAAATAAGGGAAGGGGGTAGGCTAAAAACATTTTGATCCTTTACGCTTGCTCAGTGAGTTGTACATGGATGATTAGGCTCTATTTTTCTTTTTTTTGTGTTGGGAAACAGAGTATTAGTCCATTGATTTTGTCATGTAGGTATGTTTTTTCTTTTTTTTTACTTGTATTCCGTTTTATTTAGAGTATGTTTCTACATCTCTTTAGAATGAGTTCCACAGCATACCATCTGTGGCAGTATTGTTTTTTGTTTGCCTCCCTCCACCCTAATTGACAACGTAATGGGGGCACTGCTGTTGTCTCTGTTTTAAAAACAGTAGGTAGGATAAATAAAGCACTTGACACAATGTAGAGTGACAGTATTTATTATATTTAATTTTGCAATGTTTGTCAAATAGAATATACTCATGTACAAAATATTGTTTTATTTGGAAAATAAATATGTTATATAATTTTTTTAAATCACCACATGAGCTGATATTATAGTTAAGATAAAAAGAAGTGTTTATGTACAAGGAGCTACAACAGAAGAAATTTAGTATGGAAAATCAACAACAGAATTTGAACACTTTTTCGAAAATAATAACCGTGTGATAGAAGAGCTGAACATTCTTTTAACAAGTAGCAAGAATGAAGAGGAAGATATAAATGCTGGAGATATTAGCTGTGATTTCCTAGATTAAAGGTTAGATGTTGATTTTTTTGAAGAATTTTATGACGAGTATGATCATATGAGTTTTGAAATTCATAATGAGGTATATGAAATGCATGATGAATTTATTTTAGGTCTATTAAGTTATGAGATGTTATAAGAATACATTTATTAAAATGGCTGCAAATGTGCAAATTACCCAGTGCCTTTAGCCGGGGAAGTAGTTACAACAAAGAGGCTCGATGCAGGGCCTTGATGTTCAATCAGAATGTGAAATTGAAGAATAATTGATAATACCAGCCAAGAAAGGCAGAAAGTGTGCAATTTAAGCACTGCTTTCGGCTGAGGTAGTTCATACTAATTAGAAGATAATGTGAAGAAAGTAATGTAGAGCATAGTGATGCTCCTGATCCATGCATTTTATTAGGTAGGTCACAATAAATGCATAGAATGTTAATTTCCCCGAAATGGGGATTAATTTGTGGGTGTGGATTACTTGCTGAATATGCTGCTGCAGCAATTGCTGTGCTTGGTGCAGCACTAGGTGTGTTCTCTCTGTAAATGAAAAGGAGGACATTTTTCTGTGTTAGGCTCTATACGAATAATAGCCTGAAATGGATTGACACATTTAATAAGAATAGACTCATAGGTATTTAAATCCATCAGTTCAGAAGGAATTATTACGAAGTCTACATTATTATGCACAGCACTAGGAGGCATTTTGTTCTTAAGTAATTTGTTATAAAAATATTTAGAAATATGCTGATTAGAATGCAATTCAAAACAATTCTGTGACAAATACGTTGCGACATGTTTTGTCATTATTATTTTCCTTTTTAAATACAGATGAACAGTACTGGTTTGATTTTTATAACGAGTTTGGAAGAATAATTTGGTGTTTTGGTGTTAGTGAAATCACCTACAACTTTGTAGTATGTTGCTCACAATTATCTACATTACAACATTGTACATTCTGTTCCACATTTTCTTCTATTAATATCTCAGTTTCTGCATGGTTTTCCTGAGGACCAAAGTAACTAAGCTGAATTTATTCAGAGACATTTGTTACATCTGATACAGATGCACAGAAAAGAGTACTGTTCAATTTTTTTTAACAAAAGTGCTGGAATTTTTGAGTAATACAATGTTCTGATCAATTTCCTAATTTGAGTATGATGAACTGGTAACATTCTGAATTGGTGAAAAACACTTTGGCATACTTTTTTAGAAAGATTAGGCAGAGAATGACTTTGGAAACCAGTATTTTCTTTCACTCTGCAAGAGTCTAGTGCGTGCCATATCTTAATGTTTTGTTTAACACTTTTGTTATTATACTTAGGTAAAAACTTGCATTAAAAAAATTAATAGATTCTTCACTTACAGTATAAATAGTACTACACTTGGAAGTGTTCACTGGAGTTTTAGAACGTGTCCCTAAAAGATCCTCAGGTAACACTTCTTTTGCATTTCTAGGAACAATTTTGTGTTTCACAATAGCACAACCATTTCTAACGTCATAGGTACGAATACTAGTGTCATCTGTATGGAAATCATTACTCTGAAGATAACTTGTCATTAAAAAAAGGCTTAGAACTCGATCTATCGTTCCATTCTCCTAAGAAAAATGTCTGTAAAATTATGTGTTAGTTCCTCTTTTCAATTTACTTTTGGCCTTCATTAAAGGGATCGATGAATGCAATTTTGTCACAGTTAACAGAATGTGTGGACACAGTACAATTGTCTGTCTTAAATAAAGCAAAGCTACATTCAATGTTGTCGTTAGTGTACATTGAAAGGTGAATTGAAGTTGTTAATCCTCTTGTCCGTAGTGTAGGTCAAAGGCAGTAGTTGACACAGAAATGGAGGAATGCTTTTTGTCTCTTTTTTAATACAAAATCTGAGGACATACAGTAGAAACATCTATAATTTTAGGAAATGCAGGCTGAATTTTCTAATGTACAAACTGTAAGGAAATGTGATGGCATTGTGAAATTGTCTTTTTTAAATAAATCAAGATTGTATTGAATGTTTTCTGTACTACAGGCGGTATTGGTATCTAGTTGTGAACTCTAGTGAGCACAGAATGTATTGAAGGCTCTTCTTTGTAGACGTAAGAGAAATTTACATGCAAAAGTGAATTGAAGTTGTGAATCCTGCTGTTCGTAAGGTACATCGAAGGTACTAATTGATACAAATATTGATGAATGCTATTTTGTACAGTTAACAGAATGTGAGGACAAAGTACAATTGTCTCTGCCTTAAGGAAAGCAAGGCTGAATACAATGCTGTCCTTAATGTAGAGTTAAAGCTGAATGCAAGTTGTGTACCCTGTTGTCTGCAGGTTATATTGAAGGTAATTGTTGATATAAAGATTGAAGAATGCTATTCAGTTGCAGATAACAGAATTTGAGGTCAGAGCAGAATTGTGTTTGTGTTACAGAAAGCAAGGTTTAATACAATGCTGTCTTTAATGTAGAAGGAAAGCTCAATTGACGTTGTGAACTGAGCTGTCCGTAGTGTAGATTGAAGGCAGTTGTTGACACAAAGGTCGATGAATGCCATTTAGTCACAGATAATAGAATCTCAGGATACAGTATAATTGTGTGTGCCTTAACGAAAGCAAGGCTAAATGCATTGCTGTTCTTAATGTAGAAGGAAAGTTGAATTTAAGTTGTGAACTCTGCAGTGTAGATCGAAGGTAGTTGTTGACAGAAATATCGGTGAATGCAAGTTGTGAACCCAGTTGTCCGCAGTGTAGATTGAAGTAGTTGTTGACAGAAAGATTAAAGAATGCTATTTAGTTACAGATAACAGATAGTGAGGACTGAGTAGAATTGTATCTGTGATAAGGAAAACAATGTTAAATGTCATGCGGTCCTTAATGTAGAAGGAAAGCTGAAATGAAGTTGTGAACCCTGCTGTCTGCAGTGTAGATTGAAGGCAGTTGTTGAGACAAAGATTGAAGATTGCTATTTAGTTACAGATAACAGAATCTGATGACATAGAATTGTATTTGTGATAAGGAAAAGAGTGTTGAATGTAATGCGATCCTTATCGTAGAAGGAAAGCTCAATTGAAGTCTGCTGTCTACAGTGTAGATTGAAGGCAGCTGTTGACACAAAGATTGAAGTATGCTATTTAGTTACAGATAACAGAATGTGAGGACTGTGTAGAATTGTATCTGTGATAAGGAAAACAATGTTAAATGTTATGCGGTCCTTCATGTAGAAGGAAAGCTGAATTGAAGTTGTGAAACCTGCTGTCTGCAGTGTAGATTCAAGGCAGCTGTTGAGACAAAGATTGAAGAATGCTATTTAGTTACAGATAACAGAATCTGATGACATAGAATTGTATTTGTTATAAGGAAAACAGTGTTGAATGTAATGTGGTGCTTAATGTAGAAGGAAAGCTCAATTGAAGTTGTGAAGTCTGCTGTCTGCAGTGTAGATTGAAGGCAGTTGTTGAGACAAAGATTGAAGATTGGTATTTAGTTACTGATAACAGAATCTGAGGAGAGTAGAATTGTATGTGTGATAAGGAAAACAGTGTTGAATGTAATGCGGTCCTTAATGTAGAAGGAAAGGTAATTTGAAGTTTTGAATCCTGCTGTATGCAGTGTAGATCGAAGGTAGTTGTTGACAGAAAGATTTGTCAATGCAAGTTGCCAACCCAGTTGTCCACAGTGTAGAGTGAAGGTAGTTGTTGACAGAAAAGGATCAATTGGGGATGACAATCATCAGCGTCATGGACAGGTAAGTAGCACATTCACTTTGTAGGTTTTATCATTTTAACCAACACTTACTCAATTCACTTCACCTATTCAAAACCCTTTCTATCTCCAGCAATGGCTAGATGAAAAATATTAATATTATAAAATGCAGATAAGTATAATAGAGAAAAGTAACCCACATATTTGAAGGAAGAGCCCAACCAGAAAAAAACTGTCTCCTTCCTCTGGCCTGGGAGATACCATAAAGTAAAGGACTGACTTTGCCAAGTTAACTTTAAACTCCGAAAACATGTTATAGACATCAATCTCAACTGAGTGTTGAATTAAGGTCAGATAAGAGAAAATCGAATTGGAATAAGCCAGTGGGTCATAATAACATGATGCCATTGTATGCACTGCAGAATGAGTCCTTATTTCTTTTTGTTTTTTTAAGTGCATTAAATAAAATAGAAATATCTTTGAGTGGGTGCATGTTTTCTGACAGTAGAGCTCGGAAACACGAAGAATTAATAACTGTTCCATGTTTCCGAACACTGCAGAAATCAAAACATGCATGAAGTCAGAGTTAATTTGAAATATTGAATGCCACAGTAAGTAAAAAGAGAGAAATCTCTCTGATTGATACAGGCTCAATCCTGCAATATCAACAACATGTCTACAGTAGAGAACAGTACAAGCTCATCAATTATAGATCATAATCACGCACTAATCTTTCTGCATTATGCCATACTAGACGATATCCCCAGCTATAGGAGGAAACTGGCCTTTGGAAACCAGCTGTTTAACCATAAACATGGATATACACCTGGAATCAAACTGGTTGGTTTTCAATTAGATGACTTGGAAGCACCAAAAGGAAGCAGACACACTTAGACATGACCTAGCTAAATAAACGCATAACCAAAAGATCCTATGAGACCATCACCGTCAAATAAATAACTGTGAGCAGGAGTGGTACCTAAGTACTCTGAGAAGTCATATTGAATGAATTATATCTATGTGATACCATTTTTGCTATGAGCCTTAATGCGCTGTTTTAACATGTACGATACATCCTTTATTTAATCATGGTCCAGTTAGTGGATCTCAATCACTGTAATGTTGTGGAACGCCCATCTCTGTTTTCAGGTTAATCAAGCTTGATTATATTTATGTGTCTAATTTTTTCAAGTTATTTTGTGTCTGTGAATTTCAACATCAGCCATCTTGCATCTGGTATGAGCACTAAGTTACACTAAATTTGAATTTGAATGCTGGCAGCTAGATCACTGCATATTGCTGTAACCTCATTGATGACGTTTTAAATATCTCTTTGCAACTGTGTGTCATCTTCATGAATGGATGCCTCTAAACCATCTAGTCGAAGCAAGGTCAAAGGCACTTTTTTAAAAAACATATTTTATTGAGTTTATATGGTACCATCTGGGCAGCAGTCCTGCATATACACATCGAAACATTGGATAAATCAAGAGAACTAAAGTTTGCATAAAAAATTAGTTCCAATAACAGATATAACAATAAAAACTTTGCGCAGACCATTCCACCACATGTAAAACTTGGTTTAAAAGTTGAGGTTTTTGTGTCACCTGAGGTATGGTATTGAATGCGGCCTGTTGTAGCCTGAGGGTCAAAGGCACTTTTTGATAAGTGAAGAGTGAGAAGTTGCCATGTAGAAGGGTAACTTCTTCTGTGCATGCCATGTTTTACACTCCACTTGTCTGCATTTGTTGGGGTCAAAGGCACTTTTTGATAAGGGAAGAGTGAGAAGTTGCCATGTAAAAGGGAAACTTCTCCTGTGCGTGCCATGTTTTACACTCCACTTGTCTGCATTTGTTGAACTAAGGTTGGTCACTAATGACAGATGAATAAGCAATCCCCAATGACAGTTTAGAGCAGTAGAAGACAATGGTGAAAAGCTCTACAAGGATAAAGAGTAAGTTAGATATTCTAGCTATAGACTGGGCAAAATATATAAGGCAATTGTGACCCTTAGCCCATTTCAGTTATCTCAATCATGTAGCACTGCAAGTGAGCCAAACACACCCTTTGTGGAAAAGAGACTACTAGTGACATATGCCTGACATATGCCTGAAGAATGATTGGTAAGCAGTATGAGATGAACACAGCATTTGGCTCTCCTTCTACGAATCACCAAGAATTAAGTCACGCTGACACCTGCAGCGCCATTTGAATGAAGTTTCAGTACTGGCTCCAATCAAAGATGGTGAATGATGTTCTAGAACCAAAAAACAGTAAATTACTTTATCCTCGTGCACTTCTGCTTATACATGGTGATTCTCATATGGTTACCACTTAATAGCATTCAAGTGCAAGTGAGGGCTGAAGATACGCCAGCACATCTGATGCTTGTGTTTTTGAGGCCACACAAGCATACCTTTTTGAGTCAGTGGATGTATCCTCAGCTCAAGAGATGTGCCCACAGTGCACCCTCAAGCTTCAGCCACACTTTTTCAGGTGCTTCACCCAGGAGAAGCATCACTCTGCACCACAAATGTAACCCTAGACCTTCACAGGTGAAGCACAGGAGCGTTAATTTGCTGCAGGTTAGGTTCTCAGGAGGTACAATGTCCCCTCTCGTACTAAACCAGTTGCACCCATCAATATGGTTCAGACGAGAGCCTGAAATTGGAGATATTGTAACATCATTCTATCTGACTCACACAATGCAGACCCAATTCATTCTAGGTCACCACAGGCTGTGGATAACTGCTTTTGGCCCTTCACCTTGCATGTAGGTCTTGCGAGGGACCCAAAGTTCAATATCCTGGCACCTGTAAACAGAGGCAGTCCTCTCTATGACTGCTAGACACACTCCTCTACATTTTATTCCAATTAAATAATTCACCTTTGGCTAGATGTACTGACATTAGGAATACTGATTACCTAATTGTGATTATCTCCTAATGACCATTAGGAAATCGGTATTCCTAATGCATGAAACACTTTTGAGATTCATTAATGATTCCTCATGCATGAGGTAGGTTGCAATTTGTGAACCATTTGGAATCGTGGCCATCCTAAGGATGGTGGCCTGCTGAGGTGAATGCTTTTTGATGAAGCAATCTTTTTTTTTAAATGCATTCTGTTTTTTCTAAAGAAAAACAGGATGCATTTAAAAAGAAAAAAATAAACTTTACAGTTTTATTTTTTTTAAGAGTAGGCAGTGGTTTGTGGGACCACAGCCTGCTCCTAAAAAATATTTGTATTTACATTCTCAAAGGGGAACCCCTTTGTGAATGGGTTACCACCAGTTATAAAATGGCGGTAAAGTATTACTGCTGTACGACAGTATTTCAGTAGCCAAACCGTAATACATACCATACCGATTCGGTATTTGGAAGGGGGTGTCCCTTCCAAATACCGTTTCGCAAATACAAAATGCTAACTGGTTAAAAAGTTACCGAATCGCATTTAACATTTTGTACATTTAAAATAGCATTTTATTGGGCTTTTTGCGACAGGGAAAATGCTTTGAACCTCTTGCCCTTTGTTACTGATACCTGCTTGTCACTAATCTAGTCATTAAAGAACAACTCAACAGCTGTATGTTCATCACTCAAACACTCTTCAGATGTCTCAAATGTAAAGGGAGATCCTGGAGAAAGAAAAGCCTTCGGCTGTTGTCCTTGAATCCAAGCCAGAAAACTGAATCAAGCGGCATGCGGTTCAGGTAATAGTTGAAAACAGAACGATTCGAACTGACCTATAATTTTACATAGGTCACAATACCCTCCCAGGTGATAGTGCACTCTACAAATGTGCATAACATGAAAAACACCACACAATTTTATTTCACCAATTTGGCTCTACTGTTTCTCACTAGTGACAGCAGCTGACTTTTTAGCTTTAGAATTTTCAGCTACTTAAATGAGCTAGAACTCTCAAATTAATACATAAGCAATGCATACTCATTTCCTTGTACATCATTTCAGATGAAGATGTTTCAAAGATAAATAAATAGTAATACATTTGCAGTTTTTAAAAAATATTTTTTTACTCCTGCCACTGTGGAATGGAAAGATTACATTTTAAAATGCACACTATTTTGGAGTGATTCCAATATACTCTCCACTTAACCACAACTACTTTTTACATGGGTCTTTAAAGACAAGGACATAGTAAATAATGTTAAAAGAAGGTTGATTTAAGAAACCAGGCACTGAAAAGCTATTCTTTTAAATGTCAACATTGCAAGGCAGATGCTATAACTTAGATAGCAAGCAGCTGGCTTTGAGCCCTCCTACAATAGATTTTTCAAGGACATATTGAAGTCTTTGACAATTCCTTATTGTGTATTACTATCCACCCTACAATAGATTTTCAACCAACCAAGTTCTACGACTTTCTCCTCGATGACTAATTAAATGACCTCTTACCCTGCCATTGGCAGCTCTCATTTTATAGCTGCTCGCCAGGTTCGAATTGAATGGTTTGTCATATATAGATGGCAATAGAATGAAAGGTATTTCAATAAAGCTGGCCATGAAACACGATAAAGCCACGCAGTGTACAGAAAATGAATTCGTTTTAAAAGCAAATTAGTTTCCTTGACATATCTCCCAGTCCTGCTCTCTGTAGAAGACGCTGTGCTAATTTCCAGAACCTCTAATAGGGTAAGTATTTTGTTCCAGGACGTTGTTATTTTTGTGGGGTCACTCAACTGAACGAACCGAACCAAAACGTTTATTATGTCTTGTGGTCCAAGCACCACAAGATGCAAGGAGTGCATTTGCAGGGTCACCCGGTTGCTATTACTCAGGAATTTTCATATGTGGGTAATGTTTTTGAAGCAAGGGGTAACTGGGGACCCTGTACTGCCAAAGTGCACCAGGGATTTGTGAGTTCGGTAGAATATATCTTTTATAAAGAAAGTGCCTCCCTATTCTCACCTATGGGTCCAGTATGTTGGTTATTCCAATCTCAATTGCCTCCAGGGAGAACAAAACAGAGTGCTCAAGCAGGTCTTAGGTGTCCCACATGCATGCTCAATCTTTATATATATAGAGACGGAACTGCTGAACCTAGGGAGGAAGCCCTCTTTTAAAGTCCCACTGCCATTACAGTGATTCTGGGGGGTTTAATTTCCTCCCTTTGATAGCCCCTCATCACTTTAGTGTTTTTCACCCAAACCATATCAGTTTTTGTTATGGCAGTGGAAAAGAGGGCTGCCTCCCTAGGTTCGTCAGTTCCGTCTTGATATATTTAAGCCAAGAAATTCTCAGTTCTCTATCACAAGATAGGCAATTAGTGATGATATCCCTATGAAATGAGGCATAGGGAGTCTCCCAGATTGGGCACGACAAAACCCGGAGAGCCATTTTATTATCATCCTGGTATTCAAATCCAATCTCCCGGTCCGTAACAAAGATTGAGCATGCAAGTGGGACACCTAAGAGCTGCCTGAGCACCCTGTTTTGTTCTCCCTGGAGGCAATTGGCATTGGAATAGCCCAATACTGTTTTAATTAGTAGGGATTTTTAGGTTGGGCAGTAATTAGTACATCAGCACTTTAGGGACATCCTGTGGCTGTTTTTTATAATTTATGAAATTATTTTGTTTAGGTTTTATGGATTTTATGTTTTTGTTTTACATATATTTATAAGTGTTCATTGGGTCTTGTAAAACTCATTGCTACTTTTTATTTCGCACTTTCCTTGTAAGCTACCAGCTGGAAGTAGTAAGGACCTGATAGGGACTGACCTGGCTTCATACAGATATGACGGTGGGCTTGGGAGGTTTTTCATAGTTTGTCTGGCATAAAGCCAATACTCTGTACTTTCTATTAGGTTGGCTGCAGGGTGTTCTTTTTTGAGTGTTGTGGTGCATTTTACAGCAACCTCAATCTTGGCTAATTAACAGTGGAATTGATTGGCTTGTTTCATTCAGGCCTGTGTCAAATGGGTAAGTAGCAATGTACAAAGGACACATTGCAAGTGAGAAATTACTTTATGACTCACAAAGGCCCATCCCCCTTCCGCCTGGAAAACTGGGGAGGACATATGGCCTCGAAGCTGTAGCTGCCAACTTTGGAACTGAGGATCCAGTTCAGATCCTGATCTTGGCTCAGCATCCAGTGATTCTCGGAAAAATTACTCACAGACTCATGCACAAAGTGTTTTTAACAGTTGCAAACCTTCAAAATAAATAAATCTGAGGGTTGTCAACAGCTAAAACACTTTTTGAAATGTACTAAACCCATGTAAAGATTCGGAAAGGGTTTTCTGAATATGTTTTTTGTGACCGAAATCTGGTCACAAAACATAACTATTTTACCACCAACTCAAATGCGATGATAGTTCATTCCCAAATAGAAATGTTCCCACGTGAATGCGAACGTGAATGTTGACAAAAAATGTTTTTAGGTGTTAGGCAGTAGTCCATGGGACCACTACCTGTGCCTAAAAAAAAGTTTGCATATTTTATGTTTTTTAACACTTCCCATCTTCTTTTAAGGAAAACAGGGTGCATTTAAAAAATGATATGCTTTATGTAAAAGCAATGAAAATACAAAAAAGTGATGGATAGAATGTTTGAATTAATCTCAGGCCCTGATAATTACTTGAGCTGCATTCCTATCCATAAGTAGTTTGACCACCATGCCATATCAGTTTGGACGCAGCCATATGGAAATCAGTCTAGACCCTGCTCCAATACAAACAGTATATCCCTACGTACAAGGCCACATCCTCTCTGAACCAGTACACAAAGACCCCAAGGTTGATTTTGCCATAGTTAGGGCACTTCAGGTGGGGAGGAGCACAGAACCCAGGTCTGAGCATCCCTGTTGTCACGATAAAAATATAAATGAAAGATGGGCGGAATTTAAATGCAATCACCTAATTCATGAATATTGTTGGGCTAGATTGAATTGCAACCCACTACGATTTCAGATGTTGAGAACCATCTTATTAGTACATAGGTCAGTTTACAAATCCTAAAACAATTCTAAATGGTCTTTGGTGCATGTGAGCACTGTTGTGACTTTGATCTTACTTTGCCATCACCTTCCCATGCCGCCAGAGGTCTCTTCCTGGTCTCCTTGATTTACTATACCTGTTTAGCAGATGTGTGCTACCCTTTCCTTTTAACCTAAGGGGAACTAATGATTGATCCAGAGGGTAAGATCTTTTGCTCTCACCTGAGGACAACTCACCATTCATTATATTCTATATGTCTTAATACGAGCTAGTCTTACATTTATACCACGTCTGTCCACTTGCCTGACCTGTTTTTTGTTTACACCTCTCTACAGTGCGGCTATTTGTCAGCGCCAATAAAGCATGAGCGTATCAACCATCAGGAACCACAATAAAATATTGTGAAAAACTTGAGAAGCACTTGACTATGTAATATGACAACTGGTGTGCCTAATGTCTTCTTATATTTCTTGTTTTATTTAGGTTAGATGATCAGTTTATTGAGGTATTTTCCTATAGGGTAGTACCCAACACTATATATCATTCTTAGGTGTGGGGTAACGATTTCTTCTAGGTTCTAAAAAAGAGCCAAGGATCCGGCTGGACCGTAAGGTGTGAAAATGTTGACCTGACTATACCCATTTAGTTAGGCTGTTTGGCTACATTGAGCCCGTACAATAGCCTCCCTTCATCTATTTTAACCCTGCCAAGGGAACCACCACATTAAAACGTATGTTGGCATCCCTTAGACAGTTTTAGCTTCACTTTGCCTGATTTCACACACTCACTCCACCCCACATGTTCTATGCGCTTACACACAAATACTTCATAATGGCTTAAAATAAAAAGATCTTGATAAAGTGACCCTTTGCAGGACCCGTAGGGCATTGCAGCCCCGGCCCAAAAAGGAACACGTCATCCCACAAGGAGCATGACATCCTTTTGGATGTGTGAGGGCACCAAGAAATCATTTTTTTAAATGTATTTATTTTAATTATTTTGACGGTTTTGTATAGCGCGAACAAGACCCTTGCTGGTATCAGAGCGCTTTACAGGGCAAATATAGGAGGACAAATACAAATAAAACACAGAATTATGAGAGTACAGTACTGATAATTATTAAACATTAGCATATATCTACAGGAATTTACAAGTAACAGTTCAAGTGAATTTAGACATGAGTATCGATTTCACTTATTTTTTTAAAAAGGCTGCGGACGGAATTAGTCTTGTTTCTGGGGGTAAAGCGTTCCAGATCCTGGGAGCCATTCCTGAGAAGGTACGATTATATGTTTTCTTTTTGGAGAAACGTTGTGGTTTAAGTAGAAGATTATCCCAACTCCTGGTAGATCTGTTACCACACGATAGTACTAGTTTCTCCGCTAGGTACCTCTGGGTTTTTTGATGCAATGCCTTATGAGTCATAAAGGCAATTTTTAGGTGGATTCTGGCCTCAAAAGGTAACCAATTGAGGGCCTGTAGGTCAGGTGAAATGTGTCAGTTTCTTTTTTGCCAGTGACTAGTCTAGAAGCTGTATTGACTGCAGCTCTTAGCGGAGCGGTCGTTGATTTAGGAAGGCCACAGAGAGCGACACTTCCATAATCAATTCTGGGAATTACTAGAGTTTGGACTGCCTGTTTAAAGTCATTTGCGGGTATGAAGGGTTTCAGTTTTCTCTGGGTATTTATCTGAAAATGTGCTCCTTTAGTTGCAGCGCTGATATGCTTCTGCATATTTAGTTTATTGTCAAGTGTTATACCTAGGGATTTAGCAGAATCGATGATGAGAGGTTGACCGTCAAGTGCAGTTAGGTGTTTCATCCAGTCGCGGATGATGGTTTTTTGGTTGGGGGGAGCGAATAAGAGGAATTCTGCCTTTAGAGTGTTCAGTTTTAAGTGGTTCCTAGCTAGGCAGGTTTGTGTCTTTTGGAGCGTAGAGTTAAGAGACTTGATGTCTTCGAGAGAGTGGACCTTAATGTAGAGCTGTGTGTCGTCGGCGTACAAGTGGTAATTGATATTTGCGGAGTTGAGAAGCTCAGTGAGTGGTTCCATGAATAAACTGAAGAGTGTTGGGGAGAGGGAAGATCCCTGGGGTACTCCCAAGGTGACTGGGGTGGGGTTCGATAAGGATTTGTTAATCTTGAATCTGTGTGTTCTATTTTGGAGGAAGGAGGTGAACCAGTTTAACACCGGACCAAATAGTCCCATTCTTTGCTTCAAGAGGTCCAGTAGGTTGCCGTGTTTGACTGTATCGAAGGCTGAGGATAAGTCCAGTAAGATTAGCAAACAGGCTTTGTTTTGATCCAGTATTTGTAATGCGTCATCTATTATGTGGGTCATGGCTGATTCGGTACTGTGTCCGGCACGAAAGCCTGATTGGTATTGATCAAGAAGGTTGAAATGGTCTATGTGGTTGCTAAGCTGCATGTGCACACATTTTTTGGGTAGTTTGGCCAGGGTTGAGATGTTTGATATTGGGCGATAGTTGTTCAAGTCTGAGGGGTCTGCTGTTACATTCTTTAGGATGGGGGAAACCTGACCGGCTTTGAGGATGTCTGGGATGGTTCCTTGCAGGAGAGAGGTATTTATAATCTTAGTCCGTAGGGGCACTAGCAGTGGAATGAAGGTCCTTAGGTGGGATGCTGGGAGAGGGTCAGTGAAATGATTGGAGGGATTCAAAGTAGTGAGTGTGTTTAGGATAGATTCTTCGTTATAGTAGTTGAAGGTGGTCCAGGAGGCGTTGTTCTTGAGGTCGAGCCTTGTAGAGCAGTTCAACGGTGTCCCAGGTGTGGACAGCGAGGAGATTGAGTGTGGGTCAGTCAGGGATAATAGGTCGTTCAGAAGGACCGTCTTTAAGTTTTCAGTTTTTGTTGTAAAAATGGAGGCAAGATCTTCGCAATTGGGGAGAGTATCCGGATTGGTTTGGGGGGAGTGTGAGACCTCCTTAGATTGTGCTTTGATTATTTCAAACAGTTTTTTGGGTGGTTCTTTGCTTGGCCTATTTGTTTGCATATGAAATCAGCTTTTGCGCGTCTAATCCTTCTATAGTAGGTATTTCTGGTGCTTCTTAGTATTTTAAGGTGGGTAGCGGATGGGGCGGCTCTCCATTGCCTTTCAATAGCTCTCAGTGATCTTCTGTCCTCATTTAGTCTGCCATCATACCAGGGATTTGAGATTTTGGTGGTGACTCTTTTTAGTTGCATGGGAGCTAAGGTGTCAAGTATCCTGTTCATAGAGTTAAAGTAGTAAGTGGTTATGTCCTGTACATCCTTGGAACCATCAGGTGGGGGTGTAAGGATGTGACTGGCAGATGCGAGATCGGCAGGATTGATGTTTTCTAGGTTCCTCTTCCAGATGTTCATCCTTGATGGATGTACAGAGAGTAGTTTAACTACTTCCCTGATATGGAAAGTGATTATGTAATGATCGGACCAATCGCATGGGAGAATCGATTCCAGCTGGATTGAGTCTGTTTTAGAAATTACAAGATCAAGGATTGAGCCTTTTTCATGTGTAGGGCTATTACAGATTTGGGACAGGTTAAGGTCGGACAAAAACGTTTTGAGGCTATTGACCTCTGTGTCGTCAGGGTCGTTCTAGTGGAGGTTCTGTTGTCCTGCGCTTGTGGCTAGGATATCCATCATGTCCATCCATCATGTGTTCGATGAAGGTAAGGTTGTTTCCGGGACGATGGTTGAAAGAGTGTAGTGAGCATATTGGCTTATTGTTGCTGGTGATTTGTAGGCAAAGGTATTCACAGGAGGAGTACACTGTGGTGTTGGAGCGGTTTACAGAGAGGTTGTTCCTATGGATGCAGGCAATACCACTACCTAACCTATCTGGTCTATCCAGTCTGGTGATGTGATAGTTAAGGGGAACTAGTATGTCAAAGATGGGTGTGGATGACTCACTTACCCAAGTTTCCGTTAAGATTATAAGGTCGGGTTCATTGGTTATAAAGAGGTTCGCTATATCGGCGGCATGACGTGTTGCCGATCTACAATTTAGAAGGATACATTTTATCTGGGTGTTGGTTGGGACCCCTTTGAATTTGTCCACCATTTCTTCTTCTTACTTCTTTCTGTACCTCCATACATTAGTGTCTTTGTGTTTTCGGAGCCTGGGTACTGGACATGTATTTGCTCCCAGACCCCCCTTCTTTTTTACATAGTTCAAATACATCAGAAAATAGATTCCAGGCCATACAGTTAAAAAACAAAGGGGCATATTATCAAGGGAGTTTATCTCCGATTTTTTGGCTTTAAAAGCCAAGAAAGCGGAGATAAAATTATCTCCCTATTACCTAGCTGTCGCTAACACCAGTTAGCGACAGCTAGTAGGAGATAGCGACCATCTTGGGCCCCACTTTGCATGTCAGTGATATTTATCACTAATGACATGCAAAGTGGGCGTGCCAAGATGTTAGAGAGACTGAAAACAGTCGCTAACATCGCAATCTCCTATTACCAACTTTTGGAGATATTCGCGCTAAGCGCGAATATCTCCAAAAGCTAACACCTGCCCTGAGCAGTTCTTAACCATGTTATCCAATGGGAGGTGGATAACATGGCTAAGAGCATTAGCTCGGTAATGCATGCATATCGCTGAATTTTCAGCGATATTCATGCATTGCGGCGATTTTTATCGCATTTGCGATAAACCTTGGTAATTCCAAGGTTTATTTGCGGTAAAAATCGCTGCAGCTCAGCGGTAAATTTGTATCTCTAACCAAGCAATAGCGATAATTATCGCTATTGCTTGGTAATATGCTCCAAAATTATCACGGTGTGGCAGGAAGGAATGAGTCCTTGGGGGGGGGGAGAGGCTTCAAGACACGTACTGACTAAGAGGTATTGCTACACCACTGCCCTACCAACTTCTCTCCCACCCCAAAATAACCCACAAAAGCTTGCGGAGGCTGCTGCTAATGTCCTTTTTGTTTTTAAACGTGTAAGCCCGTAACAGACATCGGCCAAAGAGGGCTGGAAACCCACTCAGTGCAGGGGCTTGCAGCTCACCTTCTCTTCCATCAAGTGATATCTCTTCACCGAGTATGAGCGTGAACGGAGCCAATATTGTGTGACTTTCGGTGGCACCATGTGAGCTGCCAGATCTGAGATTCTCTGTTTAGGCCCATTGTCTGGAAGAAAGATGCTGAGAACACAGCAGTTAGGTCCTTTTACACAAAGTAACTGTGGTGTCCTGGTTAAGGGCAGGCCTGGGGCCTTGAAATGAGGGACACAGGACACACGTGTTGCTAGTAGTGGTTAGTCGCTAACCGACCACGCCCCGCGCTGCCGGGCTCTTTATTGCTAAACTCACGTTCGTGCTCACGTAAGGGCTATACCAAGGCCCCTCTACGCCAGAGGGGCGACACATGCCTGGACAGTGGGAGGGGGCGTGTGCTGCGGTGGTACACCCCACTGGCAGCAACACTACATTCCTCCTTTACCTAGGGATGAAATAAAACAGAACAGGAAAACGAAACATCAAAGTTCAAAAGTCTATGAGGTCCGCAAAACCGTGCTGTGAGATTTGACTGCGGAGTGCAAACAGAAGTCCACTCAAAGTCTCTGGACCAGCTCCTGCTCAAATAGTGGCCAACATAACATTTCAAAGATAAACAAAGAGGAACAGTCTTACTTTAATCTCGGCGGGGTCAGCGATCTCGGTCAACTCAACGCCAGCACTGTGCCACAAAGTCACGATACCTCTGGGAAGGTTTCGGGCACGGACGCAGGCTGTATCTTGTCTGGCTCCGGCATCCTCCTGTAGCCGGGGGTGACCCATCTGTGTTCTCGCTGTCGTGGACGGTGGACTCTTCATCTGTACTCTCCGTGGTTTGAGTAGTCGGGGTGGTGTCTTCTGCTCGAGCCGTCGCGGTGCCAGCCTCCGCTGGTCCCGATGGTGGCATCTGGGAGGTTGGGTGCCACTCATCCTGGTCAGAGTCCGGGTCCGGTACTTTCTTGAAAAATGAAACATTTCTTGTGACAGACTCCCCACTCCTGACAGCAGTGATCATGGTTCCTTTGATCTCTGTGACAGTCCAAGGGTGTAGCTCAAAGGGCAGGCGGAACTTTCCTCCGGGGTGGCGGTCTTTCACTAGAACCTTGTCCCCGACTTGTATCGGGCTGTCCGCCGCTCTTCTCCGCTTGGATGCTTCTTGGTTGGTTCTGGTGCGTTGCTCCATGGACCGGTTTCTCGGGTTTGGGGCGAGCTCCCATGCTGGGTGATGTGGGATGGTGTCTGCCATGACTCGGTTGAATGAGAGTCGGCTCGGGGAGACTCCCGTGGTGCAATGTGGGGTCAAACGGTATTCCCGGAGGAATTGGTAGATGGCTAACTCCAGGCACTGGCCGTCGGCGATTGCAATTTGTATTGTTTTATTAAGTGTCCTCATTAGTCTCTCGACCTCTCCATTGGCTTGAGGCCATCTTGGCGTGATTCGTCTGTGTTTTACGTTTTGGCTCTGGAGGTAGTCTGTGAATTCGTTGCCATTGAATGGAGGGCCGTTGTCTGTGCGGACTTCCTTCATGAGGCCGTGGGTGGCAATTATTTTCTCAAATTTTGGTATCACCTCTGAGGCTGCTGTCAACGATACGATTTCCACTTCCGGGTAGCGGGAGAAGTCGTCCACCACAACTAGCATGTACTTGCCCCCAGGAAGACTGCCGAAGTCTGCACTCACCCGTACCCACGGGGATGTAGGGCCATCTTCGGTGGCCACAGGCGCCGGAGGATTGGGTAGGCTTGTTGCAAGACACACTGGACACCTATGGACCACTTCTTCGACTGCCCTGTCTAGCCCGGGGAACCACACCTTGCTCCGGAGCCTACTCTTGGATTTGACGATCCCTTGGTGCGATCCGTGTGCCAGTAAGGCGGCTTGGTGGGTCAGGCTGCTGGGCAGTACCAGGCGGGGGCCTCTCAGGAGACATCCATCTGTGGAGACCGACAGCTCGTGTCGGACCAGGTACAGGGCTTTCAGAATGGCTTGGGCGTCCGGGGTGCGAAAAGACGCGGGGCTCTGGAGTGCCTTCCAGTCTCCGCACTCGACAGCTTGGATCGCGATCTGGAGGCAGTCATCGTCTTTGGTGGCTCTGGAAACCTCTTCGAGGGACATGGGACGTGGCTTGGACCTCTCGATGACTAGCCGAACGTATTCCTCAGTGGCTGCTGCCTCGGCGGCTTCGTCCTCTGTGACGGGACGGGCGTGTCTGGACAGGTAGTCGGCAGGGTTACGTGTGCCGGGCCGATACTCCACGGAGAACTGGAACTCTTGCAGCTGCAACACCCATTTTTCAATCCTCGGGGGCGGTCGGGAGGACGAACCTTGGAAGAGCGGTATGAGGGGTTTGTGGTCGGTGATGACTGAGAAAGGGTGGCCATAGAGGTAGATGTGGAAATGGCGGCACCCCCACAGAATGGCAATGGCCTCCCGCTCAATCTGAGAGTAGCGCTGTTCCGTAGGTGTGAGGGTACGGCTGGCGTATGCCACGGGGGCCCATTCTCCACACGACTGCCGTTGTGACAGGACGGCGCCCAGTCCGGTGGGGCTGGCATCTACTAACAGTTGCGACTCGTTCCGTGGGTTGAAGTACGCCAGTGTCGTGTCAGCTGACAAAGCTGCTTTTGTGTTCTCGAAGGACTCTTGCTGCTCCGGGCCCCATTTCCAGGTGGTGTTTGATTTTGTGAGGTCGCGGAGTGGTCCCGTCAGGTCGGACAGGTCCTTTATGAAACGCCCGCAGTAAGTCACCATGCCCAGGAAACTGCGGACTGCTGTTATGGAAGTGGGCGCCGGCGCATTGTGGATGTCTCTCACTTTGTCGGGGTCAGGTCCCACTCCTTGGTCGGAGAACTTGTACCCAAAGAAACTTATGTACTTTCGCAGGAACTCGCATTTGGCTTTGTGGAGCGTCAGCCCTTTCTCTTGTAAGCGGTTAAACACTGCTTGGAGCCGTCTGAGGTGTTCTTCCAGAGTCGGGGCATGCACCAGGATGTCGTCGCTCACGTTCAGAACTCCGTCGAGGCCTTGGAGGACGGTGTGGATGATGTTCTGAAACACCTCGGCGGCGCTTGAGATGCCGAAGTTGAGCCTCGTGTACCTCCACAGGCCGGCATGTGTGGAGAAAGTCGTGATTGGGCGCGAGTCTGGGTGCAGCGGGATTTGATGGTACCCTGACCGCAGATCCATCTTGGAGAACCATTTGGATCCTGCGAGCTCCCCGATGATGTCGTCGATGGTTGGAGTCAGATGACGCTCTCTTTTGATGGCCAGGTTGGGGAGGCGCATGTCCACACATATCCTCACTGCGTCGGGTTGCTTCGGCTTTTTGGCTACGACGATGGGGGATACCCACGGGGTGGGTCCAGTCACTCGCTCGATGATCCCCGCTTGTTCTAGCATCTTAAGTTCAGCTTCCACTTTGGGTCGGAGGTGGAACGCAATCCGCCTGTGCCGGAGGGCTACCGGGGCCACGGACTGGTCGATGTGGAGTCGGACGGGAGGGCCTCGTAGACATCCAATGCCTTCAAACAAAGAGGAGTGGTCTGCGACCAGGTGATCTAAGCCTTGAGCCTGTACTGTGAGGGCAAATTGAATGAGACCCAGTTCACGTGCGGTCTTGCAGCCGAGGAGGAACCCTGAGCCTTCATGGGATACATAAATCTTGGTCTGCAGCTGCGTGGAGTTGTGAGACACGGTTGTTCGGAACACACCGCATAGGCGCAATGGGCGCCGAGTCCCGTAGGCGAAGACTTGCACTCTGGTGGGGTGAAGCGTGGGGGCATCCTCCAGGCACTGGTACACACTGGCTGCCATTAGGTTTATTGTCGCGCCGGTGTCGATGAGGGCTCTGACTGCTTGGCTGCGGACATGGACGGTGCACATTGGTTCATTAGACGCTGTGGCCGCTAGGGTGTTGAGCATGCGTACTACGTGGACCGACGCAGCGTCTTCCTCGTCGTCGTCCATGTCGCTGCTGTTGGACGTGTTGGGTAGTGCCGCTACCTGTCGCGCTTTTCTGGGCGGGCCGCTTTGTTTCTTCCGCTGCGATGACAGGCAGACGCTTGCGAAGTGATTGGCCTTCCCACATGCGCTGCAGATTTTACCTTGGGCTGGGCAGGCGCCTTTGTGTGGGGTGGCGCCTCCACACCAAATGCATGAATGGTCGCGGGAGGGCTGGGACTGATGAGGTCGGTCCTTCTTCTGAGGCCTCGCACGGTTGTCTGGACGTTGTGACTTGACTGCATACACTGGTTCTGTCTTGACCTTGACTGCCGGGCCTGGCTCCATGTGGGCCGCTCGGGCCTTGGAGAGCTCTTTAGAGCGTCCTAAAGCGAGGATGTCGCGCATGGGCATGGCGTCCGTTTCCAACACTCTCTCTCTCAGCTTTAGAGATGAACACCCCTGTATGAATTGGGCGCGAATCTCGTCATCCGCGTCCGGGAGTCTGCACGTGCTGGCTAGCTTCTTCAAACGCGCGTAGAATACATCTACGGACTCTTCAGGGAGCTGGCGAGCTTGACGGAGTAGGAACCGTTCATAGTCTGCGCTAGTGAAAGGCTCGAAATATCTCGTGATGGCGTCTCGCAGGGTGGCGTAGGTGTGCGGCGGGTCTCCCTCGGTGATGTCCTTGGAGATATCATGAATGGCCTCCCCTCCTAGGTGTAGCAGCATGGCACGACGCCGCGCCACTGCGATATCCGCAGCGATGAAATAGTTCTCCAAACGCTCGACCCATTTGCGCCATCGCGTAGCCTGCGAGGGGGGCGTTCCCGTGACAGAGAATGGCTCCAGGGGAGGTACAGTGGCCATGGTGGCCGAAACTGGGCACTCTTTGCAGGCAAGGAAGGAGGCTGCGTGGTGTCCGCGATGCACAGGCGCGGAAATGAGGAGTCAGCAGGGCGTCTGAGCTGTTCCAGGCAGGCAGGGGGGGCAGCTGTAGCCTTTCCACCCTTGTGGGACGGGGTGGCGCTTAAAGACAGTACCCAGGCGTTTGTTTGGTGGAGGCGTGAAGATCTGGCAGGGGGCCTGCAGGGCCGATGACACGCGAAATGCGTGGGAAGATGCAGGGCCGGCGGGAGCGTTCAGCCGGGTGTCTACCGCGCATGCGCGGGATTGCTGTGGAGGCCGCGGCAGGCCGGCAGAGAGTGGCGCAAAGGCCGAGGAGCAGGGGCCGCTGGGGCCGATGGGCACACTCACGAGGTGCAGGGGGCCGCCGGGGCCGAAGGGCGCACTGCAGCAAGTACCTGTTCGTGACGCGCCGGTCACGTCGAGGGAGGCGGCAGCCGAAGGACTCCGGAGGCAGGCAGGAGCCAAATCGGAGCTGCTGGAGGGCTGCGCAAACGGGCCGCTTCCACTGCTGTGCGGACAGGGTGAGTCCGAGAGGCGCGTCGGGGCAGATGGAGCCCGGGCACCGGGTGTGGCGTCGCGAGTGGGTCACTCGTTGGGCTGCGGGGCAGCGGGGCGCCGAATGCAGGGCGCGCAGGTGCACGGTGCAGCGCACGCGTTGGGGGTGGATCAGACCACCGCTCGTCGCCAATGTGGTGTCCTGGTCAAGGGCAGGCCTGGGGCCTTGAAATGAGGGACACAGGACACACGTGTTGCTAGTAGTGGTTAGTCGCTAACCGACCACGCCCCGCGCTGCCGGGCTCTTTATTGCTAAACTCACGTTCGTGCTCACGTAAGGGCTATACCAAGGCCCCTCTACGCCAGAGGGGCGACACATGCCTGGACAGTGGGAGGGGGCTGCGGTGGTACACCCCACTGGCAGCAACACTACAGTAACATTTTGATTCTTGCTGTTATTCTCTGCTCTAAATACAGAAATATGCACTCTGAAAGAGATATATGGTTCCATAACATGCCCAGCTATGACAACGCAGCACAGCATAACTATAGCACAGACGCATTAGAAATTCCAGAGAGGCAGGCGACAGGCTGGATCAGCCTTGCAGTCCTTATCTGCCATCACCTTCTATGCTTCTGCAATTCTAATTAAATGTCTCGATCATGCAGTGGTATTCATGCACATCATGGATTATCTAACCCTGGGGAATTTCCCTATGTGAATACAGATCAGCTCCCCGTTTATGCAGCTTTAACACTTTTCTCAAATGCACTTGTTTACATTTGCAAATTTCCCTCTGCATCAAAGGAGTGAAATCCTTATGCAAATGCAGACAGAAGTTCTTGTTTTGAATCTTTACTAAGACCCTTGTGCTCCAGTCGGTTATCCTCAAAGAATGCCAAACAGAGCCACTATTTGATCGCTTATCATCAGATGCTCGACTTTGGAGCCGCATTTGGTTAAATATTTATGACCTTTAAGTATATTATTAGGATTACATTTTGCAGTTGTCAATTGATTCTTTGGTCGGTCTTCTGGCACCACATGCATGCTGAAAATTAGCTGCCATCAAAAATCTTGGCTCAGTGGAGTAATGCAAAAAATTCCCCCACTGGCAGAATGTGAGTCTCCAATATTTCACACAATGGGCGGAATGGTGCCCTTCTTAAGGACTGTGGGACCCCCGAAGTGATTCAGGCACCCCTGCAATCAAGGGACCTGTGTTATGTCCCTGTTTAAAATTCAGTTTTCTGACAACAGCAATAATCGAAATCACAGCACTCAATATATTATTACCAGAATGTTGTGTTTAGGATAATGGCAAAATGATTCCGTTATTGTCTACCAAAACAGAAAGGTATTAAAAAATACTGAAGTATGAAAGCAAAAACTCTTGTATATATAAGTGGGCCTTTATTTAGGAATTAAGTATTTCTGATAGAAACGATGTTTACTGCATGCAGGTGTGCAGTAGATTATAGTCTGTGAGACTTAATTTATCAGTGATGAAGGTGGCTAATGAGAAATGGGACAATTCAATTACAGTACAGAACATAAAATATCACAAAAATGGTCACCTCTCATTGCATACTGCAGAATGCCATCCTCAGCCAGCTTTGGCCACCCACAGCGGGTTGTCAACTCACGGTATATTGACCACACGGCTTGGCTGATGCCAGGGCCTGTGGCAAACCCCTGCTGAACTCCTGAATCCTTTGCCCAGCAGGGTCGGCCATCTGTGGCAGGTGGGTAGTAGGGCCATAAACCAACCAGGGTAGTCTAAAGCAAACCATAACACACATACCAAATGCAATGCTTATGACCTCACAGTATTTATACTACTAAGTAACATCACCTAAAACACAACATCATTAAATAACAACACATATTCGAGTCAATATATAATGCAGTATTCATTGTTTCGTTATCGATAGTGTTAATAGTAAGGTGGAGTAAGGTGTGGCTCAACGGCTAGAGGCGGCAGACCCAGAGGCAGAGGTCGGCCCAGGACCAGGGTTCAATTCCCAGCGTGGCTGGGTGCAGGACCAATGTCAGTGGGCCCGATAAATCTCGCCTCGTTGCCACTCTAACCATGGGGTCCCATGCTGCAACTCTGGGCAATAGCTTGCTTAATCTCCACTCTGGCCCCATCACCAACAGGGATGCCTGGCAGCACCTTATGGGTGCCCAGTAAAGGGACCATCTCACAGGGAAAGCCAGGACGGGTTCCCCAGTGGTACAGCGCTGGGACGCTCCAGGGTAACCATGTGCTCTATAAATCCAACATTCATTCATTCATTCATTCAATGTGATACATCATTTCACCTAAAGATCACTTACGTCTTTTGCAATTGCATCTATCACATCAAGGATGCAGTCATGAGCATTGTATCTGGTGTCCGAGTTATGCTTTGCATGGCTGGCTTGCGACTTTCAAGGAAAGCAAGTCTGCGCCCAGCTGTGGCTGGTCAGCTACCTGTCTTTTTATTCCTTAAAATAAGACTTCAATCATTTACCCCTAGCAATTTTTTCTTTCTATTTTCAGTATGCGACCATTACTAAATGTCGGCACTATCAACAGATTAGGAAATAATAACTTGCTCCTATCCAGTTCTTCAAACGTGGTTCCCTTATATATGAGGTCCAGCTCCAACTAGCAGCAAAATATATTTGTACTACACAACGTTGAATCAGCTGTTTTCCATCACCATGATCTATCTGATGAATTTAATTTAGACATGTGTGGACTTATTGATCAAAAGGTTGCATTGTGTTGGCGCCACACAATGCAGCCCTTAAGATTGATTCATAAAGCCGTGCAAGGCTTCCTTGCGTAGCCGAGTGGCTTGATAAATCCAGAGTAACGCATCGCAGCCAAATTGTTGTATTGAATTACTCTGCCCCAGGGAGGCGTTCCATAGGTGTTCCCACACCACATGCACATTCCCAGATTTACCATTAGTGGTAGACCTGGGAAGGTGTCGCAACTGCTAGGCATCCCCAGGGAAGGCGTAATAAGGAGAAATATCATTATTTCTCCTCATTCTTTCTTCTTTCTATGCCTTCGCTGCCTGGTGGGCTTTTTCACATATGCCACCTATGCCTGTGAGACGGCAATCCTGATTTAAAAAAACATCCCAAATGTACCCATTGGGGCGTTCGCCAACCCTCAAGGGCGTTACTGCCTAACATGCGGGCGGATGGCATCTCAATCCATAACTATTGGATGCTGATACGGGCCTAACCACGATGATCCTGAGTTTTTCAATGTCCTTTGGGGTAACATTTTAGACACAGGCTCCACTCACTTGGCTTGTGGAGGGGACTTCCACGTCACTCTAGATCCGAGTATAGATCGGCAATGACCACTACCATATCACTACACAGGGGCCCAACGCCAGCTTTCAGTAATTGTTAGCATACACGGTCTGATAGACGCATGGAGCAATCTACACCCCACTGTCAGAGAGGACACATGTTACTCTTCAAAACACTCAACATGGGCACGCAGAGATGGTTGGTTATTGACCAGGGAACTAAAATCATGGCTCACAGGAGTGAGACATCTCCCATGCACTTACTCTGATCACACTCTCGTGGTGATATCCCTTACTCCGCCTTGCTCATCGACGCCTGACCAGTCTTGGAGACTATCTGTATATGCTCTGCTCGATCCCTTGTTCCGCTCAGAATTAGAACACGAGATCACAGACTTCTTCCCATGCAACATAGACACGGTGCCTCCGATTTTTATGGTCTAGAAGGCGTTTAAAGTGACAATTAGGTGGGTCAGCATCGCAAAAGGGGGAGGCATCTTAAAAGACATCTGGAACACTCTTCGTTCCTTAGAAACCAACCTCAAAAAGTTGGAAGAGCAAATGAGCTGCAATCCCAGCGCTGCTTTCCAAGGAAAGATGGGAGATAAACTAACAGATTATATAGGGACTGCAGAATGGGAAGGCAAATTTAGAGGGAAGCACCACAGCCCCTGACAATATGCAGAAGGTTAGCGCCCTAGGAAGGCTCTGGCAGAGCTAACCCAGAACCCCCCTTTTTCTGGTACTGTACTGGATATTAGTGACCCAACGGGTAGGGTGCACAGAGACACTCCAGATATCTTAGGCACCTTCCACAATTTGAGGAGGCTCACGAGAGCGGCACACTCCCAAAAACAATGCGAGAAGCACTCATTATCTCTCTGTTGAAGCCTGGGAAACTAGGAGATAAGCTAAGCTACGGCAACACCACCGTGAACATGCCCTCATATACCCTGAAAGACAAATCCTCAAATCCTCATATCCTTGTATGATGATGACCTAACCTTATATCTGCAGGATCCTGAGGTGAGTATGAACCCTATATTACGAGTGTTCTTGCAGTTTGGCAGGCTCACAGGGATCAATAATAATTGGAGCAAGTCACAAATCTTCCCCCTTACAAACGCGGTAAAGAAATACACCACAGATTTCCCTTTAACCTGGTGTGAGGCCGATATAAAAAACCTAGGAATAGTCATTCCTAGAGACCAGGAACACCTCATGAGGGCCAACTATGACATTGCGCTGAATGCACTAACGGATTCCATCACAAGATAGATAGCAATGCCTCTCTCGATGGCTGGCCGGATACCTCTAATAAAAATGATTATCCTCCCTAAGATGCTCTATTTTTTCACTAATATCCCCTATGAGCCAAGTAAACCCTTCTTCAAAGCCCTCAAAACGCAGCTCACTCGATTGATGTGGGGGGGTCAAAGAACCCCGGCTGAAGTGGAAGACACTAACCCTACCCTTCGATCAAGGAGGTTTTAAAGTGCCTGAAATGGAGTTATATTATTGGTGCGCCCAGGAGCACTTTGTGGTTTTCTGGATGCATCCACCACCATACATGCCACATCTCACAATAGAGCAGTGGCCTATGGGGAAGACCCCATACTCTGCTTACATAAGCGCTCCTACCAATACCAAAGACATGGATCCCACCACTGTGGAATGCACAAATAGAGATTTGAGGGCAATAGCTAAGTGCATGAATTTAGACATGTTATACTCTCCGCTACTGCCGAAACCAGGCAGACTAGACATCCCAGTTACAAGTGAGGGATGGTGCCGGCAAATGCTTCGCAAATTTGATATTCACACCTGGGGTGCACCATAGGATGAAGGCACTTTCCGGTCACAGGAACACTTCTTTAACAACTGCCAGCCCACCACCATGGAATTATTTATGTATACACGACTCCGGCACGATGTCAACTCTGCCATCCCTAACTTTCCAGCTGAACCACCTACACTTGCCCCACTACACACGCTATTACAGAGTTCTCCCCAAACACACGTGGTATCCATGCTATACTGAGCCTCTCAAGCAGATAGTCCTCATGCTTCTCAAGGAGCATAATCAAGATGGGAGGCTGATTTAGAATCCCCTATCACTGACGGCCGATGGGAATTTTGCTGCCTGCACACAGGTAGAATTTCGGCAGGCAGTACACTGCGTATAATACATTTCAAATACTTTCACAGCCTCTACTATACCCCGGTACGACTATGCTGATTCAGGTTTAGGGAAAACAACAAATGTAACAGATGTGGGAGGGAGGGAGCAGATTTCTTACACTTAGCATGGGAATGCGCCCCTATACATTCATACTGGACCACAATAAATGAGGCCCTTAGACAGACGACAGGGCTATACATATCTAACACCCCACTTATCACACTTTTGGGGTACACAAAAGACTGCAATGCACCATTCAGGTGGTACATATTGCTGGGGCTACTCCTGGTAAATGGGGGTGGCTTGTAAATGGGGGAGCACCAAAGTTTAAGGACTGGCTGTGCAACCTCATCTTCTGCCAGGAGCAGCTGATGGTGTACGCTGAGCTGATGCCACCTACATCTTGCCCCAGAGACATTTGGGAACCCCTACGGCATATTTGCGGGAGCAGTCTGATGCAGAGGCGGACTCAGGGAAAAACACTGTAAACCTAGAAGCCGCCCTCCCAGAGATGCGATGAGGGGGAGATAGGTGGGGTTGTAGTAAACAGGAATGCACAAGTTATAAATGTTATCCAACACATGTCACCTGCGACAAAAGCTGTGTCAGATGGATGGATGTCAGCAGCAAACTCTGCGGTTTTCTGTGCATACTATGCTTTCTATAACACTGATTATGTTCATATATTCTGCGGGGCTGGCAAGTTATCGGTTCATATGTGTCTGATTCATGTTGAAAATCAATACACAAATTAATTAATAAAACTGCTCCTTTGGAAAACGACCATTGCATACTGCATTATATAGGAGAAAAGTGATTGGAGGAGGAGGGTAGAGCCCCTCCCCATCCTTCATTCAATGAGCGCCCCCGCTTATGCTGTCATTGACTCACTGCCTCACCCGCCCCCAACCCCCTCCCCCTTCATTGAACAATCCACATCCCTCCGTGAGGATTGTTCAATACATTACTTGCTACAAATTGAATCCCCTACTTCATTGTGGTACCTGTAGTTCGAATCACACGTTGCTCGTCATACAGAAAAGGTTCACAGATTAGATCAACACTACGCGAGTCCTAGAGATCTAAGGTTGTCCAATGTCAGATTGAAATAATTCATTCATTTCTAGATTATGTCATAGATATTCTGGTACTTGCAGGTTTGCTTTTTCCATTTTATATTTAGGATTACCAGAATCATAATGTAAATAAAATAAGCAATGACAAAGCAGAACCGGTATTGACTGGCAGCCGTTTGGCTTTCCCGGTGCTTTTTGTGTTTAGTCATGACTTTTGTACAACTTTACTGTTGGGGCGGTTGAGGATCTGTATATATGTTGCATATTAAAACAAAGGACATTTCCTCGCTTATTAAAAAAGAACATAGCCAAAAGCTAAAAATGTATTTTGTTTTAAAAAGTACACATTGTTACAATAGCCTCTAGCACTGATGGGAACTACTTGGTTTGGGGATAAGCTCCTTGTGAGAAAGCAGAATGCAGTCACTCACAGTGAAGTTAGCCATTTGCTGTAGTAGGTGGAAGAACAAGCATTTGCAATGTCAACGCCAATGCCTTTTATTTATGTTTTAAAACCAAAAACATAAGTAAAAGCCATTGTCATTCACAATGCCAATAGCTCAAACTCGTGTAAATGTAAGAACTAGTAAATTGCAAATGCTTGTTTAATGATGTACTTAATATTCAAATCTGGCTGCACATGGCCTGTCCAGCGGTCCAGTCCTGTGCCTAATCCGTCATGGATAGTCAAGACCTGCTGAACATGTATGTTGGCATGTGCAGTAGGAGTTGGCTACAGGATATGGTCTGTAGCCAAATCCTACAGCCAAACCCAGCTACAACTTACCCCCTCCCACAATCAGCCAAATCTCAATGTGCACAGTGCCCTGCCTGAGGCCAACCACTGCACTGCACCGCCATTTTCTGACAGCCTTGAATTTTTGACACCGTTAGATTCCTACCACCTGTGCCCTTTGGTCAGGTATTACCAATGTTAGTAGATTTTTTTTTCACTGCATGGAAGTTGTGAATCATAAAATGGCAATGAGATACAGTACACAGAATGGTAGCTCAATATCATTACCACGGAGTCAGCTCTACTTATGGCCATTGAGACCATTAGACAGGGAGTGGATGAGGGACAGACAACGGCTCTCATCCTTTTGGACCTGAGCACCGCCTTTGACACTGCAGCACACTACACCTTGCTGCAGTGTCTGAATAAGGGCGGTGTCTCAGGTGCGGCGCTAAAATGGATTCAATCTTTCCTGACGGAACATAGGTTCTAGGTTAGACAGGGCGCCCATTATTCTAGAGCGGTGAAATTGGATCAGGGTGTGCCACAGGGCTCGGCCCTCAGTCCCACCTTATTTAATCTATACGTTTCCCCAGTGGCAAGTATAGTTGAGGGTTTTGAAATGCGAATGGTGTCATACGCCGATAACACACAGCTGGTCATCTCGCTATCACGGGCACCTGATCTGGCGGCACCCAACTTCAGAGCTTGCATGCAGTAGCTTGCCTCCTGGATGGCCAATAACTGCCTGAGGTTGAATGGTAGCAAGACAGAGGTGCTCGTGGTGGGGGGGAGGGGCCGTCTGTGTGGTCATCGGCATGGTGGCCATCCTGTTTAGGCCCAGTCCCTATACCTTGCCACCAGGCTAAGAACCTGGGTGTATGGGTAGATTCGGACCTTACATTTGAATCGCAGATCAGTCGTGTGGTGGGGGCGTGCTTTGGTGTCCTTAAAGGTCTACGCAAAATTATGGACCTTCTCCCTACAGAAGCTAGAAGGACGCTGGTGCACACCCTTGTCACCTCTCGATTAGATTATGGTAACTTATTGTATTTAGGTGCCACTGTTAGGAGCCTAGACCGACTGCAGGTGCTGCAAAATGCAGCGGCTCGGCTGGTCCTTAGGCTCCCTAGAAGAGCCGCCTCGAAAAGGGCCCCGGAGGCTCTTCATTGTCTATATGTCAAAATAAATTCCCTTTGGGTTGTTTCAAGAAAAGAACACAAATTCTTACAGACCATAAGACAAATAACACTCACTCTTATAAGACCTTTCAGTTGGAGCAAAGCAATATACAACAAACACTTCTATAAAAACAAAACAAAAATGGATTCAATGTGACATTTTATTCTTGTAAGAACCAAGTAAAAACAAATATAAAATTATTTTCTTTTTCAAAAGAATTAGAAATTGGGAAAACAGACAATAAAGAACGGAACAAATCAGATACACATTCTAAAACTAAAACTAAAAACAGTTCCTAAAAGTGATTCCTAAAAGTAATAAGGGAGCTAAGGGGAGAAGTGCAACACATAAATGGGCCAAAATGGGTTTCGCACTCAACACAGCACTGAAACTGCTTTGCTCTTTATGATCGAGCACTTGCGGTCGGTGCTGGACGCGGGGCAGACTGCGGCGCTCCTATTGTTAGACCTGAGCGCCACGTTCGACACGGTGTCTCACGACATCCTGTTGCGGCGATTGGAGGAAGTGGGTATTGTGGGGAAGGCTCTTCAGTGGTTCCGCTCCTTCCTCTCGGACCGGTCTTTCAAGGTAGCCATTCCACCTGGCCAGTCCTTGCTTCATCCTCTGGAACTGGGAGTCCCTCAGGGCTCTGCCCTTAGCCCCACCTTATTCAACTTGTATGTGAAGCCGCTGGCTGCTGTCGTCAGGCAATTTGGCCTCACCATGACATCGTATGCCGATGACACGCAGCTGGCGGTGACACTCAGTGGGGACCCTGAGGTGACTGCGCTCAGATTCCGGGCAGGACTTATAGCTGTGGCTAGCTGGATGCGTAATAACTGCCTACAGCTTAATGCCAAGAAGACCGAGGTCCTGATCGTAGGGAAGCAGGCGGACCTCTGGGGAGATCAGTGGTGGCCTCCCGAACTAGGGGTGACCCCCCTCCCAGCGGCCGAAGTTAAAAATCTGGGGGTCTGGCTGGACTCTAATCTATCTTTTACCAGCCACACGAAGAAGACAGCAGCTACCTGTTATGGTATTCTGCGAGGACTGAGACCAGTCCTCAAATTCTTCGACCCTCCCACTCGGCAACTGGTGGTGCAGGCCTCCATCCTTTCCCGGATTGACTACGGGAGCGCTTTGCTTCTAGGAGTCAACCAGGCGGAGGCCACTAGGCTTCAGAGGGTGCAGAATGCTGCTGCACGGGCCATTGTTGGCCTTCCAAGACGCTGTTCGGTCTCGACTGTTCTGACCTCTCTTCACTGGCTTCCGGTCAGACAGAGAATCAAATTCAAGGCTCTCTGTCTGACATTTAAGATTCTGAAGCTTTCTTCTCCCCCCGCCTTGGTGGGCCTCATCTCTGCGTACGTCCCCACGCGGTCCCTCAGATCTGAATCACTCAATCTGGTGAGTAAGCCTAGGTTCAGGCTGAGCAGGATGGGAGGACGTTCCTTCCGTGTTCTGGCGGCTGATTTGTGGAACTCCCTTCCTGTGCACATTCGCGCCCTTAATAGTCTGACTCTTTTTAGACGGGCCATCAAAACTCACTTGTTCTCCCCTGTTATCTGATTTCCCCTCTTTTCAGCTCTGATCTGTTGTGTTGTGTACTTGATCTGGCGCCAGGACGCCCCTTTGCTGGGGCAGCTGTTGCGCCTAATAAATGTTATTAACATAACATATTAACATAACATAACATAATGAACAAGGATCACTCTAACTGTCGTAGAATCTTTACCTTGATTTTGCACCTCCCTTATTACTTTTAGGAATCACTTTTAGGAACTGTTTTTAGTTTTAATTTTATATTTGTTTTTACTTGGTTCTTACAAGAATAAAATGTCACATTGAATCCATTTTTGTTTTTATAGAAGTGTTTGTTGTATATTGCTTTGCTCCAACTGAAAGGTCTTATAAGAGTGAGTGTTATTTGTCTTATGGTCTGTAAGAATTTGTGTTCTTTTCTTGAAACAACCCAAAGGGAATTTATTTTGACATATAGTCAGTTTCGGTACCCTATCCCTTTGGTGTGGGGTCCCTCTCTCTTTTATTAGAGAGGCTCTTCATTGTCTCCCTGTCAGGAAAAGAATTGCGTTCAAGGCCTTATGTACGTGCCATCGGATTATTCAAGGCATTGGGCCTAGGCCCCTGCAGAACTTCATCACTGCCTACAGGCCCGTCCGGTCTCTTAGATCTACTGGAACTGACCTGCTGGTGATCCCTAAAGTCAAAAAGGCCCGAATGGGTGGCAGATCCTTCCGGCTCTTGGAAGCTAGGAGCTGGAACCAACTCACGCTTGAGCTTCGTCTGGAACCCTCGGAGATCAGGTTCAGAAGAAATCTCAAAACACATCCGTTCCTTCAATAAAACTCCTGGAGGCCTGAAGCATAGTAGGGGGCTTTGGGACTTCTCACTCACTATAGCGCGGGGACACGCCAGAGTACGTAACCAGGCACTTTATAAGCTTCCTTATTATTATTATTGTTACTTTTTGATTTGCGACTCATGTGCCTGCTCCTATGTTATTTCCTGGTGTGGGACTCGAACTCCCCATGCCCATGGGTACCTATCAGTGCTCCAATGGGATCAGACACTGCTGAGGAGGGTTCTCAAAGGCGGTGGAAACTTTTTTCACTACTCAAAAATCGTAAAGCATTTTCATGATGGTGAAAACAAAGGAGCATATTAGCAAGAACCTCGTTAAAATTATCGCTGTTTTAGCGGCAGGAAACTGCCTCTAAAACGGCGATAATGCGCTTGTTAATATGCGTTATAGAATTCCAATAGAAGCCCAGGTTAGATGTGCAGGACATCTAACCTGGGCTTCTATTGGAATTCTATGATGCATATTAGCAAGCCCATTATCGCCGTTTTAGTGGCAGTTTCCTCTCGCTAAAACTGCGATAATCTTTAACGAGGTTCTTGCTAATATGCCCCAAAGTTTCTAAACCCTTCTCCAGCCAGTCACATCTGTCAAAAAATTAAAATGCATTGACAGCATCCACAAATATACACACGATTCAATCCTGTCAAGTTCACTTTGTAACATTTTTTAGATGCTTACATCTCAAACACTGCTGAACAGGTTTACACTATACTAACAAAGGCATGCTTTCTGAGTAAAATGTTACTTTTATTACACGTTTGGTCAGCGACGGCCCGTGGAGGGAGTTACGGTGGGGCAGGAGGGCGGGGAGGGGGAGGGGCAGGGCAGAGGTTGCTAAAAACCGGCATATGGATAATTGCAGGTAAGTAAACAATTTAATTAATAAAACGAATTTCGTAGTGCGCCTTGCATCGCAAAATGCAATGCAGTGCGAGCTACGAAATTCGTTTTATTAATTAAATTGTTTACTTACCTGCAATTATCCATATGCCGGTTTTTAGCAACCTCCACCCTGCCCCTCCCCCTCCCCGCCCTCCTGCCCCACCGTAACTCCCTCCACGGGCCGTCGCTGCGTTTGGTGTAAATCTGTTCAGCGGTCTGGGTTGCAGGCACGAGCAAATTTTCCATGGGACCCAAAATAGGAAAAAACATCTGTTTTTTTGCCCCTCTTAACTTTTTCCCCTGACACTGATTTGCACAAAAATTGGCAAGCTGGACCTTAATCTACTAACCCAATCAGTTGCCACGTTTAGTGAAAATGTATCCACAGGGTGAAAACTTGCGGGCAAATTAAAAATACCTTTCAATGGAAGGTGCAGCTGAACCAAAACTCTGAACCGCTATTGCCACTAAGTAATGTGTATGTTTCTTTCTGCATGTGTGTTCACATTAAAAACAGATCTAATATGACATTATTGTTACAAAAGAAAGCCTGAAAGCCACTGGAATGTTCCACTTATGATTAGTTGAGCAAATAACAGCTCACCCTTAATGCACAGATCATGACCTCACATATGATATCACACATAATATAACAAATAACAACAACCCTCGCTTTGCTGGAGACATCACACATCCCCTCACAGACTAAAACCCCAAATGATGATGCAGAGAAAATCCTTGATACTTATACGGTACAGATTTTACAAATATCCCAGGATGATTAATCCTTTGGTGCCCACTTGGGCCTTTTTGTAACACAAACCAAAAAAAGGCAGTAGTTTGAGCAAAATTCTAGTTTCTTGTCAGGTTTGTGGCAATTTCACAATTTCAGGATAATTTCTGTAAAAAAAATTGTTAAGAGACATTTCAGAAGTTAGCTCATTGTGCAGTTTGATTGGAAGTATTGGTACAGCTTTGTAAAAGGGCATTAAGGCTATTTTTCAATTGAAAGTGAGATTTAACCAAAAATATACAGTCAGTATTGCTGACTGGGTATTACTCACGGTCATACCCAGATACAAAATATTTTGTTTAGAAAAAATATAGGAAAAATAAATATTGTGTGGACAAAATATGATGTCTAGTATATTGAGGACAAGAATATGTTAAAGATAGGTTTCTATGGGTATGCAAAGTTTTATTTTATATAACTCCACATAGAACATATATATATATATATATATATATATATATATATATATATATATATATATATATATATATATATATATATATATATATATATTAAATATCAAGGTACGTAGATGGGGAGTTAAGAATAGTAAATATACACTTAACTATTTCCACTTACCTTTACAATATTTTGGTCCTTGACATTTTTGACACAATATTCTGTCCACATGATTTTTTTGTTACCAATATTTTTTCAGAGATCAAAAAAATATAAAACAGGAACAAATCTTAAGGTAACAAGTAATAAACAGATGGTGTGGCCCTTAATGTTAAAAAAACAGAAAACTTTTCAATAAAATTGATTAATTCTCGGAAAAAAGGTTTCCACAACTACTTATATCCACTACTTATGATTTTTTACACGCAAATACAAAGTGCTGGGGAAATGTGAATTAAATGTGTAGGTATTATATTATATTACACATCAAATAGGAAAATAAAAAATATATATATTTTATATTGCACTCCATGTATTTCTAGCTGCTGTAAATACCTCAATTTAATGACACATAATTTAGCACTGTCAGGCAGATGGTAGGCAGAGTTAGTTAAGGCAACACTGGCTCCGAACACATTTTACCACTGTGTAATGAAAACAGGTTTCTGGAAGTGCTAATTTGTGACAAAAGTATTCGATTAGATTTGTAATGTGCCATTTTGTTGTGGAGGTGATTTTTTTTTTTTTGTGCTGCTGTGTTCTTGTGCTGCATTATTGCAATAATATTTTGTAGTATTTTAATGTTGTTGTTGTGTTCTGTTTTGACTGTTTTATTTTGACGTGCTCTGTTAGAATTTTATATTATTTTCTTTTTTTCCAAATATGTCAACAAATCCTGTGATATTTCCAGTCAAAAGCAGCACATGCTTGAAGGTTCCTGTGCCAAGCAACCCTTTACCATTGTCTATGGTGGTAACATGACGCTCCTCCAGCTCTTCATCTACTAAAGGCACCAGTCAGCCGGAACCTGTGGCAGAGACTGTGCCTTAATCTAGCACTCCCAGTTATCGCTTTAAATAATACAAAGATGTCAGCAGCCGGCACAGGTGAACGTGGTGGGGCGGGGCCAGGGCCACGTGGGAGGGAACAAGTCGACAGACTACGGATGAGGTATCATTAAATAAATAAATAATACATATTCCGTTGTGTGTTGACTTCCCCCCGGCTGCGGCCCGCCTCACCCAACCCCACTTCGCTTACCTGCGCTGGCCGCCGCTGGATCTCAGCATGGAGTACTTAACTCACTGGACAATCTGCTTCAGAGGGATCCCGAAGTTGAATGTTCCTAGAGGAGTATCCAAGGGCAGACTGTGCCAGTGGTTTATATCCACAAAGAATGGCTTGCTTTGACATACAAACCTGTAGCAAAATAAATGCTCCTGTTCACCCTGGTAAAAAGGAACTCCAATGTTTAACCCGACTTGGGATCGGAAGCATTACCTGGGCAAATAAAATGGAACATTTGTTCATTTGTTACAGTTTTCCTTAAAAAACGAATTCTTCCAACATTGGAAAGTTTCCAGTGTTGTATTTCATGGAAAAATAGGAGCCGTTTAAAGTTCCACTTGGCTAAATGAAAAAACATTTTTCTTCCCTCTATTTAGACTGGACTTTATGAAGAATAGAATTTAGAATTACATGGAAGCAGAATCCGCATCACTATATCTGACAGCATGTATGTTCTCTTCACAGGACATGCAGCATAACCTGTGGTCAAGATGGCTAACTGATTGAAACTGTACACCACACATTAAATATCCGTGCAATTAAAGGGCCTATGCAGCGTGGATAAAAAAATATAAAGTTCTCTTTGCCCAGTCCTATGTCTGTAACAATCACCAACGTTGGGCATTCTGCTTTGTTTGGTGATGTCAGCAATAGTTTTGAGATACTTTGTGACATCATTTACCGGATGGTCCCTTTAAAGGGAATGTATGAGACTTGGCAAAAATGAGTCCCTACACATAGAAGTAAGAGTAACATATACATCGAGTAAGATAGTGACATTTTTCTGGGCCTTCATTAACCTTTCTTTTAGTGTTGCATTGTAAAGTGGATATGGGATGAATCACAAAGCATTTTTCACTGGCGCTATTCAGTGCTCCTCGTGGTATCTATCTGTATATCATGGATGCAGATTTCTCCAGATAGTAATTTGTAAGAAGAATTTTGTGCATACTTGTTGTGTAGTATTTTATCATAGGGGGGATGCACTGTTTTGTGCTGTTGTGATGTTGTGCTTCATTATTGAAATGCGATGTTGTCTAGCATGGGCATCCCCAGAATTTTTTCCAGGGGGGGCGCCGACTACTAAACTCCTACGAAAGCCGAAATTCTTTGGAAGTCATTTATTTTTAGCCAGGCCAAAAATTGGGGGGAAAACACACATTGTATCGTGCAGTGTGAAACACAAACTTCTGGCAAAACATCATACACATTACCTTATTCTGCCCTTTATTGAGGATGTTTCATCCGAGAAATTAAGCTTTACTTTTGGGTTTCACTTATCCCAAGTATAAACTGAGAATAATGAATTAATCTCGAAGGGCACAATTAAAATATTTGTTTATTTAGCGATATGCAAACCTCTTTAAAAATATTTAACAGACACGTATTGTGTTTATGACTCGACTCGCCCATATGATGTCGATTTTCAAAATCTGCAGGGTTTTACAATTAGTTGGTTTGTGGGGTGTAGATGTTCATGTAGAACCTCACAGAACTTATTTCTCAACTTTTGTGCACATAAACCGCCGCTTTTCCCCGCCCCTTTTTCTATTCTGTACCCTCCCCGCTCCCGCCTCCCAGCTGCTCCGCCCACCCGCGCACTTGGCCTTAAATGGCGACCGTGCGACGCAGGTGAGTGTGACCCACTTGTGGGACACCCCCGCGCCGCACGGCCACCAGCTGCTGCGTGTGCCCCTTGCCTGCCCTCTGCCTCGCTGCTGCCTCGTTTTGCCGATTGCCGGCGGGCGCCGCTGCGGTTGTTTTTGCCCTTGTTTTGTCCAACATTTGTGCCTGTTTGATTTAACTTTGGTTTTTTCCTTGTTTTCCTTGTTTTGTTGAGAATTTGTGCCCGTTCTGTATAATTTTTATTTCCCCCGTGTTGTGGTTTCCTTCCTTGTTGTCCGCCTACCTCGCCGCCCTCCGCCCTCCCTTCCCGCCACCGCCGCTTTTCCCCGCCCCTTTTTCTATTCTGTACCCTCCCCGCTCCCGCCTCCCAGCTGCTCCGCCCACCCGCGCACTTGGCCTTAAATGGCGACCGTGTGAACGCGCAGCGGTCACGCGCAGCGGACGCGCCGATTGTGCGCCGAAGGCGCGCCAAAGGTAAGCCCGTCTACGCCCGTCCGCGCCTGGACCGCGCCCAGTGCCAGGACCCCTGGACCTCGAAGACCCCGACCGACCCGCCTGACGTACTCCGCCGCCACCCTCACCGCTCTCAACACCGGCCGACTCCCAGAATGCCATCAAGCCTCTCCACGACGTACCCACGGACCCTTCAGCTGCCACGCCTGCAAGTTCACCTGCATCCGGACCTGCCTCGCACCAGCACCCACCAAGCCGAACACCAGCAGCACCCACCTCAAGTGCATCCTACTCAACACCCGCTCCGTCCACAGACATGCCATCGAACTCTGGAACCTCCTCGACACCACAGCTCCAGACGTTGCCTTCCTCACGGAGACCTGGATGAACGCCTCTTCAGCTCCCGACATCGCCATCGCCATCCCAGAGGGCTACAAGATCGTCCGGAGGGACCGAAACGCCAACCAGATGGGAGGAGGCATCGCCATCATCCACAGGAGCACCATCCGTCTCACGACCAGCACCGACAACTCCCTGACCACCGCCGAACACCTGCATTTCCAGATCCACACCAACCCGAACACCACCCTCAGAGGCACCCTGATCTACCGACCCCCTGGACCACGCACACAATTCAGCGAGGACATCGCCGACTTCGTCAGCCCACATGCCCTCCCCTCCGCTGACTACATCCTCCTGGGAGACCTCAACTTCCATCTGGAGAACAACAACGACCGCAACACCAGCACCCTGCTCGACAACCTCGCCAACCTGGGACTCAAGCAACTGGTGTCCACCCCCACCCACCTCGCCGGACACACACTCGACGCTGTCTTCTCATCCAGCAAGGACATCAACTTCAGCCACGCCACAGAGCTTCAATGGACGGACCACAGCTGCGTCCACTTCACCTTCAAGAAAACAACGACCCACCACCACCAGCAACAGGCCGCCCGCAGAAGCTGGAACAAGATCACAGCAGACCAGCTCGCCACCTCCCTGAGCCAGCACCCTCCTGCCAGCTCAGCGAACCCCAGCCAGGCCGCCGACAACCTCACGAAGTGGATCAGCAACTGCGCGGACGAACTCGCCCCACTGAGGACCCCGCCCAGCAGACCCGGCAGCAAGAAAGCCCCATGGTTCACCGACGAACTCAAGAGCTCCAAGAAGAACTGCCGAGCCCTCGAGAAAGTCTGGAGAAGGGAACCGACACCGGACAACAGGACCTCCTTCAAACTTGCCACCTGGAAACACCACCAGCTGATCCGCGCCGCCAAGAAAACAGCATTCAAGGACCGGTTGGACAACAACGCACACAACTGCAAGGAACTCTTCAACATCGTCAAAGAGCTTTCCAACCCCAGCGCAGGAAACAACGACATCACCCCATCGCAAGACCTCTGCAACTCCCTGGCTTCATACTTCCACAACAAGATCGCGGACATACACAACAGCTTCAACAACCAACCAACGCACACCATGACCGAACAACCACCCCCCACCACCACCCTCCACGCCTGGACCCCGATCAGCACCGAAGACACCATCCGCACGATGAACTCCATCCACTCCGGATCACCGACCGACCCCTGCCCTCACCACGTCTTCAACAAGGCCGACGCTGTCATCGCACCCCACCTGCGAGACATCATCAACACATCCTTCGACACCACCATCTTCCCCGAGAGCTGGAAACACGCCGAACTCAGCGCTCTACTCAAGAAACCAACAGCGGACCCCACCGACCTCAAGAATTACCGCCCCATCTCGCTCCTCCCGTTTCCAGCCAAAGTCATCGAGAAGACCGTCAACAAGCAGATGGCCGCTTTCCTCGAGACGAACGGATCCCTCGACCCCTCACAGTCCGGCTTCCGAGCCAACCACAGCACCGAGACCGCCCTCATCGCCGCCACCGATGACATCCGAGCCCTGATGGACAACGGAGAAACAGCGGCCCTCATCCTCCTGGACCTCTCCGCGGCATTCGACACGGTCTGCCACCGCACCCTAGTACGGCGCCTCAGCAACGTCGGAATCCAGGACAAGGCGCTGGAATGGATCATCTCCTTCCTCGACGGGAGAACACAGAGAGTCCGCCTACCACCGTACAAGTCAGAGGCCACCGAAGTCATCTGCGGCGTCCCCCAAGGATCATCTCTGAGCCCCACCCTCTTCAACGTCTACATGAGCCCCCTCGCGGCCATCGTACGCAAACACAACCTCAGCATAATCTCCTACGCCGACGACACCCAGCTGATCCTCTCCCTGACCAACGACCCCGCCGCCGCCAGAGCCAACCTGCACGAAGGGATGAAAGAGGTAGCCGAGTGGATGACGACCAGCCGCCTGAAACTGAACTCGGACAAGACGGAGGTCCTCATCCTGGGCTCCTCTCCCTCCGCCTGGGACGACTCCTGGTGGCCTCCCGCCCTGGGCACCGCACCCAAACCGACAGACCATGCACGCAACCTGGGCTTCATCCTGGACTCCTCCCTCTCCATGACCAGGCAAGTCAACAACGTCTCCTCGGCATGCTTCAACATCCTACGCATGCTACGGAAGATCTTCTGGTGGATCCCCACCGAGACCAGGAAGACCGTCACCCAGGCCCTCGTCACCAGCCGACTGGACTACGGCAACGCCCTCTACGCCGGTACCACCGCCAAGCTCCAGAAGAGACTCCAGCGGATCCAGAACGCCTCAGCCAGACTCATCCTCGACATCCCACGAACCAGCCACATCTCCGGACATCTGAGAGACCTTCACTGGCTCCCCGTCAACAAAAGAATCACCTTCCGCCTCCTCACCCACGCACACAAAGCCCTACACGACCAAGGCCCGAGCTACCTCAACAGCCGAGTCAACTTCTACGCTCCCAAACGCCACCTCCGATCAGCCAACCACGCCCTCGCCGCCGTCCCCCGCATCCGAAGAGCGACTACAGGAGGAAGGTCCTTCTCCTACCTGGCCGCCAAGACCTGGAACTCCCTCCCGGCCGACCTGCGCCTGACCCAAGACCACCTCTCCTTCAGGAAGAAGCTGAAGACCTGGCTGTTCGAGCAGTAGCGGCTCCCCCCCCCCCCAGCGCCTTGAGACCCTACGGGTATGTAGCGCGCTTTATAAGTGTCACTGATTGATTGATTGATTGATTAAACATCAAGTTCATTGACCCTTTGATCAGCCCGAAAGCCCGGCTCTAAACTATCCCTTGACCATTACTTGAGCGTATTTATTTGAATGACAGGGCTTTTTTATGGGGTGTTTTACTTATGTGAAGTAAAAAAAAAAAACAATACCTAAATAAATCATTACAGAGTGACTGTGTAATGATTTATTTAGTTGTTTATTTTTCGTATTTCGCACCTATTTTTCATTTCAGCTCCAGACCACAGCACTCGGAGTCTACTGCACGCCAGCGCCAAAAGAGGCAAATACAGGGATTCAAAAGTGAAGGGGAAAAAAATGATGACAGGCCTGCCCCTCGTGAGATCATTGGTCCTTTCTCTCTGGTGTTGGCCAGAAATAAGAAACAGGGCCGTCATTGGTAGTGCGTTCCTACTATGAATGATTGACGGCCGCTCAAGGTGGCTTTTGAGACCCACCCCTCGGCCAGGAGCAGTCCGAGGTCATTGCAGGTTTCGTAGCGCAATTAATGTAATTACGTACTGCTGATTGGCTGCTCAGCTCAATATGACTTGGTCTCCGATTGTTTTAATCCCGAGTCCTCCGCTGATTAGATGGGACTGAAAAATTATTTCAATAAAACCTTTTAATTCCTATCTGACTTCACTCCCTGCCGTAGTACCATGATCCGGAGCGCGCTTCATGATTAACCTGGCACTGCCTCTGCACAATGGTACGCACCCGCACAGTCCGCAGTAGCCCGTATTAGACACTCTAGTTACGGCCCGTGGTGCAGAAGGGCACCATTCTCTTTCGTAACCTTGCTCGCACTCCAGCAGCCCAGTGAGTCACTGGGAGCTGCAGTGCCAGCATTACAAAAAAGAATGGCACCTGCACCACGGTACTACGACCCATACTGGTGATGGGGGGGGGGGGGTGGGGGTGTGGGGGGGTGGGGTGTGGGGGGGGGGGGGGCAAGTGCCCCCTTGCCCCTCCCTGCAGACGCCTATGTTGTCTAGTACTGAGGTGTTTATGTTTATCATTTGTCTGCTTTGTTCTGTTGTGCCGTCTCCCCTTAAGTGCCTTGAGACCCTTACGGGTGAGTAGCCGCGCTATATGAACCCCTGATTGATTGATTGTGACCTGTCATGTTTTAACCCTGTTCTTATGATGCTTTGTGTAAATTATTACGTTTTGTTCCATTGTTTGCTTTAGATGCTAACAAATGCTGCCACATTCCCGGAAAAGCGCAGAATGGCTATAAAGTTCAATTGACAGGCATACGTTTACCACTGTCTAAGTTGGAAAAATAGCACTTCTTCAACTACTTAAGGAACAGTCAGCCTCAAACTGTGGCAGAAACCTGCAGAAATCAGCATTTCCGTTTTTTATTTTATGTGGTACAGGCCATTGTGTTCTAATTCGTGATGCTGTGCTCCTACACTCAATCAGGCATGCTCTGTTCTCTTTCCAAAGGTCATGGATGTCAAGGACAAGACTTACAATGAAACACAGTGAGTAAACCCGTCGCTGCTGCTGACTTTAGGAGTCATCTGAAGAACAGAAGTTTGAACCCAGGCAAGCCAGACTCAGCGTTCCATCATTCAGAGATTTGTAAAATGTGCACCATCGAATTTATTAATACTATCATCTACATTAAAATCTCTTGCAAATCACAAACGTATGTGTGTGGAAAGAAGCAACATTTAAAAAAAAAAAAAAGTTTTATCAGCAGCATTACCATACCAGTGTATGCAGCAGTTGTTACCTTTCATGGATTTCTGAAGGACATTCGAGTGGACAGACAAGCCTTTGAACTGTTGATGTGGTGGCCTCAGGGCTGCCTTAATGTGAATGTTGCTTTGCTACATGTTTCTCTCAGTTCAGTCTGTCATACCTGTGTTTCTGAGTTTGTCTAGCTTAGTCATAGATCAAAGGATTTCTGGTTCTCTTAAAATCTTACATTTTGATTTTAAGATTGAGATTTTCAGCAAATGATAAATTTGGCGAGTCAGGCACACTTATTTTAACAAGCATTTGCAATGCAATAAGTCTCGCATTTGGAAAGTTTGAGCTATTGGTATTGTAAATGACAGATTTTTTATTGTTTGTGTTGGTTTTGAAAATAGCGAAATTAATAGCTTTGTCATTTACAATGCCAATAGTTTTAATTTTCGCAAACGTGACACCTATAGCATTTGTAATGCAATATGTGTTGTATTTATGTGTCTTAGATGTATTGATATTTTTAATAATTAATACTTAAATAAAAGTGATTGTAATATATAATGGCAATAGCTTTTGTAAATAACTTTTGTGAAGATTATGTTCATTGTATTTTATTGTGACGAAAATCCAAGAACAGAAGTGAAATATTAACATATTTTTGTGACATTTGTAATAAAGCTTGAAACATTGAGATAACCTATTTGAACTAGTTGTTTTTGAATGGTTGCACGGATTATTGCTGTGGTGGCGCTGAGTGATATTGTGGTGGCGACATGTTGTGCTGTGGCGTTCAGTGATGCTCTGGTAGCGCATAGTGATGTTGTGGTGCCCCTGAGTGATGCTGTGGTGGTGCTGAGTGATGCTGTGGTGATGCGATAGATAGATAAAGAGAGTAAGATAGATAGAGTGAGGGTGCTAGATAGATAAAGGGAGGGCGATAGATAGATAGATAGATAGATAGATAGATAGATAGATAGATAGATAGATAGATAGATAGATAGATAGATAGATAGATAGATAGATAGAGTGAGGGCGATAGATAGACAGAGAGATAAAGTGTATTTCTGTTGCATTGAGTAGAGTGTAGGTATGAGGTTTGTAATTATATGGCACTGAGTGCTATTATGTGGAGTGTATTTACGTTGCATTGAGAAGAGTGTAATTATGTGGTGTGTAATTATGTGACACTGAGTGGTATTTGGAGTGTATGTTGCATTGGGTGCAGTGTAATTATGTAGAATTTAATTATATGGCACTGAGTGGTATTGTTTGGAGTGTATTTTGCCTTGAGTGCAGTGTCATTATGTAGCATATAATTATATGGCACTGAGTGGTATTGTTTGGAGTGTATGTTGCATTGAGTGCAGTGTCATTTTGTAGCATATAATTATGTGGCACTGAGTGGTATTGTGAGGAGTGGGTGTTGCATTCAGTAGAGTGTAACTATGTGGTGTGTAATTATCTGGCACTGAATGGTATTTGGAGTGTCTGTTGCATAGAGTACAGTGTAATTATGTTGCATATAATTATGTGGCACTGAGTGGTATTATGTTGAGGTTATGTTGTAGTCAGTAGAGTGTAATTGTGTGGCCTGTAATTATGTGGCACTGAGTGGTATTATTTCAAGTGCATGTTGCATTGAATGCAGTGTAACTATGTAGCATATAATTATGTGGCACTGTGTGGTATTATGTGGAGTATATTATGTTGTATTCAGTAGAGTGTAATTGTGTGCGTGTAATTATGTGACACTGAGTGGTATTGTTTGGAGTGCATGTTGCATTGAGTACAGTATACTTATGTAGCATATAATTATGTGGCACTGAGTGGTATTGTGTGGAGTGTGTTTTCATTCAGTAGAGTGTAATAATGTGGTGTGTAATTATGTGGCACTGAGTGGTATTTGGAGTGTATGTTGCATTGAGTGCAGTGTAAATATGTTGCATATAACTATGTGGCACTGAGTGGTATTTGGAGTGTAGGTTGCATTGAGTGCAGTGTAATTATGTGGCGTGTATTTATGTGGCACTGAGTGGTATTTGGAATGTATGTTGCAGTGTGTGTGAGGATGCAGTGTGTGTGAGGGTGCAAGGTGTGTGTGAGCGTGCAGAGTGTGTGTGAGGGTGCAGAGTGTGTGAGGGTGCAGAGTGTGTGTGAGGGTGCAGAGTGTGTGTGAGGGTGCAGAGTGTGTGTGAGGGTGCAGAGTGTGTGAGGGTGCAGAGTGTGTGAGGGTGCAGAGTTTGTGAGGGTGCAGAGTGTGCAGTGTGTGTGGGTGCAGTGTGTGTAGGTGCAGTGTGTGTGAGGGTGCAGTGTGTGTGAGGGTGCAGTGTGCATGAGGGTAAAGTGTGTGAGGGTGCAGTGTGTGCGAGGGTGCAGAGTGTGTGAGGGTGAAGAGTGTGTGAGGGTGCAGAGTGTGTGAGGGTGCAGTGTGTGAGGGTGCAGAGTGTGTGTGAGGGTGCAGAGTGTGTGTGAGGGTGCAGAGTGTGTGAAGTGGAGAAGTGTGGCTCAATTGTTAGAGCGGCAGACCCTGATGCAGAGGTCTAGCCCGGGACCAGGGTTCAATTCCCCACCTCGGCGGCTCTTGGGCTCAAAATTCCACGGACCTGATAATTCTCGCCTCGGTGCCTATTCTAATCATGGAGTCCCACTCAGCAACTCTGGGCAGTAGCTTGCTTAATCTCCACAACGGCCCCCACAACGCTAAGGATGCTTGGCCTCCACCTTGGGGGTGCCCAGGAGTGGACGCCTTACAGAGAAAGCCGGGATGGGTTCCACAGCGGTATTCGTACAAGTGCCTTGAGACCCTTGCGGGTGAGTAGTGCGCTATACAAGTATCAATTTACATTTACATTTTTTTTTAGGGTGCAGATTGTGTGAGGGTGCAGAGTGTGTGTGAGGGTGCAGTGTGTGTGAGGGTGCAGTGTGTGTGTGAGGGTGCAGAGTGTGTGTGAGGGTGCAGAGTGTTTGAGGGTGCAGAGTGTGTGAGGGTGCGTGGGTGCGGTGTGATTGAGGGTGCAGAGTGTGTGAGGGTGTAGAGTGTGTGAGGGTCCAGAGTGTGTGAGGATGCAGAGTGTGTGAGGGTGTGGTGTGTGTGAGGGTGCAGAGTGTGTGAGGGTGCAGTGTGTGTGAGAGTGCAGAGTATGTGAGGGTGAGTCTCCTGGGAACATAAACTATGGTGAAATAAATATTGGGAAACATTACATACGTGCAGGAGTTTGCATGGCAATATACAAAATAAAGAAACACAGAGGTAAATACCAGTTATAAAAAATCCATTAAGTTGCGACGCACAACAGCTGTGTTTTCATGTAAATAAAATATAACAAGTCACTGCGAACATGCTGTGTTGCCAATAAATTAGATGTCTGCCCACAAGGCTGTAGTCAGCAGCCTGTGACGATCCTGAGAGGAGACAAGTGCAGCTGCGAAAGCACCGTGGATGGAGCAAAGCCAGAAAAGGCGGGGGAGCGTCTTCCTTTGAAGCCTGATGCCGAGGCTCACAAATGGTGTGCGATGTGCACACGCCTGGCTCACATGCACTGTAGGCAAACCGCCTTGAAAAGCCTTTGGGTGCATTTCTTAAAGCCCCTACATAATATCTCGCCAACAAGCATTGCTAAAGCATTTCCTTAGGCGAGACCTTAAAATAAGGCTCAGAGGCCGTAATTAAAGCAGTCCCAACAGATCAGCACTGATCTTGCAAATGCAAAACGTAAATTATTACATCACACTTACACCAACGAGTCCAATGTCATGCATACATCACAAATACAATACAATGGAAGCATTTATCCAAAAGGCAAGAACTGTCGAAAGAGAAAACAGTGAGGCAGTCTTTTTTCCATGAGTAGGCGAGACATGATTGGAAATTCAGGAAACCTTCATAAGTCACACCCGTTCACATAAAATCTTGGTAAAATAGGTTATTTTTGTTTTCTCACAATCAGCATGAGCCATTAACTGCACAAAGCCAGGAACCTCTCAATATCAAAGGCTTCTTCTCCGCATCAGCTGCCACTTCGTTGCCTTAGCAGCTTGGCCAGTGTCCCTTTACCTAAATTGCACGCCCTCGAGTTGTAATGCCTTTACGAACATCCCCCAGCAGCAGCATCTTATTAGGCACCAACAACAGCAACAGTTGCTTCACTGACTAAGAGCATGTAACACTGCTCGATACAGACAGTTACAAACAGCTCCAGCGGGCCGACGCACGGCATATCCTGAAAAACCTTCTCTGTTCCGCGCCAGCATTGTTACAGTGGACGAGCCCCAAGTGTCTCTGATCAAACTTTTCTACAAGAATACCCTCCACCCTCCAAGATAGTTCTATTGCAGTTAATAATTATAAACACGGTTATATAAACTGAATTAGAACACAGTTTATCTTGACTTCAGAGACCCTTAGTGTGAAGCGGTGAAGTTAAGAGTATTATCATTTAGAAACATCTCCCCATTACAATGGTACTAAGTAATAACAAGTTTTATCTTTACACATTTCGGAAAGCGCTTTAGTGCCTCACAGGGGTAGTAAGCGCTATATAAATGTTGCAATACAATACATTGTAGGAATAAGTGTTTGAATTTGCATTTACCACTGCACTTGCTTCAAAAACACGTGTATTGAGTAAAATCTATATTCAGAGGTATGGCATATATAATTATTACCGTAAGTTCAGGTGTGCAGAGTGGAATATGAAGTCATCACTTCTGAGTGCGGGAGAGAGGCTGGGGTCAATGGGCCATGGTGCTCTCTCCCTATCTACCATGACAATAATTAGTATGTGCCGTTCTAGTTTTTCAGGAGCAGCAGTCATTCTTTTTATTATTTTATTGTTAAAAAAAGCATGTACATCTCAAAGCACAGCTGCGTAGAACCAGAACAGTAATAGACACAAATCAGCGGGGTGACGTGTTTGTTATTCACAATCTAACCTCCGGGTTAAGGTTGTACCAGTTCCAAGTGTAAAGGGAGATATATTGAGGTCGTGCAATGAGGCAAAGTGATGGGGCCATCTGCCGAATGTGGTCAGGGAACCCTCAAAATCCAATAATACACGGGTATCCATGGGTTTTAAACTGAAAGGTGGAGGGGCAGGGGCTGTAGTGGGCTGCGTTGCAGCCCTGATTAGAGGGGAAAACAGGGGGAGGGGGGCATCGTTTAGGAGGGCCTGCCACTGCTGTAGGTGAAAAGGGAGGCTAAGGGATCCTAGTCTGTCTACGTGCGCTCAACAACCTGCTGATCCAGAATGCCTCTCTGGCCGCTATGAGGTTGCCGTGCCACTCTGCAAGCCAGCATCGGAGGATCTGGACAAGGATCTCTGGCCATAACCAATCTGATGAGGCCACCATTTATAACATCTTAGTGCTGGTCTACAAGGTGAAACAAAGATAGGGAAGTGATTTGAGGGAGAGATCTGTGCATGCAAGGGAATGGAGAGAAAGAGCGACTGGCCCACGGAAAGGTATGTTATACCAAACAATTGAGCAAAGAAGCAAGATGTATTGACTCTGGAGGGTGGGGGGCAAACAACAAGATGTCCTCTGTCTGTCCGCTGCAGGGACTGACAGACAACCCGGGGGTGCAGCTGCCTGCAGCTCGCCCTCTGACGAACTTTAATGAGAGTTTCAAACTCTGAGAAAAGTTGGGAGCGGTCCAGTGGCACGTGGGCTCCGGGGGCATCATCTGGCTTGGAAAGGGTTAACCTCCCTCCGTGGCAACTTTAGTCTAAATTCCCTTGAATTGGCGGCAGTGACAGATAAGGGGAAGCGGCGACTGAAGATTTGATCATGTGGCGAGCACGCGCAGCGGTGACAGAGGGCGGTGGGGGAAGTGAGCTGACTCCGCCGACAGAGCCGTGTCTGTCACTCTCTGCCCATCGCGTGGCACCCTTCGCCACCCAGCCCCTGCTCGCCTCCTGTCCTGCACCAGTCCATCCCCCACCACCCTTTACCCATCTCCGACCACCACACTCATCCCTTGCCACCATGAGTCCACCTCCTGCCATGACTAGTCCGACTCCTCCTTTCAGCAATTTGCTGCAAATCAGCGGCAGCGGCAGCAGTGGGGAGGATTACACAATAGACATTTACCACCAGCACAGCATACAGCGCACAACGGATGTATGCTTCCTCTGCAACTTCCTTTGCAGCTAATTAGTGCAATGACATAGCAGAAGTTACTATCTAAGATTCCTAGATTAACACTACGAGTTCTTCAACAAGATAAAAACTCAGCAACCTGGGAAAGCCCCGCTTGCTATGTTTTGATTAGTAATAGAACTCTAATGAGCACTGATAGACGATCACTTCCTAGTGACATCTTTATTGACGTCTTATGTCCAAAAACGTACGTCAAACAAGGCACCTTCCAGGTATAAATATTACCAACATTGCCTTAAGCAAACGCTGAATTTGCTGCTGTTATGCTGATGATAGCATCGCTACTATCACTACTGCTATCGCTGCTAACGAGCGAACGATGGTGTGGTGAACTTAGGAGCTGAACAGCCGTCCCCTGCAAGAGCCCAGCAGATGCAAGCTGCCCCTCCTCTTCCTCGACGCGCTGAGAGAGAGACGCTGTCTTTTCTCCTGCAGAGAAATCCAGCTCCAGTGTTTCCAGCCTACTCTTGCGAGTGACTGGGATATCGAGTTCCCTGAAGGAGATACCAGACCTCCATCATTCTATTCCAGAGGTATGGTGTTGACTAAACCCTTAGAGAGAATTCTTGAAGCAAACCTTGGCAAAACCAACTTAACTAAAGCTACTTACTTACTCCCCTCCCAAGTATTAGGCTTAGGTCAGGTACACTGGGGTAGGCGTAGTTAGAAGCACCAGTTGATTATTTTAGCCTAATGTATATATGTTTTATTCATTTTAAACGATTGTATGGCTAAGAAACCATATCAATGCTTTTACAGTAATATTTCGCAATACTCCTTTTACTGTATGTACTTTTTATAATAACAAGTCTTGCAATTGTGGCAATTCATTTCTCTTGTATGAGAAGAAAGACTGTTCAATAAATGTTACCCTTTATTGAAAACGCCCGTCTCTCTATTCTCTGCATATTGTGAAAGTAATCTGCACAACCACTGACTGAGTAAAATAACTGTCTATTGTTTCACACGACTCTAGAGATTGACTCTTATCTGAGGAGCAAAGTTGTCATGTTGCACGGTTGTTGGAAAGCTGAATCCCTTCTTGTCTGTGCCAGGGAAGCTGATCACTTCCCATGCAGAGAAGAAAGTTTCCAGTGACCTCTGAGCTAGTTGGTAACAAACCCAATTAAGTTTAGCATAGTCAGTAGAGGCCTGGAAGATCCACACTTCTACGTCGATACTACTGTTTATGTTATTCCAATGCGCAGGGCCTATTGGGAAAATAGGAACTACACTACATGGCGCCCAACGTTTGGTAAGGCGATAAACTAATGCAAGACGTTAGAGTAACTCAGTCGTGCATTTTTCACACAGACCCCTTTCTCCCGTAAATACTCCAATAGACGTCTGGAGTGGGTAAAAGGTTAAAATCCGCCCGACCTTAGTAGGAAGAGATTCCTATGTAAAGCTCTGGTTTATTCAACGTTGAAGGATACAGTGTTCCAAAATATTGTGCACCTAATCTTTGTCTCCTTGGAGACCTGCTCTGCAAAAACTTGTCTGACAATAAAATGGCAGACTTAGAAAACGGAGCTGATGCCACAGTAAATGCGACTCAGCAGGATCCCGACGGGACTACTGAACCGGGTGCAATAATCATCCCGGCACATTTGAGAAAATCTATAACGTTAAAACTTATAGAAAATGGACTGACCACACAAGGTGGTACAGTCGTCTTCGTGATAGAGGCACACGAATATCGGCAGACAGAGGTATTCTATTCAAAGATAAAATTTCCAGCAGCAAACACTGCAACACATGAGTTCCACTATTATAAAATAGAGGATCCACCGGAAGAGTACGCTCCTTTCGAGGAGACTGAAATCCCATTAAAATACCAAAAACATTTACTTTGGTTTAAAGGCGCCCTAAAACATAATGATCATATTACCAGGCTCAGTCCACTAGGTAGACCAGGAGCAACGTGGCCGGTTCTAGCCAGCTACACACCACATCCGGACATTGATAAAATGTCAAGTGAAGAACTTTTAGTTAACATAAGAGAATTAACAAAGGCATATAGAGAGTTAGTAAAATTATTTATTAAAAATAATTCAAACACTCCTAAAAAGAGCTGGGATGGAAATAAACAATCCACTCCCAAAGAAAAAGTTTTCCAGTCCAGAGTGTTGCGTGTTCATCTAGGTTCCTGATCGATACTGCGACCTTATGCCCCTATTCGGCTATAAATCCATTTATTCCCTATATTGGCATAACCGTTCAAATGCGATATTCAGAAAGTCATCTCTGGCCTCACACGAACAGAGCCACATTCCAGAATAGTTCTCTGCCACTTCCTTTGCAACCAATTAGTGCAATGACAGAGCAGAAGTCACTATCTGATATTCCTAGATTAACACTCCGAGTTCTTCAACAAGATAAAAACTCAGCAAACCTGGAAATCCCGCTTGCTGTGTTTTGATTAGTAATGGAACTCTAATGAGCAACTGATAGCTATCACTTCCTAGTGACATCTTTAATTGACGTCTTATGTCCAGCAAACTTGCGTCAAACCAGGCACCTGTCAGGTATAAATACTACCAACGTTGCCTTAAGCAATTGCTGGTGTCCCATTGCTGTTGTATGCTGTATGCAGTACGCTGATGCTGCTGCTGTCCCCTTGGTGGTGAAGCTACTGATACCATTATCGCTGCTAAAGCGCGAACGATGGTGTGGTGAGCTTAGGAGCTGAACAGCCGTCCCTCTGCGAAGAGCCCAGCAGATGCCAAGCTGCCCGCGGACGCTGTCCCCCTCCTCCTCCCGACGCGCCGGAGAGAGCTGCTGCCTTTCTTCTGCTGAGAAATCCAGCTCCAGCGTTTCTGGTCTGCCCTCGCGGGTGACTGGGATATCGAGTTCCCCCTGAAGGAAATACCAGACTTCCATCATTCTATTCAGAGGTATGGTGTTGACTAAACCCTTAGATGAGAATTCTTGAAGCAAACCTTGGCAAAACCAACTTAACTTAAAGCTACTTACTTACTCCCCTTCCACGTGTTAGGCTTAGGTCAGGCACACTGGGGTAGGTTTAGTTAGAAGCACCAGTTGAGTATGTTAGCCTAATGTATATATGAATGTATATATGTTTTATTACTTTCAAACCATTGTATGGCTAAGAAACCATATCAATGCTTTTACAGTATTATTTCGCAATTCTTATCTTACTGTACGTACTTTTTATAATAACAAGCCTTGCAATTGTGGCAATACATTTCTCTTGTACGAGAAGAAAGACTGTTCAATAAATGTTAACCCTTTATTGACAAACGCCCGTCTCTCTATTCTCTACATATCGTGAACGTAAACTGCACTAATCTGACTGAGTGAAATACATGTCTATTGTTTCACACGACCCTAGAGATTGACTCTTGATCTGAGGAGCAAAGTTGTCATGTTGCACGGTTGTTGGAAAGCTGAATCCCTTCTTGTCTGTGCCAGGGAAGCTGATCACTTCCCATGCAGAGAAGAAAGTTTCCAGTGACCTCTGAGCTAGTTGGTAACACACCCAATTAAGTTTAGCATAGTCAGTGGAGGCCTGGAATATCCGCAGTTCCACGTCGATACTACTGTTTATGTTATTCCAATGCGCAGGGCCTAGTGGGAAACTAGGAACTACACTACAAGAGGAAGGTCTCCTCGACGGAGGGAAAGAACTCCGACTCAAGAACACCAGTCTCCCCAGAGGGAGCCCTCTGAGAAAAGATACAACCTTAGAAATAGGGATAATTTGAAAAAACATGATAGATATCAAAGTATTGATACACGTCCCTCTCGATCTTTTTCGCAGAAATCGGAAAGAAGAGGACAGTCAGACCCAGGAGAGCACACCAAGTCCAAAGACAAGGAACCTGCTAAGAGTAAAAAATCTCAATTTCCAAAAAAGAAGGTAGCCAGTATTAGAGTAATCGAACATGCCGAGAATACTGAGGACACAGTTGAAAAACGGGGAGTGGGCACAGACAATGCTAGACAGTGCAGCAAAAATCAGTATAGCCCGCAAGATCTTGATGAGTCATCTGGAGACAGTGGACACAAATGAATACATTCAGGTTGAAACTGCCGACACCAGACTTAGCGAGCCCCATAAGATATACAAAATGACATTGCGTATAGAGGGTGATAAGACTAGGGAAATAAAGGGTCTATTTTGGGATAAACTCTCAAAAGGCTATGATATTCTGTTAGCTGAAAAGGATTGGCCCCCAGAGTTTGTCAGGGAGTGCCCTCGTGGCGAGGATATGATTATGCCTGCCTTCTCGAATCACATTCCGATTCACAAAAAATATACTTATGCAAGGAAATGGGCAGTAGCCCAGGCATCGGCATTATATAAAAATCAAGTAGGATGGGATGAGGACTCACCTCCTCACAAAATCCAGTTAAAAAGTGAACCAACTGCCCAACGGCAGTATCCCATTAAGCAAGAAGCTAAAAAACAAGTCAGGGAGATCTTAGATCAACTTGAATACCAGGGGGTGATTGAAACATGCACCTCTCAAATGAACAATCCTCTGTTTCCTGTCTCCAAGCCAGACAATTCATATCGTCTAGTTTTGGACTACAGACACCTTAATGCATGTTGCAAAACATTTGCAGTACAAAATTCGCATAATGAACAACATAATTAGGAAAAAATATAAAACAACATTAGACATATCTAATGGTTTCTTTTGTCAAAACATTGCACCAGAAAGCAGATACTTGACCGCTTTCTCCGTAATGGGGTCTCGGAAAAATTTGTGTAGGCTCCCAGAGGGGTTCAAGAACAGCCCAGGACTATTCTCAGCTAGAGTAACAGAGTTACTACAAATGTATGATGATGAGGCATTATCCTACGTAGATGATATCTATCTCACAGATGACGACTTGGAGACTCACTTGAAAAGAGTGAACACCATTATACTTGGGTTCGCAGCAGAGGGTTACAAATTCAACTTTAAAAAGTCTCGAATTGCCCATCTGACAGTATTATTTTTGGGATACGAATTATCAAGTGAAGGAAAAAGCCTAGCGGACAACTTCTTAGAGAAGTGCGCTGTACTCCAAGCTCCAAAAACGCTGAAGAATTTACAATCAATTCTACGCTTTCTGAATTTCGGTAGAACTTACATTCTAAATTACGCAGAGAGGGTTAAACCTCTCTACGAACTAATCAAACCTGATTTTAAACAAATCACCTGGACTCAAAAACACACAGAAATTTTGAGATCACCGCAAACAGACATGTTAGCAAAAACAAAACTAGATACACGTGACAACACGCGCGATCTTGTAATCCGAGTCATCCCAGGAAGATGCGGATTCACGTACCTAACCTCTAATGAGGGAGAAAAGGTACCAATTTCAATTAAATCTCACTTGTACCCACAAGCAGAGAAAACATTCAGTCACACAGAAAATACTGTGAAAGCAGTGCAAATTGCATTAGCAAATGAACGAGAACTAGCACATGGTAAAAGGATTAATATCCTCACAGCGGAATCCGCCTTCGAGGCGCTATTCAGCCCAGTAAACCTGCCTACAGTGTCACTGGATCCGAAATGGATACAGTGTATAGATTCTTTAGGAGCGGAAGATGTGAAATACTATTTTACCCCGCAATTCGAAGAACTGAATGATTTAGAATATGAAGAAGAATATCCTCTGCCAATCGAACTTCTGCCTCTCCCACAGTATGCCTGTATAATCTATACAGATAGATTTATACAGCATTTCAATGTAGAGAACAAATCCTACAATGCAGCCTATGCGATTGTTAAAGGTCGCTGGCTGAGCGGTAAATTCCGACCGAAAATAACAAAAACTGAATCAGTGAAGTACTGTTCGGCTCAGAGAGCTGAAATCAGATCTTTAAAGATGGCGCTTGAAAATGCAGAACGTGAATTCCCGACACTTATCGTGTGCGATTCTCATTTTTGCGTCAACTCTTACCACAATAAGTTGCAGAGCTGGATTGAAAACGATTACAAAGATGACACAAGTGCCACAATAAAGCATAAATTGCTCTGGAAACAGGTAGCTCTTTTTCAGAAAGAACTACAAAAGACTCACGTGATACACGCACAGAGTCTTCAACGTGATGGCGTTCACGTTGCAGGGAATTCATTGGCTAATACAGCCACAGCGGAAGCAACTAAACCGGCTTCCATAGCCACAAAAAAGCGTGCAGAAAAATACATAGACGGGGAAACCATGCTGGCAGTAAAAACGACCGTAAAAGGCGACTGTGCAGCACTACCCGTGAACTATCCACTCAATTATGCATACGTAATCGATGCAAACTCAGTTCCTTTTGCTCGAATCCCTGGAGTGGGGGATAGAGTAATTCCAAACATGAACAGGAGAATATTTTTAATAGCAGACGCACACATGGGATTGGGACCTAGGCACCAAACAATCAGGGACTCTCTGAGAGAATTGGAATCGGTATACTGGTGGCCGGGAAAGAGTGTGCAACACCAAATATATGCAAACAACTGTGAAAACTGTAACAGGGATCGCAGTAGTGAACTACGCTACCGGCTACCAATTAGAAACAGCGTAACGCTGTCTACATCCCATCCTGCGTCCTATTAATCAAAAAGGCTAAACACACTTAAAAAATGTGGCCCCAGCGCTCGGCTGACGCCAGAACGGTTATAAAAGATCTGCGAGTCTTTATCGGCACATACGCAATTGCCATGTTCCATTCTGACCAGGGTCCTGCTTTTAGCTCTCGAGCTTATAGGGAGGCCATGGCCAGGATGGGAGTTGGGTTGCGGCATTCTTGTCCGTCACACCCCGAAGGGAACAGTGTGGTAGAAAGAAAAAAACGGGACATAAAGCAATCTATAACAGCGAAAGTATTAGGTTCGGGTGCTGGGTGGGTCAAACATTTAATAAGTGTCCAGATCAGTCTTAATAATTTGCCAAGAAATTCTCTAAAAGGTTTCAGCCCATACGAACTATTGTTCGGAACTAGAATGTCCATTCAGGACCTATATAGTCAAGTATCAGTGGTACAAGATAAGAAAACAGACTTTGACATCAAAGATCATTTGGCTGTTTTACAGGACTTGAATGAAACAAGAAAATCCTTAAGCAACATAAAGTTAAAGCAACAGCCAGCTACCACTGACGAGGCACCACAAGCAACAGCCCCAGCAAGGCCTGTCTGGATTCCAAAGATTGGGGATCTAGTCAGAGAAAAAATAGCGGTGAAGAAGGAATTTGGGCCTTCTTACAGAAAAGCAGTACCTGTCTTGGCAGTCACCGGAACAAGATCAGTAGTACTACGGCCCCTTGCTGGTAAAAAGGAGAACAGAGTTGTATCAATCGACCTGGTAAAACCACAAGTATGTGGCATATAATCAACAGTAGGCCCAGTGGACTCCCAGGAAACAACAGAATACCCAAACTTGCAACAATCCAAGAGGTTCAAACTGAAAGACTAATCACATTCGATCAGCCTGCAGTGCACAGAGAAGGACTATGCAATAATGCCATGGAACTCATGCCTCTTGAGACACAGATTGAAACAGTTCGTCAAGAAACACCAGTCTACAATGATGTGGCATCAGAAAGTGCTACCGAAAGACAAATTGAAAGAACAATTCCAACAATTGACAGAACTGCCTCTGGCTATTTCATCAACTTCGACAACTTTTCCGAGGATCAAAGCAACCCCGAAGTGATGCCAGAAACAAAAAAGACTTTTAAAGAAAAAGCACCAGAACTCTTTCATCAACTGAAGGAAATCTACCTTATTTCTCCATGGTTACAGTTCTGGTTTGGTCTAGGTGTATTTTTCCTCCTGCTTTGGCTCATCATGATACTTTGTTTGGGAAAATTCAGTGAGGGAAAATACAATACAATGGACACAGCAAGTCAGAACATCAACTTAGTCCTCAAACCACACAGATCATCCCATGTGAAGAAAAGAGAACTGTCAACAGTAAATGTCACAGCCATTCCAATACCCGGTGGGGTAGTATGGGAGAAAACTGACTATGAGATCTATGGTCCGGTCGAGATCCTGAAGTATCCTCATCAACTGAAGGTTTCCTTAAGTGACTTTGTAAAACCTAGTACATTCTCTGATGATTGGGACTTTGAAAGTATTAATAACATGATGTCTGATTTACTATGCCAGCTAGATTCACAGAACATGATTATTTACAAGGTTCGTCTAGTTATGAACAAATGTTCTGTTTTACACATTATGGCGATCATTATTTGCATAAATCTGAGCAGCCTAGAAATGTTTTTAAGTATAATCAATGGGAACATTGTGCTACACCAACTAAAAGCAGTTCAAAAACATTCTTTGAGAAATTCAAGTACTTCTCAGGGTTCAACACCAGTGATGCAGAAACGTTTTATTACAAACTGTTAGATAAAGCAGGATTGAAAACAATGCTGACAAACACTAAATTGATATATTCAGAAGCATTTTATGAAAAAATGATGACATTTGGTTTTGATTATTGGAAAAATAACATTGAAACGAAAACAATCTGGGGTACAAAAGAGTGGCAGGTACAAGGCCTAGAAGCATTATTCAGAACCTGCATGATATCAGAACAAATGATGTTTTTAAATGACACAATTCATCAAACATCCTGTCTTGGCCTAGCTAAGATTAAAGACCTTAACAAACCGTCTATTCCAAAACCAATACCTGAAAATACAACAGATATTGAGATAGACGTATCTAAAATTTTACATTTAAAAAGAACACATCCTGATTGGAAAAAGTGGTTAAACTGGCCTACTGACACAAACAACTGTCAAGATAGATTCCTGAATAATACGCAGGGGTTAAAAATGACCAAACAAGACCCTAGATACTCCCAGAGACAACATCCAGGGATAGTAACAACATACAGTGTAGGGAAACTCTGCCTCGAATGGCTAGGATCATCCACACTGGCTGAAATTAAGCAACACTTGTCTATACTTAAAGAGGGTGCTGATTTGCGCGATTTTATTATGGGACAACAGCGTCAAAAGCGTTTCATAGCGACTAGTATCTATGCTGCATACAACGAGGCTTGGAAAGTCACACAAATTAAAACAGAAGAAAAAATACGAGAAATTGATCGTATTAATTTGGAAAGATCACTTTCTGTAGTGGACAATGGGTTAATGACTCTGTCCTCCAGAATATATTCGTTGAACAATATTGTATCCTCTGCCTTTGATATAATAGACAGCATGGCCAGTCGCAATTACGTTCTATTGTACAATTAGGCTGGACGCTACAAAATCTTTGTTCAGGCTATGTGCCTTGGCGTTTAATCAACACAACGTCATTATTTTCCATTTTCAACCTTACTGATAAACAAATCAGCTTGGCACAGAAAGGAGCAGACTATACAATCATGAGCATCGAAAAACTTGAGAGATTACCATTGACAATGTCAGAAAGTCCTGTCATTGAATGGATAATACACAGGATTATCACAATTCCGATAACAACTTTCCGGTTTAAAAAGTGCCTTGAATACATACCTACTGGCCAGTATGAACGATTGGGTAAAGGATATGTTAAGTCAGCATGGAAATTACCATACACACATTCATGATACAGTGACAGCGACAAAAATGTATTTCTTAGTGGTGAAAACTGTAAACGTTCACTAAGCGGTATACTTTTGTGCCAGGGTATTAATTTACACGGAGCATGTGAAGGTAATTCTAACAACCTTTCAAGCCACCAGCTTGTCACACCTGCAACGCAGATAGAGCCTTTCTTTATGCAACTCGCGAATGGGAGTTACATTCTAAGAACGGATCACAGATGTTGTGGCCTTTTGCCAGGGAAAGCATATCTCGTAAGCGTAACTTCCATGGTCAAATGCTGTATGCAAGCATTGTTCCCGGGCGGCCCTGGAGACATAGACTCCCATCTGGCCTCGTCTGCATTTCTCTTCTATACGAATTAATACTTTAAGCAAAATGAAGTCTGTGCTTTTGCAGACAACAGTGCCCATCACGTCATCAAAAGAGACGTATGATCTCCTAGTTGCAAGGACAGCTACGGAGGTTCATGACCTTTTATCAACAAATTGCCCCGTGCATTTCGTAGAAATGCTTAGCCAACTCCTTAACATGTCTAGTGCCACAGGCATCCCAGGCATATTTAAGACGATGTTTACGGGACTACTAACACCATTTCAAACAATTCTGGGAATCGTTCCCAATTTTGTCCATTCAGTCTTTGGCAGCATACCCCTATTTTTGGGACTTGTAGCAGGGATTTTATTTTTGACCCTCCTGCTCCGATATGGCAAGCCACATCTCAGACACGACTCCTATGGGAATGGAAGAAACAATCCTAGCAGTGCGCTACCGGGACAGAATAACTAGAGTCCTTGGATTGGCCAGGCTGAGAGATCTAAACATGACCTGGTTCCTTTCATTCAGACCTATATGGCAAAACTGCATCTTACCTGTACTACGATGTATGCTATGCGGAGATGAGTGCGTGTTGGACACCTGTCTTGCACTTTCATCAGCAGTACCAATGGATATCGATACTTTGCTCAGTCCGATAACGGCTCACGCATTGTGTTGTCCCCAGCGGCTACCAATCCTGATGACGGCATTCGTTGAGACTCCTGTACTACGACTAGGTGGTAACATTGGAGCGAGTGACAAAAGCAACATCACCCAGGTACGATCTTCTGTGAGCATTGCTGATCCAGCCTTTGATGACAGCAATCATTCTCACACCTGCCAAGTTACAACTTTGTAGACCAATTCTTTGAGAGCCTGTCTGATATGATGTTCTCACCCGAACAGAAACAATAACTTTAGAGAAGCATTCCGACACACAGCGTTCCCATGAACTCTGAATTCGGCCTTCAGTTTTGAACAACAAAAATTGCTAAAAGCATTGGAACTCTATATTCCCCGTTCAAGCAATAATTCTTTTGAATTGAACACTTTTTAATATTCACCTTTTTTTCTGGCACGAAAAAATTCTTTGCTTAAAGTATAACTATTCATAGAGAACAGAAGCTTCTACTTCTATTTTTAGATACATCTAGAGACATAATAACTTTACACCAGCCTCTAGCACATTTTACTGCAATGCATTTATATGTGATGAAATTATCTCGCCCTTCTTTTCTGTATTCAGAGATATTTCATGTGTAATTCTTTTTGCAAAATCGTTCATTGATTGCATATGCTATAATTTTGAATGATTTCTATGCTTCAAAAACGTACAGTACCTATATTTTCACGTATTACAAATACGCCTATTTCAAATGCATATATGTATTTTGGGGTGGGCAATGTTACACATGCATCTTATTGCTCTAGTTTTAGTAATTTAATGGACATGAATTCGTGGAGTGGGTGTTGCGTTCGAATCTAGGACCCTGATCGATACTGTGACCTTATGCCCCTATACGGCTATAATCCCCTTATACCCCTATATTGGCATAACCGATCAAATGCAATATTCAGAAACTCGTCTCTGGCCTCACACGAACAGAGCCACATTTCAGAATTGCTTCCTCTGAAACTTCCTTTGCAGCTAATTAGTGCAATGACATAGCAGAAGTTACTATCTAAGATTCCTAGATTAACACTCCGAGTTCTTCAACGAGATAAAAACTCAGCAACCTGGGAAAGCCCCGCTTGCTATGTTTTGATTAGAAATAGAACTCTAATGAGCACTGATAGATGATCACTTCCTAGTGACATCTTTATTGATGTCTTATGTCCAAAAACTTACGTCAAACAAGGCACCTTCCAGGTATAAATATTACCAACATTGCCTTAAGCAAACGCTGAAGTTGCTGCTGTTATGCTGATGATAGCATCGCTGCTATCACTACTGCTATCGCTGCTAACGAGCGAACGATGGTGTGGTGAACTTAGGAGCTGAACAGCCGTCCCCTGCAAGAGCCCAGCAGATGCAAGCTGCCCGCGGACGCTGACCCTCCTCTTCCTCGACGCGCTGAGAGAGAGACGCTGTCTTTTCTCCTGCAGAGAAATCCAGCCCCAGCTTTTCCAGCCTACTCTTGCGAGTGACTGGGATATCGAGTTCCCTGAAGGAGATACCAGACCTCCATCATTCTATTCCAGAGGTATGGTGTTGACTAAACCCTTAGAGAGAATTCTTGAAGCAAACCTTGGCAAAACCAACTTAACTAAAGCTACTTACTTACTCCCCTCCCAAGTATTAGGCTTAGGTCAGCTACACTGGGGTAGGTGTAGTTAGAAGCACCAGTTGAGTATTTTAGCCTAATGTATATATGAATGTATATATGTTTTATTCATTTTAAACCATTGTATGGCTAAGAAACCATATCAATGCTTTTACAGTATTATTTCGCAATACTCCTTTTACTGTACGTACTTTTTATAATAACAAGTCTTGCAATTGTGGCAATTCATTTCTCTTGTATGAGAGAAAGACTGTTCAATAAATGTTACCCTTTATTGAAAACGCCCGTCTCTCTATTCTCTGCATATTGTGAAAGTAATCTGCACAACCACTGACTGAGTAAAATAACTGTCTATTGTTTCACACAACCCTAGAGATTGACTCTTATCTGAGGAGCAAAGTTGTCATGTTGCACGGTTGTTGGAAAACTGAATCCCTTCTTGTCTGTACCAAGGAAGCTGATCACTTTCTATTCAGAGAAGAAAGTTTCCAGTGACCTCTGAGCTAGTTGGTAACAAACCCAATTAAGTTTAGCATAGTAAGTAGAGGCCTGGAAGATCCGCACTTCTACGTCGATACTACTGTTTATGTTATTCCAATGCGCAGGGCCTATTGAGAAAATAGGAACTACACTACACTTCCATAATAGTCATTACAATGAATGCCATTTGCTGGTGTGGCAATGCATGCCAGCAAGCACGCTCCTGCATCAAATGTCAATCAATGATTCTGTAGTGAAGCCAATCATTACAGTTTCATAACTTTGATATAGACTTTGTGTCGGGGAAGAATAAACTATGGATCCCTTCGGAGTCAGAAGAAGTAGGGAATGTAACCACCAATTTTGTTGGAACTTAATGTGGCCCTTCTCAGAATTAATCTGGGGGCTATCTTCTTGACTTTGGCATCGGCTGAAAAGTACACAGTTTACAAGCAGATATTTGTAACCAAGGCCCCATTTTGTAATTGGTCAAGTGTCCAAAAATATTAAAAGTTTCTTAGCTGTTTTCGGTTCCATGGACACACTGATAGTGTCCCGTCTTCAGAGCCATTAGGATCAAGCATCCCAAACGTTAATCCTGGGAGTAAAGTTGCTAGTTAAATTCCGAATACATTTTCAGCTGTATGTTTGAACTGGCTTGGACCACTGCATGGATTTCCAGATAAACATTGCTTGCCCTCAGTGAATACAGTACATAATATTCTCGCATTACATTACAGACAGAGTTATGTAAGCATAAAGCGAGCCCTATATTTGTCAATTCAACAATGCTTTGTCATTTACATTTGCTTGTGTCACTGGTTCAATTAAGAGATGCTGTTTTTCTGAGTTGGCATAAAGTCCTGCATTGGTTATAGGTCCATTGTTTGTGTGATGTGTGATACTGTAGTGTAGCTGTTTATGTCTTTGGTCTGGTTGCACCATAATCTCGGCCAGAAAGTTCATTATGAATGTATATGTTCTACCTGTTATTTGCATTAATGTCCCTACGCTGCACCCACAATCACACCGTTCTGTGCAAGCTTGCTATTTTATACTTCATGATAGATTTACTTCAGGCTGCTTCTTTAATTTTAATCTGTGTACTTTCTTTAGTTAGACCATTTTTTAACTGTCTCTCTGACTCTTTCTCTATTCCAAACCTTTCATAACAATGTGCTTGGGGTTTCTGGTGAGTGTTTTGAAGCTATGCCTTTGCATTACCATTACACGTTGTGATCTGTGACTTCAAGCACTAACCCCTTTCAGAAGGTTACAAGACACTCGGACTACTGGGCATAACCATGGGGACTGAGGCATTTTACTCCTGATATTCCGGGGCCTGTCTACAATGGATTGTGAGCAACTAGGCCAACTATCCCTTTCAATTAAAAATTATCCAAATGCTGCAGCGCTCTCAGCAGCAAATTGATAGGGTGATGGGCCCCAAACACATCTTACCGGCTCCGAGAGGAGTTAATCGTGCAGATTCCTGGAATGCACCCATCCGCTGGCGCTTGCGGCAGTTCAGGTGCCAATCTTGTGAGTGAGCTGCATGTGGACCTTGCATCTGTACTCGGCAGGCACAGGCTAGCATTCCCTTGCAGATGTGCTCTGTCTGAGTTTTCCAGCACTCCTCCGGGAGGTTAAGTGTCTCTATGCTCCCGATGGGGGTAAGGGATGATTACAATGCTCCGGTCCTTGATCCTGAACTTGGATGCTGATGCTCCCATGATGTTGTCACTTTTTCAACAGGCTCAGACCAGTTGCAGGCCTTGTTGCTCCCAGTGACCTACAAGTCACCACTGCTTGCATTCTACATGCTACATCAACACAGCACCAGTGTTCCCGTATCCCCCAAGCATACAGGGTCGCTGCAACATTACCGGGCAGCTTCGCCCCTGCTTCATGGTAGCCTTTACCATGGCCGCCACTCCTGGCATACGGGGCCTTCGCAATGCTACAGCACAAGGCCTTACTGTTCAACAGTCTTTTCCGCTGCTATTTTCAGAGAGACCCTCTCCTGGCACACAAGTGTCGCCAACACAGTCCTGCATATGGGAAACAGCCTGATTGATCCAGCATCTGTTTTCTCACCCCTTGTACAGTGAGTCCACTTGACAGGGCTTCCCATTGGACCTTTCTCCCTCCAGCACATCTTCCTCACAGAGAACACTGGTCTGGACAAAGTGATAGGAACTGGTGCTCCAGGCTCCAGGGATGGTGGTTTTCGAGTCCCTGGATGACAACCCCTCTCCCAACAAGGAGACTATCAGGGCTTGGCTCTCAGTACTGATCACACACAGAAGTCTTGTAGAGCTTCGCCTCCTCACACAAGCCATCCGACTGTTGGCAGAGGAAAATTGTTAGAAATGGGGGTCTCTAGTTGACCTTTGTCCAAGTGGGGACCCTTCTTGCTAGTCAGGGTAATGGGGATACACATCAAAAATAGACCCCTGCTCACCCCCTTGGTAGCTTGGCATGAGGAGACAGGCTTATCTCAGAGACAGAGTGTAAATCACTTGTGAACACATACAGTAATACAGTGAAAACACTACAAATGGACACCACACCAGTGCAGAAAAATGAGTAATCTTTATCTGAACCAAACAAGACCCAAAACGACAAAAATCCACCATAAAGTAATAAAAATATGACTTTCAGATGGGAGAAATAGTTCAGTTCAAAGCAATTTACAGATGCAACACTTTTCGCACAAAGTACCTTGGATGTGTCATGCACAAAGTAAAAAGGGCAGCGGGGTAGGTGATGCGTCAGTTCCTTACACGCAGGGAAGATGATGCATAGGCTCCTTGCTATGGGGGAGGTGATGCGTTGGTTCTTACTGCTGAGCAGGGGAGGTGAGGCATCAGTTCCTTACCGGAGAGGAGATGATGCGCTGGTTTCTTACTGCTTGGGGAGGCGATGCATTGGTTTCTCACTGTGTACCCCAACAAAGTGACAGACTTGGCACCTCGATGCAATGCGACGATCCAGGACAATGTGTGGATTCTTGCAGGCACACAGCGGGGTTTGTGTTTGAATCGATGCCGTGATCTCGGACCTCAGAGATCATTCTACTTGATACGGCGTGCGTCAATTTCTCGATTTCTTTGGCGATGCGTAGAAAACAAGTACAGATGCATTACGCTTCTTGGTGTTGGTTTTCCAGCTCCCAGTGGAAAACAGTTTCTAGAGGTCCAAAACAACAGCAGCACCTCTTTGCAGATCAGAACGCCCAGCAAGGAAGTTCAGGGGAGCTGGTTGTGAAGTCTTTGTGTCCCAGACACTTCAGAACAGGAGGCAAGATCAGTTTCAAAACCCTTGGAGATCTTCCTCAAGCAGGGGACACAGCAAACAGCAAACAGCAAAGTCCTTTCTACTTTTCTAGGCAGCAAGTAGCCACTGCAGCCCAACCTCAGACAGCAAACATCACAGAGGCAGTATTCCTCGTCATCTTCTCTGGCTCTTCTCCTTGGCAAATGTTCCTCTTGATTTCCAGAAGTGATCTAAAGTTCTGGGGTCTGGGCCCCAATATTCATACTACAAAATCCTTTTTTCTCTGGTGGCAGAGAAACCCTGTACTTGGTACGAACCGGTTCTGTCCTCTCTGGTGCAGCTTCCTGGCAGGAGGTAGAGACAGCATTGTGGAAGGCAGACAAGGCCTAGTCAGTTAAAAGGAAATCTCCTCCTCCTACTCTAAATGCAGCCTAGGTCTATTCAGCCTAGCCCTGACATATCAGGTTCTCTGGAGCTACTGCTCCTCCCCAGCTCCTGACACTCCAAAGCCAGACATGCAATACACAAACCTAGCAGAGGCACACTGGATGGCTAAGCAAGAAAATACCTACTTTCTAAAAGTGGTATTTTCAAACACAGAATGTAAAAATCAACCACACTAAAAGATGCATTTTAACCTTCTGAGTTTAAGCATACTAAACTCATTTTTTTAACTTGTTCCCAGGAATAGGTATGTTTATGAGATGTTGTAAGTAAACTCCCATTCTATCCCGTGGGAGCAGGTAGCCTTGCAATAGTGAAAAACGAATTTGGCAGTATTTCACTATCAAGACATGTCCTACCTTTCACATACACTGCACCCTTCCCACAGGAGTACCTTGGGCTTCCTTAGGAGTGACTAACATATAGGAAAAGGGAAGGGTAGGGCCTGGCAAGTGGGTGCACTTGCCAAGTCGACATGGTAGTACCAGACTGCACACAGGCTCTGCAATGGCAGGCCTGAGTTACATTTACAGGCTGCTTATGTGGGTGGCGCAATCAATACTGCAGCCCAATAGCAGCATTTGAATTACAGGCCCTGGGCGTACACAGTGAACTGCCATAGGGACGTACTGGTAAATCAAATCAGCCAATCATAGAGACACCAATCAATAACAACAATTTACAAGAACGGAAAACATTGCCCTAGTTGTCATGCCCCTGTGGAAAGCATTGCACACATCCTGTTTGCCTGTCCAGCATACAAACTGCGGCGGGAAAAATGGTTGAGCCCACTTTACCGGCAGTTTGGAACATGGGATCACCATGCTGCACTTCGTATTCTTAAAACTGACACCAGACCTCTTATAGCTTGTTGTATGGCAAAGTATTTGGGCCAAGCGTGGCTGATACGAAGAAAAGCACTCATAAAGAAGATGTAGTCATTTTAACCCGTCAGCCTGCAGCCAGATCGATAAACTTTTAACATCACTGCTAGAAACACTATCACGCACAAGCACTTTATTACTTCTTTTTAAACATTGGCAACCTCCCAATTATCTTGAAACTTTTTCTATGCATTTTAAAGCTATGAATTATGATTAGTTTTAACTCGATTTTATGATGACCAATTGTATTTATGTCACTGCAATTTCTTGTGTTATTCTTGTTTTTATGTTACTTTTATGACGCTTGTGTCGAAATAAAGCTTGTGATGATGATGACAATTTGCAAAGGGTGCACTTACACTTTGGCACTGAACAGCAGTGGCAAAGTGCCAAAAGCATCTGGACCAGCAAAACAGAGTCCAAGACACAGCAAAACATAGGAGGTCAAGGCAAAAAATACAGGGGAAACCCACGCCAATGATGCCAGGTCTAACAACAATGTTGGGGTCTCAACCTCCCCTTCTTACAGTCCATTTTTAGACACCAAATGTGACTAAGGGTCTGACTCTTTGAAGTTTTATGTTGTGGTTCTAGTTCTTTAGAAGTGTATTCCCCTCTGCTCACTATTCCTCTTGAAAACTAGTCTGTCACAGCAGGAGTGTCTCTGAAGCTGATAGTCCTAGAGCACAGGCCGTAGGAGTGACTAGAGTTCGCACCTGGATGTCAGTCACAATGATATGTGCAACAAAAGGTTTGCACAGGACTTCCAGACCCACATTTACAATTCTCCTATCAGCCCCTTCTCCTTCTTGAGATGTGCCTAGGCCCCCTAAACACTGAATCAAATAGCACCCTTTGAAGTGTATAGGGAAAGCCTAGCTCTCCCCTCTCCAGTGTGTATCTCACCAACCTCAAAGGAACGCAGTAATCCACAAATCTGTTGGGTTGATTTCTTAACCCCCACTACATGCTTCACCATGCATGCTTGGGTCTCACAAAATGGAACCTAGGCCTGTAAATGTACTGTACTATCCAGCGGCATAGATACACCCAGTGCATGGCTACCACACACATGTACTGAACAGGAATGTATCCCCCATGAACTGTACCACTCACAGGCACACAGCATATGCATTAACATGTACATACTACTCAGCACTGTATCCTTTATGTACTGTACCACACACAAGCACTCATACAACCAGCATGTGCATTTAACATGTCCACACTGCAGTCTTCATGAATAGCACCACTCACAGATAGACATACATACAGCATGTGCATCTAATATGCGTGCACTGTACCCCTTCTACATTCTAACACTCAAAAGCACACATACTACCAGTACGTGCTCTTATCCTGCATACACTGCACAGCACTACATCTTCCAGGTACTGTCCCACTCAGAGGTACATGGACCACTAACACAGAAATATACCATTCCACTGCTTTATGTCTGTATAGTACCCTCCCCAGGCACACATAAGCCCAGCGCAGTTCCACCATTTTTGTGCTGCGCACCACTTCACACCATTCTGATGTAGGCCAAGGGTGGGATATTTACACAACATCTGAACCTTTAAAAAAAGCGAGAGAGGCTGTAGGCTGCACTCCAGTGACACAGGTTAAAAATGGCCTGTTCACTCCTACTGATCACTACATGGTCTGCAGCCACTAACATGCTTGCGCTGCTTAACACCTGGCCAAGGTAGTAATCTTCCACCACTATGAGGGTAGCATTATGAAACCCCCCTCTGGGTCCAACTAGACTGCAATTCGTGACACAGCCCTATGTAAAGGCGCACACGAATGATCCCTGTTTGCTTATGACAACAAAAAAGCCGTTACGGATCCAGATTTCAAGGCAGTTGGGCACTCGGGGCAGGGGTGCTCGCCCATTACCATGAAGAGGACTTTTCCGTCCCAACAGTCACCTAGAAAAAATGGTGCTAGCACATCATAGTTTATGTAGCATACATACATCGCTGCAAGACCTTTCTGCTCCAATCAAATCACGCATCTGAAAAACTGAATGGAAAGAGTGAGTGCAATGATTTTTACACATGGCCATGCTTTAAAGATCACAGCAATGTTTTGATTTGTTTACGTTCCCATAGGATATTTCTATGCAAAATGCATTCACTTGAGTTTGCTTGGCAGCCCCCATTACGTGGTGAAGAAAAAGGATACAATATTTTTGCAACTGAAGGCATGAAAATTCGTGAATAAATTTAGATTAATTAGAAATAAATGTGGCTACCGTAGGTAAAATTTCACAAAAAGAAAATAAAGCTGATATTGATAGAAGACTAAAGCTACTAGTTTATAATTTTTCTTTCTGTTCTGTTGCTCTGGTGTCTCGAACTGGCAAGCGTCCCAGAACCTTTCAAGAGTTGCAGCCTTCCATTAATTTACGAGCTGTTCTGCAATCCATCGAGGAAAGAGGTTCTTCACTCGTTCCTAATCATATCAGTTGTACTGAATAAAAGTTCTCATTTGGGACACTGGCTTTTGCCTCACGGAGTAAAAAGAAATGCGCAGCTTTCTCATTTTTACAAAAAAAAATAAAAACATAAATAATGGTTTTCCCACCACAGGTATTTCTGAGCTATTACTTTTTTTCTTAATTGCTTAAGGGAGTAGAGGCAGGTACTGCTGACTCGTACGTGATCATTTAGCTAACACAGCTGCTGGTAAAGGAAAATGTTATCTCACAGGATATTTCATCTGATTTATAATTTAACTTTGAAGACTCCGTCACTTTGTACAAGAAGACATTTAGCACGAACTTTTGACTCTTAAGGTTGTTTGCACAGTCTCTCACTGTAGAATAATCTATACTATATTTTGAGTGTGTGACATATGGATATGTGTCTTCATATGCCATAGCAGTCTGTTCGAACACAAATATGATCGCAAAGCTCCTGCTAATATGCAAAGTAAGTATCAGCAGAAACTGTCCATTTAATGATTTGTCCTGGTGCTAGCAGAACAAAGCAGGTTTCGAAACCATGTTCTAAAATGTCTGTTGAAACTTGAGGAAAGATGGAAGAGTTAACTGTCTATGGAACTATAAATGTTTCCAAAAGAGTTAAATATGGCAACATAGGCACACTAAAGCCACTGGCAGCTGGTGAGATGTGAAACTGGTGAGGCGTAAAAGTTGTCCACAGGTACCCAGAGGCGAGTGAAGCGAGCTCGACTGTCATAAGAGGGTTTTTGGGGGGTCTCTACCCTACCAAAAGTTCGAAAAAAGAGTACACAGAACGGAGGGGTGATGAGTGCTTAATACACTCACCTCACCACCATCCTTTGGTAGGGAGATACCTTTTAACCCTATCCAGGGAATGCAGGAATAACATTGTTATGAGGATATCCCTTAGTTAGTGTTAGACTTACTATCTGCATGTAGGAATGCCCTTTGCCCCACAAATGATGCACACAGCCTGTATCTGTGGTTCAACAGGTTTATTACTCGGAGCGCTGGGGCAGCGCGCTTTCTCTCCCTGCCGGCCCGGCGCCTTACAAAATGGCTGCCTTCCGGTTCCGGTCCACCCCTTCCGGTTCCGGCCCTGGCTCGGGAAAAGCTAGACCGTCACCACATATCTCTCCACTTTAAACATTAAACAATTAACAATTTACTACGCACTAATAGTCTTACTGGATGCTCATGGTAAAGTTCTCGAACTTCTTAGGTACTCTCACAATACGTCCTGCTCTCGTTCTCACCCCCTCTGCTTCCTTTCTACCACCTGGGGTCCTCGGGGATGTATGTTGCCCTCGTCCCTCTTTCTTGTCACTTCCTGTCGCCACCTGTCTCTCTTTGTTCTTTCCTTCCTCATTTCCTTTCATCGTTGCATCACTTCCCATTGCACTCTCCTCTCTCACTCTACAATCCTCGTTCTCCGTTCCTTCTACTTGCTCTTCCCTTCTTCCTACATGCTCTTGTATCCTTCCTCCGACTTCACGTCTCGCTCCTTCCACTTCTACTCCTGTGTCACCTTCTGTTTCCCATCTCAGGATTTTGTTGCACTTCGCCATCCTGTCTTGCGACCACACCTTGCCATCGCTCAACAACGCTGATCTGGCATATGGTTCCAGGACTTGAAGTGGTGGTGTGAACTTGCTTTCTCCCTTCCTTTTCAATGTGGCTACTTTCACTCTCACCCAGTCTCCTTTTTCTAGGCTCACCTCGTGCACATTCCGTCGCTTGTTGTAGTGCTCGGTATACGTCTCTTGTGCTCTCTCCAAATTCCTCTTCACTATCGCAGGTGACCACTTGCTCTGTATTACCATCTGTCTCCACGCGATGTTGTCCTTTGTGAACGTCTCTCTTCCCCTAAGTATTTTGAAGGGACTGTAACCTGTACTCCCTGGTATAATGCGGTATGCCCACAGCATCTTGGGTAGCTCTTTTTCTCAATCTTATCCATCGCTTATGGCCGCTTGGATAGTTCCCATAATGACTCTGTTGAAGTGTTCAGCCAGTCCGTTCCCTGCTGGATGGTATATGGGAGTGTGCTTGACTTCTAATCTGTTCCTAGACATGAACGCTTCCCACTTGGCTGAGATAAACTGTGGCCTGTTGTCACATGTAATTATCTTGGGGATTCCTTCCTTCACAAAGATCGCATTTAGGAACGCCAGCACCGCTTCAGTGTCCACTGTCTCTCTCACTTCCACTTCGGGCCATTTGGAGTACCTGTCTACTAACACTATGACATATTTCTGTACCCCTTCAATGTTCAAGATGGGTCCTATAATGTCTATGGACACCATTTCCCATGGGTCCTTGGGCACAGGAAATTTCCCCAATTGTGGTCTCATCATGGTTTGCGTTTTGTCCGCTTTGGAGCACGAGTCACAGTTCCTCACATACCTCTCCACCTGGGCATCAATTGCCGGCCACCAGTATGCGTGTCTCGCCAAGGCCTTTGTTTTTGTGATCCCTTGGTGTCCCTCATGTAAAATCACCAACAGACGTTCTACCAGTCCTTGGGGAGGAATGACTTTGCCTCCTCTCATTAGAAACATGGGGTTCTCTCCTAGGGACAATTCTTCTCTCACCTCCCAGTATTTCTTCATTTTCTCTTCCAGGTGCCTTTTCTCTGTCCACCCATGTGTTACGTACCCCTTTATAGCTTCTATATCTTTGGCATTTCTGTACACTTCAGCCCATTCCTGCTCACTGATGACCTGCTCCATGTCTTGCATAGTCGCTACCATGTACCCCTCCCATCCCGGGGTTTCTTGGTCCTCTGCTTTCTCCTTGGCCGCCGCTCTGCTCAAGAAATCTGCGACTTTGTTCCTGGGTCCTGGTAGGTACTCCACCTCGTTCACGTAATCCAGGAGTCTCAAGGTTATCTTTGCTATCCTCGGGGTGGCATGCGCATGACCACTTGATGTCAATACTTTTATCAACGGCTTGTGGCCTGTGCGAACCAAGAATTTGGCTCCCCATAGAAATTGTCGGAAGCGTTCCATCGCCCACACCACCGCTAGCATTTCTTTCTCGATGACGCTGAATTTTTCTTCATTCGGTGCCAAGGTTATGGACGCAAAGCAGATCGTGGACACTTCCCCTCTGCCAGATCTTTGCATCAAACCGCTCCTAGGCCTCGGTCGCTGGCATCCGTGGTGAGTATGGATTTCGCTTCTTGGTCGAAGCCCTTGAGTGGTATAGCTCCGCTAATTTCCTTCTTCAAGGCCTCAAATACTTCTTGTTCCTCTCTGCCCCATTTGAATCCGTTCCTTTCTTTCAACAGCTGGCGCATGTGGTGTGTCTTGGTGGCGAAATTTGGGATGAACTTACTATAAAATTCCGCCATGCTGAGGAACGGCCTGACATCTTCTTTCTTTCCGGGGCTTGGAGCCTTCTTTATCGGCTCCATGTTTTCTCTCTTGGGTTCAATTCCTTTCTCGCTTATCTCATGTCCGAGGTACGTCACTGATGACACCCCAAACGTGCATTTCGCCCACTCTGCGGTGAGACCATTGTTTTGTAACATCCTTAGCACGGTGTGAAATTTCTTGTTGTGCTCTGGTTTTGATTTCCCCATTATGAGAATGTCATATTGGAAGTATTGTACTCCTTCCACACTTTTGAATAGTTTGTGCATTAGTTTTTGAAACACAGCTGCCGCTGACACCAATCCGAACGGCATTCTTACGAATTTGTAACACCCAAAAGGTGTTATAAAGGATGTGAGGTGATTGCATGCGGGATGGAGTGCCACTTGATGGTATGCCGATGACAGGTCCACCGTTGAGAACCACTTTATACCTTTTGTCCTTGCAAGCATCTTGTTTATTCGTGGGAGTGGGAATTTGTCTACGAGGATGTTCTTATTAAGCTCCCTGATGTCCACACATAGCCTCACCTTCCCATTGGGTTTTTGTGCCACCACTAAGGGAGACAACCACTCTTCACTTTCGATTGCCTCAATCACACCTCCTTTCTCCAATCTGTCCAACTCCTCTTGCACAGCTTCTCTGCAGTGGAACGGAATGTTCCAGACCTTGTGGCTCACCAGTGTGGCTCCTGCCTTCAGGCGTATCATATGTTTGAATTTCGCCAGTTCTCCAATGTTCCCGCTGAACACCTGTGGGTACTCTCTCTTCCATGCTTCTCCCTCTTGTCCTCTTTCCGTGTCCATCAGTAGTACCTTCTCTATGCCTCCGGGATTCAGTTGAATCACTAGCGCACCCTGGTCTTTCCATCCCAGTACTGAGGGCCCCTTTTCGGCTACGTACAACTTACAGTTTGCTTAGCGCCCTCTAAATTCAAATAGCAACGGGCAATACCCCAACATGGGTATTCTTTGTCCTGTGTAGGTGACTCATCTCAAGTCCATTGGGCTTAATTATTCCTTTATTTCTTTCAAGAACTTCTCTTCCCACACTTTCCTCTGCACAATCGTGATTGGAGCCCCTGAGTCGGCAACAATGTCGATCTTCACACCTCCTATGCTCATGACGACTACTGGTTTCTTGGACCCCTTGCAATCCACATCCAGGACTTGGTCGTCTATATATAAGACCTCTTCAAGGTCGGCTTGTGCGTCGTCCTCTTCTGGACTGCCCTGGTCGATATATTTGACAGCCGCTCCTTTGGGCTTCCACCTGCATACTTTCTCATAGTGTCCAAATACGCCGCAGAACGCACACTTCGCTCTAAATGCCGGACACACCTTGTCATTTCCTAAGTGCGAAGCGCTCCCGCACCTGTAGCAACTCGTCCTTCTCTCTCCGCTGGTCTTGGGCGATGCACCTGTATACTGTTATCCTCTCCGGTTGTGCTGGTACTTAGGTGGTCCCTGTTGTTTTGCTTTGTCTCCTTTGTTGTGTACCATCACTCTGCACACCGCTTGAGTGCTTCCCGTGTCTTTTCTGGCTGCTTGCGCACATCTTTTTGATAACTCAGCTTTCTTGACTAATGCCCAAACTTCCTTGAGGGGGGCATCGCCATTCACCCATAGCTTCTCTTGTATCGTCGTGTTCGACGCATGCATGATAATTTGATCCCTTACCAGTTCGTCGTGCAGGTCGCCAAATTTTCACGTTAGGGCCAGTTTTTGTAATGCCGCAACATATTCGTCTATGGTTTCTCCACTCTCCTGTTCCTTTGGAAAAAATTGCACCGATCTCTGGCCACACATAACACAGACCTGTAGTGCGTGTCAAAGGCCTCAATTGCGTGTCGAAACACATCTGTGTCTGTCGCATCTCTCTTGACTTTCACCAGGTTATCAAATACCCTTAAGCCCTCCGGTCCTAGATTGTGTAGGAGAATTTTCCGCCTCCTCGGGCTGGAATATTCTGCGTCGCTCTCTTCCTCCAGAGCCTCGAAGTAATTCAAGAAGTATCTCTTCCAGTCCTCCCACGGCATTGTGGGTTCTCCTCTCTTCGGAAGGAAGGGCATCATATTTGCGAGGGAAGTGGACGGTCTCGCCATCTTCTCGTTTCCCTTTGGTGCCACCTGGTCAGGAACGTTGCGGCTGGGCGGGCTGCCAGGTGCCTGCCTGGCGTCTGTGTCTTCTCCTTGGTCGTGTCCGCTATTTGCGCCTCCCACTGCACCTCCGGAGTCCAGGATTGCCTGCTGGCCAGCCAGTCTCTTCTGCTAGACTCCTCACCCTACCCCAGCCGATCCGCCAGCTTTTTTTGCGGCAGTGAGTCGGTGGCAGGTGTTCTTGTGAGCCTGCACCTTTTGCCCGCCTTGTGTTTAGGGTCGGGTCTTGTCTCTGGCCCTACGGGCAGCTTTGCGCCCGTTGTGTGCTTTTGTCCCCAAGTCTGCCCCTTGCTGCGAGGTTGGCTACCCTTGTGTCCTCTGGAGGGTCTGTGTAGTGCCTACCCGGGGTGCTTCATGGGCTCTGCTTCACACCGGCTCAATGCGCCACTGCTTGTCCTCTGCCGCGCTCCGAGGGTTCCCCACTTACTGAGGTTCCGTGACAATTGTAAGTGGTGTTTTCGACTCGCACGAATATAGTCGAGTCTGGTATCTATGAACCGCAAATGACGAGTTTGGTGGGTGTACGCAGTTTTCCTGTGCTAACCTAAACCGTTTGTCTTTTACGTGGGTATTTCTATCTGTACCCACGGGTTCCATCTTAGATACGGCATCCATTTTGTCTCTTGCCCTCAAGTAGCCAGCGAACGGACGTTGTCCGCTTCGCGACCCTGGGACTTCCAAGATATTTGCGGAAGACACATGTCCTTTGTAAGTGTCTTTATGACGAGGGGGATGATAGTGTAAGGCAGATGGCGCCGCTCGAGGCTCATCTTGCCGTTCCGACTTATTGTCTCAGCCGTGCATCTCATTAGGCACGTCCCTTTGATGCCTGTAGCTCGTGTTTCCCGATACCTCCCCTTTTACACCCTTTCCGATCTCCCCACTGTCTCCTCCTTCCTCTGCACCTGTCCTTGTTCCTATTTCGATCTGTTTTACTACTGATTGGAATGCACTAATGGTGGGAAGATGGGTTTTTACAGTTGGGAACCGCCAAATGTTTCCGCACTTATGTCCCGGACCTTGTGTGTATCAAAGTGACCAAAGCGACCCCTCTGGGGGATAACTGTGGGAACCGGGTCATAAACTTTTGTGTCCAATGTAACTCTATGGGAAAATCGTGTATAAAAGGAGCGATCCGCAGAACCAATTTGAAGCAGTTACTCTGAACTACACTGGTTGTACTTCCGTGATTTCTGTGTTTCCCTGCAGCAAATAAACCTTGAATCTTTGACGCCGAAGGAAGTGTCCCGTGTCTCTGTGATTCGTACGCCGGAGCAGGTTACCCACGAAGGTTTCAGGTGTTGTGCCCTGGCACCGCTGGGTTCTAAATAGCCCAGTCCTTCAGTTGGCGCCCAACGTAGGGCTGCATCAGTGGTACCGGTCCAAGCCCGACGATCGTGAGGAACTTCGTGTGAAATCTCCGAGGGAAGGTGCACTCCGCTTCATCGATCCTGTTGTCGAAACAAGTGGCCCGAAGACTTTTCCCGCGAAGATTCCCGCCTCCTGACGGCTGCGACGGACTGCTGCCCTGACTGTAGACCTGTTTTGGCGCCTGGCGTAGACCTTGGTAGAGCGAGACGATTGACGGGCCTTCCTGGTGACGCCATCGTCTTTGAGTTAAGTATTTGTGGGTCGCTCCCAGAGTTCTTGGTTGTGGTTGCTTAGTGGTTGCATGGTTCCATTGCGTTTGTAGTTCTTGGTACTTTGTTGTGATATTTGACGACTGCAGCCGCCAAAAACCGAGGGTTTTTGCTCTTTGCAGGGACTTGGTAAATCCCGTAACCCTTGACGTTTGTGAAACTCGGCTAGTGTGCAAGATGCCTGGTCGCAGTACTTTGTTTAGTTGTTTCAGACCTTGTGGTGTGGATTCCCGACTGGAGGACTCGTGTCCGATACCTCCGGTTGGAACTCCGACTTATGAATTGTACAGTAAGCATGGGCTAGGCCCGATTACTTTTAATGATTACTGGATCCGCTATACGAAGAAAGATGGTGTCCTTAGTTGGCCACCTCATGGTAGCTTTGAGACCCCGATTTTAGACAACCTAGAGGCTAAATTGTTCGAGAAAAAGTCGAGGCCGGCCATGTTTGATGCCTTTCGGTTGTGGCGTAAAGAAGCCCGACAGAAAGAAATCAGACAGACTAAACGAAATCAGCGAGATAATGTTGCTACCATTGTGAAGAAAGCAGAGCAATTTCAGCGTGATAAGGAGGTTAAGGAAAAGGAAGTGTTTGATAGACTACAGCGTATGACCATAGATAAATGTTATCCTACTTTGCCTACGGAGTTGGAAAAGAAGGAAGAGGCAGTTGAGGATCCTTTAATGTCCTATCTTATGAAGTCGCCACCTCCGTACGTACAGGGTGCCGCAGCTCCTGTGGTTCCTCCTGTACCTATTCTTCCGCCCGTTCTTCCTTTGCCTGTTCCTCAACCTGCACCCGTTCTTCCGACTGTTCCTGCTCCTTTGTCTGTTGCTATTCCTACTGCTCCTCCGCTTCCACATACTCCTGCTCCCGCTACTGCTCCTGTTCTGTTAACCCCTGCTGTTGCTACTGTTTCTACCCCTTCACTTGTTAGTCCTGTGTCCTATACTTCTCCCTCTACTCGTTCTCGTACTACTCCTCTTGCGGCTAGCTTCTTTCATTCGCTCGGACCTGTTCTTGGGTCCGCTGGTTCCGATGGTCCTCAGAGACGTAGTCAGCTTCCTGGTAACAGAGAACGTGCTTCGCTATACAATATGGCGATGGGTTGGATGACACATCCGCTTCGAAATCCACCCCGTATTGTACTCGACACATTTTGTCAATTCAATATACCAACCCAGAGATTTGTGTTCGAGGAAATGTGTAAGGTCCTTCGTGATCAGATATCGGCCGATGCACCTGACGAGGTGCTGACCGCTTTGTCTGATCTACAGCTTCAGTTCTCGACTGGACTGATAGTGGATACCAACGTTCGACGTGCTGTTGAGCGGTTGCTATCTTTCCGTCCCACTCCTATACCCCAAGCCTTGTTTGTTGAGGATATTGAAAGACAGCCAGATGAGTCTGGTCAGTTTCCCATGCGAGAGGTTCCACCAGTGTGGATGCCAGGCGATCCCGCTGCTAACCCCATTATTCCACCATACTTTCAGAGAGTGTGGATACATCTCCCATGGAAACGCTCGGAAGTGTTACAGGTGAAGCAATCTTTGCCTGACCCTCGCAAAAATCCTACAGGGTATTACAAAGAATTATCGCAGCTCATAGATGCTACGATAATGAATCTTGCCGATATTGATATGTTGTTCAGCAATGTCGTACCGCAACCGGTATGGGCTAAGATTCGTCAGGAAAATCATCCGAATGAATTAGGTGGTGATTGGGCTGCCATTGTAGCGGCGGATGGTTTACAAACTGGTGGAGCTAAACCCGAGCAGATGATTACTGCTCTTCCTCAAAGAATAATAACGTTAATGAAAACTCTTATGCCAGCTATGAGGGTGAACTGGGACAAATTGTCAGCTTGTAAGCAGAAGAAGGACGAGAGTGTCTCCGACTTCTTTACGAGGTTCGAGGAGGCATTCATCGACCATAGCGGTCAGGATATGGGTCCTGAGGGTGGTCAGCGGTTGTTCGTGGATAAATTTGTTTCAAACTTGTTGCCCGATTTGAGCAATAAATTGAAGAATTCGGAAAGTGCGTGGGCCGTTTCTACCTCAGCTCAGATATTGGCCACAGCACAATATTACGAGAATAGAGAGAAAGAAGAGAACGACCGTGCTGATAAAAAGACAAAAGAACTCAAAACTAAAGTGTTGCTACAGCAAGCGTATCCTCCACGTTCGAATCAGAATGCTCCCCAACAGAATAGATCGCAGTCGCAATCGAACAGATCACAACCTCGTAATGACTCCTCCTCCCAAAGATCATCGTTAGGGTACAATCAATGTGCTTATTGTAGACAGGAGGGACATATCAAATTCAATTGTCCTGTTCTGAATGATCGTAATAGTGGTAATTCATCTAAAGGAGGTCGTGGTGGTTCACATCAGGCATCACGTGGTAGAGGTCGTGGTGCTCAGAATGATCGTTCAGATAATTCGTCGAATTCTAATAACTGTTTCGATCAACGTGGATCATCGCAAGGACGATCTGCGCAGTACAATGTAGACGATTATTACGTCGATCAGGGAACTGACGACAGTAATTACTAGGACAGCCAAAGACAAGGAGAGGGAGTGGTATCAGTTCCGGTTGATCAGAGAGGGCCTTACGTCGCAGTTGCTACATCGGGCGTCGTTGAGCCTTTTCTGTTGGACACTGGTGCAGCGAAAAGTTCTATTATGCATTCGAAACTCCCTGGCGCACCTTTGTCTGGCTTAACAAATGTTTCCGTTGGATTCTCTGGTGCCCCCGTTAGCAATCCAGTTTCGCGCCCTTTGCCCCTTACAATTGGGCCTCGTGAGCTCCAAGCTCCGTTGATTTTGACTACTGGTTGTGGTGAAAATCTTTTGGGCCTGGATTTGCTTAAACGTTTGTATGCAACTCTGTATTGTTCTCCTGCGGGTGTAAGGCTTACGTTGGGAGAGAGGGTTGTCTCACCTATGTATTTGTCTCTCGATAAGCTTCCACCGGAATTGAGTTCTCTTCCTGCGTCTTTGTGGGCAACAGGTCCCAATGATGTGGGCCTGCTCGACATCTCCCCTTATGTTGTTCAGTTGAAATCTAATGTGCGATTGCCACGTATTCCCCAGTACCGTATCTCTCTTGATGGTGAACGAGCACTGTTAGCGATCATTTATGATCTGATCGAGAAAGACGTTATTGAAGAGACTCGGGGAAACGTGTGCAACAGCCCTGTACTGCCCATTCTTAAACGTACTGATCCTTCAAAACCGCCTGTTTATCGTTTTGTTATCGATTTACGGGAGGTGAATAAAATTGTGGTTCCTCAGTTCCCCGTTGTGCCAGACATCACGGCGCTACTGACTCTGATTCCAGCTTCTGCATCGTGGTTTTCGGTGATTGACTTGAAGAATGCGTTCTTCAGCATCCCGATTGCAGAAGAGAGCAGAGACCTTTTCGGTTTCTCTCTCGGTGGACGCAGCTTCCGGTTCAAACGCGCTCCTTAGGGCTACTGTGAAAGTCCATCGATTTACAGTCAAGCCTTGAAGGGTCAACTGGATGCGTTTAGGTTGCCGGCTGGTGCGGCTTTAATCCAATACGTCGATGACCTATTGGTGGCTGCTGATACTCAGGACATTTGCAAAATTGCTACGGTGTCGTTGCTGCAACATCTCTGCGAGTTAAATCACAAGGTGTCACCTTCTAAACTCCAATATTGTTGTCAAGAAGTTACCTATTTAGGTCACTTATTGTCAAAGGAGGGAAGGCGGTTGACTCCAGAGAGGATTGCAGCAATTGCACGAATGGCTGTGCCAGCAACCCAAAGAGATGTGCGTGCCTTTCTAGGTATCACGTCGTACTGCAGGCAATGGATTCCTAATTTTTCATTACTAGCGAAACCATTAGTGGCTCTTACGTGCAAGGATGTTTCAACTCCTTTACCATGGACGGAAGAATGTCAGAAAAGTTTTTCTGAATTGCGTGATTCATTGTGTTCGGCTCCTGTGTTAGGTACTCCTGATTACAGTAAACCGTTCACACTATATGTTCACGAGAGGGAGGGTTGTGCTTTGAGTGTTTTAACGCAACCTTTTGGTGGTAAGCAACGTCCATGTGCATATTTTTCCTCGACCTTGGACCCGGTAGCTAGAGCATTGCCGAGTTGTTTGAGAGCAACAGCGGCAGCTGCGGTGTCCATCCGACAATCAGCAGGACTGGTCATGGATAATATGCTTACGGTGATGGTTCCGCATGCAGTCGACACTCTTTTGAATCGTACGAAAACTCAGCACTTGACAAGTGCGAGATTGTCTGGGTACGAGTTGACGTTGCTGGCAAGTCATATCCAGATAAAACGTTGCAATGTTCTGAATCCGGCGACTTTGTTACCACTTAGCTCAGAGTCAGATGAAATAACAGAACACGATTGTTATTTGAGGACAGAGGAGGAAACAAAAGGTCGAGTGGACCTTAAAAACACCCCATTGGAAGACCCAGATGGAACGCTGTATGTGGATGGTTCATGTTTTAAGTTGCCGAATGGCGATGTGACTACTGCTTATGCTGTTGTAACGTTGAATACTGTTGTTGAGACTGCAAGGTTGAATCAGAATTCTGCCCAAGCTGCAGAGCTGATCGCTCTCACTAGAGCGTGTGTGTTAGCGAAAGGGAAACGTGTGAATGTGTTTACCGACAGCCAATATGCGTTTGGCGTCGCCCATAGCTTTGGATGATTGTGGAGAGAGAGAGGTTTTCTGACATCGCATGGTACGAAGATTCAGCATGGCCAGCTTGTGAATGATCTTTTGGATGCATTGACGTTGCCTAAGCAGGTAGCGATTGTTAAATGTAGTGCGCATCGTAAGGTGACGGATGATGTTGGTCGTGGTAATGCGTTTGCGGATGAGATTGCTAAGGAGACTGCCCGGAACCTTAGCACTCGAATGTATGTGACGAGTTCGGTTAGGTGGCCTGCAGAGTCGAGCATGTGTGAAGACACTATTGAGAGTGTGAAAGAAATTCAGAATGAAGCCACCGAGACTGAAAAGACGAAGTGGAAAGAAAGTACGGGAAAGTTGGATGCAAATGGTTGTTGGATTGATTTATCGGATCAGAAAAGATGGTTGTTGCCTGATGCGTATGTGCTGGCCGTTGTGACAATGGCGCATGGGTTAGCACATATTAGCGTGAAAGGTATTTGTAAGTTGCTGTCCCCTGTGTGGAAGAATGATGGTATCACGAAGTGTGCTGAACGCTTGGTTAAGAACTGTATGGTGTGCATGTTGTACAATCCTGGTAAGGGAACCCCAACTCCTCCTGGCAGTTTTGCTCCCCCTTCATGTCCCTTTGAGGTGATTCAATTGGACTTCATCCATATGGAGCGATGCAATAACCTGAAATACGTTTTAGTTGTGGTTTGCGCATTCTCCCGATGGATTGAGGCCTATCCTCTCAGAGACAATACTGCTTTGTCTACTGCGAAAATCCTACTGAAGGAATACTTTCCTCGGTACGGAATGCCTAGAGTCGTGTGGTCAGATAACGGAAGTGAGTTTGTGGGGAGTGTGATGAAGAGTGTGTGTAAGGGCCTTGGAATTAATCAGAAATTCCACAGCGCCAATCATCCCCAGTCAGCTGGTTTGGTTGAAGGGTATAACGGCACCCTTAAACTAAAGCTAGCAAAGATTCAGGCTACGACTGGTCTCTCGTGGCCTGACGCTTTACCCTTAGCACTACTGTCAACTAGGGCGACTGTACACTCCCGAGTAGGGCTTAGTCCCTATGAAATAGTGTTCGGTCGTCCTGTGAATGTTTGGGGGGTTCCTAGGCCAGGTGTGTTCTGTGATCTTGAGTATCCAATGTTGATCGATTATCTTCATGACTTGACTGCTAAACTGAGGTTAATTCACCAACAGGTTTACGACGCACTGCCGACGCAGACGGAGGGTCCAGGCCACCAGCTCCAGCCCGGAGATTGGGTGGTGACGCGGAACTTTTCGCGCAAGAACGATTTGGATCCGAGGTTCACTGGACCCTACCAGGTTCTCCTTGCCACGAGGACTGCTGTTCGTCTTGAGGGACGGAAGAACTGGGTGCACGCCACCCACACGAAGAAAGTCCCTATTCCTTTGCCGGCAGACCCGTGGGTGAGGAGAGGCATTGCATCAACTGAAACAGAAGGATTGCCGGCGTTTGTACCTTTTAGTGACGCACAACCTGTCGGAGAATCCTCAGTGCAGCAGAAAGACACTGTTGAACATTTGTCATCAAAAGACTCAAGACCAGAACACTCAACTGATCAGCAGAACGCTGTCTCTTCAACGGATCCTTTGTTTGACGAGCAGACACGTCCTGGGAAAACCCGATACTTTTTGCGATCTAGCACCAAAGACTAATAAAAGATCCTGCTTTGATTCGTTGACAATTGCATTATCCCGTTTTCCGTGATCAGTTTGAACATTCATATTATTGTGATTATTTTTGTATATATACATTGAGTTTTGTTCTTTATACTTTTTGCTTCCACAGCTGAGAAACATTGTTTTTGCATATATATATATTTGTGAAATAAAGGCCGTAGGGCCGCGCGTGTACTTCCTTCTGGTTAGCAGGTCTTGACACTAGGTTAAAGACCGTCGGTTCCTGGGAACTCCTAGGGATTGACTGCTGCTACACGGAACGAAGTGCGTCAAGAGACGTTGCGGACGGTCGTAGGGGATGGCGTTTTCGAAGCTGATGGACTTGGAAGAAGCTCAGGCACAAAGATTCAAGTTGCAACAACTCAGTCGTACCAAATGTTTTATATTCCAAGTATTTGTGTTATTCTTGACTGTTTCTGCATTATTGGCGGGTGGGGTGTACTACATGATGTTTTGTTTTCTATCTCCTGTCTTACCTACTCCTACGCCTGATCCTAAACTTACCACTGTTGCATCTCCCCATTCCTTTCACGTCCTACCCGAACACGAGCAGGCTAGACGTGCAGAATTCCGCAACAATTCCTTTATTCAGCTCCTTCACCAGCATCAGTTAGTGGTTAACACTACTAATTGTTGGGTGTGTGGGTTGATGCCACATACCACGGATAAGGGAATTCCATATCTGGTGTTACCGTATAGTTCCCAAGGGTCCGCTCGAGCATTTCAAACAATGTTTCGAAGCGCACTAGGTTTCCACCCCATTCGAGAACCACGTTCCCCCTACTCTGGTCCTACCTCGTATCAAAAACTCATGGGCTCATGCTTCATTGCAAATTTGTTGCCTCTGACGTTCACAGTAGATGCAGATTATCACAAGACTAGAGTTGTGAGAGGCGTAATTAGCGAAGAGGATACTGCCGGTCAAGAGGCAGGAGACTTTTTCAAGGGTTTCCTCCCGTTTTGGGGACCTATGGTTAATAGTAGGAACCTGAGACAGTTGACTCGAGTGGTAGAATCGACAGCTAATATTACTGCCAGTGCCCCTGGTAATATCACCACAGAACTTCAGGCGGATAGACTTATGACGTTACAAAACCGTATGGTTTTAGACGTAATCTTAGCAGATCGAGGTGGGGTATGTAAGGTGATCCATTCGAGCTGCTGTATTTTCATTCCTGATAACGCTCCGACTGTTTATCAAGCCATCTCAAAGTTGCATAAAATCTCCGAATCCATACACGTGGATGTAGGGGATTGGACGCTACTTGGGTGGTTTTGGGGCCTGATGTCGACTTGGGGTTGGAAGATTCTGATGATCATCGGAGTTGTCGTGGCGTTCCTGTTCACGTGTTGCCTTTGTGTGCAGTGCGGTCCTGCCTTATGTGGCCTTTGTGCTACAACGTGTATGAGACAGCCGCCTGTTACCAATGGAACTCGGTTGGACAGAGCTATGCTACAGCAACATCTAGATGGTCTGATGAATATCGAGTATGATTCCGACTAGTGCTTGCCTACATGAGGGCAAAAGGAGCGTCTGAGGTTCCGTGACAATTGTAAGTGGTGTTTTCGACTCGCACGAATATAGTCGAGTCTGGTATCTATGAACCGCAAATGACGAGTTTGGTGGGTGTACGCAGTTTTGCTGTGCTAACCTAAACCGTTTGTCTTTTACGTGGGTATTTCTATCTGTACCCACGGGTTCCATCTTAGATACGGCATCCATTTTGTCTCTTGCCCTCAAGTAGCCAGCGAACGGACGTTGTCCGCTTCGCGACCCTAGGCCTCCCAAGATATTTGCGGAAGACACATGTCCTTTGTAAGTGTCTTTATGACGAGGGGGATGATAGTGTAAGGCAGATGGCGCCGCTCGAGGCTCATCTTGCCGTTCCGACTTATTGTCTCAGCCGTGCATCTCATTAGGCACGTCCCTTTGATGCCTGTAGCTCGTGTTTCCCGATACCTCCCCTTTTACACCCTTTCCGATCTCCCCACTGTCTCCTCCTTCCTATGCACCTGTCCTTGTTCCTATTTCGATCTGTTTTACTACTGATTGGAATGCACTAATGGTGGGAAGATGGGTTTTTACAGTTGGGAACCGCCAAATGTTTCCGCACTTATGTCCCGGACCTTGTGTGTATCAAAGTGACCAAAGCGACCCCTCTGGGGGATAATTTTGGGAACCGGGTCATAAACTTTTGTGTCCAATGTAACTCTATGGGAAAATCGTGTATAAAAGGAGCGATCCGCAGAACCAATTTGAAGCAGTTACTCTGAACTACACTGGTTGTACTTCCGTGATTTCTGTGTTTCCCTGCAGCAAATAAACCTTGAATCTTTGACGCCGAAGGAAGTGTCCCGTGTCTCTGTGATTCGTACGCCGGAGCAGGTTACCCACGAAGGTTTCAGGTGTTGTGCCCTGGCACCGCTGGGTTCTAAATAGCCCAGTCCTTCATTACTCTGTGGTGGCTCGCTTCCTTTCCTCTTGTTCTTCTTTGATTTTCCTTTTTTTTTGTGTGTGTGGGCTCTCTTTGGCATTTTCACCTCTAATTTATTTTTCTTTATGTGCTTCTTTTACTTCCTCGCTGTGTCCCGCCTCGTCGCCATTGTAGGAATGCCCTTTGCCCCACAAATGATGCACGGAGCCTGTACCTGTGGTTCAACAGGTTTATTACTCGGAGCGCCGGGGCAGCGCGCTTTCTCTCTCTGCCGGCTTGGCGCCTTACAAAATGGCAGCCTTCCGGTTCCGGTCCTCCCCTTCCGGTTCCGGCCCTCGCTCGGGAAAAGCTAGACGTCACCACACTGCACTTATTATGTTCTTGATCCGTTTCCTTTTCTGTGTTTTTGTATTGTCTTCCCCACCCTATTGCTCCACCCCTAGCGTTGGACTCCACAGAGGTGTCAAAGCAGCCCTATGATGAAGCATGACACAATTCGTTGTGGGTGAGGACAGTTTTTCGTAGCATTGCACTTTGCTACACTTTGTACTTTATTTTTCCTAAAAAAATGCGACTCTAATGTCCATACTTCTTTATGTGTGATGAGGTTTACTCCGAGGAGGTTGAAGTAAGATCATATCCTCCTCCCCCTTTCTCTTGTGTTAGGTTCACGCCCCTTTGCCTGCAAATGCAGAAACTCCTGAATCTGCACCCTCATACACTGGTTTACTGTATGGTTCTCCATTGGATCGAATTTGTCATAGACCTCTGGAACGTGCTCCTTTCCTCTTAAAGGCAAATCTCCTAGCACACGTTTTTCGGGAAAGACTTGAATAACAACTATGGAGACTTCAGGGAAGAAATGAAACATGCAGAAGACTCTGTTCCGAAAGAGACACCTCTAGCAAATACATCTGGGGAAGAGGGGGATGGACGGCAGGAACCGCTGAGGAAGGGCAATGGGAGAGAGAAACAAGGGAGAGCAGGAACTGCCAGACAGATAGCAGGGAGTGCAAAGAAGTGAGAGAAAACCGGGATTGCAAGAATTACTGTTGGGATGGGAGTGAATCATGGAGCACAAAAAACATTTGAGAGCAGAAGGCTGCTGAAAGGGCAAGCATTGTTGAATACAACTGAACAAGCAAACAGTAAATAACTGCTCCGAAGATAAATCAGGGACTGCAAGCATTGCCTAAAAAATAGTAGGCACGGAGTGTGAGATAGAGCGAGAGACAATAAGGACTTTCATCATAAACAAGCAATGGCAGACCTATGTCTCACCTTGACAAAACGGTGGAAGAGTTTAAATTATATCTTATTTTTATTGCACGCATATGTGTCACAAATAAATAGAGAAAGAGAGAAATCATATTTTTATGGTTACAATAAAAATATGACACTTTTAAATTAGTCATCACACATAAGAGAACAGTATGGTTGTTTCTCAGCAGGTAGGCATACTTAAAACCAGTAGAGAAACCGTTTTAATTTTTAAGGCACAAAAGAAGAAAATATGATCTCTCTTCGTAAATGAAAAAGGACTGTTGGTTTTCATTTACTCTAACCTGATGACAGTTTGAACACACAAGGATGAGTACATAATTAAGACATGATAAAGAATGGAGAAAATGCATTAGGAACGAAAAATCTAATATTGGTCCATCGGCAATGTAGTGCACTTCTTTTTAAGCGGATGTGCACATGCTGTCAGGTGAATTCCCTTCCTATTAGGTCATGAGAGCCAGTGGCTGCAAAGGACTAACCTTTCCCATAATGTTGTAGTGGCAAAATGAGAATGTCTGTTGAATGGATCAATACTGGAGGATGTTGTTTGTTTTTCCTTTCAATTACATGGGGCAAGCAAGGCAGCAAAAGTTGGAATACTAGGAGTAATGAGGACCTACTGAATACGGAGACCAGATGGAGAGAGTGAAAGCCAGTGAATAATTTGTGCTCAGAAAGACTTTGCCGCTGGATTCATGCAAGCCGAGTTGATGATGGCTGAAATGCCAGAAACCGGTCCTCGGAAGCTTGTTTCCGGTCCAGGGAAGGCATGGCTTGGCAGTTCGGGCTGGACTGTTCCCATGAGGCACAGGGTCAGACTGAATTGCATATGGCCATGTCTGAACTGGGGTGGCAAAGTGGGCTAAAGAACGGTGATGGATTAAACCCAGATCTCTTGACTGGGTGTGAGTGTTTGATTGGTTCAGATGCTCCGTCCATCACCACCTCCTTTTGTACCTCTTTGTTCGCCATAAGTTGGCAGGGTATGCTCAGACGTGAGTCCCTTGCTCACTTTGCCACTGGATTCATGCAAGCCGCATTGAAGATGGCTGAAATGCCAGAAACCGGTCCTCTGAAGCTTGTTTCTTGTCCAGGGAAGGCATGGCTTGGCAGTTCGGGCTGGACTGTTCCCATGAGGCACAGGGTCAGACTGATTTGCATATGGCCATGTCTGAACTGGGGTGGCAGAGTGGGCTAAAGAACGGTGATTGATTAAACCCAGATCTGTTGACTAGGTGTGAGTGTTTGATTGGTTCAGATGCTCTGTCCATCACTACTCCCTTTTGTACCAGAAAGATTTTTCAGAATTAGAATTTGACACAGAGCAAGAGTGATAAAGGCATGAAAGGAGAAAAGGAGCAGAAAATAGATAAAAAATAAAAAGATAAAGGGGGAGCAGGGATGAAAAATCACCTGCAAGAAGGAAATACAGAGACAAGTAGGGTAAAGTAGTGGGAGAAAGAAACATGTGGTGGAATGAATCTAGACTAGACAAGTTTGCTATTTTGCAACCAGAGCATTGGATAACACGGAGGGTGGGCTCCGTAGAAATACTTTTGGCCCATGAACGTTTTACTCAAATTAAGTGGTGTCCACAGCAAGAAGTGGTGAGACATAATAAGTACGGCACAAGGAGTAAACAAACTGCGAATGTAAGAGACAGCGACCTACCAAGTTTTCCGTGGTCAAACATAAAAAATAGGCCCTTCTTCTGCCAGCACCCCATTTTTCCAGTAGTAATAGATTACTACGGTACAGACTGGACTCTGTTGGCACTGCACCATTGAAAGATATGTCTGTGGGAGAAGCAGAACTGTTGAGAGACAGAAGGGAAATGACTAATTCTCATAGCAAACTTTAAGGATCGTATGGAGAGACAGATAACAAGGTGCTCTCGCGCCACATGCTCTGGGACATACTACTGGATCGTGGCCCGCTTTGCATGAGGGGTTGCCTCACCCCCGTACTCTCACCGGAGCAGCTCAGGTCCCTGCCATACTCTGATCAGACTAGAGATAGTCACATTTTTTGTAATCTCTTCTCTTCATTTGACGTTGTTTCCACCTGGTATGTCTGCCACCAGGCCTAGAATGCAGAGCAGTTAAAAGGTGTGGAAGGGCGGAAGGAGGAGACGTTGGCACGATGGTTGGGTGAGGAATGTCCATGCCAGTATGACTTTATTGAAGATTTGCCACCCTTCCTGCTTACCTGCCATCTATATAGGCCACCCCAGACAAAAGTGTTGAAACCGAAATAGAATGAAAGTGGGAGAGCCCAAACGAGAAGGACTCTAAGTGCCCACAACAGCTAACGTAGGTACTCCGGGAGCTGGCTGGAAAATGTTTACATTCTAGAAGTGAAAAGGCAACTGTGGCAAGGCTGAAAATACTAACAAGTGGCTCATTTTAACTTCAAAGGGAATATCCATTTACAGTGTGGATACTCACTGCTCCGGGAAGAAAGTCCCTGCCATGCTGCCTTTGTCCAGCACGCTCTTCCCCCAATCCTTCTGAAGGCACACCAGGATGTTGGAGATTCTAATCACTTCCTCTGCATCAACGCAACGCGAACCTAACCAATCCTGGAGCTCCTCTCATGCTGTTTTCAGCATGACAGAAGCACCAGGATTGGTTAGAGGTGCCTGTGCCTTCAATCCCTGGTCAGTTTAACACTGCTGGTATTTGTGAAGCCTGAGGTGTGCATATTGTGCTGGCTGCAGCAAGACGGATGGGCAAACTGACATGCACACTCCGTACTGGCAGTACAAGCCATCCTCATCTGCTGCTGCAATCAGCCCCGCCCTCACAATTGCGATAGGCTAGACTAGCGTGTGCGTGTAAATGGTAATGTAAATTAACAATATTTTATAAACATGTACCTGCTGTGCTTCTAGCAGGTGGGGCAATGCTCCTCCGCCCATTAGGAGGAACGCCCCTGACTAAAGCAAAGGGTTAGCAAAACTTATGCACGCCAGAAAAAAAACATAAAGCAGTAGCATATGAACACTATACTACTACTTCATCCTGCATATAGCCCACAGAAAAGATTGCCAGTGTAGCGATGCAGAGAGTGGAGAACCACTTAACAGTCAAATATAGTGCGCTCCAACTCATTTGCAGACATCGGATAGCAAACGTCACGAATGCTATAGTAATACATAGGAGGTTGTCTATCTCTGCTGAGAATACATCTGAGGCACCGTATCGAAATTACTACTACTGAGAGTGACAGTACTAAGGATGCCAATACATTGAATTTTGTAACTACAAAAGTAACTGCACAAACTCTAATACTATCCCTAAAAATGTACCCTAAAACGTAGGGTCTTAGAGTGGACTGAGTTACTCCATTCTGATGGCATAGGACAATATCTCTGCCATACTGAGGGACATCAACACACCAAATTTAAAGTTTTCAGGCAGACCTGAAGACAATTCTCTACATTGACAGAAACAGCATTTACGGTGGTTCCTGTCAATATAGGAAAGATTTTATGGAAGGTGCTTTCAGTCATCATTGCCAGCCTTCGAACTTTTCAAAAGTTTTTAGTTTTACAGAAACAAACTCCCAAAGTGGGAGTTTGTTTTTGAAAAAAAGAAAGAAAACCAATAACCCCCAAACCCTGGGCATTCTCTCTCAGGATAGGGGTCATTATTTTTTTTCCAGTCCCTTACTGCCAGGTTTTTCCAGGCGATGATGGACAGGATAGTAAAGACTTAAGAACATCCACCCTAAACAGGGTGGATAGTGTGAAGTCCTTCCTTCCATGGCCTGGACCATGTTGGGCAGTTAGAGGACGTATTCCATTAACGGAACCAGCGGGGCTCTGTCAATGGATTATTTAGGGTCTCCCAGAATCTAACTGAGGCAGGTGGATTGAGGGTCCGACGGACAGGGAACCCTATTGTGTTTACGATGGAGTACCTAGTCCTCTAAACTCTAAATCAAGTCCTCAATCTCAACATAAAACAAATCCAACCCTATGGCGGGAAAAGAGAACACAATCTCAGTGTTAGATGTGACTGAGCTCACACACCATTTGAGGAACTGCTCTTTCCAAATGATAGTCTTTGGCTCACCTTTCTTAGCTTGGCCTGTTTAGAAAGGTAAATCTGCAGCGAGAGGTTTTACTTTCAATGAGATGGAATACAGCCTGGGAAGTCTTCTTGACTATATTCAAGTCTTACCTGCTTTTTCCTAAATTGGTCTGAGATCAAATTAAACAAATGTGGACATTTAAGAGACTCCTGCAGGTTGGTTCATGGGTATTCCCAATGAAATCCTAGCCTGATAGCTTTGTAATCCCATGCTAAACCCACAAACACTTGAGTATAGTTACTGTTTACATGAGTGTTGTGTGAGGTTTGTACAATAGAGCCAATCATAAAGCAAAAATGTTAGTAACATTTAATGGCTTTAGTTCGTAACCACAATTGTACTTTACCTGTCTTTTATATATGAATTTGTTTTTTAAACCTACATTAAAAGGTATAACAACATCTAACCATAACTTCATGGTAATTTGGATTTTTACAGGAAGATTGTAGGGTTTTGTGCTTATGTACCACATCCAACAGTTACATATAGAGTATGGCGCCACAATCCTGTGACAGGACAGCCACCATGTATGTGACCTTTTGTCATGCGCACTGGAGTTAACCGCAAAACTTGGCAAATGGTCTGTTCCTTTACCCAACCCCTATAGGCAGTCTACCTTAGGGGTCCATGGACCCAGTACTGGGTTTGTGAATCCTGTACCAAGTCCACAGGGTATCACAAGTCTGTGTGGTTACACTAACCTTGAGACATGGTTCATGAACATGAGAGGGGCATTTAACACAGATCAAGGATCCCTTGACAGGGGATCACTGACCATGAGGTAGGGTTGGTGGACCTTGGAGCCATGCTAGAGTCTGCAAACTCTTCCTCAGGTCCCCAAAATAACATGGGAAAATGTACATTCTTTTTTAATTTTAACCTAAAGCGGTGTCCCTTATGGGCCAATGACCTGAGGCAGTGGTCAGGGTATTTTCCTCCTGTTCCCTCTGTTGGACTTTTGCTGGGTCTAGGAACCTTGTGGGAGTTCTAACAATGGTCCAAGAGCCCTTGTTGTAAACCCAAGGCATGCATCCTCAATCTATTGGCTCCGCTTTGGTCTATGAAACCTACCTCTGGGTCCAAGAAACTTTGTATCTCTATGGGGATGTATTTGAGACACTCACACTTGAGTCATGGGGTCAGAGGAAGATTCCCATGCTACCTCATGCCCTGTAGAGCTCCTTTTATTATTAGCTGGAGCAAACAAATGTTTTAGGTTGCAACCAGCCAACCAGATTGCACATAGTGAGTTTGGGTCAGTAAACCTGAAATGGAGGATGGGAAAAGATACCTAGTCCAATCAGATTTGTCTATATTTAAAATGAAATCTACAGATGATCTGCAAACCCAGGTTCATGGAACACTCGTGGATTCAAGGCTCAGATATCTTTACCTTTTTAACCCTTTCAAGCCCCTCAGATTCTTTAAAGTTAATTTCTCAAAAACTAGTCAGTAGATCTATGCCATTCCAAGCAATTGATCTTCCTTGTGTAAAATTCTACTTCGATTCCAAATTCGGTGAAATTGTATTTAGTATTATCTTATGTACCAAGGAACAAACATCCCAATGGAGTTAATATGCAAAATATCACTGAACAAACTTCCACCCCACGGTACTGAGGAACGTCCAAGCTTCCTAGTTTAATAAAATGCATGTAGTGAAAAGCTGTTAGGGGTTAATAAAAAGGAGCACACGGATGATAACAGATTTCAGTTATAATATGTCAGGGTAATTTACAATATTTTGATACACAGCAGTGAAGCAAGCCTTTCCTGCTACGCTGCATGAAAGGGCAGGAATGGACCGTATCTACGAGCTACAGCACATTCCTGTCCTTCTCCCCTGCGCCAGCTCACAAACAGCAGCAGTGCACAAGCGCAGACATCCTTGTGTCATTTTTCAAGGGTTTTTGCGCTAAGGGGAAGATTGTTTTTGTGCAGAAAGGGACACCTTCTCGCACAAAAACAATAATTGAAGGCATTTTCCTCTTTCTAGGCGTCTTGCAAAATGGAGCACACATAGAAGGAGGAAAAAATGAGGAGAAATAAAAAGTATTTCTCCTTGTTGCTCCACCTTATGCCTCAGGAGTCTGATGCATTCCCAGGTTTACAAAATAAATGAAACTGTCAAGTTTCATGGCTGTTGTGTGGGAACACCCACAGCAACACCAATGGAATGCCCCTTTCATGTAGAATTATTCGTGAAAGGTAAACATATTTACAAGGCCATGAAAGGTCATGCAGGGTGACTTTACATGGCCTTGGAAATATGGGGATGCCCATTGTGCTGCTGGTGCATCAATAAAAGTGATTGTAAATAAGCCCCTTGATTTGTTGGTGGTACCATAGTCATTTTAGGAATTGTGGCATGCTCTAAGTTGCTTTTGCGCTGTGAAAAGCGCAATTCTTCTGCTGTGATCTAATGAACCATGTTTGAGAGGAAACTGTTTTCTCTCAAGTTTTTCTTATAGTGGTTACGGAAGTTAAAATGAGAGCACATTTTCTATAAATTCTCACTATCATCCTATGCCATGTGAGAATAAAGTCAGGTATTCTGATGGCTTACATCATCAGCAGCAGTCTGTCAGTTGATTACCCAGCATTCTACTGCAGCTTCTCAGTGTTCTAATCAATAGTTAGAGCGCTAACATTTTGTTTTTAGGACAAATCCGTTACAAACTTGAAGCCACTTTGATGGAATCATGGCAGTACAATTTAAAGAATTTTCTTTAAAAATGAACAAAATAGGAAATTCATTTTGTCACAGAAATTATGGTTGGTGGGTCATTTCTGGCAGCACTGGGCCTGATTCTATATAAAAGGGGAGACAATTGTGGCTGTGAGCTGGTATGCAGTATCGGAGATTACGCTGAGGTATTAAAAGAAGGGTGCCTAGGTTTCTCCTTGAAATTAATTATTTGATATCGCTGTGCAACTATAAAAAAAAAAGAATGGCATAATGCAAAATGATGCCCTCTCTACTGCAGCTTTTATTTGGACCAAAATACATTTTTCATATCAGCAGGATGACTTTACTCTGGCAGAGCTTGGATCCCTAAAGAGGAGCAGGTCCCACCGCACTACAAAGGGTGCAGTGGCCTATTACTGCACAACAGAGGATGCTGAAGCAAACCGTAGGCAGCTGACTTGAGCGAGAACAGTGCTTGTTTTATCCAGACGTGCTTTATTTTTACAAAGTATTCGTACTTACGGTTTAATCTTCATTCTGCAGAGTGCAGCATGAATGACAAGCCACAATATTTGTCATTTAGCTTGTAGAGCAAATACTACTTACACGGAATTGACTTTGTAAATTAGAGTGCAAGCCTGCTTCGCCATGAAAGCCATCTGGTCCTTTTGAAAAGATGAAAACAATCTTTTGTCTTTAAAGCCTGAAGAATTAGGTGAGAGTAAGTGTTGTCTCTGACCTTGCCTAAGGATGTTTTGTGGAGCTGGCAGTGCTACAAAGAGATGAGTTCATTGCAGGTTTTCTATATTTCACAATAAAAGAATTGAAAAATAATATTTAGGTTGACCATTCCCGAAACAAAAAATACATTTATGAGAAATAGCCAACTGTATGGAAAATTAAAACATATATTTTGAGATATAAGTCATCATTTTAGCCCCAATCCGAGCCTATGTTTACAGCATGGCCCAGCTGCACTGAATTCACTAGCTTGGTGTGATCAGCCACAATTAATGTGAAGTGGACTTGGAGTACAGCAGAATCCCCCACCCAAATATCTTCTCAGTAGCACCAAATCACCAGAGAGTGCAGATCAGGTAGGAGGCCTATAATGCTAATTTAGTATTCTTAAATGTCTTTGTGAATGAGCCCCAAAAAATTTGAATATTCATGCATTTAGGTCAAGCCTCCCGTTTGCATTTTGAGTAATAGCGGACTGGACACTTTGGGGCAGATTCACAATGAGTGCGTAAAGTAGTACTTTGTGACCACCTCTGCGACTTGACTCCTTCACAAGCATTGCAGTGTTGACTCCCACTGAAGTGTGAGCTGCTGAGATCAAAACAGGTCTGCCCAAAATAAGGCTCAATTGCGATAGCCTAGTTAATGCTTTCCAACTAAATATGCAACCACAATACGTTAGGCAAATTAGTCAATAGAAAACGACTTAATCGCTGTGATTAAGACTGGGGTAGTGACAATGAACAAAGAGAATTTGAACCACCACACAGTTATCTCATCTTATGTTTTTTATTTTAAAAATGTTATCTGTAGTTTTAGAAATAAAATTATTTTAGGTTTTGCAAATGATGAAACATGTTTTGTAAATAATGAGGCCAGCAAGGGGTAGCCAAAGAAGTTTTGATTGGTTAAAGAAAATATTTACAATGCCTTTCCCTACACAATTAAGGAAGCAGCAGAAGGGAGCAGACATTTCGGGACTAGAACGCAGTTGTGTTGTATGGTAGAAACTGGTATTAAAAGAAAAATCAGATCTCTTAAAAATGATAACGAGTATAAATGTTCACCCAACAAGGGCAGTCACTTCAAGTGGGCTCTCAATTCCAATAGGGCTTTCGGGGAGCGGGCGACCGGCAGGGAGGCTTGCTCCCCTGGGGTTTTTGGGCGGCTTTAGTGCAGCCCGAGCCCAATGGGCTCTTTTTGGGCTTGGCTTTTGGGCTAGGGGAGGGGGGCTATTTAACCGGCCATTTTCTGGGTAGTGTCACCATTTATGGTAACGTAACACAGCAGCCAGTAGGGGCAGAGGTATAGTTTTTCTTATATTAAATCCAATCCCTAGCATGAGCAAAGTTACCTTCTGGATGGCGAGCTGTGATCCTAGGGTCGTGGAAACCATGATGCTGCTAGGTGAAGCCAGCCGCATGGATCTGTTTGGGACGGCAGGGAGTTGGTCAGCTCACCACTGTGGCCCAGGCAGAGTGAAAATACACAGGTACGTGGCAGGGTCGCGGACGGGAGGAGGTGGGGCCCCAGAAGAGAAAAAAGCTCCCTGGGCAGGCAGGGGAGGGAAGGTCCTGTGTGGGGTTCTACCAGCAAGATGTGGAGCAGGGAGCTGAGGGGTGAAGGGGTAGAGGAGGGCCTGGAGACAGGGGAAAAACCTGAACCCCAAAGGGAAGCAGCATCACCACTGGTGTTGTGGGGGTGGTTAGTCAGGGCCCCATGGAGATCAGGATGAGGTGGTCTGAAAAAGTGGGGTGGAATCAGGAGACGTCGTCAGGGAGGGGAGAATGGAAGGGTGAATGTCAAAAGAAAAGGAAGGGGGTCAGGGCCTGGCATCAGCGGTAGTGGTGGCTATGCTGGAATGGAGTGAGGGGGAGGAGTTGAGCGAGGGTGAAATTGAGAATGGGCGCACCAGTCAAGGCCTACACATGCAGGGGGACAGGATCAGGTGGGGGCCAAAGAGCAGGGCGGGGCACTCTGCGAGAAGGGGGGATTGTTTCAGTCTAAGTTGGGGCAGGGCCCGGGGGCAGATGTGCACGGAGACCACCCCCCCCCCCCAGGGATGTCAATGGTAGAGAGTGGTATTGGCAGTGGTGCCCGAACCTGATGCAGGAGGGGACTGGTAGGGATACTAACCTCGGTTTGCCGGATCTTGCTATTTCATTGCAAGAACAGCAAGATCGTGAGGCAGCTGCCTTGGGCGAGTCACATGTGGCCCCAAGGTACCGAGGGGAAGGAAAGGCAGGGCCTAAGGCGGCCAGCTGGACCTCAGCGGGGACCTCAGGAACATTACAGCGCAAAGGTCAGAGATGGCCTTGCCGGTACAGCAGCCCAGTTGGGACAATGCGGCCTCCGGGGCAGAAGTGACATGGACAGGACAGGACAGGACTATGAAACTAGGGCTGAGGAGTGGTGAGAGCTACTGCAGCGCCCAGTGATTGATTTGGAGAAACTCATTTGCAGTGTGAGGAATCACACATGGGAGAGCGCATGGATCCGAAGGGGGGCATTGGAGGTCAGACTACTGGACTACAGCAAAGAAAGCATAAAGGAAGGTGAGATTGTGGAGGAGGAAGAAGGGGGGATGCACGGAGGATGAGGGGTCTCAGTAATGATGTGTCTAGTATGTTACAGGAGAAAGACACAGGATGTGTTTACTCGGCCCAGGTGCACGTGACCCAACCCTCTGCACGACTGGTTAGAAGGCTGGATCAGGTGCTGACGCAGACCTTGATGCCAGGTAAAGCCAGGGGGGGTCATGGTCCTCATGTTGGTACAAAGAGTAAAGTGTCCACAGGGACCAACGCAGGCAGGGAAGAGGCAGACGGGTAGGTCTGGCTGAGGAAAGGGCGATGTGTACGGGACACGGGTGTGGGTACAGAAGGGCAGAAGACCGAAGGGGAGGAGGCGACAAGTGGGGCCAAAGGGAAGTCAGGCGACAAGACACAGATATAGAAGACGCAGAAGAAGGTAAGAAAAATGAGCAGGTAGAGGGGACTAAAGAGAGTAAGGAGGCAAACTTGCCAAAACTGTCCTACATGAGGGTGATGAAGCCATTTGCACACCTCATGTCGGCCACAAAGGAGATAATATGGAAGGGAGAGTATATAGAGATGCTAAAGCTTCCACATAGGGAATTGAGGTTCAAAGAGGGGTCAAAATAAGAAAAGTTGGAGTTGTCAAGAAGACCCAAGGTGCTCATGAGCATAGAAAATTGGACAGCCACGTTTTTGACATTCGCAAGTGTATATTGTGAGCAATTGGCAATTGCCGTCCTTGTATAAATACATGGACGGCATTAGGAGCGTGGAGGTGACTTATGGGGGTTATGCGTGGTCACATTACAATGAGGAGTTCAGAGCCAGATTAGCATGGGACCCAGAGGGGAAATGAGGAGAGATCAATACTTATTTATACCAGCAGATAATGGGGTCAGTCAAATTTGGGAAGACAACATCCACAGAAAGTGGACTTCCTTTAGTGTACCGCTACTTTCAGAATCGCCCCACCCGGGGGGGTGGGGGTGATGGGGTAAACACCAAAGACCACCGGTAATGGAAAATGGGTCTGTTGAGACTACAGCAAGGGAACATGACCAAGGGAAATTGCAGATTTAGGCACAAGAGCTCAAATTGTGAAGGACAGCATCCATTGGTGCAATGTTTTGGGACAGAACATAACACCCATGGACACCAGTGGGGTCAGGGCTGTCAACAAGTTGGTGGGTACAATAGACAGTAGGGACAACAAGGGGCTGAGGTAGGAGTGGAAGGGGTTACAAGGGAAAAGGCTTGAACACCCATTAAGCAGGACTGCCTGGATGCGTGGCTGATGCACTACCCACAGAAGCAGGATGCATTGCTATTGAGTCAGGGCTTCAAAGAAGGGTTTTGGATGGAATATGAAGGGACTCAGTCAGCGAGATGGGCTAAAAACCTGAGGTCAGTGACTTCTCATAAAGCAGTGGTGTGGGACAAATTGCTAAAAGAGGTTCATGAGGGGCGCATGGAGGGCCTTCCTGGAGTGCCCGATGAAGGACTTGATAATTTCGCCTATTGGGCTGGTGTCAAAGAGGATCCAGGACAATATGTCAGTGAATAATTTCATATCAGAGGAGCTAACATCCGTTTCCTATTCTTCAGTGGATGTAGACAGGGGATTGGTGGGAAGAGTGGGCAGAGGTGCAGAAATGGCAAAATGTGACATTGAATCAGCCTTTAGGCTCCTGCAAGTACACCCGATTATTTTCAGCTGCTGGGTATTCATTTTGATGGGAAAATCTTTGTGGAAAAGGCTTTGCCCATGGGATGTTCTATATAATATGCTTTGTTTGAGCCATTTAGTTCCTTCCTACAATGAGTGTAGTCTTGTTAGACCAGTAAAGAGACGGTGACGCATTACCTTGATGACTTCTTCCTGGTGGGTTGGCCCAGCTCGAAGGATTGTCAGCAGCAGCTGAGAAGTTTCCAGGAGCTCATGGGGGTACTTGGAGTGAGACACTTCAATTTTGCATGCCGGGTGATCAAGTCAGGAAGGACATTTTTTTAAGAGATTGAGCAGGTCATTAGCGGGCTCATGTTGCCACATCATTACATGAGATTGTCAGCAGGGATGGAAGAAGTTTTAAGCATGCGGTGCAGCTTCTTGAAAGAATTCAATGGGATTCTCATGTCGGCACCAAAAGATTGGGAATGGGATGTCCAGATATTTTCGGCTGTGGCGGGAGTCAGTGGTTTCCGGCTGCATTGGCAGGGCAGGTGGTGCGCGGAATAGTGGTCACGACACTGGAAGAATAGGGTCAGGAGTATCACCTTTTTGGTATTGTTCCCCCTAGTCGTAGCGGTCAGAGTGTGGGGTCAGAGCTTGGCGCTCAAGATGGTCACTTTCAGAGTAGACAACATGGCCGTGGTACATGTGGTGAACAGCCAGTCCATGAGGAATGAGCGGGTCCCTAAGTTACTGAGAGTATTCATTCTTAGTTGTTTGAAGCATGATATTCAGTTCCATGTTCCTGGGGTGTCACTACAACGCATGCCATTACAATGCATATCATTACAACGCATGCCGTTACAAAGCATTATAAGTAAGTAATGGGGGATTTCTTTGTTTTAGGGTGGGAATAGGTTTTGGTGTACATGGGGATAGTATTTTTACCCCTACACTATCTACCACTTACCCTACTGTTGCACTCACTGGAGTGGAAATAGTAATTTTTACCCCTACACTGTACAACATCTACCCTACTGTTGCACTCACTGGAGTGGGAGTGGTAAATTTTACACCTACATTATCCAACACTTACCCCACTGTTGCCCCAAAAGTATTATGAGTTGTAATGGTATGCGTTGTAATGGTATGAGTTGTAATGGTACTTTCTAAAAATGTGTTGTTATGTCATGCATTGTAAAATCATGCGTTGTATTGGTAGTTGTGATGTAAAAACCGCATTGTTAAAAGTATGCGTTGTAATTGTTTGCATTGTAACGTCATATATTCGGGGTGGATAATGACATTTCTGATGCTTTGTCTCGTTCTTAGTAGGACAGGTTCCATTGGCTGGCAACTGAGGCGGACATTCGCAAGACGCTGGTGCCTGCAGGGATGTGGTCCTTAGGAGACAAAGGATGCTGCCATTGGTGGTAGGGTTGTTGGCCGTTTTTACGAGGATTGTGCATAACCAGGTATGGCAGGATGTGTTAATTGTACACCTAGTGGAGAATGACCTGGTAGTTTGCAAAGGCTTGGCCATAATAAAACAGATGAAACAGAACTTGTTGGAGATCAGGCAGCAGTGGTCAGGATGCTTCGTCATCTGGAACAAATTTATCCCCAGGAGACAATGGAGGGGGGGGGGATGGCGAAAGACCCACTGCCATTGATAAGGCCAGGGGCCAGGAGGAAGATAAATAGAGAAATGAGGGGTTCTTCTAAGGAGGCAGGTTTGGCAGGGTAGAGCATCCCAAATTGAAATATGCACCTGTAATTTTTTTAAGGGGGGCAGAGTGCACTTATCTTGCTAAGGGATGGAGCTCTACTCAATACAGATAAAGGAGGTATTGGACAAAATATTAGATATTCAAAGGTACCCCAGAGCTTCCTAAGTGGGGGGGTCAGAATAGTCTTAATGACTATTTCTGAGTGGTGTCTGGTAGCTAGTTTTTTACATGTTTACAGTTTACTTTATGGTTGAGAACAAGTTACTCAGGGCGCAGCCAATAATTTTAAGTAGGAAGTACTTAGTTAGGTAGAGTTTTAGAGAAGTAGAGAAGACGTTACAGGGTTAAAGTTCAACAATTAATGACTGAGTTGGGGTTTATAAATAGTTGCAAAGAAAGCAGAAGGGTGGGGAAACCTCCGGGTTGGGGGAGGAGGATATACAGGTGAATTAATGTATACTGAGGTGTAGTTTTGTAAAGCAAAGACCAAGGTATATGTTTTGTGAGGTCCAACTGTCTTCAATAAAGCGACCCTTTTCACACATTAGGAGACTATGGCTGAGCTGTGCTGCTACTTTGTGGCCCAATGGGCTCAGTAACAGTAGTTAGCGGACTCACTGAAATTATGAGATCTGTAGAAAAAGTGCAGGCTTCTCTTGTTTGACCTTGAAGTTTAATCCTGGAGAAACTGCAGAGAGTATATATATACTAAAATATAACAAAGGTTAAAGTGACATTATAGTTTGGAGAAGATTTCAGGGACAACGTAACATTTAAAACTAAGAAAAAAACACAGAAAGTTAACAGTTATAGATGTCTCTAGTAATTATAAATCGCGCCCTAAGACAACTATAACTTCACCATGCTTAGTCTTTACATCGGTGATGTCATTTCATATGTTGCAGTGATATTATCATTGATATCATGAGTGATGTAATATGTGGGGTAACTAGCTGTGCATGGCAAGCGCGCAGGTGTAGTTACATTAGTGTCCCCTGGGGCCCTATCCTCTGGGCCTTTTTTTAGGAACAAGGGGAGGAGTGCGTGTGTGTGTGTGCTATTCCCCAGGGCCTACTTTAGGAATAAAAGGGAAGGGGGCATGCATCCACCTCCTACAGCCTTTAGAGCCTCAGGGTCCCCAATACCAAAGGCTTTTTTTTAAGTTAGGGGAGGGAGAGTTGCTCAGACCTCCTCCCTGAAACACCAAGGGAGCAGGGGACCCCATCCATGTGGGCATTTTTTGTTAAAGTAAGGAGAGGTATGTGGCACTGGGGACCCCATGGGGCTTCTAGCGGGTGCCACGGTGCCCACATGGAGCACCCTACAACTACTATATTGGATATCACGGGGGAGCCCAGGTGCCCCGTGTCCCCAGCCGGCTCCTCACGCAGCACCATACAAGGAGCTGGTGGGAGCCAGCACTTTGTCTTTGCTCCTGCCGGGAGGAAGTAGTTGTTTTTAAGTGCTCCCATATGTCGGGAGCAAAGTGGAGTTTTCTGCCAGGAAAAGCACAGGCAAGGTATGCCCAGACTCTCCCAGACAGGGGACCACAGCGCCCCAGGTGGTGGGCTTCCAGGGACACTGTGTTGTATCTTGTCGCAGGGGTGGGGGTCCCTGGGGTGGATCCCACCATAGGGTGAGAGGGTACTGGATTGATGCTTTATTTAAACCATGTTTTTCATTTTGGCTCAAGGGGAGTCCCTCTGGAACCCTGCCACATAGCCTAGGGTAAAGGGTATCCCTACACTGTCCCCTTATATTTTTTTAAATACACTCAGGACAGGGTTCCAAGTCCTTGAGTCATGCAATGGCTACCTGAAACATTTTTCTTCATGGTAAAGGTAGTCAATCAGAGTGCTTGCTCCTGAGGAATCATGTCTTTCGTGGGAGAAAATTGGCCCAAGGAAAAAAAATCCCATATATCGAGGCCCCCATACCCTGGTGCTGAAGTTTAACCTCTTCGCTGCTGATGACGAGCTCAGCTCGTAATCAGCTACGGCGGTCGTATGCTGATGACGAGCTGAGCTCGTCATGTAACGCAGCTTTTTGAAAATTGCCGCACACAGCCGGAAAAGCCTCCGCAGCGATGCGGTTAAACATAATCAAGCAGGCTATGGCCACCAACACTGGCCCAATTAGGGCCCCAGGAGCTCCATCTACCAGGGCCACTTCTTCTTATTAATAGGAGTGGGGGTTGCACTGCCCCGCTCCATCCCCTGATGCTAACTTGTAAAAAAAAGTGGAGAGGGGCAGGCTGCCTCCTCCCTGAGCCTAAACAGGCCCCAGGAACCCCATCCCATTGGGATGGCTCATACACTGTGTCCTTGCAGGCAGGGAAACTCAGTTTTCTCCTCATTGACAGGAGCAAGCAAAAACTGTTGTTTCCACTTGGCAAAAGCCAGCTGCTATAGCATCTAGGACTGGTGCATGCTGGGAGCTACCAGGGCCATAATAATTATTTGGATACAGAACCAACTTAAACTAAACAAACCTTAGAAATTCCTAAGTCATAGTTATAACTTAAAATTATAAGTTGAGCCCTGGCCAAAACATACTATAACTCACGCACCTCTGTACATAGTTTTAACGACTCTTTAGCCACACTACAATATCTTTAACTTGCGCCTTTCCCATTCACAGTTTTATACCCTTTCTTATTATATCACTTATAACACGTTAAATGACGCCATTCATAACAAATCTCATAGCATCTAAAATTACATAATTTATAAGAATACAGTGCATGGTGGCTACAGATAATATAGTGTAGCTACCAAGAACACTGTGTATGGAGGTGAGCAAGCTATGATAAATTTAAGGTAGGGTGCAAATTATAACTTTAAGTTATAACTTTAACTTTAAAAATGTTAAGGTTTGTGTGGTTTAAGTTGGTTGTGTATACAAATAATTTATAAAAGGTTTCCAAGTGTCATCAAGTGGAGTGTTTGTAGACTGGCATAGAGTGGACTAGAGTCTTGTAGAGGGGAGTGGCGTTTATACAATGTTCCCAAGAGTCATCATGGAGTAGAGTGGAGGAGAGTTCAATTGATGGTGTGTCGTAGAGTGGAGTGCCATAAAGTAGAGTGTCATGAAGTGGCAAAGGATGGAGTGGAGTGTTGTACAGTGGAGTGTCATAGATGCCATTGAGTGGAGTGGAATACAGTATCATAGAGTGTAGAGGCAAAGAGTAATGTAGAGTGGAGTGGTGCAGAATGGACTAGTGAAGTAAAATGGAGTCTGTGTCATGGAGTAGGGTGGAGTAAAGTGGAGTGGAGTGACACAGTAGGAGTTGAGTAGAGTGATGTAGAATGGAGTAGAGTGTCTTAGAGTGGCATAGTGTGGACTGTCGTAGCATGGAGGGGCGTAGAGTGTCGTAGAGTGGAGCAGAGTATTGTACCATGGAGTATAGTGGAGAGGCATAATAAAAAGTGGCATAGAATAGAGTGGCATTGAGTGGCATGGAGAACCGTATTGTCAAGTAGAGTGGGGTGGCGCAGAGTTGGGTGGCATAGAGCGGAGGAGGGTGTCAGAGTGGAATGGAGTGCCCAGAGTGGAGTAACATGTTGTAGAGTAGAATGGAGTAGTGTGTCATAGAGTGTCTTAGAATAGAGGGGCATAGAGTGGAGTGGCATGTTGAAGAGCAGAGTGGCATGTTGTAGAATAGAAGGGGGTGTCATAGAGTGGATTGGTGTGTTGTAGAGTGGGGTCTCATGTTGTACAGTGTCATAAAGTGGTGTAGAGTGACATAGAGCGAAGGGACATAGAGTGGATCCTAGACCTGTCATCCTTAGGGGGTTCTTCCCCTAACTTTTTGCCTGCTTACCTCCACCTTTTGCTGTATCTTTTTGTTGGCCTTAGGAATCGGAGCACTTTACCACTGTTGACCGGTGCTAAAGTGCATATGCTTCTCCCCTAACACATGGTGACATAGTTATATACCTGAGAGGCATATTTAGTTTACTTATAAGTCCCTTATAAAGTGGTATACCATATACTCAGGGCATGCAATCTAAATGCTACTATTTTAGAAATGCCTCTTTTAGAAAGTGGACATTTCTCTGCTCTTAACTTTGTTCTGTGTGCCTGCAGCCTGTCCCAAATGCATGTGTGGGCTACGTGACAGCTACATATTTTTCATTTGCTCTAGACAGCCACAAACACAGGAAGGTGAGGCTCATACTCATTCTGAGCACTCCTCTGCATTCATCTTCATTCTGATGGGTTTTCCTGGGCAGGGAGTAATGGAGGGACTGACACACTTCAATAAGTAGTGTCTTGTCCACACACAAAGCATGGATTCACTCCCCCAGATAGCTTGGCAGACAGGGCTGGGTTGAAAGGGATTCTTGTGCACTTCAGAGAGCTGCTTTGAATTCACCCACTACATGAAAGGCACTTTTGGGTATAAGTACTGGGGCTCTGACCCTACCAAATCAATACACTACTGTACCTGGGAAGAACTCTGCTGTAGTAAAGACTGCTGTACTGTAAGATTTGCCACTTTGCCTTGACTGACTGGACTGTTGTGAGGAACTGCTTCTCTGCTTTGCTGAGGACAAGAACTGGAGCCATCTCACTTGACCCCAGAGTGACTCTAATAGCTTACTGACTTGCCTCCTCTTTTCTGAAGTCTCGGAGACACAAAATAATTCCTGCAATGCTGCCGGACACTGCCATCTGAGAGTCCTAACAATGCCCAAGGTGCCCCCTCCAGTCCTGGGCCACAGATGTGGGATCTACAAAAACCAAAGCATCATCACCACTGCGAAGATCGGAACCGACACATCGCTCTTCGATACCAATGCAGAGGCTGTTTTACGACTGAGATTTCAGAACCTGTACAGCTTGACGACGATGCTCTGTGCGGCTCGACGATCATGCAGTGCCTTCACCTCTACGGAGTTTGACGATGACGCAGTACGCCATTGCATTAACCGGAACCGACACATCATGCTCTTAACTCCGACACTTGCTCCATCCAAAGTAGTTTTTTCAGAGGAACATGTGTGTAATCTTTTTGTGGTTTTTTCATTGTGTTACTGTGTGTGATGCACAAATGCCTTACACATTGCCTCTTAAGTTAGGCCTTCCTGCTCTATGCCAGCTACCAGAGGGTGAGCAAAGGGTAATTTAAAGGGTGTATTTATGTTACCCTGAAGAGGTTTGTTGTCCCTACTTGGACAGGGTGCAAACCTCTGCCAGCTAGAAATACAATTCTGACGTTGGTGATCAGCAGTTATTCAGTGTTCACCACAATGCTGTACCTTACTAATTCAAGACTATTTCAATTCTTGATCTTTTTGATTTTTCCACTTAATTATGCCTCTCTCTGGAGAAGCCGCACCTGTACCTGAACTTGTAGGAATTAATTATGCTATACTGTGCAGCAGCTGAAAGATTTCTGCAAGGACTTTGAAGTTTCTACAATGGGCTTCACCAGGAAGGTGTATCTACAGAAAGACCCAGGATGCAGGGGATGACATCCCAGAGGAGGAGTACAAGATCCCGAGGAGGTGGGTGACCTGAATATAGAGTATGAAGTGGCTCTGGAACTAGCTGTTAAAGGGGTCAACAGCGTACCCGGAGCAGCAGTGATTACCAGAGCAGGGAGCAATGTCTCCTCAAAGAGTCAGTCCCAAGAGGAGTTGGGAGACAGGAGGGAGTGAAGAAAATTTAAGTTAGAGCTTGCCAAGCCTGAACAGGCTGGTGATGAAAGAAGGCTAGCCATGGAGGACGGGAAACATACCCATGAGATCAACCTCACAAAATGGACAGATCCCTGCAAGTGGGGTCCAGGAACAGCAATTGTATCAGCATACTTGCAATGGCTGCTCGCGAATCCAGAGCCAAGTTCCCAAAGGATATGGTGCCCAGGTATGTGCTGGGAGATGACATAGCTAAATGATTGATTCATAAAAGGGGGTGGTGATGAACAGAGTGTCTGAATTAAGCAGACCACTCTTACCCAGTCCAAAGATCAGGGCTTGATCCATCACCATTTTTTAGCTCACTGCACCATCCCAGCTCAGAACCTGGCTACATGCAAATTAGTCTGTTCCTGTCCCAGTGCATGATGGGAACAGGGCAAACCAAACTACCAAGCCAATTCTTATACTGGGAAGGAAACAAGCATCCGGGGACCGGTTTCTGGCATTTCAGCCGTCTTCAGCCCGGCTTGCTTGAATCCTGAAGGTGCAATGAGCAAGGGACTCACATCTGAGTATACCCTTCCACGCTTATGGTGGACAAAATGATTCAGAAAAGGGGGTGGTGATGATCAGAGTATCTGAATTAAGCAGACCACTCTTACCCAGTCCAAAGATCAGGGCTTGATCCATCACCGTTTTTTAGCTCACTGCACCATCCCAGCTCAGAACCTGGCCACATGCTAATTAGTCTGTTCCTGTCCCAGTGCATGATGGGAACAGGGCAAACCAAACTACCAAGCCAATTCTTATACTGGGAAGGAAACAAGCTTCCGGGGACCGGTTTCTGGCATTTCAGCCGTCTTCGGCCCGGCTTGCTTGAATCCTGATGGTGCAATGAGCAAGGGACACACATCTGAGTATACCCTTCCACGCTTATGGTGGATAAAATGATTCATAAAAGGGGGTGGTGATGAACAGAGTGTCTGAATTAAGCAGACCACTCTTACCCAGTCCAAAGATCAGGGCTTGATCCATCACCGTTTTTTAGCTTACTGCACCATCCCAGTTCAGAACCGGGCTACGTGCAAATTAGTCTGTTCCTGTCCCAGTGCATGATGGGAACAGGGCAAACCAAACTACCAAGCCAATTCTTATACTGGGAAGGAAACAAGCTTCCGGGGACCGGTTTCTGGCATTTCAGCCATCTTCGGCCCGGCTTGCTTAAATCCTGATGGTGCAATGAGTAAGGGACTCACATCTGAGTATACCCTTCCACGCTTAGGTGGACAAAATGATTCATAAAAGGGGGTGGTGATGAACAGAGTGTCTGAATTAACTACATCGCTGCTGCAGCAATTCCCCTCCTGTGCTGCAGATCCTTTATTCCCATCATTCATGACGAGCTCAGCTCGTCATCAGCACAGCTCAACCGTGCCTCATGACGAGCTGAGCTCGTCATGAGCATCGAAGGGGTTAAGCAGACCACTCTTACCTAGTCCAAAGATCAGGGCTTGATCCATCACCGTTTTTTAGCTCACTGCACCAGCTAAATAATGGTGATGGATCAAGCCCTAATCTTTGGACTGGGTAAGAGTGGTCTGCTTAATTCAGACACTCTGTTCATCACCACCCCCTTTTTTTAATTGTTTTTGGCCACTATAGGTGTGGCAGGGTATACTCAGACATGAGTCCCTTGCTCACTGCACCATCAGGATTCAAGCAAGCCGGGCCGACGACGGCTGAAATGCCAGAAACCAGTCCCCGGAAGCTTGTCTCCTTTCCGGTGAAGAATTGGCTTTGTAGTTTGGTCTGCCCTGTTCCCATGATGCACTGGACCAGGGACAGACTAATTTGCATATAGCCAGGTTCTGAGCTGGGATGGTGCAGTGAGCTAAATACCGGTGATGGATCAAGCCCTGATCTTTGGACTGGGTAAGAGTGGTCTGCTTAATTCAGACACACTGTTCATCACCACCCCCTTTTTTGAACCGTTTTTGGCCACTATAGGTGTGGCAGGGTATACTCAGACACGAGTCCCTTGCTCACTGCACCATCAGGATTCAAGCAAGCCGGGCGCTTGTCTCCTTTCGGGTGAAGAATTGGCTTGGTAGTTTGGTCTGCCCTGTTCCCATGATGCACTGGGCCAGGGACAGACTAATTTGCATATAGCCAGGTTCTGAGCTGGGATGGTGCAGTGAGCTAAATAACGGTGAGGGATCAAGCCCTGATCTTTGGACTGGGTAAGAGTGGTCTGCTTAATTCAGACACTCTGTTCATCACCACCCCCTTTTTTGAATCGTTTTTGGCGACTATAGGTGTGGTAGGGTATACTCAGACATGAGTCCCTTGCTCACTGCACCATCAGGATTCAAGCAAGCCGGGCCGACGACGGCTGAAATGCCAGAAACCGGTCCCCGTAAGCTTGTCTCCTTTCTGGTGAAGAATTGGCTTGGTAGTTTGGTCTGCCCTGTTCCCATGATGCACTGACTGGGTAAGAGTGGTCTGCTTAATTCAGACACTCTGTTCATCACCACCCCCTTTTTTGAATCGTTTTTGGCCACTATATGTGTGGCAGGGTATACTCAGACATGAGTCCCTTGCTCACTGCACCACCAGGATTCAAGCAAGCCAGGCCGACGACGGCTGAAATGCCAGAAACCGGTCCCGGAAGCTTGTCTCCTTTCCGGTGAAGAATTGGCTTGGTAGTTTGGTCTGCCCTATTCCCATGATGCACTGGGCCAGGGACAGACTAATTTGCATATAGCCCGGTTCTGAGCTGGGATGGTGCAGTGAGCTAAATAACGGTGATGGATCAAGCCCTGATCTTTGGACTGGGTAAGAGTGGTCTGCTTAATTCAGACACTCTGTTCACCACCACCCCCTTTTTTTAATCGTTTTTGGCCACTATAGGTGTGGCAGGGTATACTCAGACATGAGTCCCTTGCTCACTGCACCATTAGGATTCAAGCAAGCCGGGCCGACGACGGCTGAAATGCCAGAAACCGGTCCCCGGAAGCTTGTCTCCTAGAAGTTTTATTTGTAGTGCCTGATTTTATAAAATGTATTGTTATGGGTTTAATTAACTGAAACAATAAACTTTTCTATTCATTCATTCATTCATGGTATAGTTGATAAAGGGCTTCAAAAGCACACTGTGTACTTTGGAACTTTACTCTGTCGGGAGGGGCTGAAGTCTGCCCTTGCACATTTCCCTTGGGAACCAGGCGTATAAGGGTGCACGACGATCAAAAAATATGTCTTCACCTGTCCTATATATTCGTTCTGGGAGTTAAGTGCCATCCCACTGCACCATTCTGTCTCTCCCCTTCTGGCATTTGGGGCATTAGTAATTATGGGGCACAAAGGCCCTCATTCCTTCATGAAGGGCAAGGAGGAATACATTTATTAAATCTGTTTAGAATAAACTACCGGGTGGGTGGAGATACTATCTCTAAAAATCTTGTACACCTTATATCTTTGTCTTATCTGAGTGTTTGACGAGGTCAACTTTTATTAGGTCTTTCAGTAATGATGTTTTATATCTTGCTACATGTATCTCACATGACAAATGAGGGGGTATTTTGGTTAAAAATGGGACTTAGTAACATCTTTGTCTACCTCTGTGGGGCTTAGTGGGGTAAACACCCATTATTCCACAACTTTCTTTCCGCATACCAAGACTCCGCATACTTTCATTACGAAAGTACCATGACTCCGCAATGCCATTATAATGCATGGCATTACATTTTATCTGCTTTTACCATGCATACATTTACAACGAAATTCGTTGCAAATGTATGAATAGTAAAAGCATGTATTTTTTTCATGTTTGGATAAGGTAAGTATGGGTATAGGGGTATATGTTTTGGGGTACTGAGGTATATGTTTTGGGGTGTTTGGGTATTTTAAGGGTTCAGATATAGTTTTGGTTTATGGGGTACAGGGGTATTTTTAGGGTTTAGGGATAGGTATGGGTTTTGGGGTACAGGGGTATTTTTAGGGTTCAGGGCGAGTTTTGGGTTTTGGGGTATAGGGGTATTTTAGGGTTCAGGGATAGGTTTGGGTTTTGGGGTACAGGGTTTTTTTAGGGTTCAGGGGTAGGTTTGGTTTTTGGGGTACAGGGGTATGTTTAGGGTTCAGGGCTAGGTTTGGGTATTGGGTACATGGGTATTTTTAGGGTTCAGGGCTAGGTTTGGGTTTTGGGGTACAGGGGTATTTTAGGGTTCAGGGCTAGGTTTGAGTTTTGGGGTACAGGGGTATTTTTAGGGGCCAGGGCTAGGTTTTGGTTTTGGGGTACAGGGGTATTTTTAGGGTACAGGGGTAGGTTTGGGTTTTGAGGTACAGGGATATTTTTAGGGTTCAGGGCTAGGTTTGGATTTTGGGGTACAGGGGTATTTTTAGGATTTAGATATAGGTTTGGGGTACAGTGTATATATATAGGGTTAAGATGGGTAAGTGTTTAAGGGTGTTGGGGTATTTTAAGGAGAAAGGGTGGGTTATGATAATGGGGTGCAGGGGTATTTAAAGGGGCCAGGGTGGGATTAGTTTTTAGGGTGTAAAGGGTAATAAAATAAAATAATAAATAAATAAAAATAATATAAATAATGCAATTTAAAAGAATAAGGGCCAGATATAGGTAATTTCTATTTACCGACTCTTAAATACCGACTCATATCGAATCGGTATTTCAGAATCGGAAAATGGTATGTAGCAAAAAATTTGGTAAAACTTACAGATTCGGAATGACTTGGTATTTCATTTCGGTATATACCGAATTGGTAAATTCCGAATCGGTAAATTCCGATTCGGTGAAACCCATGCATTCCTATGGGCCTCCTGGCCCATAGGAATGAATGGGTTTTACTGAATCGGAATTTAGCTATTCGGAATGTACCGATTCGGTAAATACCGAATCGGAAACTTCAAAAAATGACATGTGAGTCTGCCAACCAATCAGGGACACCCTACACACCCCACAACCAAGGCCCAGAGAATCCAACCAATCAGAATGAGGCACCCCTCCCCAGTACCTGGGAGTGGCCACACCCATGCAGGTGCAACACAACTGAACAAACAATTGAGCTGAGGTAAGAGGAGCAGAGCATCCACAGCCAAGCAGTGCTACAGCATGGAGTCACATGAAGGCCCAAAGGATGGTGGGGAGCGCAAAAGAAAGATTAAGTTCAGCCAAGAAGAACTTCAGGTGGCAGTAGAGGAAATTGTAAGTCACTACAATCAAATTTTCAGGAGACAGTCTCTGCATGTTGCAGAGACTGTGAAGAGGAACATACGGCTTGGCATACAGGGCAAAGTGAATGCCATTGGTGTGACCCAATGGGACATCGAGGACATCAAAAAGCGATGGTATGACCTGCGCATCATAACCAAGAGGAAGATCGCTGCACTAAAAAAGGATGCCGGACTGACAGGAGGTGGCAGGGGCAAAGCACCAAAGCTGACTGAGATGGAGGAGCTTGTTGAATCCACCATGGAGCCAGAATGCATCCATGGGATTGGAGACCTGGACAGCACAGCAAAAGCAACAAAGAAACAAGGTAAGAGGCATGTAGCCTAATCCACAACCATTAACCTGAAACCGTACCCCACTGTGTAGAAACATTACACTGCTGCACAGCTCATACTTGGTGCCTGCAATGCATCATGGTACACGTAGGCATGAGTACATAGATGCAATGCATACACTACAAGACTCTGCAAGGCATGCCACACACATCACCAAACACACAATGTACACTGTGCAAAGGTGTGTAAATGATTTATTCAAGAAATACACACAGGTGAACAAAAACATTGACCCTATGTCAATTTGATTCCACAGGAGAGTCCTCACGCACTCCAGCACCAGCAAGGGAGAAGAGGGCACCAGCAGCTAAGAGTAGGGAGAACGAGAAGAAAAAAACAGTTCACAGCGCTGTAGAAGGTGACAACACCACCACACAGGAAGCCTCATCACCAGAGCGAACCACAACACCTGTCCCACAATCACCGTTGTTGTTTGGATCTCCTGATTTGTTAAGCACGCCACCTACAACCATAGCAACGTCCAGGTTGGCCATGCAGGGAAGGGCAAGTAGGCCTGATGAGCCCCCTCAGAGGATCCTGCAAACCTCTGATTCGGAGGTTGAGGAAGTTGTACCCCAACAATTGCACCTGTGGCGACAAGGCCAGACCACAGATTACAGCAGGCGCTGCGCGCACCTGTGTCCTTGGCAGGAGGGCACGTGAGGGTGGCGAGGGGCAGGAAGGTGAGAGCGTCTTCTGTGGCCTGGAGGCCACAATGGTCAAAGTGCAGCGCTTGCAGGCCAAAGCACTGTTAGCCGTGCATAGGCAGGTTCGCTGCATGAATAACAAAATGACCAACATGGACAAAGTAATAGGCCACATAGCATGTAGTTTGGAGGCAATATCAAAGGGGATAACAGACATCTCCACATACATGGGTGTACTGTCGGGCAAGTTGGACAGGGATCAACTACAGCGTGGAAGGGAGCGGCAGTACATGCTTTAGCAGACAAAGGCAATGAGCAGATTTGCTTCTGCTACGTCACTTACTTTGCCGAAGCTCTATATCCATGCAGGATGCAACTGTGCACTGCTGCTCAGACTTGACACGGATGATTCAGAAAAGGGGGTGGTGATGAACAGAGTGTCTGAAATAAGCAGACCACTCTTACCCAGTCCAAAGATCAGGGCTTGATCCATCACCGTTTTTTAGGTCACTGCACCATCCCAGCTCAGAACTTGGCTATATGCAAATTAGTCTGACCCTGGCCCAGTGCATCATGGGAACAGGGCAGACCAAACTACCAAGCCAATTCTTATACTGGGAAGGAAACAAGCTACCGGGGACCGGTTTCTGGCATTTCAGCCGTCTTCGGCCCGGCTTGCTTGAATCCTGATGGTGCAATGAGCTAGGGACTCACATCTGAGTATACCCTTCCACGCTTATGGTGGACAAAAATGATTCAGAAAAGGGGGTGGTGATGAACAGAGTGTCTGAATTAAGCAGACCACTCTTACCCTGTCCAAAGATCAGGGCTTGATCCATCACCGTTTTTTAGCTCACTGCACCATCCCAGCTCAGAACTTGGCTATATGCAAATTAGTCTGACCCTGGCCCAGTGCATCATGACTTGACACGGGGCATGGGAAGGGTGACCTCTGCAATGGAGCAAATATTAACCATTAACACAGGCAAAGCTAGTGACACGGGTGTGGAGGAGACAGAGGGGTCAACCAGCTGGTGTGGCTCCAGCACACCTGTACCAGAGGTGCGCAGGAGCGGCAGGCGTAGCCATGCTGAGTCAGGCCCCAGCCGAGATATTGAGAGCCAGCCACATCAATTGCGCAATGTGGTGCGTGGACGTAAACACTGACCAATGCCGCAGTTCCACACGACTGCACACAGTGACGGCAACTGAGCACAAGCAGTCATGGACATATGCTTTTATGAACAATGGCTTTTTATCTGTGATGATGATGTACTGACCATTAAACTACACTTGTCAAACATTATACCTGTCTATGAGTCATACACTACCTAGAAATATCGACGTGCGATTTCTGTCCATCTCAATCTCCCATCTGTTGCTGCTGGTCCTGTTGCTTTGAGGTCTGCATGTTCTTGGTCATCATCAATGTCTTCGTGATGTGTCACCTCCACCTCTGTGCCTTCTTTGGTGGCAAGATTGTGCAAAATGGCACAGGTTACTATTATCTTCCAACACAGGATGGGGGTGTACTGTCGAGCACCTCCACTCTTGTGGAGGCAGCGAAACCTGCTCTTTAGGAGTCCAAATGTTCGCTCCACTATGTTGCGAGTTGACCTGTGTGCCACATTGTATCGCCTTTCGCCTCTGTTAGTTGGGTTGAGGTACAGTGTGAGCACAAAGGAACGCAGGGCATATGCACTATCGCCTAGGAGGGAATGAGAGGTACATGAGTTACATTCGCATGTCACATTCATCTGCCATTCATTTTAGGGAGTGTTACACTTATTTACCTAGCAGATATCCATCACCAAAATCTCCAGCAACAAGCCTTGTGTATATTCCACTGTTCTGGAAGATGTAGGAGTCGTGCGTGCTCCCAGGAAATTTGGCCACTATGTCTGTGATGATGTTGCCGGCATTGCATATCACCTGCACATTGATGGAGTGCGTTGACTTACGGTTTCTGTAAATGTGTTCAGTGGCTGCAGGTGGGCATAGGGGAATGTGGGTGCCATCTATGCAGCATATAACATGCGGGAAGTGTGCCAGTCCATAGAAGTCAGTTTTTGTTTTTGAAAGTTCCACAGGTGTGTCAGGGAACCGGATGTAATGTTCCATTCTCTGCGTCATGGCATTCAGAAACGTCCGGAAAAAATGGGACAGACAGCTCTGGGATACACCACCTACTGCAGCTATCACACTCTGGTAGGTCCCAGAGGCAAGCAGGTGTAAGCTACACAGCACCTGTACGTGGGTTGGGATGGCGTGGGCCCTGGGTGTTGGGTGATCCAGGTATGGGTGGAGGTCCCTTATTAAGCCCATGATGGTTCTGGGGTGCAGCCTGTACCTCTGAAGTATCTCAGGCTCAGTCAATTGGAACAGGGTGATCCTCTGCCTGTACACCTGCTCCTCCCTTCTCCATACCCTCTGACCTGCAGCCTGTAGCCTTTGCCTCCTCGCAATCACATAGAATGCCGCCATTCTTGCGACACTGTTGCACTTTGGGCCTAATTTTATAGACTGCACCTGGTTACCACCTGCTTTCAGTCCATGGTAAATACCGACTCTTAAATACCGAATTTCATTGAATTCGGTATTTTTATCCTTTCCTACATCTCGATGGGCATTTTTTCCGATTTCTTATTTACCGATTCGGTGAATAAGGACTCGGTAAATAAGGTATTGGTAAATACCGATTCGGAAAATATGTAATCGGTAAATACAGATTCGGAATTTTACCGATTCATATTTTCCGATTCGGAACATTTTTGACACCTACATCTATATATATACATATACATATATTTAATGTTTTAATAATGTACTTTTACAATGTGTATGACTTTACCACACATGCATTTGCGTTATAATGGCATGCGTAATAAAGTCATATGCATTGTAAAAGTTTTATTAATGATGGCTTTGCGGAGTAATAGTCCCGCTTTATAAAAATTGCGGAGTGATGGTATGCGGGATGTTGGTTTGCGGAATTTCATCACATATTCGCTTAGTGGAGTTATCTTTTTAAACTAAAATTTTATTGGACCCGCAAGCGTCTAAATATAGGGGGATTTAATAACTGCATCATTTCTATATTGGTGGCCATGATTAAAGTTAGCGCTTTAACGCACACTTACTATGCTCTCCTATTACAGGTCGGAGTCAGTGATTATTGTCTATACTTCCAGCCCACCTTACCTCGGTGAGGCTGTTGTTTCATCCTATGTTGGTTATTATACTGTCTACTTCTCTATACTTTTGGTACACAAGACTGTCATAAAAGAGGGTAAAGAAATATGCAATATGTACATCAGTTATTGACCCCTGTTTGGTTGGCCATTACCATTAGGGTCATATGGTAATTTATATACACTTTCTGTCCTTGTACAGATCCTGATGAAATAACTTCCGCAATCCTGCTTGAAACTTTTAAACTTTTACTTATCACTGGAACTCCGATGAAATCATTGCCTAGGAGTGCCTCTATTTGTCTGATTGGTGGGTATAATTATTATTATTATTATTATTATTATTATTATTATTATTATTATATACATGTATGTCCTTTTCCAGGTTTACTATTAGTCACAAACTTCCTTCCTTTCTTCTACTGGATATAGACCTTTTTGGTCAAAAATTAATTTTCTTATCTGTATGATAAGTATACGTGTCTTTGTGTTCTTTTTTCAAGCCTTAGAACAGAAGGATAGGTTTTCTCCTCTCTTTAATCTATATAATTTTGATCCACACTTCCTCTCTAGCACTTTTTCTATCACTTTTTCTACAATTCTATTTCCTTTCTTCTCTGTCATAAATTATTGTTGTTTATATTCTTGTTTCTTTGAATATAAACTATGAATTATTTTAATACAAACATTTGTTAGATATAATGTCTTGGTGAGTTATCGATTATGTATTTATTTGTGTGGTCGGTTATTGTGATATACACAGGTTTTCTGTCTTAATTTCTGTATTATGTTGTATTATTGTTGTTGTTATTTTAATTGTGCATATCTTTGTTTGTATTAAGTGTGGTAAATTTATATATGTATATATATATATATATATAACAACCAACTCGTTCACAGTCCTCAAGAACGACGTCCAGGCCACAAGTAGTATTCAAATCTGGATTTATTCACAGCCCTACTCGACGCGTTTCGGGAATTGCCTTCCCTTTCTCACGAGTACCATAGTCTGTTTGCATCCATTATTTAAAGTAAATCACGGAGTCATGTGATTTAAATACTACTTGTGGCCTGGACGTCGTTCTTGAGGACTGTGAACGAGTTGGTTGTTGTGTGAAGGGACTGGCGATCCCGTCCGGGGCCCGCCACTGGAAGTGGCCAATGCAGCTTTGCGCCAAAACTTTTGCTGGAATATATATATATATATATATATATATATATATTTGTTAAACTTCCAGCCCTGAAGAAGTACATCAACTGGACGAAACTCGTCAGCAGTTTTCCCAATCATGAATGGTTTTTAACACAGTTTGAATAAAAGAAGATACATGAAGAACAACTGCTATGGACACAAACATGACAATTTGTTATGTGTCTGTTTTCTGTTGTGTTTAGTGGTGCACCTTTGCGATTGTTTCAAAATCGTAGTTTAAACTGCATACACAGAATTTGCTGTGGCAGACCTGAGATGTGTTTAAAGGGCTATTTAAGTGGGTGGCAAAATCAGTGCTGCACACCCACTAGTAGCAAAGGTTTTTGAGCAAGTGATCCTCTGTTTCAAATATATATATTCTCCCCCATCAATGATTTAATCTCTAGATTCATTATTTTGAAGACAGCACAGTACAGGTTCGTTGGAGTGTGGATAGCTTTTTTTATTTATGTTTTCCACTTCATCGTATCCATTTCACAAGTTTGTCAATTTTCCGTTAGTTTTAGTGAAACAAAAGACAACCTTTGTCATTTTCCATATTGAATGTTGCAACGTAACAGAAAAGAACACCCGACACGTGTTTCGCCCTATTCGGCAAGTAGAGCCAGGGCTTTCTCAAGGCTAGTTAGGTTCATCCAATTATACAGTCTGTCAGCATAACTTTCTTGCATTTATACATGTTTGATCGAGTTATTATCGACATTTATCCAAATTTAAAATTCGGTGCGCGGATTTACCTGTGATCACAAAATGCGATCCACACTCCGACGAACCTGTGCTGTGCTGTCTTCAAAATAATGAATCTAGAGATTAAACCATTGATGGGGGAGAATATATATATTTAAAACGGAGGAACACTTGCACAAAAACCTTTTCTACATTATTTCTTCTGAGGCTGGACAGGTCCAGAGCCTCGAGCATACCCCCTCCAAAATTCTAGGGATTCATATCCAGACCCAGGATCTCTGGACCACGTTTTTCTTTCTACACCCACTATTAGCATTTAATATACAGGCCCTGGGCCCATACAGCACCACTTTACTAGTGATTTATAAATAAATTAAATATGAAATTAAGTATATGCCAATCTTACCAAGTTAAGAGGAGAGAGCACGTTAGCTCAAGAAAGTTTGTGGATGACCATGCAGGGAGGGCCAAGACCAACATGTTACTTCTCTTTGCCTCACTTAACTGGATCATCACATTTGAGAGTATTGTGAAATAATTCAGATCAGAGTGTACCTGTTCAAAAAAAATTCTTGTATATGAGCTAATAGACTAGATTGATCCTTCTATAATAACATTGTAATCCTTATACACAAGACAACTGACTTGCCTCATGAATCATTAATGGCATCATTTCTTAGGGCAGAATGTGGTGGGTGTTTTCAAGAACGTTTTTAAGACCATGTTTACAAACTATCACATTGAATAAAAAACACAAACAAAGTGATATAATCTACTACACTAAAGTGAAAAGTTTCAGAATGTTGGAGAAATATATACTATTTCAACTTTTTGAAGAGCATTATTTTTAAATAAGGGGGCATAGTTACAAAAGAAGTGATGGACCGCGGCGTTAGCCTTGTTGGCTTAACGCCAGGCTCCACCGCTTCTGAAAATCAGGGCTGCAACATATGTACAAGAATACGGTGAGGCCTTGCATTTCTCCCTGCACTGGAATTAAATTTAGCAGCCTAGCATCAATGCAGGCACCCTTGCACAATAGTGCAAGGGTGTCTGCATTGAGGGGAAGGATTGTTTATGTGCAGGAAGGGACACCTTCCTGCACAAACAATCTGAAATAGTTGTAATGGAGCCTGTGTGAAGAACAGGGGAAGTGAACATGACTGTTTGGCCGGCCCGATAGGGCCAGCCAAACAGTGCACTTAGGAGTGGGCAAACCACTCCTCCTCCGCCCTGTGCTTTCATCGAACCAGCCCTGCCTGCCCCAGCTGCAGGAACAAATATAATGCTAACAACATTCAGTTATTATCATTTTATTTTTCCTTTGTTACACTGCTTTACAGCAGTGGGAGGACTACATATATATTGATATATAAATAAACTATATTTTAAAAGTGAAAACAATTACAATTACAATAACAGTAATGGAAAAAATACAAAAAATAAGCATGCAGACTTTGTTGAGTTGGATGTGTACACATTTAGACAGATTTTGCTAACGACATGATCTTGCTCATATATGTTTATTTTGCATTAAAAACAGATAGATTCACTGAAAAAAACTAGGGTGGCACAATAGGAATTGAAAATATATATTACTATACTTTTAATAAAACTTTACAAATTCACTGAGAAAAAACAAAGGTTAAAATGATGTTAAGGTACGGTTAAAATGTAAATTCCAAATTATAGTTTTAACCAAAGAAAACCTCAGAAGTTAACCATTTATAGTCATCAATGCTAATTAGCTGCAATCCCAATGGAATCCTTTTCTCAAATTGTTGTAGTCTAATTATTTATCTAAACAGTCTGTCCCGGAAAACCACAGCTATGTCTGCACAACATAATTATACTAAGTTTAAAATAGATTCCCTTTGGGATATCTCAATAGCATACCAGAGTCTTCACTCACCACATTCAAAAACAACCAATCTCCTAGAGGTATAACAGTAGCCAAAAAGCCCAATATGGAAATGTTTAATTAATACATTTATACAGTAGTTTAAAAACAATTAAAATATTTTTTTCAAAGGTACCGCTCAGAATGTTAAAAGTCAATTTCATCAAAGATTTTCCATAATGCAAAACAAAATATATAAAAACATATATTGAAGAAAGTTTAAACCATGGATAGGGCACTTGGTTTAAGGGATAAATTTGCGCTCCACTATATACTTGGGTAGGTTTGTCGTACTTGTGTATTTGATGTGTTGCTACTAGGAAAGGGGTGACCCCAACAACCCCTTGACAATGTACAGCAAAGCATACACTTACAATTTGAGAAAACAAAACCTTTGAACACACAATCTCAATTCAAACAACGAGAGAGAAAGGGTCAGAAAGCCACTCTTATACCCCTTCCAAATGATATATATAACAATCAACGTAAGAGTGTCAACAAATATGAGAAACAGAAGCAAAAGCCAAAGGTTCAAGGTGTCATAGGTTTGCTAGCACCAAAATGGATTTCCAGTTAGTAAGGAGGTGAGATCCACGTGCTCAGTGTGAACTAAAAGGACCCTCAGGCTCCAACTGGAAGTTGGTAGCCAGTTGTCTTCATTGGGTCCCAGATAGTTGTAAAAGAAATCAGAATTAGTGATTTAGAGTGAATTAAAAAGAGTGTGGACTACTCCTCAAACAGTTCATTTTAATGAGAGGGTAGCTCTAACTCTATTAAAACCAGTGAAACAAAAATGGACTGAAAAGTGGTTGTGTTAATTTGAACCATTAAGTCCTAATAGTAGAGAAAGAATAAAGAAAAATGGTCAACATGTTTCTGCTAAAGAGCCCAAGGTCAGCACAATGGATAAGGTTGGTAATCCACCACGACTGGTGATAATTCCAACCCAGTCAGGGTATCGGTAGATTGGTAAGTTGAAAAGGCCAGATGCATAATGATGCGCTGTAGCGAAATTGCGATTGGAAGATAATTTCAAGAGCCGGTACCGGGCCAGGAAGGATGATGGTGGGAATTTGTTGAGAGTTAATTTTAAGTAGTAACTGAAAAGGGTAGCCGCCAGTAAACTATTCGATGGTCACCATGTGTATTAATACAAAGAATCCATGGTAAGCTCGATTGGGAAACGCTGCCTCAGTGGGCGCTCTAGTCCCGAGTAATGTCTGGTCAGAGGTCCCGCATCTCGTCCCGGCGTCCTATTCGTGCAGATGGGTGTATCTACCTATATATTAAAGAAAGTGCAAGTCAATTTATATGACTCCAAGACCAACAATAATGATCAATTATTCTTCTCTTAATATATCCAAAAAGAAACCATGTGGTTTACACATTCATTTTGTTTTTTTTAGAAGACCAATAAGAGACGCGTTTCAGTGGTATAAGGAGGTCCAACCACTTTTTTCAGGCTTAAGTAAAAAAGTATCCCATAACGTTTATCGCAATCTGAACCTATAGACTGTCTAACAGGGAATCATTTCCTCAGATATCTATTCTCCACAGGCATAAAATCAGAGAGCTGACAGGGGAATCTCACTACTCTTCCAAAATTGTGACAATAAATATCTGTCATGGTGTATTGCTACTCATCCCTTTAAATCATAAATCCGGTAAGGGATATGGTCCATGTGCTATATTCGAAATGATAGCAAAAATCATCCCAACAATAATGTCCTTTGTTGATGATCACAGGCACCTTGTTTTTTTGGATGGTCTGCTTGATTAGGAAGGTAAGCTTGTTCCAATACTGCGCTACTATAGCCGCTTTTATTGTCGTTTTTGCCACTACAATCGATTATGGGGCCCAGATGCCAGGACTCAAAAGCTCCTTGCGTGCTCTGCACAGCCGATCCCCCTGGGCAATGAGCATTTCCCAATTACGAGGTATGTGGGTTTTTTATTTTGACTCACATTATTAAACCCTTTTTTTCCCACAGTGTGTGACTACAAGCGCTCTGCCCTCCTGTGTTTAAGCTCATGGAACCTTAGTTAAGCACCAAAAGTGTGCGTTACCTCATTGTGTTTTTCTTATATATCTCAAATAATGTTTTGACCTTTTGGTGGGTGAGGGTTATTTTAATCCAACATTTTGTTTTCCTATTCATCCTTAGGAAAACCTATTGTTTTCTTACACTCACTTTAGAACAAATACTGGAAGGACAGCATTTTCTATGAATGAAGGGTGGGCTTTCTTTGTTTTTTCGAAAAAGTAAGTATGTCACGGCTCAAAGACCAAAACATTCCAGAGGCAACGTTTGATGCACCCCCACAAGGCTAAGTGGTGACATCAATGAGGGCAAATTGACACTGAACGAAGGTGATTGTCAAACAGTTTGTCCACCTCAATATCAAGTGAAAGTGAGAAAGACGGTTGCGCCATGTCGATGTTCACCTCACAGAAATGTGCGCCTTTTGGACTGGCTGCATGCAGAGAAAAATGTAATTCCAATAAAAGTCAACTTGCCAAAGCACCAAAGTGATACAAATTTACACGAAAATTACATTGAAAATAAATTATTACTCAATACCTTTCATCATCAACAGTGGTGCATCAATAAACATAATGCTAGAAGGGGCGGCGTGACCGAGCCTGCGACTAAGATGGCCGCTTGATTCAGAAGCTCCGCAGCCATCGCCAATAAAATTCCACCTGCTGGTGCCCCAATAGTGTGAATCGGCCATCCGCGTTGTGGCAGTAACACCTGGAGATTTGAGCGGATGTGTTTCCAAGCCTGCAGCCGCCCTCGGAGGCCCCAAAATGACAGGGAGCCTGAGGGCGGGGCTCGGAGCACATCGACGAGAGGGAAAAACGATCCCCTCAACATTGGAATTGACTGGCGTGGAACTCCGTCTGCCTCGCTTCCGACGCTGGTGCTTTTGTCTCACCGAAAGTGGAGGTAGACACTATCGTGCTGGGGACTGGGGCGGAATGCAGAGAACGGCCCAATGAGGGTAAGAGGTGAACTGTGGGGGCTTAACTGCTATGCGGCAGACCTCGCATTGCTCACCCTGCTATGATCATCAGCTATTGACCGCGCTGCCCTCATGACACAAATGACGTATCTATTCAATGAATCATGCGCACCCTAGAATACTGGAATACAAAAAGTTAACAAGCACTTAAACTGCCTTCAGCTGCGCGTGGCCCCCTTGATATCTTTACACCTTTTTTTTAATTTATTTATTTAAGAAGTTTTATATAGCGCTAGCCTGACCGGAAGGTATCGGAGCACTTCACAACAATTACAGGGCAGTGCAAAAGAAAGCAAAACATAATACAATAAAGCGAGACATTCAGGATACAAATCAAATTAAAGAGAATGATGATGAGTTCCATAGCAGGGTCTTGACAATCTGCATCTGAGAGGATGTGGCCTGAGACTGTGTGGTGGACTGTGCCACTTTACATAATTTGCCACTAATAGCCACGACCTACGTATTCACTTTGCGCTAAACTGGGACATTGTAGAGATCTGGACCTGGGGCCTGAATCCTAGTCTCCATACATGGCGTGCACTGTCGATCTCAGGTAGGGGCTATTTCCATACAGCTTATTGCACACATCTTATGATCTACAATGGGCCGCACTGACCCTTAACAGCGGCAGCTAAACTTTGAGGGTGGGAAGACCCCCAGGCATGAGGAGACTGAAGGCGCCACCGACCCAGAGCAGAGTCAGCTTGAAGGCGCGGCTGCCATCATGGCCGAACTCAGAGCTGGATTCGAGTCCATCGATGACCAATTGGACACTCTTGCCAGTCGACTTGATGATATCAATGGCCGATTAGAGGCGCAGGACACCCGGATTGAAAAACCTGATCATCGGATCTCAGATCTGGAAGATGCACAACCCTCCGTCCTGAAACGACTGGATAGGACGGAAGGCCTACTCAAACAACTCGCTACAAAAGCGGAGGATTTAGAGGCGCGTTCGCACAGACACCACAAACATGGGTCCTATGTCCAGATTCATTGAATCTGTCCTGGTGGATTTATTTGGCAGGGAGTCCTTCTCTGCCACATTTGCTGTGGAATGGGCACACCGATCACTGGCCCCCTGCCACCTGGAGCGTCCCCTAGGATAATGATTGATAAAGTTCTCAATTATAATGATCGGGATGCTGCGCTCCAATTGTCCAGAGAGCGTGGTTCACTCACCTATCAGGGCTCGGTCATTTAGTTAAATCCAGACTTTACTCCTTTAGTACAAGAAGCCCGCCGCAAACATACCGTTGTTAAGCGCTCACTTCAGAAGGCGAATGTCAGATATGCAATGTTGTGCCCGGCCAGACTTCGTATGCAGATCGGAAATAAATCTCACATCTTTGACACTCCAGATGCTGTGGCCAAATTTTGGAAAAACCAACAGCAAGCCTTGCAGCGGCAGGGAAAAGATGGAGGACCCGGTCCAGACGCTTGATGCCTTTCGTAATCTGTCATGACGCCACACGTCTACAATTTTGCCTGGGATGGAAAACCGAATGTGTATTCATTAACTCCTAAGTGATGGAACTGGTAGTTGATTTGTACATTACATAAATGGGGCTGCTGTTCTTCCACTCTATTTAGTGACACAGACCTTGGCCCTAGATATTAAACCGGGCTGAGTGGACATATTTTCAGCATTGACTATCCGGAAATATGATGGCTCCGTTGGAGCGTTACTACCCCCCTCAGGATATCTTCTTGCACTTTCTCCCCTCCTTCTTTCCCTCCTTTCCCTTTGTTTCCTGTTTCCTTCTTGGGATTCACCGGGTACCTTGTATCCAATGGGGGTGGGGGTGCCATTGGGATGGGCTTTAGCATGACTATTAATAGTTTCTCAGTTAGTTTGGAGCACATTATCTTGTACAGTATGAACGGTTGCAGCTCATTATCATCGGTTTGTAATAACTGGACTGTTTATGTCTTCAGATGATGTAAGCATTACTGGTTTGCGCCTCAGATGTATATCTTGGAATGTAAAATGGCTGCTGTGCCCAAAAAAGAGCAGGCAGGTGTTCGCGTATTTAGCCAGCCATTCCATCCAGATCGCCTTTGTCCAGGAGACACATTATGCCCCAATCCCTATAAATGGGTTTGCAGCAACATTGGGTAAGAATCAGTTATTTTCCTGTTACAGTACCTATTTGCACAGTGTATGCATTTTAGTACACCGCTCTCTCCCTTTCCAGAACATAGCAGTGGTGACAGACCCAGAAGGCAGATATATTCTTGTGCAGGGATTTCTTGGGTGGTGCCGGTGCTTTTAACTAACATATACGCTCCAAAGACACCTCTGTTGTTTTCCCTACAATAGCTATGCATATTGACCGATTAAACACAGACACTATATTAATGGGCTAGGACTTCAACCTCACATTAGACCCTTTTACAGACACTATCGGACCTGGGCATACAGCAAAGCCACAAGCCACGAAGGGCCCTCGTACACTGTTACAGGCAGAATTGCTGGCAGACCCCTGGTGTATTAACTATCCAGGATTTCGTAACTACTCCTTCTATTCGGCCCCCCACGACACATGGTCCCGAATCAACCATTTGTATCTCACACCACAGTTTCTCTTGGAGATACGGAAGTCGAATACATATCCCGCACTATATCTGGTCATTCCCCAGTACTGCTGGAGATGGTTTTCCCTTCGGTCCCCAAGCAGCGTCCCTAATGGAGATTTCATGCAAATGCTCTGCTTGATCTAGTATTCCGCAGTGAAGTGGGAGACGCTATTAAAGAATTCTTTGAATTGAATGAAGGAACCGTAGAACCACAGCTTGTACATTGGGATGCTTTTAAGGCATTCATTAGGGGAGTCAGCATCTCAAAGCATGCCGGGGTGTTGTGCTCCATACGGGGGAAATTGGAAAAAATTGAGCGGAAACTAAAAGATATTGATGCTGCCATGCAGGGTACCCCATCACAAGCAATGCTCTGTGATCATTCTAGTTTAATGGCTGAATTCGCTGACGCTGCCCGAGAAGTTAAATATCTTGGGAAATATGCTAGGGCGTGAGTGTACAGGGAGGGAGAAAGACCCGGCAGGACACTTGCTTCGCCTCCTCCGACCACAGTACCAATCGGCATTTATTACTCAATTATACACTGACGCAGGTGATTCACTAACAAAGAGAGCATGCATCACTACAGCTTTTCTTGAAAACTATACTCAGTTGTACCAGACGCGAGGCCCATCTGCTGGACAGGCCCTTAATAATTATTTGCAAGAGATAGCTATGGTGTGGCTTGAGGATGGACAGCGGGATGTTTTAGCCTCCCCGATAGATGTGGATGAAATTAAACAGGCAATAAAGGATCTGGCCAGCAGCCATGCCCCGGGCTCTAACGGCCTCTTTGGAGACTTTTATAAAGTCTATCAACACAAACTTGCTCCATGCCTCTTGGAGGTATATGATGAGGCACTATAGAGCGGATCACTCTCTTCAACAATGCACAAAGCCATTGTCACGCTATTACTTAAACCAGGCAAGTCACCACTTAAATGTCAGTCCTATAGGCCACTATCACTACCTAATCACGACTACAAAATTCTCGCCAAAATACTTGCTACTCGACTGGCACTGTTAGTCAATACCATATTATGCACCTTTCAGGCCAGGTTTATTCTAGGTAGGTCCACAACATTAAATCTACGTGCAGTTTTTTCAGTGATGAATCAAATGGAACCTACTTTGCTAGCGGCAGAGGTGATGCTGGATGCCGAAAAGGTCCCTGATTCCTTACAGTGGTTCTTTCTATATGCAGTAATGCAGAAATTGGGTATCCCTGTCGGTTTTTTAAATCAAGTTTGCCTGCTGTATTCTAACCGGATGGCACTGCTGCGAATAAATGGAATGATCACATCATAGTTCCCTTTAACACGTGGCACCAGACAGGGGTGCCCACTTTCACCCCTGCTATTCATATTAGCTATGGATCTGCTTGTCCGTCATATACAGGAACAACATCTACACCATGGATTGCAGCTATATACAGGTCCACTCACTTCCTCATTCTACGCAGATGATGTGATGCTGTTTGTGACCAACCTGCTGAGTATCTGTCCCCTCTTCTGAGGGAGGTGGTCCGATACGGAGTGCATTCAGGGGTGGTCATAAACTGGAACAAATCCGAAATATTTCTGTTGACCCCCCGTCACTATTCCGAAAGACACAGAGTTTCCCCTGCGATGGTTCATTGATCCCTCTGTAGTACCTGTGCATCTACTTACAATGTAGCACTCCTGAGTTTATCCGTTTAAAATACGGTCCCGTGATTGACAGACTTGGGACACAAATCGATACATGGACGAGACTTCCTCTCTCCATTGCTGGTAGGATTACCATAATAAAAATGGTGGTATTGGCATGTTTTTTATATCTCTTTCTAAACATCCCCATTACTCTGATGGCAACATTTTTTAATACACTTCGGTCCCTTCTGATATGACTGGTCAGGGCGGGTAAACACCAGCGAGTGAAATGGGCCACCCTGACTATGCCATTTGAATGTGGGGGCCTTGGTCTCCCTGACTTTTACCTGTACTACTTGGTGGCCCAAGTCCACTTTACGTATTACTGGTATCACCCAATATCTCAAACATGACAGATCACAGATATATTCTAACTTGTTCTCTACGGTACTGCCTCGAGACCTGCCACACTGTCCTACAGAAATCCAAACAGTACCTGCTACATGTTGGACATGGGCCCAGTTGCAGAGGTATCTGCAGTACAAGTCCCTATACTCTCCACAATTACCATTAGAAGATAATTTGTGGATACCCTCTACCATGGAGACGCTCACTAAAAAACCACTACTTAAGCCCAGACTTCTCAAAATGGGCAACCTGTTTCGTGACTCCAGGACATGTACAACTGCCGAGCTGGCAGCCCGTGGAGCTGCCCTATACATGGACAATGTTTTACTCTTTCCCCCACTTACACTTGTTATAAACTCACCAGATAGCACTCATCTAGTGTCACACATATACCACTTACCGCTGTCTCTCCGCCCACTTGTGGATACTAAAGCGTGAGCATCCTGGAAGCAGGATGTGATATTACTATTACTGACGACATATGGAAATATTGCTGTGCACAGACACGCTACGTCTCAAGCAATTATAGCCACAAATTACTACATTTTAAATATCTTCATTGAATGTACATGACTCCAAAACTATTATTCAAAATTAATTCAATAGTGTTGAAAGCATGTATGAGATGTGGAGCTTAAGAGGCAGATTTTTCACACCTTGCATGACATTGTACACCTGTAAACACATATTGAGAAGACGATTTTTGGGATGTGTCCATCATGGTGGAACAAACCATTCAACCCAAGCAATTGACGACCCTTTTGGGATATGTCAAACCACTTAAAAAAAGCATTAGAAGGTTCTTAGTGATAGCTTTATTGATAGCTAAACAACAAGTTTCATCATTATGGCATGACTTCGAGACCTCACTTACTGTGATACAATGAGTGATATTTATGCCACACCTCTGCCCCTTACTTCACGCCCATGTGATTTTTGGCAACCACTGAAAAACTATCTACAAGCCCACTCCATTGACAGCGACTGAGAAGGATACACATGCACATAGGTGGAATATAACTATCAAATAGACTGAAAATAGGCGCAGACTGAATGGCTCCAGAACAAATATCGACTACAAGAAAATTGAAATGTGCGAAAATTTAATTATGTCATGGTTAATACTGTGACATTAGAGTACTGTGATTATTACTAGACTACTTCCGGATTGATGCTCCTTTGTAATTTCTTTTTGTGTTAGATGATAGAGATTGCTTTACATTTGTCATAATGATACAGCAGGATCTTCATTTGCGGTGCAGTGCTTTGCACTCCCCGTTTGGTTAGATTATTTCTAAAAAATGCAAATTAAAAAAATTAAAACATAATGCCGTAAGAGAAATACAATAAATTATCTCCATTGCCTCGACTTACGCCATCAAAAACTAAAGTGTATATCTGGGTTGCATCAATGCCCATAAAAAGTCATTGTTCATTTGTAGCGACACTGATACACAAGAAAACAAAAGTACGCGTACCCATCCATGTGCTTCAGGGTACAGTGGCAAGTTTCTGTCTGATAAGTTTCAGTACCATCGCTGATATGGGACTGATTCTGTGAATTTCAATATGAGTGCTCATCATGAAATAGTTTAAGAAAGCTTAATACTATGATCGTAAAGTTACATATTAATGACGATGTCCCTAGTGTTGCTTAGAGAGAAAGGCTACTTACTTTTCATTTACAAGAAGCTGTTGAAAAATAACTTGAATCATTTCTTGAACATGACATTATTGAGCGTTCAAATTGTCCGACGTCTGGGTTTCTCCCATAGTGGTAGTGCTCAGAAAGGACACTGAAGTAGCTGTACCCATATGCATTGATATGTGCCAAATAAACAAGGCAATTGAACCAGAACTACATCCAGGTCCACACATTGGTGACATGATAACACAATTAAATTAATTAAATGGCGGAAAGGTCTCCTATTACCTTAGGTTAAATAAAGGTTATCATTTGTTGGAACTCGAAGAAGATTGCAGGTATATTACAATCTTATTTACACATGTCGGTCTGTTTCAATATAAGAGATTCCTCTGGTGTGTCATCGGTTGTAGACTTACCAAGTCAACATTTGACATGTCAGACAGCCGGTTGTAAAGGCATTCAATTATAGCTATGACATATTGATTTTCAGAGCTAAACAGAAGTAGCATGATAACGCTCTCATCCAAGTCTGTTGTTACTGCCTGATACAGGACACAGATGGGAATTAGAACCTGATCCTGCCAAAGTACAAGCCCTGTAAAATGATGATCTCACAAGATGTTTTTATGATACATTTTTGGCATGACCAGTTACTGTTCCAAATACATACAAGACGTTGCTACCATAATTTCTCCCTTATGAGAGTTAATTCATGTGTTCACAAGAATGTGAGACAAGTTTCAAGTGAAATGGCCTATATTAATCCAAAGCTTCATACCAAGGTTGTTGTTGATGCTAGCCCATTTGGGCCAGGCATGATCCTGGCTCAGGACAGGGGACACACCCATGCTCGAAAGGCATATTGTGGCATATGCCCGTAGAAATTGTCTCGGACAGAACCTACTTAGTCACAACATAAGAAAGAATGTTTGGCCATGTATGGGCTTGTGAACATTTCCATGTATTCCTGTATGAAAAGCCTTTTATGCTGGTAACTGATCATCAAGCTTTATTTACTATATTTGGCAATCCAAAAGCCAAGATGCCTCCTCACATTGAACTGTGGGGACTACAATCACAAGAGTGTGATTATACCATTGTGAATCCTCCTGGAAGGAGCAAAACTTTGCTAACTATTTTTCCAGAGAGCTTATACAAGGTCAAGGTACTAAATACAAGATGGTAGAAGCCTACATTAATTTCATTGTAAAGTTGAATGTGCCAGCTGCTATATCGTTAGCCCAGATCATCACTGCCACCAGCCATCATAGTGACATGCTGAAGTTGAAAGATATAATTACACATCAGTCGGGGAACCGACACGCTTGACCTCTCACTAGTGATGGTCAGTTCCAAAAGCACAAAACGTTAGAGATGAATTGTCTGCAACCCCGGACTGGGGACCGAAATCGGTGCTGGCAAACTGCTCGGCTGTCCCCCCCTGGAGGGACAGCCATTTGTGAGGGCTGGTTATGGCAAATTTTGTTACAGGGGGCCAATATTGCCAACCCTGATAACAAAAAATTGTGCCCCACCCTGGTGGCCCACCAGGGAAATGCCCAGTGCCCGCTACGGCCAGTCCCGCCCTAACTGTCTGTAAATCAGGAAGGAACTATACTGTGAGGGTCGAGAATCCTAATTCCAGAGAGTTTAAGACAAAAAATAATTGAACTGGCTCATGCAGGAAGTTGCATTATTGTTTCCACCAAGAGAGCTCTCCGAGTAGAGTCTATTTTACATATTTAGATGAGAGGGTTGAGAAGGAACCCAAGATCTGTCATTTATTTAGCTGCCTCTCTACAAATATTTCTCAACGTACGCTTACCATGTCAGAACTCCCTAAGCAATCATGGGATAGAGTAGTAATCAGTTTCTTTTGTCGACTTGATAATGGACATCATCTGATGTAATTGTGGATGAGTACTCCCATATTCCATTAATAGAGGACATTTCATCCACAATGCAAGAGCGAGTCATTGAGAGACTCAATAGCATTTTTGCAACATGGGTAGTTCCCGCCATTTTAAATGGCCTGCAATGCAGTTGAGAATAAAAGGATTTCCTGGAGCGGCTGAACATAACACATCAGAAGAGTACACAATTGTGGCTAGGCCAACAGACTTTTTGAGCAGTTTATGAGTATGCTAAAGAAAGCAGTACAGTCTACAACTCTTGAAGGGCTCCGTTGAAAAACAGTTTAGAATGCCATCCTATGAGCCTATCATTCACCACCTCACTCAACCTTAGGCGAAAGTCCTGCAATTTTTATGTTCAGGAGAGCAATGACATCCGAGTTTCCTCAATGGATCAACAAAAGAGAAAGAAGTGGAATACAACTCGGATGAAGGACTTGGTTAATAAGCAAAGGATGAATTCCTATGCCAACAAGAGGTGGCATGCAAATAACATTGAGTTTACGAATGGAGATCTAGTGATCACCATCCAACTGTTAAGGAGAAAATCGGATGCTCCATATGAAGTTGCACCTTTCCACGTTGTGCCCACCAAGAGACAAATGGTAACTGCCTATTGTCCTGGGAAGTCTGTTCTCAGAAATTCTTCTCACTATCAGCATTTAATTTATCTGTCTTCTGGTCAAGATGGTGAAAGAAAGTCTGAACAGGAAAACTAAGAGAGTGCTGTCACCTCTTCACTGTCTCTGACAGTGAAAATGACAACTTACTGTTTCTAGTAACCAGATCAGGTTAAATAATCAAAGCACCAAAAAGGTTGGTTGAAGAAATGTAATTGTATATCAATATATATATATATATATATACTAGCAGCCCGCCCCGGCGTTGCCCGGGGCAGAAGGGGGCTGGGGGCAGCATCGCAGCAGGAGTGGCGCAGCAGGAGTGGCGCAGCAGAGCGGCGCAGCAGAGCGGCCGTTTTGTTGGTCCTGGCTGCTTCTGCCCACGCTGTGTTTTCCCCTCCATCCCGACTTTGAAGAAAATGCTTTTTGAGCACTCAGTGTTTATGGCCCCTGCCCGTCGTTGGTCCTGGCCGCTATCTGCCCACGCTTTGTTTACCCCTACGTCCGGACTTTGAGGAAAATGCTTTTTGAGCACTTAGTGTTTATGACCGCTGCCCGTCGTTGATCCTGGCCGCTTCTGCCCACGCTTTGTTCCCCCCTACGTCCCGACTTTGAGGAAAAGGCTTTTTGTTCATGGCCCCCGCCCGTCCCTTGGTGCGCACCCGCGGAGGCTTCTCTTACCTCTTCCTCCGCTCCTCCCGCGCTGCTGATTTTACCGCACCACTGCTCCTCCGCTTCTCGCCGCTCCACAGCTCCTCCCCACGCTCATGTCCACCGCTGTTCCTCGTGCTCCTGTACGCCGCTCCTCCCTGCGCTGCTGATGTCAGCACGCACGTCACGGCCGGCCGGCGCTACTTCCAAGGGACTTCTTTTTTTAAATCGTACATTTTTTAAATAAGGTATATATATTTTTTTATATAGCCTATGTCCTTCTGCTTGTCCTGACGTTTTCAAACATGTATTGGGTGTTTGGATTGGTGGTGTAGTTTTTGAGTTTACCTGGCTCAAAGGTCACAGTTCTCTCTTTATAATAGTAGTATAGATACACACATATATGTTACCTACTGGTGGTGACTAGTAGGTAGTTATAGTTAGGACCATGCTTCCATAGGAAAAGTGTTTTCTTGACTTGCCTATATCTTTGGCCCTGGTTGATGAATCTTCAAGAAAAATTTAAAAATAAGTGCTCCAGTGAATCTTGTTGTGCATGGAAAGTTGTGCGGCGATCCATCAAGTGGGGGTCAAGAAACAGGGGGAGTTAAAAAAGTGCATTTTTACATGGTAATTCCCATAGAGTCTTTACACACACCTGCAGCCCAAACTGCTGGACAGTATTACAACGAATTTTTCAGGAAGGTAGTAATAGTTTTATAGATTTGCTTTTTTCGTTAATGCAGTTTCCTAACTATAACATCCCTGTAACCTTGTTTTTAAGTGAATATATAGTATATATATATAATATATATTATATATATATATATATATATATATATATATATATATATATATATATATATATATATACATATATATACATATATATATATATATATACATATATATACATATATATATGTATGTATGTACTAGCAGTGGATTGCGGGTGCGCGAAATATAGTTAGTACAACTAACTATATAGGAGCAATTTAAATGGTTTTTTAAATGCTAATTCCTACCTATATGAGGCCTGAAACCTATGGTTTTTTAAGTGAATTTGCAAGGTTTTTAAAATGCTAATTCCTAACTATATAAGGCCTGAAACCTATGGTTTTTTAAGTGAATTTGCAAGGTTTTTTAAATGCTAATTCCTAACTATAAAGTCCTGAAACCTATGGTTGTTTAAGTGAATTTGAAAGGTTTTTTAAATGCTAATTCCTAACTATATAAGGCTTGAAACCTATGTTTTTTTCAGTGAATTTGCAAGGTTTTTTAAATGCTAATTCCTAACTATATCAGGCGTGAAACCTACATTTTTTTTCAATAAATTTCAAAGGTTTTGTAAATGCTAATTCTATTAGCGGATAACGTTTATATATGTAATTATCCTTCTGTGACCACCTGAGCAGCTATTTTGTTTCTCAGGAGAAGTGAGGCACAAGGGTGCACAAAACAAGAGTGGAAAACGCGAAAAGGGGGCAGGGTTGAGACCCCCTGACTCCCTAGCCCTTCTCAGGGGGTCCCAGAGGGACCACCAAGTCCCAAAAAATCGTGGGGTATGCGCACGGTACGCGTACCCTACGCATACGGTGCGCATACCCCGCGATTTTTATTTATTTATTTATTTATTTGCCCTCGGGGGTCCTTTTGGGACCCCTGAGACGGGCTAGAGGGTTGGGGGGTCTCTACCCTGCCCACTTTTCGTGGTTTGTGCCTCAGTTCTCCTGAAAAACAAGATGGTGGCCAACACTTCCTGGTTTGGACAGTTTGGAATGTTGACAGCCGACTGCCAGCCAATCAGAAACTCGCTCGCGCACGTAAGGGTACGCGCACGTACGCGTACGGTACGCGTACGGTGAGCGCATATAGATATATAATTTGATCAAATTCAATTTTCTCAACAACTACTGGAGGGATTTTCACCAAATACAGAAAAGGCACTACTGCATACATGTCCCTACCATTTTGCCAAGTTTGGTGTAATTCCGTTCAGCCGTTCGGACTGTAGCCGTATCTAAATGTCCCATAGAAAATGCCATTTGAAAATTTTCAAATTCAATTTTCTCAAGAACTACTGGAGGGATTTACACCAAACATACAAAAGGCACTGCTGCATACCAGTCCCTACCATTTTGCCAAATATGGTATAATTCCGTTCAGCCGTTCGAGCTGTAGCCTTGTCAGAATGTCCCTATGGAAATTAACATGGGGAAAACACGTTTTGCGACCCCCCTTTTTTCTCGGCCGCCGCTTGGCGAATCCCCCTGAAACTTTCAGGGCAGAAGCGGAGCACAGCGAGGCAAATTTAAGGACAATTACAGGCAAATCCCTCAATCGGCGCCAAAGAATGTTTCGAATTTAATATGGTAACTAGGTCCTAACTGTATATACCTACTGGCGACCGCCAGTAGGTAATATTAATATATATGAATATATATATATATATATATATATATATATATATATATATATATATATATATATATCTGTTGATTTGTAAAAATATATATTTAATTTAACAGAGGAGGAGACGTAGTGTTTTGCAATACTTTATGACAGAACCCTTTTGTCTCTTAACAGACTCCATAGAGCTGTAAAAAAGGTATCAAAGCGCAATGTCATGAACGTTTGTTTTAGAATGTTGAGTTTGCAGTTACATGTAGCAGAAAAAAGATGTGTAATACTAAGCTTTTTATGTCGCGCAGTAATTAGCAGGTACCCAGGCAGGGAAGACGCTACAGTCATCATTTAAAAATGTAGCCAAAGATACTATTTATCAAAATATAATGGCAGAACAATATGCACACAAATGCATGTTATTGAACATGAAAGTAATACTAATAGTAGCTGAGCTGTATAGTAAAATTAGTTTCCTTAAGGGGTAGCTGTTTGGCAAATACAGTAGTCATATTAAAGTAGTGTAAAAATATTAACAGACTAGGTGTTGTGGTATAAAATACTTAGCGAATGTGCATCCAGATCTCAACATTTTGCTGTATTATTGAATGAATAATCATACAATCAATGTGCCGTAAAAGCTTCAATTGTGTACTTCAATATTTGGAAATACTTGACTTCCAAGAAATAAAAAGCTTAAATCATGATGATCTCAAATTGAGCAAATACCCTATATGGAAATGCACATTTACTGCCCAAGATTATTTTGTGCTTTGACTTGATTTGCTTCTTTCTTACCTTTTGATTTCTTCTCGTAGTAAGCCCTGCCTCTATAGTTTGCGGTATCAGTATAAAGATTCTCTAAGTCTTCTTTCCATGTCTCTGGGTTGACGTGTTTGAGCACCTCCTCCACTGTATCGAATATCGCAATAGTTTGGTCAAGCATCTCAGCGGTGAGCGTGGGATCTGCCACAGATGTTGAGTCATAGGATACTCCCTAAGAATGACACATTCATCATTGTATTTTAACAAAGTATACACTATCAGTTCACTTACAAATATAATTTGGAGCAGTTCTATTAATTCAGACAACAGCATCACTTTTGAAAGGTATTTTATAAAAGGGATCAAATACCGCTTGTAGTACATTATAAGAATATTGTGAGTGTCTGAAGAATTTCATATAGAGGATCGAGGATAAAAGATGATTCCCTTATAAGGTTATGGAACTCCGAGGTGACTTGCAATATCCTTATCTGGTATGGTAAGAGACTTGTTATCCCATATAATACATGATCACACCATCACCTTTCCCACAAATCACCTAAAACCTTGGTAGGCTGCTCTTTCAAATGAAAGGGAGCATGTTGTTAAACATGAAGCATTGAAATAGAACCTTCAGTGCAAAATTAAACACATCAAAAACCTGTTAGATATTGGTTGAAAAAACATAATTAGAAACAATTTAATACAGGCCAGCTTTTTATATTTTTATCTAAGGAGTGAAAAAAAACATGTCCCTTCTGCTTGCAGCTCTAGCACCAGGCATTTTGACTTCAGAACTATAACTTATTGCATTTGTCACAACACACCGATTGTAAAGAAATGAGAGACACGAGTTTATGCAGGGATTGCAGAGTCCCATTTATCATATATAGAAATAAACTTCATGTTCTTTTTGCAATAACAAAAACCAGGTCTATATAATTGATGGGAACTATCTTACAAAAATTCGGCATACATGTTTCTAAATATTTACTTCCATTGTATTTTTTGATTATTGTTTTTAAATGCTTTGCTATATACCAAACTAAATGTAATGAAGAACATGAAAACCTCTTCAAAATGATTTGTAAGGGCAGAGTAGCATTGAACATCTCGTTGCATGACTCCCTTACATTCTTTACTGGGTTTACTGTCATTTTTTTCTTTAAGCACTGGGAGTCTGCTAAACATCTCCCAGTGCATGTGGGCTGAGTCCTAAACATGTTGGACAACTCCTGTTGAGACATCAGAATCTTAGATAGTGCACAATAGGTTGGAGCAAGTTCTGAACAAGTGCAAAAATATATGACGTTTATTTATTTACTTGTTTTATTTATTTATTTGCTAAGTTTTATATAGCTTTGGCAAGACCCGCAGGTATCAGAGCGCTTTACTTGAGTATCACCATTGTACAGGTTACAAAATTACATCAGTTACCGGAGCCAAGAGTAAACATAGGAGAAAAACAGTGATTACACAATAACAAGAGATATTAACGCATAGCATAGCCAAGACACACAACAGATGGGGAATGGAAGCTAGAGAGGGAAAAGTAAAAGGGGTAAGGAATGCAGATAGTGTCAGGCAGACCGGCAAAGGGGAGAGTACTTCAGAGGGACAAACGCAGACAAAGTGAGAGACAGATAAACCGGCTGGGGACCGAACGATCCAAAACTCGTGGGACTGGCAAAGGGCAGGTAGACACAGGATCATGGAGGGAGGAGGAGGGGGAGGGAAAGGAAAGACAACAGGGATACGAGGAAAAAAAACGATGTGAAATGTCCTGCTGGGTAGGTGACGGCCGAGGGGGTGAACCAAAGCCAAACTCCTCCATAGCTGCCCAAACAGCTCCATCGGGCATCCCCCATGTTCGGAATCTACGGTAAGTACAACATTCATGGTATCCGCCCTGGGGGCATCGTCATATTTCCATTGACAGCAGCAGTCCTGGTGTTACTGGGAAACCCGGAGTGTAGTACAATCATTAGGGCAGTACTAGCTCCATGGCACTTGTCCAGCGTGTTCCTCAGACCTGGCTGTATGTGTTCTGTGCCTCCCTCAATAGTTCCAGAACTCCAGTGCGGTCCATCGGGTGACTAGCACTAACACCCTGAGTCTATGTATCCTACAAGGGAAGAGGCCTGGGTCTGATTGGCCCCCTGGGCTGAGCATCACAGCTCCCAGCCACAACGCCCCACACAGCTCCCAGCCACAATGCCCCCCAAGTGCGTTAGAGAGGGCCTGAGATATAAGGTAAGTGGTGGGGGGGGGGCCAGGGAGAGAGGAGATCCATATGCGGAAGATGAGAGGCTAAGATAGCGTATTCAGCTCCAACCTGGCAATGGGGCAGTAGTCCAGTGAGGCTCTCATTAAGGGCAAGGGTGGGGCTAAGTCTGAAGTGATCCTCAAACCCTGCAGTGCACCTAAACCTCTGGGGCCCCTCTTTGGATATTCAAACTTGGTAGGTTAGCGGGAAGGTTTTTCAGCCAGGACAGGCCCAAGTCCAGCACAGTTCCCAAGCCCGGGGGCGATCTCCCTCCTGGGTCCCTCAGCAGCCCCGCAGGCAGCAGCCACACCTAAGACTGACATGGCCCCCAGGCCTGATGACTTCCTCTCTTTATGCACCTCTCAGGGGACACTTGAAGGGCTGCAGGAGTAGCACAAAGCTTTGTACAGGCAGCGATACAGACCCAGTGGTGCAGGCCAGCAGGAGCGGGCAGACAGGTCCCCTGGGTATGCCTATGCGTGTGTTTTGGTCCTTGGCCCAATAGGGCCCACGTGCCCGCCAGCACCTTCCAGCCACAGGTGCTGTAACCACCCACCAGTTGTAAAGGGGTTCGAACTACCACTTGGGTCTGTCGTAGGTCGAGCCGCAAGGCAGCATGGTTACCTGGCTCTCGCATGTGATCCGCTGCAGTCATGTCCGGTGGAGAGGAGACCGCTGCAGCCGCAATGCTCAGGGTCCGGTTGTGTTCAGGGCCTCGCTCCAAGATGTTGCTGGTGTGGTCCGGTCGAGGCAGATGACCCTCGTTCACAGCTGCTGCAAGGAAGGATCAGCAAATTCAGCCCCGGGCGGAGCGTGCTGTTCAGTGGCTCCGCAGGGGTTCAGTTCCCGGAGGCCCTTAGGTGCAAGGCAGTCGCCCCGTCGTGGTTTTTGAGTCAGTCCCACAGGCTGTTGACATGTTCACATGTTGACTAAGAACCTCAACCCATAGAACCCAGGGCCAGATGTACAAAGCATTTTTAAGGTGGCAAACGGCCCGATTCTTTTGCGACTGAAGAAATGATTTTTATAAATATAAATATCGATTTGGTAACAAGTTGCTGCATCACAATTTGGATTTAGGACCAAAAAGAGAATCGCTATTTGGAAGGGATGTGTTAAGGGCATCCATTACAAACGAGGCATCTGGATGGTATGGACTGATGTTTTGTGACTGAAATGCAGTCGCAAACCATTTGTACTTAACCACCAACTCAAAGTTGGTTGTAACCCATACGCACATGAGAAGGGGTCCCCTCGAAATACCTTTCCCTCTGACAAATCCCATGTGCAATGAGGTATATATTACTAAACAGATATTGATAGCTCTTTTAGCACTCCAAAAAGATAGCAAAACGATGTGTCAAGGGTTAGCCAGTTGAAGATTCTCTAGACTAACATTAAAGATTGTAATTAAGGTTTAAGGTGTAATTAAGGTGAAAGTGCATACATTTGTAAATATGTCTTATAACGTAGAGCTCTGCTTCCTCTTGCAATAGCAAGTTTGTTCACCAGGAATTCTGGAGTGCCAATAAATAACGTATTTTATGTGATACAAACTGTATTGTATGTGTTGGTGTAGATATACTTGCAAATATTTTTTGGACATGATACATTTTCTCGAGAGCTCTACAATGATCCATATCTCACTTAAAAAGTGACAACTGTAGCAATAGGAACATAATTAAAATACATTTTGAAAATTAGCTAGTATGTATTTAATGTTCCAACCTTTACTGCAAGGGTGATTAGACAGGTCACTTTTACCATATAATTAACTATAGTAGTTTCTAAAAGTCTGACGTAAAAAAAAAAGTAGGACAATATGTTATGTATGATGAATGCCTGTGTTTAATTGGGATTTCTAAATGGCCAACTGAATAACAGAACTTTAATGTTTAACATTTGGACAGTAGCGGTCGGTGGTGGGATGAGCTGCCGGGCGGTGAAGTGGGGAGGGGGAGGGGCAGGGGCAGTGTGTGGTGTAGTAATCTATGGATTAGAGAGGATTACAGGTAGGTAAACATATAAATAAACATATAAATAGATAGAACAAATTTCGTTACGCGCACTGCATCCCCAAATGCGATGCAGTACACGCAATGAAATTTTTCGCAACAATGTCTGGTTGTGCTTTTGAGGGGGCGGTCAAAAAGCAAAAGCACAACCAGACATCATGGCGAAAAACACGAGGAGTCAAAACATTTACTTATTAATATTTCCAAACAGCAAATATCAGATTTCCAATATCACGTTTTACAAAAAGGCACTTTTTATGTGTCTACGTATCATTCAAATCTATTGGAAACACAAGTGTGTACATACAAATTTCTTCGATCATTAAAATTAAGACACGGCCCACGGGGGTCGTGGCTTGACACGCGATGCTGCAGGACGTGCCTGGGTAGAGCTCCGGTTTAAGCCTCCCTATACCAGGCCATTTCTACGCCAATTCTGCCGCTGCAGCCCCGAAACTGCGGGCGGACCTGCCCATGACCCACGGGCACAAGCTGTGCGAATTTCGGAGAGATTGGACGCGGGGCTCCGCACCGTGATTTCCCGGGTGCCAGCTGCCGCCCAAACTTAGACACTGCCGGGAAGCAAGATCACGCGAGGCCGTGGCTTCACTCCCCTGAGAGGGCCCCGTGAGGAGACCTGCTGGTGGCGACGCGGCGACGGAGGCGCCGCGCGACTACCTGACACCCGACTGCTGGCTGGGGACCGCCTGGGGCCCTGCTGGCTTTTTGGGGACTTTAGAGGCAGGGCTTCGCACCGCGATCTGCCGAGCGACTGTGGCCGCCCGGCCCCGGACCCTGCCGGGTGGAGGAATCAAGAGAGGCCGGGCTTCACCTTCCTGAGGAGGCCCAGTGAGGGGGATTACCGGAGGAAGCGCAGCGGCGGAGGCTCTGCGCAACTGCCCGACACTACCCGGGCCCATCAGCGGGCCGGAGACCACCTGGAGCCCTACAGGCAACCTGAAGAGACACACTAGCGGGGCCCAGCAACGCACAACTTGGAGGCTGCCTCCAGACTGGCCCACACGGGCGGGGCCGCCCGACTTCCGACATCTACGATCGGCGTGACCGCGAGTACTGACGCGGCGCCTGGTAGACCTGGCCCCAAACTACTGCCCACTGCCACTACGGCTGCGGCGCCGGGCGGACCGGCCCGACTGCCGCGCCGCTGCCCCGGGGCGACTCCCTGACGCCGTTGGAGTGGAGACGGCGGCAGGGGCCTGCTGCGGGCGGGAACAGATGCTGCTTTGGGACTGAAGGTAAGGCGGGAAGTCCATGCCTGCCCCTGAGACACGCCACATAGCCCGACGCCCCACCCGCTCGGACACTTGTAGTGACCAGACCGCATCTCTGGACCATGCACCTGGCGGACTGGGCGACCTCCACCATCGAAACCAGGCGGTGCAACACGTGGCTGCAGCCCCTGCTGGGAGGCACACTTAACCGTACTTGGAGCGCCTGGGACGCACTCAGACCTAATGAACCTGAGGGTAATGAATGATTGGCCCGAATAACCTGACCTGGCCCTACTACACTCACCCCCCACCGCCCTACTGATCGGACTGCTCCGACTGTGTCCCTAACCCGAGTTGGCCCTACAGGGGTCGGAGGAGGACGGAAGAGGCGCCCACCCGGAGTGCGCCGGGGGCGCACATACCGGACCTTTGGCCTGCGGAGCAGAGGAGACCGTTCCACACTGCCGGGGACACCCACAGGGCCCTCCCAACACACAGACGCTGCCCCACGGCTGTGACCCAGGTCGTCTGAGAAGCCGCCGCGCTCGCTGTGCGAAAGGGGAGCAGCAACTGCATAGGGACCCGGCGCTCCCCGTTGCCCTTCCGCCGTTGCACCAGGCCCGGACACACGGTACCTCACGGAGACAGGAGGGTCGACGACACAAGCACTGCCTGGCTCATGTCTGGAGGCGTGAAAACACGTACCGGAGCAGGCAACAAGCAAACGAAGGGGAGGCAGACGAAGGTGACAGCCAAGATGGATGTAGACCAGGTGGCGTCGAAGCTTGACAGTGTCCTAGCCGCCATGGAACGCATGGAAAACTCACTCCAGCAGACACGCACCTCCCTGGAGGCTAGGATAGATGGAGTGGCGATAGATCTCACCCACCTCAGGGCTGACCACAAGAATCTGCAGGACCACACTTCGGCGCTGGAAGGTACGATGGCAACCGTTGAACCCAAAGTCACACAGGTGGACAGGCAAGTACGAGATCTTCTGAACAGAGTGGAGTTCCTGGAGGAACGTGCGGTGGATGCGGAAGGAAGGGCTCGACGAAACAACATTCGCCTAGTGGGTATTCCAGAGAAGTGGGAAGGGACGGACCCAGCCCGACATGTGGAAGACTGGTTGAGAGACCTGCTGCCGGAAGGTACACTTTCGCCTAACTTTGTGGTGGAGAGGGCCCATCGTGTACCCACGAGACCCCTGCCCCCTGGCTCCAATCCTAGACCATTCATCCTTCGCGGCCTCAACTGCAGGGACCGCGACTCCATACTTCGTGAAGCCAAAAAGATGGGAGACGTTACCATTGAGAACGCCACAATGATGTTCTTTCCAGACTACACAGTGCAGGTCCAGAGACAGAGACACAACTTCCTGGTGGTGAATAAGCGACTACGCCAAGTGAACCTGAAGTATTCGCTCCTATTCCCTGCCAAACTGAGAGTGGTGGCGCAGGACAAGACGCACTTCTTCACGAGTCCCGATGAGGTGGAGGCCTGGCTGGATGGGGGAATGCTTGAGGCTCCGCGGAGAGCGCAGGGGACCACTACCATGGAGAAGAACCGAGGACCTCGACGCCGGCGCCGCCGCTGGACTCCGACGCCGGTGCAGCCCGGGTCCGCCTCGACCCACTCCCCGCCCGTGGACCTTATTTTGCAGGAGCAACAGGATGCACTACGCAGAGCTGTGGAACTTAACATCTCCCCGGCACAATCGCCGCACCCTGGCACAAGCCCAGTTGCATCACTGACGGACGACGAGGCGATCTACGTCATCTCAGACACCCAGCAATCGGGGGGACCCCCGGACGTCACACCCCAAACGGCGGACCTCTTTGGTTAACATGTTATCAGAATTGCCCCCTCCCGCTCACCACGAGATGCAACGCTGTACGACCCACCGCTTGGCTGATCTGATTCCTTACTGGGTGGATTACGGACCCCTTGAATGGTGAGAGAGACTGCTGCTGCCGCTGGGGGAGACACCAGGCACTGTAAGTACTATTTTCGTTTATATGCACACGATCTGACTGCCCTCAGCGCAGACTTGAACAATTGGCTTGCAGAACTGCTTCGAACATTTGCCACAACGGGAGCCGCTCGTGGGAGAGGCGCCCCCCTTATGGAACAATAGTCCCTCCTGTGGCTGCTGGGGCGGGCCGCTGACACCGCGTTGGGTGATGGTCGCTGGACAGCTCCTGATCCGCAGCGGGCTCTATACCTTGCCCGGGAAGGACACATGGCTCCCATAGGGACTACAATGCTGTACCTGTTGCTAGTTACAAGTCACTTTTTACCCCCCAGAACTGTATAGTTTGCGAGCTCATTAGAGTGTTTGGACGGCGACATGTTGTGCAGCTGACCTTTTGGAATTGCATTCCCTGTTGCCATGTTGTGGCTATATGTTTTCCCTTTCTTCCCTGTCCCCATAACTTGCTGGAGGCTAAGGCGCAATACGAGAGACATCGACTACATTTTAGAGGCGGGGTGACACATGCGGCGGGCGGGATGGACTGTTGTGGGGGCGGTGTGGGACGGACACTGAAGACCCTGGCTACCACGACACAGATGGCTAGCATACAGATATGTACCTGGAATGTTAGGGGAATGCACACACCGGCTAGGCGTTACCACATATACTCATACCTGAAACGTCACAAGATTAATGTCGCGCTGCTACAGGAAACGCATCTGAACGGGACAGAAGTGAGGGCACTACACCATAGATGGCGGGGGAAACTGTACGCCACGGAGTATTCCTCGTACGCGCGAGGTGCGCTGATATGGGTCCGCCCAGGGACTCCTTGGGTGTGCGAGGAAGCTGCGATTGACGACGAGGGCAAATTTGCAGCCGTGCGGGGCGGGCTGGATGGGCATCAGGTGGCGCTGGCATCTCTATACTCCCCTAATGTTGATCAAGGTGGCTTCCTGGACCGCCTCTCACAAATGATGGCGGTCTGGCGGGAGTCTTCATGGGTGTTGGGTGGCGACTACGACTGCACCTTAGACACGACATTGGACCGCTCCCTGCCCCCCCCCACTACATGCCCCCACGAGAAATGCCACGAAAGACCTACTAGAGTGGCCGACGCGATGGGACCTACATGATATCTGGAGAACACGCAACCCAGGCGCGAGGGCATACTCGTACTATTCAGGCGCGCATGCCCTCCACGTCCGCCTTGATAGGTTTATGGCGTCCACTGACATACTGCCCCACATGACGGACACATACTACATGGGCCACACTCACTCCGACCATAACCCTCACCTTCTATTTATCACTTGGAAGCAGCCGCTGCCCCCTGTGCCCACCTGGCAAATGCAGCCCGCGCTGCTACTGGATGCACCCTTCCGCGACTCCCTACTCACATGCGCTGCTCAGTATTTTGAGGACAACACAGGCACGGCCTCTTCTCCCCAAGTGGAATGGGATGCGTTTAAGGTGGTGGTGCGCGGACACTGCTTGCGGACACAGGGCCAGATTAAGCAACAACTGGAAAACGACCTTACCAGACTAGAAACAGGCTTGCTTGCCAGGGAGGGGGACGCAGTGGAAGGTGACGAGGCTCCACTGCTGGAGGCGCGCGCAGAGCACACAGCACTGCTGGAACGCCTCAAACACATCAATTATACTGCACACTCGGCGAGGACACATCAACTTAGTGACAGGCCTGGTAGGCTCTTGGCCTGGCTGATTTCTAAGGAGGACCGCGCGGCCCCTGTGACGGCCATACGGGAGGCGGGCGGAACTACTGTGTACACACAGCGCCGCATACACGACACCTTTGTTGCGCATTATACCTTGCTGTACCGCTCCAGACTGTCACTCCCACACCTAGACATTGCCGGCTACCTTGCTCCTTTACAGATGCCACACTTGACAGTGGCGCAACTGAACGAACTAGGGGCCCCTCTCGCGGCGGACGAACTCCGTGAGGCAATCTTCCACCTCTCCAACGGCAAAGCACCGGGCCCTGATGGACTCCCGGCGGAGTTTTACAAGGCCGGCTCGGATATCCTTATTCCGGAGCTTTTAAAGGTGTACAATGCAGCAGCGGGGGACTCCATCCATCCGACGCTGAACGAGGCTAATCTGATCTCCATCCTGAAGCCGGACAAAGACGGCACCAGGGTGGGCTCATACCGCCCCCTGGCGCTGCTTAACACGGACTACAAAATACTGGCCTCCACACTGGCCCGAAGGCTGGCTCCCCATGTGCCTCATTTGGTGCATCAAGATCAGAATGGCTTTGTCCCAATGCGCCACACCTCCCACAACATCCGTCGCCTCTTCCGAGTGCAGGAATATGCCACCCGGCAGTGGCCCAGAGCGGGCTGCCTCGTTCTCGATCTGGAGAAGGCCTTTGACTCCGTAGAGTGGCCGTACCTGCGAGCGGTCGCGGAGAAGTTCCAACTGGTAGAAGGATACGTGGCCATGGTGGACTTGTTGTACGACAGACCATTGGTCAGGGTACGGACGGGCCAGCTGCACTCCAATGCCATCCGAGTGCGCAGAGACACTAGACAGGGCTGTCCTCTGTCCCCGCTGCTGTTTTCCCTGGCCATGGAACCTCTAGCCACGATTCTTAGAGCACAGGGGCCAGATTGGGGCATCCCGTTGGCGGATGGTCTACATGCGGTGTCGTTGTATGCAGACGACCTGCTCCTATACGTCAGGAACATAACCGCAATCCCCACCTCTCTCACTGACGTCTTTGCTGCATTTGAGGAGATGCCGGGCCTCAGGGTCAACTGGTCCAAATCTGGGGCCTACCCCTTTGGCCCAGACATGCCCGAGTGCGACGTACAACTGGGCGGAGGCAGATTACAGTGGTATCCCACTTCCTTTCGCTATCTGGGAATACAGATTTATCGGAACCCGCTGGATATTTTGGAGGGAAACCTCGTTAGGACGATCGCCTTGATACGGCCACAAGTCCGCTTTTGGAATACCCTCCCACTTAATGTCCCAAGCCGCATAGCTTTGTCTAAAATGATTGTGTTGCCCCGGCTACTCTTCTATTTCGCGAACATACCCACTTATGTCCCAACCAGGATATTTAGAGACCTAGAGGTGCTACTCCGCGACCTTATATGGAACAGCGGCCGCCCACGAGTAGCACTGACGAAGATGTACATGCCAACTGACTCGGGAGGATTGTCAGTTCCCAACCTAGAGCTGTATTATCTTGCGGCACAGACGCAATGGGTGGCGTACTGGCTGAGTGGCAAATATCTTGAGGATACGGCCTCGGATGAGCCTGCATGGACGCAAACACAGATTAAAACGCTGTTTCACCCGCTCACCCACGCACGATGCCCCTGCCAGCTGCACGTGGCGGTGGCGCGGAAATATTTCCTGAGGTGCCTACGCCTTACCAGAGCGACCAAGCCGTATGCCCCGGTCATACCACTGCTGGGCACACCGACCCCGGCGGGGGTCCTCACGGAAACGCGCTTGGAAGCATGGGCACGGGCGGGGGTGGACACGTTGAGCGACCTGTACGCTGAAGGAGAATTGCTTACCTTCGCAGCCCTGGCTGACAGCGCAGATCTGCCGGCTGGGCAGTTCTTGCAGCATGCGTCGCTACTGCGCACGTTCACAGCCTCCTGGGGTGAAGTGACAGAAGAACTCCAGATGCATTGCTATATCCAGTACCTGCATGTCATGGGCAACGGATCGCACATCATACATTGGCTGGCGCAGGCGTTACAAACACACTCGCAACCTTCTACACAGCCGCTGCGTGACAAATGGGCGGCGGACAGGGGTCGGGACTGGACCGATAAGGAGTGGGCGATGTTCTTGGCGGGACCGACCAACATCCCTAGAAACCCCCGCTTTAAGATTATACAGTACTATTTGCTCCAGCGCGCATACATCACGCCGGATAAAATCAATAGGTACTTCCCGCTTGCGGATGCGGCCTGCCAGCGCTGCTCTCTACCAGGAGCGGACTTGCTACTCATGCTGTGGCACTGCTCTGAGGTGAGGGGATACTGGGAAGTAGACCTGAAACTCCTCTCACATGGAGCTGAAGAGAGGCTACCACACATCTGGGAAGCGTGCGTTCTGGGGTTATACAAACGCACTAAGTCCAACAAAGTGCAAGCGCGCTTTTGGGACATAGGCCTCATCACAGCCAAATGCCTGCTCACCAAGCATTGGAAATCTGCTGCCCCTCCCCACACACAACACTGGCGAACGTCCTTCACTAATTGGGCGCGAGCGGAAAGTGCCGTGCTCCTGAGGGAGGAAACGGCGGGACTACGCAAGTTCCCCATCGCCCAGCTCTGGGAAGATCTCCTCAAGACGTATCAGGAGGCCTGTCAGGAACAAGAGATGACCTAAGGCGACCACCGCCTGCCTCATAGGCGCGCTGGACGCACTTACACACCGACACCTTGCCTGGATGTGCACCATCTCCCTTCCCCCCCCCCGCGCTCCCTCCACGCTTCTGTCCTCCCAACCCTGGTCCCTCTGGCTGCTTACCCCCCGCTACATCACACAATGATCTCCCTCATGCCCCCCCTCCACCCACTCCCTGAACGCAATACATTACCCAACCCCAGTTCTCCCCTGCCGTTATGGCACGTGGGGGATAGTTTACCCACTGGTCAAGTTCCCCGACCAGACTTACACTTTGCTCTCGATGTGGACACTGAGGATAGAGCGAACACTAGGTGGCAGCACACTACGAAACGCATGCTACACCTGGAGTACGAAGAGGTACTGACGCTTAGGGCTCCGGCGCACGCAGTGACCATACACGCGGCAAGGCGAAGTGAGCCTGTCCTAACACTGACTGACCGCTGCACCTGGGACCTGAGGATTAGTGTGCACGCCCTGCTGCCGCACAGGTGGACATCACTTTTAGGGCTGCGACCTGGACTCGCGAGCCTTCACTGGTAGTTTTATGCCTCAGTGAGCTATACCACACACTGATTGTCATACACGGTAGAGCATTGCAAACGCGGGACGTACCCACAACCACCCCGAGACCCACGCATTGCTATGCACTTATACAGTTCTACACACACCTAGGTGAGGTCCCGGGGAATAGGCTGCGACGACCACAGTGCTTGCCTGAATGACACATTTCTACTGTTGTTACACTCGAAAAATAAAAAAGAGAAAATTAGACTGATCATTTATTATGGACAATTCCAAATGACAATACTGTTTCCATCATATATATTGCCGCTTGACCCCCGGGTTGCCAGCTAAATGGCTGTGTCATCCATGCCGAATCACTCTGTTTATTGACTATTTGATTCGCCCCTCTGTGGGCCAGGCAATCCACCCTGTATGATGATGGACAAATGTGAAATAAAGGTCTTCCAAAAACAAAAACAAAACAAAAAAAAGAAATTAAGATTAAGACACTTTTTCACTAACGTGGTAGAAAAAACCAAGAAACCATCAAAAGACACCCTGCTGGCATTGTGAAATAAAAGTAAATTCATACCCCCTGTGAGTCACAAAGTACTGGACGCATTTGAAACAGTCATCTCAAAAGATATAGAAAAAGTTTTCAAACAACCGAAGTCTAAAATTACAAATCTTACTCAAAAGGCTTTAAAAGAATTGGCTAACAATGAACACATAACCATCGACCTGGTGGATAAGGGAGCTTCAGTGGTAATTATTTGGAAAACACCAACGAACATGTGAATGATACTAGCATTTACACCAAAGTTAACACAGATCCGACCAAGGATTTCGTAAAGATCTTGAATATTATCATAGAAAAAGCCATAGCAAGAGGTACAATTGGAAACAAAGAAAAGAATTTCTCATTAAAAAACAATGTTCACAGTATCCTCCTTCACAGAAAAGAGCAGAAACCCATGTGGAGGATTCAAAGGCACACTTTAATGAGAAAGAGTCTTTAAGCGAATGCATTTCGGCAATTGGAGCCTTTGTCAGCGCTTCTCTCCAACCTCTTTGTGTGCTGTGGCGTAGGCAACCCTGCCTCGAAGGAGATGTAGGAACCTTGCTCCGCCCCTGTCGTCATAGAGCACACCTGTGTAGTCCTGTGAGTCCGGACCTCGAGTCCCAGAATGCCTCTGTATGGTGCATGCCAGGTGAAGGAGTGCTCGACGGGGTGACACTATCGGAGTGGAAATCGAGAGCAGGCACAGTTGTGAAGCAAGTTGGGAGGTAAGGCAATTCCAGTCCAGTGCTCCCTCGAGTCCTCCACATATTTTCCCAGCTGCCTCTCAACCTGGAAACTTTCACGGGGGTTGGCTCAGGAGTCCCGGTCACCCAAAATGGAAGTATGAATACCTCCAAACCGCTGTATGTCCAGGCGTCCTGGCGGGTACTGGACGTGATTGTAACCGCAATCAATGTAGAAACGCTCGTCAGAGCAAACCAGACCGTCCAGACCTCTTGTGCTGCGGGTATTCTGTAATGCGCGCTGGCAGTCGCATGAAATATTTACAGTTACCTGCTTCACAGAAAAGAGCAGAAACCCATGTGGAGGATTCAAAGGCACACTTTAATGAGAAAGAGTCTTTAAGCGAATGCATTTCGGCAATTAGAGCCTTCGTCAGCGCTTCTCTCCAACCTCTTCGTGTGCTGTGACGTAGGCAACCCTGCCTCGAAGGAGATGTAGGAACCTACCTATATGTATCACCTACTGGCGGTCGCCAGTAGGTAGTTATAGTTAGGATTGTTTTCCATAGGGAATCCACAACATTCTATTGGGAATAACTTTGGGGCCGGTTAAGGAATCTGCCAGAAAATTTCCTGAAATTGGCCTCGCTGCGCTCCGCTCCTTCCCTGAAAGTTTGGGGGGGATTCGTCAAGCGGGGGCCAAGATAAAAGGGGGGTCCCAAAACGTGTTTTCCCCATGTTAATTTCCATAGGGTGGTTGGACTCACTTTAAGCCCGAACCACTAAATGGATGTCCACCAAACTTGGCAAAATTGTAGGGACTGGTAGACCGATGTGCCTTTGCAATGTCTCAAGATATGTGCTCCAGTGGATTTTGAGTAATTTAGGTTAAAAAAAATATATATATCTATAAGCGAGCCCCGGTACGCGCACCGGGGCGCGTACCAGCACGCTACGCAAGTTCGCGCGCGGAAAGCTGATTGGCCCTCCGGTGTCAACATTACAAACAGTCCTTTAGACTCCTGGCCAGTAAAGATTGGAATGACCTGCCCATCGAATGGAGGATGGAACCGTCTGAAGCAAGGTTCAGACAGAGGTTGAAAACCCATCTCTTCCCCAAGGCATAATTAGTTTAGTGACCCTCCCGGCCCTAGTGCTCCTCCTCCCTGAGCTAAGCTGATACGATGATTAGTGGGATTTTCCGCGCGGGGACGCACTGTTCCTTGTGCAACCGTGCGCTTAACAAATGTCATTAATAATAATAAATAAATAAAAGTCCGGAGCGGTCGCCATCTTGTGTCTCAGTAGGATCGAGACACAAGAGGTGGCAAAAATAAAGGGGGAAATGACCAAAAGGGGGCAGGGTAGACCACCCCGACCCCCTAGGTTTGATGTGGGGCCATAAAAGGGCCCGCGGGGCAAAAAAACCCGTTTTTTTTTATTTGCGCGGGGGGAGCGCCCGGTACGTGCACCGGGGAGCGTACCGGGGAGCGTACCATGGGGAAAAAAGAACGACAGAGTTTTTAAAAAATTTAGCATTTTTTTATAAATTGGAGGTAGTTCTAAAAAGAACTGTTTTTTTATTCTTTTTGTTGTTTTATATTTTTTTGGCTTTTGTGAACAATTTTATATTTTTTGGGGAATTTTTATGGGGACAAACAAAAAACAGGGAATTGTAAACGGCTCAACTGGAGCAAATAAATCTGGAAAAATTAACGTTTCTTTGGGCAATTGTGGTTGTCACCAGCACGGTTGATTAGTTTAACACTTTGCTCACCATAGCAAATTGTACGCCCACAAAATATGCACACTATTTAGAAATTTCCAAACTGGGTTTGGATGTTTGGGACCATCTCCCTTGTCTCTGGTCCCGATGGAGTGGTTTGGGTACTTTGGGATGTGTTTGGAGAAGATTGGGGAGGGTTTCTGGTCAGTTCTCTGACCCCTCCCGCACTATAGTTGTTAGGGTGCCAGCGTTGCATGTGGCGAATCATGGTGTTGTTGCCAAAAGAATACTTTTTGGCAGGGTTCCCCCTGGAAAGTACAGTGCCACAGATCAGACAAGTCACCTTTGGCGCATTTACTTTTTGCCCCTTGGGATTTAAAAAAATTCCCACACAATGTGCTCCTTTGGCTTGTAGGGCGTAGTATCTACTGACAGGTAGCGCCGCCTCTCCTCCTCCTACTCCTCCTCCTCTTCTTCATCTCCACCACTGTGGTGTTGTGGTGGTGGTGGTGGTGGCTGAGATGCTCCTGCTGCTGCTGCTACTGTAGCCATTTCTCAGTCCAAATAGGTACTAATAGCTCTGGAAACAGGTCTTCCTCACTCAAAGTACAAAGTGAGAATGAGGAAAAAAGGTGGGGGATTTCATCATTAGGAAAACAAAACTGTCCTGAACCAATGAAAAGTGTTATTTTGAGGGCACATGACCCGGGCTTTCATCATTTGGAAACCAAAACTGTCCTGAACCAAGAAAAAGTGTTATTTTTAGGTCACATGATCTGACGCGCTTACACTACGCGCCCCGGGGCGCACCCCGGGGCGCTTACGTAGCGCGATCGTATGTGCTCGGGCTATAGAAATTTGCTATTAAAAAACCTTTGAAATTCACTGAAAAAACATAGGTTTGAGGCCCTATATATAGTTAGAAATTAGCATTTAAAAAACCTATGAAATTCACTGAAAAAACCATAGGTTTCACACTAGTTATAGTTAGGAATTAGCATATAAAAACCTATGAAATTCACTGACAAAACCATAGGTTTCACACCAGTTATAGTTAGGAATTAGCATTTAAAAAACCTATTAAATTCACTGAAAAAACCATAGGTTTCACACCAGTTATAGTTAGCTGGAAATTTTACTGACATAAAACCATTGAAATTCCCACGTTATAGTTAGTTGGACTCACTATAGCTTGCGAGACTGCAATGTACTGCTGATGACGTCACATATTACATAACTCATGACATGGTCAGTGACATCACTCATGACATCACTGATGACACCATCCTTGTGACAGACTGACAGACCTCCTTTCAGTGTAATGTAACCCTTGAAACACATATTCAAAAATAGAAACTAACATTTTCAAAAAATGGAGATACCCATACCAGTTACAACAACCAATTCAGTAATTCCACCATCTATATACACATCCACTCATTCAGCAACAGTTCTATATAGTCACTCATACATATACGCACTCATCATATGTAGTGATACACATATACAACCTGTTACACACTGACAGTCATCCAATAGTTACTCACACACATACTCACACATGCAAATAAACTATTGAACATCCATTTATTTGCATATACAGCTATACACACACTAGCACATTACTTCTAAGGAAACTTACGCATACTTACTCTCTTAAACAATCACTTATAGAAACACATACTTATATAAACAGGAACTCTTACAATCACTCACTCTCACATAAAATCACTAATATACATCAATACTCACATATACTAGAATAAAACATATGAAGTTACTGATAAAGATACTAGTGAGACAGTCATTCACTCACTAACACACACATAAAAACACTCATCCACCCATACAGTCCTGCACATATGCTGTCTTCAAAACACATACAAACAGCGAGTCAGCCATTGATGCATCTATGTGCTAAGTAATACCCCCACCAAACCATACAGACACTCATATTGATACTTAAAAAAAATCTAATAACCCATACACACACATGTAGCTACTCACCAACCCATGCAGCCACTTATACACAAAGTGAAACACTGATACATATATTTAAATATTCAAACATTACTCGCTAATATATGTATTCACTAAGATACACCTAATAAGCCAGTTAACCAATCAAATTTTTTTTTAAAAACATCCATTTAGACACTTATTTAAAAATGAATTCTTCCATCGACCTTTACAAATACTTATATAAAACATTTATTTTACAGAAAGGCACACATTCACTGGATGGTGTGATCAGTGATGTCATCAGTGATGTCACTGACCATGTCATGAGTGATGTAATATGTGACGTCATCAGCAGTGCATTGCAGGCGCGCAAGTTATAGTGAGTCCAACTAACTATAACGTGGGAATTTCAATGGTTTTATGTCAGTAAAATTTCCAGCTAACTATAACTGGTGTGAAACCTATGGTTTTTTCAGTGAATATATATATATATATATATATATATATATATATATATATATATATATATATATATATGTTCAAAAGAGTGTCCTGTGCTTAAAGGACGCCACTCCACAAAGATTAGTTCATCGAACCTTTATTTTCAGACAGGCAGCTTCCTGCAGAGAAATCTTCAATGACGCCCTGACGCGTTTCGAGGCAACAGCCTCTTCCTCATAGGGCAAAGCAGTAAGTGTCCAGCTGCACGTTCCAACCCTTTATTCCCTTCTCTGCATGCTTCTCCCACAGGGTACTTTCACAGCATGCTGGGCGTTGTAGTGCTTTATTTGCTGAGCACTCACCTTCGTGTTGCTTTTGTAGTCTTTTGTAACCCCTCCAATGGGGCTCCGTTGGGATAGCTGTCTGTTTGTTTAAAGCAATCTTTGCGCCGCCATACCAGCATAATTCAGGCATGAAGACCCGCTTTGGATTTAATCGGGCGGTGCATCCTTCCACGGCCGGACTGCCGCGTGAATATGTTCAAAAGAGTGTCCTGTGCTTAAAGGACGCCACTCCACAAAGATTAGTTCATCGAACCTTTATTTTCAGACAGGCAGCTTCCTGCAGAGAAATCTTCAATGACGCCCTGACGCGTTTTGAGGCAACAGCCTCTTCCTCATAGGGCAAAGCAGTAAGTGTCCAGCTGCACGTTCCAACCCTTTATAGTGCTTTATTTGCTGAGCACTCACCTTCGTGTTGCTTTTGTAGTCTTTTGTAACCCCTCCAATGGGGCTCCGTTGGGATAGCTGTCTGTTTGTTTAAAGCAATCTTTGCGCCGCCATACCAGCATAATTCAGGCATGAAGACCCGCTTTGGATTTAATCGGGCGGTGCATCCTTCCACGGCCGGACTGCCGCGTGAATATGTTCAAAAGAGTGTCCTGTGCTTAAAGGACGCCACTCCACAAAGATTAGTTCATCGAACCTTTATTTTCAGACAGGCAGCTTCCTGCAGAGAAATCTTCAATGACGCCCTGACGCGTTTCGAGGCAACAGCCTCTTCCTCATAGGGCAAAGCAGTAAGTGTCCAGCTGCACGTTCCAACCCTTTATTCCCTTCTCTGCATGCCGCTCCCACAGGGTACTTTCACAGCATGCTGGGCGTTGTAGTGCTTTATTTGCTGAGCACTCACCTTCGTGTTGCTTTTGTAGTCTTTTGTAACCCCTCCAATGGGGCTCCGTTGGGATAGCTGTCTGTTTGTTTAAAGCAATCTTTGTGCCGCCATACCAGCATAATTCAGGCATGAAGACCCGCTTTGGATTTAATCGGGCGGTGCATCCTTCCACGGCCGGACTGCCGCGTGAATATGTTCAAAAGAGTGTCCTGTGCTTAAAGGACGCCACTCCACAAAGATTAGTTCATCGAACCTTTATTTTCAGACAGGCAGCTTCCTGCAGAGAAATCTTCAATGACGCCCTGACGCGTTTCGAGGCAACAGCCTCTTCCTCATAGGGCAAAGCAGTAAGTGTCCAGCTGCACGTTCCAACCCTTTATTCCCTTCTCTGCATGCCGCTCCCACAGGGTACTTTCACAGCATGCTGGGCGTTGTAGTGCTTTATTTGCTGAGCACTCACCTTCGTGTTGCTTTTGTAGTCTTTTGTAACCCCTCCAATGGGGCTCCGTTGGGATAGCTGTCAGTTTGTTTAAAGCAATCTTTGCGCCGCCATACCAGCATAATTCAGCTTGCTGTGAAAGTATATATATATATACATATATATATACATATATATATATATATGATCACTATGATCCATAAGCATCGTACTAAACCTCCATGTAGACCAATAGTTTCCACCGTCAATTCAATACACGAACCGGTAGGAAAATTTACACTTACAACCCATTGTTCAATCAATGTCCACATATATTAAAGATACAACAGATTTCTTCCTCTCAACACGAAAGATATGATTCTGTGTACCATAGACGTGGTCGTTATATACGTCAATCCCACATGACCTTGGATTAGAAGCAGTAGCAGTAGAATCTTTCTTGATGTTCACCAATAAAGAAGACGATTTAAAAATCTTTTTGATGGTACTTCTTCACTTCACGCTGTATCAAAATTATTTCAAACGGCAAAGTGACTACTTTATTCAAGCCCCGGGAACCTCTATGGGAAATTGGGCAGCTCCTGCATATGCGAATATCTTTATGTACAGGTTTGAACAGGACAACATATTGAATGGACCAGAATGGATCGAGTACTTAATTATGTACAAAAGGTACATTGATTTGAATCATCTTTAATCTTGGCAATTGAAAACCTGAATTAAGTTAACAAAAGAATCAGTTTCATCCACACCGTACACAAAGAAGAAATAACTTTCTTGAATGTTGTGATACGCAATTCGGAAGGATCACTAAATACGAAAGTTTACACTAAACCTACTGACAGAAATAACCTTTTACGCTATTCCAGTTTCCATCAACCATCATTGAAAAAACATCTACCTTTTTCACAATTATTGCACCTAAAAAGAATTTCTTCAACACAAGACTCATTTACAGACAGTATGACCATATATGAATAGAATACCTCAGCACACCAACTGCTTTCTTCTTGTGATATGTGAAATTAAACAGACTTCGACTCAAGAAGACTTGTTTGGACTATTCTATCATTTCCTCTTGAGACCCTTTTTTTCTTGGACTGAATTGCATAGGGCACTGGGATCCCACAGACTGTGTGAAGCAACATTTGTATTACTAGTATTGGAAATAATGATAATGGTGTGCTGAGGTATTCTATTCATATATGTGTGACCTAGGTTCTGATTGATCCTGGGACGGAACGACACCCTGGTGGGTAGGTGTCATATACCTTAAGCACCCAAGCCGTAGTTGCAATTGCGTAACGATTCGATGTCCTTATTATAATTGGCGTAACACTTTAAGATGTGCGGCTCAATCTAAGCAAACTCATCTAATGTTGATACAAGACAGTATGACCATCACAGTCAAAAAATTCCGAGATAGAGGGTACCCCAACAACATTTTCGAGGAGGCGGTAACCAAAGTGCAAACTTTTTACCGGAAAATGTTGCTTTCACAAGAAATCAAACCTCAAGAAGAAGAAAGAATGGTATTTGTTTCCAAATTTTCCACCAGAAGTCACTCCATAAAAAGAGCTATAATTAAACACTGGCCACTGCTAACACCGGAAAAAGATTTTAACGCTAGTTTTTCTAAATCACCCTGTTTTGCGTATTCATGTACACGTAACATCAAAGAAATGCTGAACTAAAAAGAATTTCAAAAAGATGGAACATACATGGGAACACTACCATGTCGTAATTGTGGAAATTGTAAAGCTATAATTAAAGGCAACCAATTCCCTCACCCGAGCTAGGGAACTCCTATCAGATTAAAAGTCACAGCTACTTGTGACAGTAGCAACAGAACACAAGAGCAATATCCGTACAAAAAATTGCAAATCCACCTTAGCTACACATTTCAACTTGCACAACCATAACCCAAGTTAACTACGATTTTTAATCTTGGAGTAGGCACAAATCCTTCCGGGAAGAGACAATACTCAATATCTATTAAGAAGGGAAGTACATTGGATTCATTTCTTAAACACAGTACACCCGAAGGGAGTCAATGATTGCACTGATTTAAACTGTTTTCTTTAAACTCACGCCCTCTGATATTGAACAAAGACAATTTACATAAATAAAGATGGGGCAATTCACAAAGAATTACCATCTTGGACTCAAGTTACACTACATGCTGATATTATGAATTTTGTTATTTGACCAGTTCATGATCATGTACAGATAAACTGTTTCTTTTCACAGGAAATTTCTTGACATGTATAGTAGTTGGTAGAATGTATTGTTCATCATTAATAATTTTATTTAATATCAAGTAGACCTTGTTCCAGAAATTATCATGAAGTGTGCACCGGGGTGTTTTTCACTCATATTCACTCGCATTGACTCAATTCTCAGAATTTTTTCACCGTGGTTGCCGTTGGGTTTTTCTTGTAACTTTATTATCTACAGTAGGTGTTAACACACCTTTCTAGAATTGGCAATATCTCCAGAACATTTTCCATCTCGTCATTTTTTTCTCACCCCGTTTTATGTCAGTGTACTTTTTTCTTGTTTTCGCTTTATGTCTTGAACACTCTGTGATGATCCGCCACGGGCCTGGACGCTTTTGGGTTTGGTTTTTCCCGAACAGTCTATTTTTTATTACTGGTAACTGATTCACTACGTGAGTCTTTTCACTCTATTTACACCGGCACGTGACCTGAAAAGGTGGACCCGTAGAGGTTTAAAACAAACGCCTGATACTCATGGATACCTCTTTTATGGGCACCGGGGAGATTCCTCCGTTTACACCGGGGTTAGCCCATCCTAATTTGGACGCTTGTCGTCTTTCTAAGAATCGCGTTACCTTTTGTTATTAACTTACCGCCGTTACATTTTTGTACTGCTAATTCGGTTTTGTCCATGTAACGTATATGACGCAACACTTTTGCCTCTTTATATCGTAAGTTGGGATCTTTTAACCTCTACACATGTTTTGTTTATGCACAACTTCCAATGTCACACTTACCATTTACGTTGTTTCACAGATTTCATACCTTAATTTTACTTTGGAAATTGATGCAACGATTGATAATACATGTGAGTAATTTGAATTCACTTTTTCACAGCTTTTTACGATGCACGACTGATTCACGCAACGCTTTCTCATCACTTTTGTCCCAGTCTGGTGGTATCGATCCTTTGCACCTCATCAGTCCATCTGCACGATTAATGCGCGATATTTGAGCACACAGATGTTTTTGATATATGCTTTTATTTTCAATCAAACATATGTTTACCATGTGAACACCTTGTGAAGTTGGGCAATTGTCATCACACAGAAGGGATATAATATATTCCCTCACTTCATGATGTTACGATGTATAAAATTGTGCACTATGATGGTACCAGCAAACTGTTGAAGGACTGTTGCTTTATGATTGTAGAATGGAGGTCCCCTGAAGAAGGGCATGGCCCGAAATACATTGGGCATAACGTTTGGAATACATGATGAAATAAACTAACATTTGAAGAAAAATACATTTGAATAAATCAAATTTAAATTGGAAAAACACTTGTTTGAACGTCAATGTATTTTCTCATTTGAGTGCATCCTGGGGGCGTTTTTCACTGAGAGGGATAAGCAAGTCTTGGGAATCTCCAGTTTAGCCTGTAACAAGGCCACAGATACGAATATGCATACAGATTTAGGAATATCATGAGTATCGCTGAGAAGTGCCATAGCGGGGTCAGACTGTGTTGTGTAGTCAGTCATAGAGGCAAGAAAACGAAAGCCCAGTAGCGGCCCACCCGGGGCCACGTGCAAGTGAGGTGAGTGAAATCAGCATTAGCGGCTTGACACTTGGAGCACTGAGTAGAATGTGTGAGGTCAAATTTGGTGATGTCCACAGGGGAAACATATGCTCTGTGGAAAAATTTGAAATGGATGAGCTTCTGCCTGTGTCTGATGCTTAGTTTGAGAATAGCAATATGCCCAGACCTTGTCATAGATCAAATATCCCAAATCCGCTCTCCAGGTCTCTCTAACCTGTGTAATAGAGTCTGGTTCTTGGGCTAGGCAAGCGCAATATAGTCTGGGAACTAAGTGGTAACTGTCGCCATCAGTAATTATCAGTGAGAGTGGTGTGAACCCATCTGGGGCTAAAGGGCTCATAGGTATACAAGAGAATAGGGTTTTATGAAGTCTGAATAGTATGAAGTGATCCATATGTGAAGTGCCCTGGAAGTGAGTATCAGTAGTATGGGAAAGAGCATGGCCATCTGGAAACACATCCCCCTTAGTGTGGAGGCTATGATGGTTCAGGGTTTGTTGGACTAGTTTTTCACTTGTGACGGGGAGCCATGGATTTTCCACCAAAGGAATGCCGGGGGAATAAAGCATACTCCCTCCCAAAGCACAAAGGAACCGTCTCCAGGCACAGCAACTGTATGTCCGTGGGGTCCATGGGAATGCCCTTTGGCAAAATAAATGATAGACAGACATGTCCAGTCTGGTCGCTCTCGGGCCTGAGTCATGGGATGCTGGATTCAGGGTGATACCAGTAGCAAGCATACTGGCACTGTGCAGCCAGATAATAAAAGGAGAAGTCTGGGACTTCAAATTCACTATGTTTCCAAAGAAGGATCATGATGTCCCTCTTAATGCGAGGCCTGCGCCCAGCCCAGATGAGGTATGTGAGAAGACTACGCAAGCTTTTGAAACAATGCTGTGGGAGCCAGATGGGGATGTTATCTTATAGAAAATTTCTAAAGCACACGTACAACATCAGGTCTCTTGGGGCTGGCTTACGAAGTCACCGGTTGTGAAAGTCTGTATCTAACTGTAAGCTTGGGTAAAAAGCCAGGGATGCATAAAAAAACAAATACAGAAGCACTACCATTTTAATTATTGCCACCTGTCTAGCCATGGAAAGAGAAAGGCTAACCCAAAGTTCAACTTGCGCCAACAAACGGTCCACAGCGAGGCCATTGTTCAGCTGTAGAACTTGTTCCTTATCTAGATGTATGCGAATACCAAGGTATTTAGTAGAATTTGTGACGTATGATAGGAGGCATTCAATATCTATGGGATGTGCATTCGCTGACAATGGAAATAGCTCAGATCTGGCCTAATTTATGTGCAAGCATGACACACTGCCAAAGCGGATGATTTCCCGGATCAATGGTGGGAGGTTGTCAGCAGGACAGTGGATAAATAACAAGATATCATCTATCTAAAGTGAGGCTAAGAAGGGACCATGTGATGGGAATACATCTGTATACACATGCACACCACTGATGTACACTACTGCTGCGTTCTCCTGATTGGAAGAGCTGTTTCTTTCTCAAACAGAAAACTTTTTTGCAGATTTATTAGCAGTCTAAATTTAATGGAATCTTTAATTTAAAAGTCTCCTACAATGTGTTGCTATTTCCTGTCTGTCCCTAAACATATTTCATTCTCAAACTAAATGAAGCATGGCGCAGATGGTTGTGTAAAAAATTCATTGGGCACTAAAGGCAGAGCTGAACAGGGAAACACGTATAACTGCAGCAGATGTAAATGCCAATATTATGACTGATTTGAGCACAAGTGCCCCTTACGAGAAAAAATATGAACATAATGAGCTACAACCTCACCCAGATCTAAGACTGTAAAACTATCTATACAGTTTGAGGCTCTTTTGTTTATGATCTTTAAACAATAGAAACCCACATCTACCTTTCATTGCAAAGTAGCAGTGTTGAGTGCTTAGAATGTTTAAATCTAACTACTCTATATGTAGGTAGGTGTATATGCATATATATATATATATATATATATATATATATATATATATATATATATATATATATATATATATTCACTGAAAAAACCATAGGTTATAGACCATATATAGTTAGGGATTAGCATTTAAAAAACCTTTTTTTATTTGCACAAAACCATTGAAATTCCATATATAGTTAGTTGCACTAACTATATATCGCGGACCCGCAATCCACTGCTAATGATGTCACATATTACATCATTCATGACATGGTCAGTGACATCACTGATGACATCACTGATGACATCTCAAATGACATCACTGATGACATCACTGATGACAACACCCAGTGACTGTATGTTTCTGTAAAGTTAAAATATGTCTTACATATTGAAGAATGAGTGGATGTATAAGTGTCTGGATGAAGGATTTAGTAGGTGCATGACTGACTGTATGAGTGAGTGATTAAATGTGTCTCACTGAGTGCATGGGTTAGTGATTAAAGTGTCTTAATTTGGCAATCATTATTTATGTTCTTCTGTAAACTGCTGCATGTTTTAATCAGTAGCTATATCAGTAACTATATGGGTTATTGAATGGTTGCCCAAGTATTTGTATGGGAGACTGAGTATGTGTGTGGGTGGCTGGGAGGTGTATGACTCTGTGCATAGATGTGTGAGCAGTTGATTCACTAGATGTATGGATTCAAAAGTGCATGTGGAAACAGCTGTATGGACAGTTGACTGTGTGCATGAGTGTATTGGTGAGTGAATGGATATCTCAGTGCTACATATCAAAGTAAGTACATATGTAATATGGCAGAGATACCCGCCACCCCCTCTCGACGCAATCCCCAAGGATGGGAAACTGGAAACAGTTCTGAACTTTTGGAAGGCGGGAGGGAGTGACCCTCCCGGCCGTATTTATTAAAATATGAAACAAAATTAAAACATTAAAATAACAGTTTCATATTATGTACAATTTCATTTCCACATTACGATGTTTGGCTAACCTTAACAGATCTCTAATACAAAGGTTCTCCTAGCCGAACTAACATCCTACAAAACATTTGACTTGAAATTGTACATCCTAACGTTAAGGGCCAACGGCAAGGTCGTAACCGGTGTCAGATCCCTAAACCAGAAAATACCCCCCTCACTTGTGAGGGGGGGCGAACGCACAGAGGCGTACCTCAAGTGCATCTACCAATTTCCCTTTGACTTGACGGGGGCCCCAATGGACTCGACGCCATTTAACGGTCGTCCGAGGACTCGTGTGAGGTGTCTAAAAGGTAGCGTAAACCCCCTCCCGAACCCCACACAACTTACCCATCTGCCGTCGCAGATGTCCTGGCCCCGGGAAATTCCCCAGGAGGGCCCGTAGCCCCTCCTATCCAGGAAGGGGCCTTGACCGCCTTTCCTTTCCTTCCGGCGGCCCATCCTTAGAAGGGACCGCCTCCCCGTTGAGGGGCCAATGGCCACCTCCCCCGAGCGCTCCCATCCGTAATGGGTGACGCCCCCCCATAGGGATCTTCCAATTACTGCTCACCGATCATGACCTTACCGCCCGACCAAAATAAATACGACAATTTAACTAAAATCACTCAATTACAAAACAACCATAACTATTTCACGTATGATTACTGATCAATACTAGTGCAGAATTACATTATTTGCAAAAACATACTGTAGATGACCATTCTTTATTGCATATTCAAAATTAACACGACAATCATCACAACCTGCAAGAAATAGAGTTACCACATCAAAACTTTATTCAAAACAACTGGCTGTCCTCAGGGGCTGGTGGGTGGGTCAAAATTGGCTCTTCGTTCCGTCTCGAGCTCACGTGCAGCGGGGAGGTGCAGCTTCAGAGCATAGGAACAAGAGGATGCTTTCTTGGCTTGTTGCTCCTTTTATCCGTCTTCGGGCGGGCGTAAACCCGCCTCCGCCTGCCCCCCGGGGGCGTGGCCGGCGGCGTCAGCATCTAGGACAACCCCCTACAGGGCGGGAAAAGGCGCGCCCTGGCTACGCCGCTTCAGGCATACCAGCCGGGCCTCGCCCCCCGCCCAAGATGGCCTCCCGGGGGGATCGGGGTACTCCACCATACGTTCGGGGGGACCGAGTGGTCGCCCCTTTCCATATGGCAGAGATACCCGCCACCCCCTCTCGACGCAATCCCCAAGGATGGGAAACTGGAAACAGTTCTGAACTTTTGGAAGGCGGGAGGGAGTGACCCTCCCGGCCGTATTTATTAAAATATGAAACAAAATTAAAACATTAAAATAACAGTTTCATATTATGTACAATTTCATTTCCACATTACGATGTTTGGCTAACCTTAACAGATCTCTAATACAAAGGTTCTCCTAGCCGAACTAACATCCTACAAAACATTTGACTTGAAATTGTACATCCTAACGTTAAGGGCCAACGGCAAGGTCGTAACCGGTGTCAGATCCCTAAACCAGAAAATACCCCCCTCACTTGTGAGGGGGGGCGACCGCACAGAGGCGTACCTCAAGTGCATCTACCAATTTCCCTTTGACTTGACGGGGGCCCCAATGGACTCGACGCCATTTAACGGTCGTCCGAGGACTCGTGTGAGGTGTCTAAAAGGTAGCGTAAACCCCCTCCCGAACCCCACACAACTTACCCATCTGCCGTCGCAGATGTCCTGGCCCCGGGAAATTCCCCAGGAGGGCCCGTAGCCCCTCCTATCCAGGAAGGGGCCTTGACCGCCTTTCCTTTCCTTCCGGCGGCCCATCCTTAGAAGGGACCGCCTCCCCGTTGAGGGGCCAATGGCCACCTCCCCCGAGCGCTCCCATCCGTAATGGGTGACGCCCCCCCATAGGGATCTTCCAATTACTGCTCACCGATCATGACCTTACCGCCACAGGCCGGATAGTTGACCGGCTATCCGGACCCCCCACAAAACTCCTACCTAAAGGTCATGTTTTAAACGCTTCAGCCAAGCAATGAGGTCCCCTATGAGTAACTCATTCCCCACCCGGGACAAATGGACCCCATCTCCCAAATACATACTGTCCCCCTTGATACAACCATGCGGGATAGAATGCAGTGTACTTGAACGAAACAATCTACCCAACTTGTTATTTACCTTCTTCACTGAGTGGTTCAGAGCAGAAACCGAAATCGCCCCTCGCCACATTTTACGTGGAATCATATGGGACCATGCAATGGTGCACCCTGGAACTCTTCTCGCCAACCAACTTACAGTGGAAAGCATTGCCTCGAGAAGCAGTCGTCTACCAGTGGTCACCAAATCATTACCCCCAAGATGGACTATGATTATAGACGGCGGTGACCTTGTCCGCCCTAACAAACCCTCGAAAAAGGATTGAAACTGGTCAATACAGAGCCCGCCCCTTCCGTAGAAGGTTACCCTGTACCCGTATTCCACAGCCATGTGAATCATGTCACCTGCCTTGAATACGTCCGCAGCACGTCTCACGTATGAGTGGCCCACGACCCACACCTCTCTTTCCGCAGCCGGTGATGTCTGACCGCTGGTTCCCAGGTGTCGGGTCGACTGCACAGTCCGCCCCGCCTCGTAAGGTTGCGCAACTGAAAACCAAACAAAAACAAGAAGCATGAGTACATCATTACAGCTTCGCAACATGTGCAACCGCACATACCTTTTGTAACAGTTCGAGGACCAACGCCCCAAACGCTTTACTTTTTCAACACCCAGACCCCTGGCTGTAGCCTCAGTAGCAGCCCCTATCCGAAAGGAGTGGGTCCCGAACTCGCCGGGGTTCAAGCCCGCGGCCGAAATGGACATCGCCAGTACCCGCCGGAACTGAAACCTCGTCAGTGGGGTGGCGTCAGCGTGTCTCAACAAGGTCCCCCCCCATGATGCCACCCTCTGCGCTAAATATTCCTCTACGCAAACAACAGGGCACATGGAAGACCCGGGAACCCTCTGAATGATTATGCAGTCCCCAACCGCACCCTGATCGGTTTTTGACCTGAAAAACGAGACAGTCATCGTCTCGACCTTGACCCGGATGTGCTCCCGGCACAGTCCCCCCATCGTATCCTGCTTGTTCCTTGCCACTAGTTCACTTACCCGCATAGCCCCATGGAATGCTAGCGCAAATGCGGCTCGGAATAACACAGTTTCATACTGGGATGAACATGTTGTAGGGAGTACGGAAAATAACAGGGCCAACCTATCCAGACCTATCGGGTGCCTCTCATCTACTCTGCGACCCTCAAGGCGTTGCCACCCACGTAGCGCTTTCTGAACCACAAAAGATGCTGTCGGGTCCTGAATCCCATGAGCCTTTGCCATAAAGGAAATGGCGGCCCGATGCCTCTGGGCCGTAGCTACTGATTTGCCTGCCTGATGTAAAGACAGCAAGAATTTTACGACAAGCTCTTCCTGTCCCCAAAGCTCCCCCCTAGCAGAACCCAAAAAGGACCAATAGGAACGGAACGCCCCTTCATATGCCTTCCTTGTCCTGGGTGCTAAACTCTCTCCCACGAGGTTTTGTAGTTCGGGGCACCGAGAGACCAGAGAGCTTCGGGAAAGGGTGCCGCCACCGGGTCCGCTGTGGGCAGAAAACCCCAGAAGGCCTGCATACGGAAACGAGACAGTGCATCAGCCGCTTGGTTCATTACCCCCGGGACATGTCTTGCCCTAAAGAGCACATTCAACTGCATACATAATAACACAATTTCTTTGAGCAGTCTCAGAACCCATTTGCAACGTGCTGCCTGACTATTGATACATTCAACCACAGTCATGTTATCAGACCAGAACACCACAGCGTGATCCCGCAACCCCTCCGGCCACGTTTTCAAGGCCACCAGAATAGGGAAGAGTTCGAGAAAAGCAATGTTACTCGTCAGCCCGCACTCGTGCCACCATGACGGCCATTTTTGAGCCGACCATTGTGTCCCAAATATGGCCCCAAAACCTATACTCCCCGCCGAATCTGTCCAAAGCCCCAGCTCCTCGGAGGACACCGCAGGTTTGTTCCAGACAATTCGACCATTGAAATCCGCCAGAAATGCCAACCAAATGCGCATGTCCTGGCGAACCTCTGCCGAGAGCCTCGTGCGGTGATGTCCTTCCTTCAGGCCGACCATGGCTTGTGCAATCGAGCGTGAAAAGGGGCGGGCCATTGGCATCACTCTCAGGGCAAAATTCAACTGACCCACCACTTGTTGCAATTGATGCAGGTTTACTTTCGTCGCACGAATACATGTTTCAAGGGAAGTCCCAAATTTTAACACTTTTTCCCTGGGTAATCTAAAACAACCTTCTACTGAGTCGAGCTCGATCCCCAGGAACTTGAGCAAAGTTGAGGGACCCACAGTCTTACCTGGTGCCAATGGCACACCAAATTGATTCATTAAGACCCGAAATTCATGTAAGGCCTTACCACATTCAGGATCCCCGGCTGCCCCCAAAAACAGAAAGTCATCGAGATAATGCATAACATGTCGAAAACCCGTTTTCCTTGTGAATACCCATTGCAGAAAACAACAGAATTTTTCAAAATAGGCACAAGATATAGAGCACCCCATTGGCATACATCTATCCATGTAATAGCGACCCTGAAACATAAAACCAAGGAGACGCTGATCGTCTGGGTGTACCGGGAGCAACCGGAACGCTGACTCGATGTCCGATTTTGCCATCAGCGCCCCGGGCCCCAGGCGATTCAACATGGCGACGGCCTCATCAAAAGATGCGTACCGCACCGAACATACTTCCGGGTCTATCGCATCGTTCACGGAAAGACCATGTGGGGCTGACAAGTTATGTATTAGCCGAAACTCACCCGGGTCCTTCTTGGGGACCACCCCTAGAGGGGAACAAACAAAGTTAGCAACCGGTGGAAAATCGAATGGACCGGCAACACGACCTCGAGTCACCTCCTTCCCAATCTTTACCTGAACCACCGCCGAATGCTGCAAGGCCGACAGTTGGTTCTTACAGTTTGTTACCCCCTGAAAATCTCCCACTGGGATGCGGAAACCAAATGAAAACCCGTCCCGCAACACCCCAGCGGAAGCATGATCCGGGTATTCGTTGAGCCAAGGAATCATTGCCATGGTATCAATCGGAGTAGGTAAAGGCGCCCCTCGGACTAATTCAGACCTGTTTGGCGCTTCCCTTACCACCGTTATCACCCGTCTTGGCTCTGCACATGGACTCAGGATGGGATGACTGCCCACACCCTACGCATTCATGTCTGAACTTGCATGACCCCTGGGGCCTCGTACATTTTCCCCTGTTGAAACTCCAACAAATCCCCTTTTTACCTGTGTTGCCACTCGACTTCGAGTGGTATTCGTTACCTGCACCTGTCCGAAAGGGTGTCCCAGAGGATTGGCGGGAAGATTCACCCCCATTACTCCCAGATAATGGCACTTTTAACATTCCTGAACTCTCCATTTTCTGCCATGAGACAGAGTCGAAACAATCCCATGTTAGGACTGGGTTGTGCTCCTTAGCCTTTCTAAAAAGATTGTCATAACAGAACCACTGATTGCCCCCGTACGTCAGGGAATACTCCATGATACGTGACTGATAAATAGGCAACTCGGTCAATAACTCGGGCCTGCGCTCACCCATGATGGAGGTAAAAATGCCCCACGCTCTGCCCCAAGTACCTATGTTTTCGTCAACCTTAAAGGCGGCCATTTTCGCGCGCCAAACACTCGGGTGCATGAGCTCCTTTTGGCTCTTCACATGCTCTATCTCGTAGTGGTCGGTAAGCAATGAAAACATGTTTACATACTTATCCGCCCAAATCATTTCCTTAATTGCCAGTGGAACATGCTGGGCAATCTTCTCCCTTCGAGAAGGTACAGCCCCCTCCCCCGCAATCGGCAATGGCCGCTTACCTGAAGTAGATCCCGCACTTGCCGCCGAACTTGGGCCTGCTGCACTTTCAGCCGCCGGAACCTGTGGGGGAACAGAAGATGGTGCCTTCGCGGCCTCTCCGGATTCCCGCAGCTGTCTCATTACTGCCCGGGCGTCATCAGCCGTGGCGCCCATACCATCTTTCCCCAACCACGCTGCCAATTGCGCCGCCAACTCGGGGGGCATATCTTCCCCGTTCACGGGGGTGACCACCACGGGGATCGGATGCCCCTCCTTCGGAACCGAGGTTGGCTCCTCAAGTGGAGTATCGGGAACCGGGGTTTCCCCCCCAAGTGTCCCCCTTTTTGACCTCTTGCCTCTCCCGCCAGGGACTACTCCCGGCAAAGCTGGTCCGATGACTCGCTTCGGTCCTCCCTCTCCGTCTTTAGCCGCCATCTGCTTCTTCAAATCGGCTACCTCCTTTATGAGCATGCGTAGCATCTGATCGGTACCGACCCGCTTTCCGACCTTCTTGCCCGGCATTCTCAAACGAAGATATCTGTAAGACAAAGAGAAAGATTACAACGCTCAAAATTGGCTCTTCGTTCCGTCTCAAGCTCACGTGCAGCGGGGAGGTGCAGCTTCAGAGCATAGGAACAAGACGATGCTTTCTTGGCTTGTTGCTCCTTTTATCCGTCTTCGGGCGGGCGTAAACCCGCCTCCGCCTGCCCCCCGGGGGCGTGGCCGGCGGCGTCAGCGTCTAGGACAACCCCCTACAGGGCGGGAAAAGGCGCGCCCCGGCTACGCCGCTTCGGGCATACCAGCCGGGACTCGCCCCCCGCCCAAGATGGCCTCCCGGGGGGATCGGGGTACTCCACCATACGTTCGGGGGGACCGAGTGGTCGCCCCTTTCCAAACACACTCCATGTGAGAGTTGACATATATAAATAACTGAACATAAGAGCCAGTGAATGTGAGAGTGGAACGCTGCTACACTACCTGCTGGGTGCAATTGCTGCCGTGAGGAGAACGGCTCACTGTTTACTCGTTCCTTGTCGGGAGCGCCGCTCCAGGGGTCCCAGCGCCGCCGTGAGGGAAACGGCCATCAAAGTCGCAGCAGGCCACTTCCGCCGCGGGGACTACATTTCCCAGCTGTCACGGCGGGTGTGGCGCGACCAACGCAACATCATCAGCGGAGCGCCCCTTAAGAGGGAGGAGTGCCTCTCGCCCCGCGAGTCGCGCGCGGGAGCACCCGGGGCTAAGCCCGGGCAAAGGGCGGGCCCTCTTAGGCCCTCAGAGGCTGGAGGAGGCTGGGCTGGGCCCGAGGTCCTGGACAAAATCCCGAGTAAGTAAAAATATATCCACGATTGTCATTAAATTGCTATATGGCTTCTGCCTCTGTAAGCGCTGCCATTACTGGGTTGGATAAATCCGGGAGTGCACTAAACAGAACACTGGATGACTATTTTTCCAAGGCTGCTCCAGAGGGTAGCAAAGAATTATCACTTGCAGAAAAGCGGGCAGACAGACGTCGCTCAATTGAACGCATTAAAAATAGGACTCTGTCCGAGCCCATTTATTCTGTAACCCTGGACAATGACACATATAACACTTCGACAGACAACCCATCCCCAACTGCTAGTGTGCCTCTATTGCTCAAGGAATGCTTGGCACCTGCTATTTCACCAACGCAAACTGGGGTTGACTCACAAACTGAGGGCCAAGATCTTCCCAGTACACCCAACCCCGCAGCAACTTTGATTTCCCCCACTATTAGGCCGGGGAAAGTAGTAAGAGGGAAACAGAAGAGAACACTGGCAAATAAAGTACATGGGCCCCCACCCCCTAAAAGGAGACGAACAAAAATGGACACAAGTAAGTCCAAGCTAAGCCATTCCGAGTTTGGCAAGAAGACCAGCATTGCATCTACTATGACAGTGGGGAAGTCAGTTGGCAAGCAAAGAACGGCAACTGCCTTAACCCCGTCAAAATCCATAACACCACCCTCACCATTAACCATATTGCCTGATACTACCCCCACCCCGATGGAAGAAGGTCCCCAGACAATCTTTCCGAAGGATCTACTGGACAATATTGAAATGATTGTACGGACCTATATGCTAGCTCTATCGGACAGATTAAAGGGAGTGGAAACAAGGTTGGGGAGGATTGAGCTGGATCTGACAGCTCTTGGGCAATTGGAAAGGCCACTAAGACCACAGAATGTAATACAGCCCCAAAAAGCCTCACATACAGTCTGCACCCCCTCTACCGTAAGAGAAGCTGTAAAAGCTACTAACTCAACTAATGATAACAACATGGTAGTAGTTAATGCAGCTGCACTTAACCACCCAACTAAAGGTACTCACTCTGTCAGTCAACCGCCTAAAAAAACTGACCTAAAATTTCAACAATCTGTTAAGAGTAAACCTACCGCAATACCAAGTATCACGGATACCCTGGCCAATATTCAACCTAGGGATTCAACCAGTTTTTCAAACTGGTTACCTAGTGTTGAAGAGAAAGAGGTTGGTCATGCAAGAGGGGGTCAGGGAAGGATACCACCTACGGAACTCCCACCGGAAGCACTACCATATGTAGTGGTGCTTACTGGGGTTCCCGAGCTGACAAGTGGCAAGCGGGAAGGTTACTTTCAGTTAAAAAATAAGATCATGCATTGGTTATCATTGTACAGACCGAAAGCTAACCATGTAAATGGCGAAATTGTTCATGTACGCCGTTTGTCCTGGCTGGGTAGCAGAACAAAGGATATCGGGGGCGACATTGTAGTGGTAAATTTTAGGGATAGGAAGGCGGTCCAATATATATTGAATTGGCCATATGGCAATGAAAACAACTGTGTAGTGCCACGCCCATTAACCTACTTTTACCCTAGAGCAACTGTATTCCCTCCTCAACACACATCCAGACTCATTCCATTTAACACGCAATATTTGAATGCAGAAACACCTAGGAACCCTGTTCACTTCCAACAATTTGTCCCACCCCCCGTGTTCCATGGGTGGAACACTGTACCAACCAATCACAACATAGGAGGAAATGGTAATATGTCCAATCTTATCCCATTTACTCCCTTGGAATTGACAAATAGGTTGGAGGCATTCAGTGGTTTGGAAGAGTGCGATTGATGTTTAAAGAGCAAGGAAGATAATAGTGGTACTGAAAATGTCCTATGTACTCGGGGGTGTACTGTGGAAAAAGGATTAGGTTGTTTGAAGCCTGGCCCAAACATTACTGTTATTTGTGATGATATAAACAAAAAAAGATCGACTGTTGCATTACCTGTAGTGTCTCCAGAGACAAATGAGGGCCCATTTCTGTCTGCTTTGAGCCTAGAAAGTAGAGACGCTGGAGGGGTTGTAAATGCACTGTGTACCCTGGGTCATGACCACCGAATAGAAGGTGATAGTAGTCCTATGGAGGACACATGTTCTGTTGTTGTTATAGCCCCAGATAAAGTGAATAGGAGTACAATACCAGTTGCTCCTGCAGTGCTCCATGACACGAACAAGGGAATCCCCCTGTTCACACTGGTCTCATGGAACATTGCGGGGGTGCGTGCAAAACTGAACGATCCCGACTGGAATGCATACATAAATACTTTCGACATCTGTGTGTTGCAGGAAACGTGGGCTACAACACAACTGCACAGGGTTGGCTATAAAACCTACCAAATAGAGGATGTCCCTTCCCCGAGAGGTCGTGCTTCTGGAGGCCTCCTAGTGTGGGTTAATGTTTCCATAAAGCTAACTATCAAAATGATTAACACCGACTCTCCAGACATTCTCTGTCTGGAAATAAGAACAGCGGATAATAGGACATTTCATTTATTTAATGTTTACAACAGCCCCCAATCTTCCCACAAGGAATCCATATGCATAGGGAAGTTGGAATCACTTGTGGATTTACTAAAATCAGAGTCTGGTGTTATTTTATGTGGAGACTTGAACTGTAACTTTGAACCTATCACAGGGATAGCCGCACTGTTTAAGGAGGAGGACATTGCCAATGCAATACCTGCCCTGAGCGAGAGTTGTATGGTTGCTGGTACAGCATTGGCCCTACAGATCACACGCTTCCTGACCTCACACGGTCTGAGAGCATGTAATGGACGTATGCCTTCAGATAGCCCAAAAGCCCCTACATTTAAGAGAGGTAATTATGGGAGTAAAATAGACTATGTTATTGTCTCCTTTGACCTCTGGCCTTTTACAGTGGATCTAAAAGTCAAAGAAAGATACGAAAGTGATCACTACCCCTTAGAAATGAGTTTTCTACTAAGCTTGGTTATGGAGCCTGATAACAGGGAGGGAGATCAGAGTATAGCAACTTCAACCACTACCGATAATATTGTCCTTAGTAACAATCGCAGGGCGGTTAAATGGGCATTTGTGCTAGAAAAAGAGGACCTACTGACCAACATTTATAGTGCTTTTGCAGATACCCTGGACCAATATTGCCCCTTTAGCTGCTCCCCTAAAGAATTTATTGATCTGCATAAATCCCTTTTCAGCAAATTATTAGAAATCCTTACCATGAAACCAAAAAGAGGTGCAGGTAGGACTAGTGCAAAACCTTTAGGCAAACCTTGGTACAACAAGGAATGCCGCCTCGCCAAAACTGCACTGATTAATGCTGTTAAAGGGGAAAGCCCATCAATAGTTAGAGAGCAAAGAAAGGTCTATAACAAAATAATATTGAAAGCTAAATCCACATGGGATGAGGAATTGTGGCTCAATATGTTAATAGCCGCTAAAACAAAGGATCAGAAACAATTTTGGGAATTGGCAGCTAAAGAAAATAAACGAGAGAAAGGTTCCAGGGAGGTCTACTTAGATGAAGACACTTGGGTTAAGCACTTTTCGTCATTATATGCAGCCAAAACCTCGACCGAGGCAGCTAACGATGTACCGCCCCCTAAAATACCAGCTAACACTCAGCAGGTAGTGTTCACCTTACAAGAAACAGAGGCAGCAATTATTTCAATCAAGAAAGGGAAGGCGCCAGGGCTCGATAGAATCCCTGGTGACCTGTACCTGTATAGCATCGAAGTCTGGGCACCCTATCTAAATCATTTATTTAACATGATTACGGCCAGTGAGCACATTCCAGATACTTGGAATGGCGCAGAAATCATCACCATTTTTAAAAAAGGGGATCGTGGTGATCCAGCAAATTACCGCCCCATTAGTCTTTTAGATATCACGCAAAAAATATATGCTAGGCATATTCTTAATAGAATAAATTCATGGTTGGAAGAGGAGTCAATTTTATCTAAATATCAGGCGGGATTCCGAAGCAAAACTAGTACTATAGACCAAGTATTCAGGCTATGCTGCTTGTATTGGAAGTATGTCATCATGCGCAAAGGTCACTTGTATGTGACCTTTGTTGACTTACGAGCAGCATTTGATCTCATCCCACGAGATCTACTTTGGGAAACCCTGAATAGGCAAGGGCTGCCTGGCGACTTATTAAAATTAGTAATAGTATTGCACCGGGAGAATTACGCTAAGGTTAGATGGGGCCCAAACGGGGAGCTCACACACCCAATCCCAATAAAAAGGGGAGTGCGGCAGGGCTGCGTCCTGGCGCCCACCCTATTCTCCCTCTATGTAAATGACATTGCAACCTATATGCAAGATTGCGATAATGATTCTCCTCGACTGGGAGGGGAACGCGTTGCGTCCCTCCTCTTCGCGGACGATACAATCCTAATATCGCAAACGCCTCATGGCCTACAGACCCTTTTAGACAGGTTCCAACAGTACTGTATCAATAAAGGATTAGAAATTAACATAAAAAAACAAAATATATGGCTTTGAACCCGCACAAAACCTTTAAAAAGAATTTAATGTTGAATGGGCAAAGATTAGACTACGAGCACAGTTTTACCTACCTGGGGGTACTGATGGACTCCGCAATGGGCTGGGGCCCACAACTGGAAAAATCTAAATTGGTGTTCAGACAAAATTGCTTCCCAATCACACAGAGATATAACAAAAGTGTAAACAAAGCAGTTACTCCCGCGATAGAGCTTTTTAGATATAAGGTACAATCCGCCTCCCTGTATGGGGCAGAAATCTGGGGTCCAATATGTAAAAAATCTTTTGAAGTATTGGAAAACAAATTCGTCAGGGGACTATTAAAAATTCCAACTAACACCCCCCTGATAACCCTATATCTAGATCTTGACATCAAACACACAGACCAGCATGCTATATTGAGACCATTGCTGATGTGGATCAGATTATGGACAACCGTAGAACTATCTGACTACAGAAATGGCCTGAAGGAAGTTTTAGAGTTGGATAGAGATAATAAGATTTTTTGGTTTAAGCACGTGAAAAACTGGCTTACCAAGCTCGGATTAGCACATTTTTAGAACGAGCCGGAAACTCTAAACCCAAACTCCAAGAAAATTGTTAAACTAAGCTTCTGGTCATATGTGAACTATAATTCTGTGTATTCGAGAACCCATGGCCCCCTTACTGAAAAATTCCTACTGGCAAAAAATGAGGTTCTATTCGAACAATTTCTAGATGAAATCCAACCCCCATTGGCAAAATCCCTATATCTAAAATTTAGGTATGGAACATTGAGGTTAAAAGTAACTGAGAAAAGATGGGGGAAGTCTGATAAAGAGCATTGTACTTTGTGCACCGATAACCAAAGGGAGGACATCTTCCACATATTGTTCTTTTGCCCTAGTTATGACAAAGCTAGGAAAAAATGGATAGTCCCCCTGTGCCGCAATCTTGGTACATCTTCCCATAGGGAAGCGGGCAGAATCCTAACTATGGACACCAGTCAAGTAATCGTGTTCGGTATTAGTAAATTCCTATTGTCCACCTACTTTGTTAGAAGGAAACTATCTCTTCCATTTTAAACTAGACTCCCCGGAATCATGAATAAAGCCAATGTATAGCATTTTAAATTTCGGTGTAAACTCAATTTAATGTTTTTTTAACTTTTCTACTCTTTTTAAACTATTTTAATATTTATTGATACTGTGCCAAACTGAGCTATATATTATGTGCTCTATTGATGAAATATTTGCCAATGTGTTAAATTGTTGAATTGTAGAAGTAATGTAACACTAGGGTGCCCTTATGATGAAGATTTTACTGTTGTATGTCTTAAAATGTATTGTATATTTTATTGTATCTTTTATGTTGCAATGCAACGAAATAAAGATTGAATTGATTGATTGATTGAGAGTGGCTGTATGAATCATTGTGAACTTGTATCAAGGATTGTATAAGAGAGTAAATATGTGTTAGTATATGTTTGAATAAGTAAGGTGTGTATAACTGTATAGTTGAGGAAATGGAGGTGTGATTGATTCTTTGCATGACTGACTAGGTGTGTGGGTAACTCCATGGATGTGTGACAGTCTGTGAGTGCCTGTTTACACTGAGTGTATCTAAGGTTATATTAGAGTCTGAAGATGTATTATCACATAAATGATATCATTAGTGATGTAATCAGTAATGTCAAATGAGATGTCAGTGATGTCATCAGTGATGTCATTTGAGATGTCATCAGTGATGTCATCAGTGATGTCATTTGAGATGTCATCAGTGATGTCATCAGTGATGTCACTGACCATGTCATGAATGATGTAATATGTGACATCATTAGCAGTGGATTGCGGGTCCGCGATATATAGTTAGTGCAACTAACTATATATGGAATTTCAATGGTTTTGTGCAAATAAAATAAGGTTTTTTAAATGCTAATCCCTAACTATATATGGTCTATAACCTATGGTTTTTTCAGTGAATTTTCAAGGTTTTGTAAATGCAAATTCCTAACTATATATGGTCTATAACCTATGTTTTTTTCTGTGAATTTCATTGGTTTTTTAAAAGCTAATATCTATAGCTGTAAAATATATTCTTTATTAAGTGACGTATCACGTAGCCCGTGAGACGCCTAATGATGCATCGCATAACCGTGACGTATTGTCTCTGCAGCGCAAACCAAACCCAAAACGTAAGCGCGCCAGAACACGCTTAAAGATATATATATATTTTTTTAACCTTAATTAGACAAAATCCACACGTGCACATATCACAAATGTTCAAAAAAACAATATGTCGGACTCCCGTTACGCTGCCGGTTAGCTGCCCGGTTAACGTACCAGGAAGCACCTTTACCGCGAAAAATCGCTATTTTTTTTTTCACCCCCCAGGGAACTTTAATAGCCCCCTCATCAATCCTAGGGGTTCAGGAGGGGTTTGCCTTACCCCTTTCATTCATTTACACCTTTTTTTTTTTCCACCTCTTGTCTCTCGATCCCACAGAGAGACAAGATGGCGGCCGCTCCAGACTGTTTACAATGATAACAGCCAATCAGCTTCTCCTCAGACTCCCGTTACACTGCCGGTTAGCTTCCTGGTTAGCTGCCCGGTTAGCTGCCCGGTTCGCGTACCAAGACGCGTCTCTACGGCGAAAAAATCGGAATATTATTTATTTTTTTTTTGGGCCCAGCGTGGCTCTATAATATCCCCTCATCAATCCTAGGGGGTCAGAAGGGGTCTACCTTGCCCCCTTTCCTTCATTTCCCCCTTTGTTTTGGCCTCCTCTTGTCTCTCGATCCTACCGAGAGACATGATGGCGGCCGCATCGGACTGTTTAGAATGTTGACAGACACCGGAGAGCCAATCAGCTTCGCTTCGCAAAGTTCCGATACGCGAAAAGTACGCGAACCGGAGCGCTGCCCGGAGCGCTGTTACAGATATATATCTTGTTTTAAATGTTAATTTCTCAAAATTCACTGAAGCACATATATTGAGACCTAGCAAAGGCACATCGGGCTAACAGTCCCTACCATTTTGCCAAGTTTCGTGGAAATCCATTCAGCCGTTCGGGCTAAAAGTGAGTCCAACCGCCCTATGGAAATTAACATGGGAAAAACGTGTTTTGGGACCCCCCTTTTTTCTCGGCCTCCCCTTGACGAACCCCCCCCAAATTTCCAGGAGCTGCTCAGAAACAAAATGTGCCATTGTCCTGAAAATGTCAGCCAATTCCGTCCACAAACGCCAAAGTTATTAGGCATAGAATTTTCAAAAGTTCCATAGAGAAAAAATCCTAACTATATATACCTACTGGCTATCGCCATATGTCGCTATATGTTAAGCGCTCTGATACCCACGGGTCTTGTTCGCGCTATACAAAACTTTCTAATAAATAAATAAATAAATAATATATATATATATATATATATATATATATATATATATATATATATTACCTACTGGCGATAGCCAGTAGGTATATATAGTTAGGATTTTTTTCCTATGGGACTTTTGAAAATTCTATGTCTAATAACTTTGGCGTTTGTGGACGGAATCGGCTGAAATTTTCAGGAAAATGGCACATTTTGTTTCTGAGCAGCTCCTGAAAATTTGGGGGGGGTTCGTCAAGGGGGGGCCGAGAAAAAAGGGGGGTCCCAAAACGCGTTTTTCCCATGTTAATTTCCATAGGGCGGTTGGACTCACTTTTAGCCCGAACGGCTGAATGGATTTCCACGAAACTTGGCAAAATTGTAGGGACTGTTAGCCCGATGTGCCTTTGCTAGGTCTCAATATATGTGCTTCAGTGGATTTTGAGAAATTAACGTTTAAATCAAGATATATATCTGTAACAGCGCTCCGGGCAGCTATCCGGTTAGCGAACCTTTCGCGTATCGGAACTTTGCAAAGCGAAGCTGATTGGCTCTCCGGTGTCTGTCAACATTCTAAACAGTCCGGTGCGGCCGCCATCTTGTCTCTCGGTAGGATCGAGAGACAAGAGGAGGCCAAAACAAAGGGGGAAATGAAGGAAAGGGGGCAAGGTAGACCCCTCCTGACCCCCTAGGATTGATGAGGGGGATATTATAGAGCCACGCCGGGCCCAAAAAAAAAAAAAAAAAAAATCCGATTTTTTCGCCGTAGAGACGCGTCTTGGTTCGCGAACCGGGCAGCTAACCGGGCAGCTAACCGGGAAGCTAACCGTCAGTGTAACCCAAAAAAAATAAAAAAAAAAATCCGATTTTTTCGCCGTAGAGACGCGTCTTGGTTCGCGAACCGGGCAGCTAACCGGGCAGCTAACCGGGAAGCTAACCGGCAGTGTAACCCAAAAAAAAAAAAAAAATCAGATTTTTTCGCCGTAGAGACGCGTCTTGGTACGCGAACCGGGCAGCTAACCGGGCAGCTAACCGGGAAGCTAACCGGCAGTGTAACGGGAGTCTGAGGAGTAGCTGATTGGCTGTCAATATTGTAAACAGTCCGGAGCGGCCGCCATCTTGTCTCTCGGTAGGATCGAGAGACAAGAGGAGGCCAAAACAAAGGGGGAAATGAAGGAAAGAGGGCAAGGTAGACCCCTTCTGACCCCCTAGGATTTATGAGGGGGATATTATAAAGCCACGTGGGGCCAAAAAAAAAAAAACAAAAAAATCCGATTTTTTCGCCGTAGAGACGCGTCTTGGTACGCGAACTGGGCAGCTAACCGGGCAGCTACCGGGAAGCTAATCGGCAGTGTAACGGGAGTCTGAGGAGAAGCTGATTGGCTGTTATCATTGTAAACAGTCTGGTAGCCGCCATCTTGTCTCTCTGTGGGATCGAGAGACAAGAGGTGGAAAAAAAAAAGGTGTAAATGAATGAAAGGGGTAAGGCAGACCCCTCCTGAACCCCTAGGATTGATGAGGGGGCTATTAAAGTTCCCTGGGGGGTGAAAAAAAAAAATTTGCGATTTTCGCGGTAAAGGTGCTTCCTGGTACGTTAACCGGGCAGCTAACCGGCAGCGTAACGGGAGTCCGACATATTGTGTTTTTTGAACGTTTGTGATATGTGCACGTGTGGATTTTGTCTAATTAAGGTTAAAAAAATATATATATATCTTTAAGCGTGTTCTGGCGCGCTTACGTTTTGGGTTTGGTTTGCGCTGCAGAGACGATACGTCACGGTTATGCGATGCATCATGAGGCGTCTCACGGGCTACGTGATACATCACTTAATAAAGAATATATTTTACAGCTATAGATATTAGCTTTTAAAAAACCAATGAAATTCACAGAAAAAACCATAGGTTATAGACCATATATAGTTAGGAATTTGCATTTACAAAACCTTGAAAATTCACTGAAAAAACCATAGGTTATAGACCATATATAGTTAGGGATTAGCATTTAAAAAACCTTATTTTATTTGCACAAAACCATTGAAATTCCATATATAGTTAGTTGCACTAACTATATATCGCGGACCCGCAATCCACTGCTAATGATGTCACATATTACATCATTCATGACATGGTCAGTGACATCACTGATGACATCACTGATGACATCTCAAATGACATCACTGATGACATCACTGATGACAACACCCAGTGACTGTATGTTTCTGTAAAGTTAAAATATGTCTTACATATTGAAGAATGAGTGGATGTATAAGTGTCTGGATGAAGGATTTAGTAGGTGCATGACTGACTGTATGAGAGAATGATTAAATGTGTCTCACTGAGTGCATGGGTTAGTGATTAAAGTGTCTTAATTTGGCAATCAATATTTATGTTCTTCTGTAAACTGCTGCATGTTTAAATCAGTAGCTATATCAGTAACTATATGGGTTATTGAATGGTTGCCCAAGTATTTGTATGGGAGACTGAGTGTGTGTGTGGGTGGCTGGGAGGTGTATAACTCTGTGCATAGATGTGTGAGCGGTTGATTCCCTAGGTGTATGGGTTCAAAAGTGCATGTAGAAACAGCTGTATGGACAGTTGACTGTGTGCATGAGTATATTGGTGAGTGAATGGATATCTCAGTTCTACATGTCAAAGTAAGTACATATGTAAAACACACTCCATGTGAGAGTTGACATATATAAATAACTGAACATAAGAGTCAGTGAATGTGAGAGTGGCTGTATGAATCATTGTGAACTTGTATCAAGGATTGTATAAGAGAGTAAATATGTGTTAGTATATGTTTGAATAAGTAAGGTGTGTATAACTGTATAGTTAAGGAAATGGAGATGTGATTGATTCTTTGCATGACTGAATAGGTGTGTGAGTAACTCCATGGATGTGTGACAGTCTGTGAGTGCCTGTTTACACTGAGTGTATCAAAGGTTATATTAGAGTCTGAAGATGTATTATCACATAAATGATATCATCAGTGATGTAATCAGTAATGTCAAATGAGATGTCAGTGATGTCATCAGTGATGTCATTTGAGATGTCATCAGTGATGTCATCAGTGATGTCATTTGAGATGTCATCAGTGATGTCATCAGTGATGTCACTGACCATGTCATGAATGATGTAATATGTGACATCATTAGCAGTGGATTGCGGGTCCGCGATATATAGTTAGTGCAACTAACTATATATGGAATTTCAATGGTTTTGTGCAAATAAAATAAGGTTTTTTAAATGCTAATCCCTAACTATATATGGTCTATAACCTATGGTTTTTTCAGTGAATATATATATATATATATATATATATGTATGTATGTATGTATGTATGTATGTATGTATGTATGTATGTATGTATATATATATATATATATATATATATATATATATATATATATATATATATATATATATATATATATATGTATATATATAGGAAAAAAGAATCTTCAAACAGCACACTCCCGCTGTGGAAACGAAGACACGGACCCAATGGCTGCAGTAAAGGAGATTTTATTGGAAACCTCTCTGGTTACGCGTTTCGAGCAGCTATATATATATATTTATATTTATGGGAGAAAGGCCCTTGGAGAGGGCTGAAACGCGTCATGGGACCTCTTGCAAGAAATAAAATCAAGCACCAAACTGTGGTCTATATCCGTATGTAGCTAACATGCTGCTCCCCATGCAGAAAAGCAATCTGCTTTGGTTTTTTAAAGAGAGAGCAGGTTTCCTGCTCTCTCTTTTAAAAACCAAAGCAGTTTGCTATGGTAGCCTGGTGGCTCCTGCTCTACCATAGCAAACAGCAGTGTCCCTGGGGTAGGCACCCTGGGACACGGATTAGCCGGCCCTGTTGGGTGGCGGTCCCCAGGGCCACCACAAGGCTCCAGGAGGGGGGACGCATGGCCCCCCTCCAAACAGTTAAAACCCCCAGGGGGTGGTGATCCCCAGGGCTTGGGGGTCTGTCACAGACCCCCCTATTTTAAATATTAGAGCCCCGGGGAGGTGGCGGTCCCCAGGGCGTGTGAGGGGGATTGAGCACCCCACACAGGTTTTTATCTTTTTATTATTTTAAAAAAGAAGCCCTGAGCCCCCTGCATACTTCATATTAAAGCCCGAGGGGTGGCAGTCTCCGGGGCTTAAGGGACCAAGGAGGCCTCCCAAAATTATACAATTAAGCCCCGGGTGGTGGTGGTCCCTGGGGCAGTGTGGGGGGGATTGGGCCCCCCACACTTCATTTGCATAAAGCCCCTGGGTTTCCCCCCCCCGGGGGGCTAATTTCCATAAAAGCGTGGGAGCCGTGCTTTGGTTTTTTTTGTATCGGCAGGGTATGCGTACCATACGCGTATCCCACGATTAAAAAAAACAACAACTTTTTTTGGGCCTTAGGGGTCCTTGTGTTTCTACCCTGCCCCCTTTTCAAGTTTTTTGCATTTCTTTTTCTGTTTTCTTGTGCCTTGTTTCTACCGAGACACAAGATGACTGACAACACTTACTGGTTTGGAGTGTTGACAGCCAATTAGCATTCAGCTCGTGCACGGCAGGGTACGCGTACTGTACGCGTACCATGCGTCGTCTATAGATATATCTATGATTTTACTTTTGATTTTCTCAGGAACTACTAAATGGATTCACACCAAAAAGCGTAATCTGCGAAACAAAATCTACCTTTTTGTCAAATTTGGTGTAATTCCGTTCAGCAGTTCGGGCTGTAGTCTCACTTAAAGGTCCCTATGGAAAATTGCATGGGGAAAACACGTTTTGGGACCCCCCTTTTTTCTCAGCCCCGCTTCACGAATCACCCCAAAACTTTCAGGGAAGGAGCAGAGCGCCCCATCTTCTTTGAGAATTTTGCGAAGATTCGTGAACCGGCGCCAAAGTTATTCCAAATAGAATGTTGCGGATTTCCTATGGAAACTAGGTCCTAACTATGACCTTCTACTGGTGACCGCCGGTAGGTAATATATATATTTATTACCTACTGGCAGCCACCAGTAGGTAGTTCTAGTTAGGACCTAGTTTCCACAGGAAGAGCATTTTCTGCTTATAACTTTGGCGTTGTTGGATGAATCTTCATGAAATTGTCAAAACAAATACTTTGTTCATATCAGCTTCAATGTTAAAAGTTTGGGGGTGATTCTTCAAGGAGGGGCTGAGAAAAAAGGGGGTCTGAAACGTGTTTTCTCCATGTTAATTTCCATAGGAAACTTTAGACAAGGCTACAGATCGAACGGGTGAACGGAATTACCCCAAATTTGGCAGGTAGAAGGGTCTTGGTCTCGAAAGCACTTTTTTGTTTATTTTGTGTAAATTCATTCAGTAGTTCTGGAGAAATATCAAAATTTACAGATATCGTTATTTGGGAATTCTGCCGTCTGATTGACTGAGGCGTTATGAGCACGAGCTTTCTGCTTATTGGCTGCGAGCGCTGTGAGCGTTTGCAACTAGGAAGTGTTGGCCGAAATTTTGTGATTCAGTTGAAGCGAGTAAGGGGAAAAAATAGCGAAAAAAGTAGGCAAGAGGAGGGGAGGATCACTGTAACCTTTGTGGGGTGTTTAGGGTGTGCTATAGAAGGGGTGCGAAGCAAATTACTCACCCCTACTCGTGTGAAAGTGCTGGGCTATGGAAATTTAGTGAGGTATTGCATAGAGTCTGATGCTGGTAAGGTGAGCTGGTGCGGGACTCAGGGATTAAAGCATGAGCCCAAATTGTGTGTCTTATGCTGTGAAGTCATGTGCTGTGACCGCTGCACCACACCTTGGAAGTAGTGTCAGCATGTGTTTATACCTACTAGGATGAACTACTGACACCTACTGGTCTGAAAGTCCTGGGGTACAGAAAATATGTGAGGTACTGTCTAGAATCTCATGCTGCTAAGTTGAGCTGCTTAGGATGAAAGCATGAGCCCAAACTGTGTGTCATATGCTGTGAAGTCATGTGCTCTGGCCGCTGTGCCACATCTGTCCAAGTAGTGTCAGCATGTAGTTATACCTACTCGGAGGAACTTTTGTTTCAAACATTGTAACTTGTTTATGGTGCTTCAGGGGTGTATATAGGGAGTGTGAAGGAAAATTTGCGTGTATCAAATTAATTCGGTATTTGTAAAGTGGAAAGCACTGGCTCCTACGGGTCTGATGGTGCTGGGGGCGTAATCTGAGGTGCTGCTGGAGTTTGGGATAAAGCTGATGAACTACTGACCCCTATTATGAACTTTTAACCTGCATGTGCCGTTAAATGTTCGATAATATGTTGCAAAACTATATTGTTAGGTTTGAAAAAAAATGATTAACTTTTAATCTGCAGGTGTCGTAGAATGTTCCAGAAAGTGTGGTGATAAAATAGGTTGAACTTCTGACCTGTATGTGGCGCGAAATATTAAGTAGCTTTTCGTATGGAAAATTCAAAATTAACCAATGGAGATAAGTTTTAGAATGTCGTTGAAGGAATGAAGTATTCTGATTTGTTCTTTACATGTATTTATGTGTGGAGCGACAGAGAAATCGTGCCATTACTGGTTCCATTCTTGATAAAAGAGGTGCTTTACATGTAGTGTGTGACAAAGAAAGAATTCCATGCGTGTGTGATATTTGCAATCTGCATACCAACTACAAAGGTGAGGTAGAAATAAACAAGGTGTGTTACGTGTTCTCTAGTAGCGATTAAGTATTTGAGGTGATGTTTTTAAGTTTGAAAGTATTTTTTATCTCAAAATAATATAGTGTTAGTAAAGTGTGGTCTTCCATATTGGTTAAAAAATATGCATAAAGTTTGACCTGTTGTTAAATAAGTACTTTATATATATTTTGGAATTCTTCAGTTTGTCATCTTTAAAAGACTGTATGGTTTTGAAAATGAGGTACAGTGTTAATTTGAGTTTGCTAATGTATTCAGGCGAGATAAACAAAATGTCCCACGTTTGCAAATTATACTTTTTGTGGAAATAGTGGGTTGGGTGGGTAGGAGATGTATGTGTTATTAAGTTAAAAACAATAAAACGAAACCCAGAAATGTTATGTGGGCAGGTTGTGGTCTCATTTTTGACACTGAGAGGTAGATTTGAATGTAAGCCGAGGTAGGTTGTTGTACTGTGAGGCCATCTACAGTGTTTGGAGATTACATGGAGAGGAGATGGAGATAGTAAAAGTGATACGTTTCTTTTATATGTACGCATAGTTTGAATAATTTGAACATAGGTTGGGATATAATATGAACATAGTTTCTGGTTTGCATTTGGGTATAGTTAATAGTTTTAGTAGTTTCTGACTAGTGAATAATAAAAAGGTAGGTCAACTAAAATATATGGTAGTAAACTCTGTTCTTATGAAATAGAAGTGGTTAACCCCTTCGATGCTTGTGACGGAACGGTTCCGTCACAAGCTTCGGTTGGGCTGTGCTTATGACGGAACTGTTCCGTCACGGCCACGCCCGTTATTTAAAACCTTCAGCACAGCGCGAAAATTTGCGCCGCTCTGAAGGTGTTAGGGAGTGCTTCTTTAGAAGAGATGTTTTATAAATGTGTGAGGGACAAAAAAGAAATGAAAATGTGCAGTATATTTTTTGTATGACTTTGTTGGCATTAGTAAAGTACATGTGATTATAAGTGATACTATTTGCCAGGCTGTGTCCCTGTGCTGGAAATACTTAGGTGTTGAAGTGGTCCGGGCTTTACCGGTGCTCAGCTTCACTATCCCATTTGAGATACTTGTCAATTTTTTTCATTCCATTTAATGTCTTTAATAAAGATACAGTAAAGGGACGTTATATCAAAAGTTTAGGAATTACAACTTTATTTACTCTCCCCATCCCCTGCTATACACTCTACAGAGTGTTTAAATGACTTTAGTAACATATAGATGTCTAGCTAGTAAAGGTGGTGTAGTTCCATGGGTCCATTAATAAACCGTGCTATCGGATGATTTGTTTTACCTGCAATTTGCATGTTTGAAACCTTTTTGCTGATAAGTGTTCCAGCAGACACCTGTTAAAATTAACCCCGTCTATGGGTATAGTGGTGCTACTGGGAATGGTGGTTGTTTGTTTGATTTTGTATGGTTAAGCAAGGGCGGGAGTGGGGGAGGTGGGTATGTTGGTGATTAAAACACAGAATTTAGTAACGTGCAGATGTCGAGCTACTAAAGGTGATGTAGTACCACTGGGAGCATTTATAAAGCGCCCTATGGCATGTTATATGTTTTACACGCAAATACGTTTTGCTGATGAGCGTTTTGGGAGACATCTGTTGAAATGAAGCTTCTGTATTTCTATAGTGGTGCTTCTACGTTTGCTGGGGCTCTTTCTTTTATTGCATAAAGTTAAGGAAGGGCGGGTCTGGAGGTGGTGTAGTGGTACTGTGACTACTTATAAATCGTCTTATGGTATGGTGTATGTTTTAGTTGCAAAATTGCAGGTTTTAATAGCTTTTGCAGATGAGCATTCCGGCAGACACCTGTTGACATTAAATCTACATATGGCTATAGTGGCGGTAATGGGAGTGCTGGGGCTCACTGTTTGATTTCGTAAGGTTAAGCAAAGGCAGGGGGTGTGAGAATTAAGTGAGCCAGACACTGTGTAAGGTCAGAGCAGGGTCGTGCTGGAGTTGCCTACTTGTGGTCACCTGCAGAGGTGCAACAAGAGCGAAATTTCGTGGGGGCCTAATTCTTTCAGCAATAGGCAGAGTGGGGATGTAGGGGCTGTAAGAAGGGGTGAAAAAGAACCGAGTCTCATTTACAAAAAAATGGTCCTTTGAAGACTTGTGAATTATTCAGGTGCGGCTCTGTATGCGTGCCCGGGAAGCTGTCTCAGAGAGTCCGGGGCAATGGGCATTGTGCGCCTGTTGGTCTGTCTGCTAATCACTCTACGATGATGTTGCTCCTGCGTTGCAAAAAGAGAAGGGAAATCCTAAGAGAAAATGGCTCTCTTTAAAGGACTTCCCTTCTCCTACAATGTGACTCACCTGGTATGATGACTGCACTTCTCAGTAGTGAGCAATGTGCATGCTCTCACAGTCTCACTGCAGTGCAATAAAAAAAATGGACCGAAAATAGAGCCCCATAAAGACCCATTTTTAAGGCCCCCAAAAATAAAGTGCTGGTGCTGAGACCCCCACAAACACCCCCACCCCCAATTAAAGCCCTGGGTGCAGTGTTATCTTTGCGATGTAGATAAAATTGTTAGGCTAATAATGGTCATTTTTGTGTGTACCGTTTGGTTGATAATATCATCCTAAGTACATAGCTTACAATTTTTAAAAATACTATTTATAAAGTTGTCTGCGGTGAGTTGCAGAGAGAGTGCTGTGGGGTGGTTGTGTGCGGCGGAAAGGTGAAAAGTATGAGGTAGTGCAGTTACATATAAATTGTAGAGGTGTATGTAAACAATTAAATAAATACTTGCTGTATGTTCTATGGCACTACTTTTCATCCTATTGATCCCCTGTCGTGCTCTGTCACGTTGCAGCACTGGTTCTGAAAGTCGTTAGTAGAGGTTTTGTAATTGTATGTTATTATTTTAATATAGTGAATAGATGTAAAAAATAATTGAATCTATTTTTTGTTTTTCAGAAAATTATTTTGGTTGGATTAAAATTTGCAAATGCCTAGAAGAAGTGAAAATAAGAAAAGAGAAGAAAAATATATATTTGTCCAAAAGGAAAGATCTTCAATTAGAGGAAAATGGGAGTAGTATAGAAACAGTTTGTTCTAGTAAAAGAACTAGACAATTTGTGAAAAAAATATTACGAACATTTAATGAAAAAAACATCACACAGAGCAAAAAAAAGAATTTTACAAGTAAGGTGAAGCAGACTTCAATTTCAAATACCAGGAAATGGAATAATGATAAAGAAACAGTATCTGTTATGCGGAGACAAAAGAAATTTCAAGAAATTTGTCATTGACTTTTTCGATCTAAAGTGATTCAGAATTCAATGAAAATATGCTGCAAATATAAACGGAAAGTGTTGCAATTCAAAGAGAAGCAGCATATTGAAAGTATAGTAGATACTGCTTTCAATTTAAAACAGAAGTTATTGATTCTGATTTTGAAGAGAATCAAACTGTTGGATAAAATAGTCAAAAGTATTGAAAGACAAAAGTAGAAAAAAGAGAACCAACTTTTGCAAAATCTTTAGTGGACATTGGAAACATACTTCTACTAGTGACCTTTTTTTTTAATGAGGAAAGTCACTTTCAGGAAAATAGTTTACCATTTTCAGTTGATACTGGAGGTCGTTGCTACGAAGTTCAGGATGGTTGTCCTCTTCCATAGGAGGAAATGGTTAGTAAAAGTGCAGAAGAGTTAAAAGCTGAAGAAGTGCAAGGGAAACGTCCACAAGCTCCTGTGTATAAGTGGGGTTATAGTAGTACTTGTAGTATTTTACAGGAATCTATTGATATAATGTGAAATTTGCTACGAGAATATACACAGAAAAGTGGATTAAGATTAAGTAGAAGATTAAGTTGTTACAAGGACTAGATCCATGTAATGTATAAAAATATAGTGAGAGGCATGGGCCTTCTCCTGCTTGTCTTTCAAGAAAAGTTTGTAAAAGTGTTGTTCATCACTTGGAGATGTTAGCAGTATACCATTCAGAAATGCGGAACTTTGTAAGGAAACTGTACAATGTAAAAAGTCCTGCATTATGTTTAAATGAACTGAATACATGTCTTTTACACGGTTCTTTATCAGATGTTCAAAAGAAGTGTGATGATATTGAAATGCGATATTTTGGTTCAGAAGAGCAGTCCATAGAAAGTGAAAGTTTGACAATTACAGATGTTGGAGGAGATGGGAAAATGATTCGTACCGATCAGTTTGAAGAAAAAATTGGAATGTTTAATGTAGTGTGCTCTGAAGTACCAAACTTTGTTTGTGTTTGTTGTTGACGTACTCATTATAAAAGTCAAAGTAGGAATGTTGATTTGTATTTGAAAAGTGAAAAGAAGAACAATGGTAAGTGGGAAGAATGTGCAACTTATTTGTTTGTGGAAGGTCGATTTGAGTTAGGTAATGATCAATGTATATGTAAATATTGTTACAACAAATTAGAAGAGAACAAAATGCCTGCTAGAGCAGTACATGTTAACTTAGAATTAGTAGCTATTCCGGAAGAACTTGCCAAATTGAATACATATGAGTCGGTTCTAATTCAATCTGTTCATCCTTTTCAAACTATAATTCAGATGGAGCCTAAAATAGGGAAAACTGCCACCAACAGACTTGCAAAGAGGGCTGAAAGGAAGAGTGGTGTACTTACATTTGGATTTTAAGAAAAATATTGAAACTATTGCTGGAGAGAAAGAGGAAAATAAGGCAGTAGTTATTTTAGTAAATGTTGTATCAACAAAGAGTCGGAAAATATTGCAAGAATTTATGGATGTTAATAAAGTTGAAAAGGCTACCTTATATCTTATAGAGAGCAGTATTTATTACAAAAATGTAAATGTGGATGAACAGGTAATCAGTTTAGACGATGAATCTGACATTTCAAGTGGTCAAATAGAGAAAGTGGACAAGTCAAGTAGTGAAGAGATTTATGAACATTACACAATATATCCTTTGCATTCAAAAGAAGTAATAGGAAGCAGCATTGAGTTATTTCAAATAAAAAAAGCACAGGGAACTCCAATGAGTATATGGGAGAAAATCTTGGAAGATCTTTGTTTCCCACAGCTGTTTTCTACTTTCTACTGGAGAAGGTGGACGATATGATGACCGACCTGTACGGATTCCAGCTTCAGAATATCGGTCAACAAGTTTATATTCTGAAGATCCTAGATTTCGACAGTTGATTCCATACATATTTCACCTTTTGTTTGATAGTGATCTATCTTCTCTGTTGTATGCAATGAATCACATACTTAAAACTGGGGTTCATCAATCACTTCTTTCTGCGAAAGACTTTGTGGAGAAAGTTCAAGAAACAGATGAAAATATAGAAGCACAGTTGATCAATTTGTTGGCATGTCAACGTGGAACAAATTTGTATTGGTATCGTCATCATGGAAAACTCAATTGTATGTTCCGGAACTTAGTTACACCAAAATGGTTTGTCACACCTAGCTGTGCAGAGTATGCATGGAAAGATTTGCTTGAGTTTCTAAGAGAAGCTAATTCCAATATAAAAATTTTTGAATTAAAGACTCCTGGTTAACTGTGTTCATTGAATTCTGTAAATGTGTTTAGCTATTTTAATCATAGGTTTTAAGATATGATGTCTTTTATCTGCAATAAAAAGAATCCACCTCTTGGAGAAGTTACCGATTTCTTTTGGAGAAAGAAGTATCAAGCAAGAAGTGCACCTCATATACATATGCTACTATGGATCAAGGATGCACCTAAATTTGGAAATGATTCTGATGAAATAGTATTGTCTTTCATCGAACAGTATGTGTAATGTGAGATTCCAAGAGAAGAAGGAGATAGAAGCTTAAGACAGGAGGTTTTACGTTCCCAAAGTCATCGTTGTGGAAAGTATTGCAGAAGAAAATGCAAGTCTAAAGAAAAATTTTACTCCAAATGTAGGTTTGGTTTTCCCTGTCCAGTCATTTCTAAAGGAAGAGTACATTCTTTTTTTTCTTCTGTAAGGCACACAATAACTTGGAAATCTCCAAAGAATACCTACAACTTAAAAAGAACAGAAGAGTCAAAGTATATCAATGACTACAAACCAGTCATTTTAAAAATGTGGAATGCGAACGTGGACATCTAGTATATTGCAGATAACTCAATTGCTGTTTCAAGTTATGTTACATCGGACATAAAAAAATCATGAAACAAATGTGGGAAGAAATTGCACAAGAGGAAATCCTTAGCAAAAAATCTTACAGCTTTACTTTGAAAATGCTTTCCCACCGAGAAATTGGATCCTATGAATGTTCAGACCGCTTGTGCTCTTCAAGTTTATATTCAAAGTCACAAGGAATCATTTGGGTAAGTTTAGGTCTTGCCTACAAACAAAATAGAGTGTTGAAATCATTGGAAGAAATTGAACAATTAGCAGTAAATGAACCAGACAGTACAGACATTGTTAAAACTAATATGTTGGACACATACTATCTGAAAAGGAGTCGACATCTGGAACAGCTATGTCTGTATGAAGTACTTCAACAATACAGCTTCAAAAGAAATGTTAAACAGAATTTAAAAGAAGGAAAATATGCAGTGGTTGGATGTCATGGTTGTTTAGTAAAACATGCAAAGGGTAATCCTATAAACCACAAGAAACTTAGGGCCAGATATAGGAAGGCCATTACCGGTCGGTAATGGCGGAAATCGGTCGTTACTGACCGGTAATAGGCTTTTCCTATGTAGGTGGCAAAATTACCGATTCGGTAAATACCGAATCGGTATTTACCGATTCGGTATTTAGGTAAATCGGTAAATGACATGTAGGAAGCACTTTGAAGAGTGCTTCTGTGCTTACAGGATTCGTTATTTACCACCAACTATTAGTTGGTGTTAAATAACGAATACCTCTGTAAAAACAAATCTGTGCATTTACACCTGTGCCATGTGACAGACATACATGCCCTTAGGGCATGTATGTATGCCACATGTGCACACCAGCACTATTCAGGGGTACAACAGGGTGTCAAAGTGACACCCTGCCACCCTTGACTCTTTCCCTATTTTACCGAATCGGTATTTACCGATTCAGTAATTGACATTCATTCTTATGGGCCTCAAGGCCCATAGGAATGAATGGCAATTACCGAATCGGTAAATACTGATTTGGTAAATACTGAATCTTAATGATTCGGTATTTTTTACCGACTTTTTATCTACATTGCATTTACCGATTTGAAAATACCGAATCGGTAACATTCGGTATTTTCGAATCGGTAAATTACAATTACCTACATCTAGCCCTTAGTTGAGAAACTCCAGATAAGCAAGAATTTTACTATTTAGCACTTCTGCAACTGTTTAAACCATGGTGTAGCGAAAGTGAATTACTTGGAGACTTTGACAGCTACAAAGATTCTTTTAATGTATATAAAGATAGCTTTGGATGTAGATCTTTCCCTACATATTCAAAAATGTTGAATGATGAAGTTGAACAGGAAAAGTCTATTACAGCTGATATAGCTCATGAAAGTTCTAAAGGTAGTCAAAGTAGTGGTGCATGTAGTCAAGATCCTCTTGAACAACCAATGCTGGAAAATGAAGCAGGGATTGCTATGCATGAAGTCCAAATTGCAATGCAACAAGCACATGAGGAGAATATTACACTGGAAAACTTAGAAGAACAAGTAAATGTTGAACAGAAAGAAATATATGTGCAAGTAAGAAAACAGATAGAACATGGTTTGTTGCATGAAAAAAAGAATGTGTATGTTCATCTTTTAAACCTCTTCTGATATACATCAGTGGTCAAGTCGGGACAGGTAAAGTTTTGACCAGTTATCTTAAAAAACCTACTGGCTTACATTTATGTTGTGTGGTTACAACTCCAACTGGATTAGCTGCACACAATATTAAAGGAGCTACTTTGCATAGATTATTGATGTTTCCAGTTGAGCATGATAATAAATTAGAATATCAGAAGTTGTCCAGAGAAGCTTCTTATGAAGTGTGAAGAGTGCTGAAGAAAATGAAACTTTTAATTATTGATGAGGTGAGCATAGTATCAAACTTAATGGTTGCTTTTGTACACTTAAGAATGCAACAGGTGGGGGCGTGGCCTAGATGGCGGCGTGATCGGTCGCAGGTCCCGGAGGCTCCCTGCTCGATCCTGCTAAATCGCGCCTTGCTGCATAGCCTGATCTCCCTATCACGCCCAATTCGGCTGCCTCTACTGCCGGACTCTTGCTGTGCCGTCCGGTGCCCTGCTCACTGCCGCTGGTGCCGAGTTGGAGCTTGGGGGAGCCGTTGACCGCTCGCCGCCACCACATCATGGCGGCTGCCGTGGCCTGGTGAGAGCCAGCGTGCTCTACCCCTGGAGCCTTGCAGTGATCCTGTGGCCCTTTGATGCGCCGATCGGAGGGAACCCGGAGCACCCGTGCCTTCCTGTGAGGTCCCGGCTTCCACCTGCGGGATTCCCTCCGGCCCAGAGGAGCACCGAGCGGAGCGCTGTGTGCCAGCCGGGAGTCATGAAAATCGACTCCCCAGCTTTTGGGCCTGCACACGCTCTCCAAGGGCGGCCCGCCTAGAGCCTTCCGGCGCAGGACAGAAGTGTGTCTGACCACTGCGGCGGCTCCCTCTCCGACTTGCACCTTGCCGGCCCTACACAGACCCTGACTGCCATCGCCTTCACCGGGGGGGCGCCTGGAATCACTCGAGACGCTGCCCGGCGTCTGGAACACTGCGTGCTCTACCCTGGCAGCCCCCGCTCTGCTCCCGCTGCCCGCCGCAACATCCACGGGCCCGACCCTGCGGCCCTGACGCCTGCCCCCGCCCCAGCGATCCTGAAGCCTGATCCTCTCCGGCCCTGTGGCCCGACCGGCGCACTCCACCCCGCCAACATCCTCAGAATCGACCCCCCGGCTTCGTCCTTGGTCCCGCTGTGGAGGGCTGAACACTTTGGCGGCGCAGCCACTGAGGCGTCTCTGTGGTAGCGCCTACTGCAACGGAGTGCTGGGCAGCCTGGGAGGACACCTGGACCGGAGCGGTGCTGCCAGCCCACACCGGCACCGCCTCTGAATACTGCTGCACACAGGTGAGGAGCACGGTGGGGGAATGGTGATAGATCTGGGGGGGCACGCTCGAGCCCCCGGCGATTGGCTTCTGTGACCCCTCATTTCCGCCCATCTCCCCATGGACTGCTCGCTACGAGTGGCACGGTCCCACAACTGACGCTGCCGCAGTGGTTCTACCCCTACATCCTCTCAGGGCAACTATTGTCAGGTGAGAGGGGCTACGGTGGGCCGAAACACAACACTCGGGGGTGGAATCGGGCCTCTGGCGAGGGGCCTCCCAGGGCTGCCAAACTGCGTTCCCATCGCGACAGTAGGGAGGTGCCTGCATCAGCGCTAGACCTCTGCTGCCCAGCATTGCCACAGAGCCCGCCTGTGCTCTCCTGCGCTGCCCGCTCCCCATATTGACCCTACACCGAGCTGACACCCGCGGCGAGCTCCCGAGCACTCACCCTGCTGACCGCCACCGGAAAGGCCATACAACGCCATTAGAGAGCCGAGGACAAGGAACAGCCGACCTCCCGGGACGCCTAGTCCCACCTTTGCCTTCACACAGCGGCGCCAAGACACCCCCTCTGGCGAGCTCACAACCCGCAGGGCCCCGGCTACGCCATGGCGGGGCAACGATCAAAGAAAGGGTCGCAGACACTTCCAGAACTCCTGGCCAAAAACCAGCCGAAGTTGAGCAAAGACCCGCCCTCTCTGTTCACCGCCAAAACATCGCCGAAACCAGCGGACGATCAGTCGCCCATCACTAGGAACTTTTTGGAGACACTCTTTAATATACTCGGGGACGACTTCAGGTCCTTAAAAGAAGAGGTGGCGGGGGAGGTCCGGGAACTCCGGCGGGACGTGGAGGACCTGGGGGAGCGAGTGGTCGCAGTGGAGGAAGCGGATCAGACCAGAAGCCTGGAAATCACACACCTCCAACAGGAAATAGTACGACTAACTGACCAACAGATGGACCTCCAGGCCCACACAGAAGACCTTGAGAACCGCTCCCGCCGGAACAACATACGGGTCCGGGGTGTTCCTCAGAAAGAGGAGGGGTCTGAAGTCACCAACTACCTACAGGCCTTATTCAGGGACATTCTGGGCGTGCAGGACGACTTCGAGGTGCGCATCGACAGGGCGCATAGGGTTGGGTTGCCCAGACGCTCCTCTGCTCCACCACCTGACATACTGGCCTTTCTACCCAACTTTCCGTTGAAAGAGCGGATTCTCCGAGAGGCGCGGCGGGCCCAGCCTCTGCAATTCCAAGGGAACTCTATAGCCCTGTACCAGGACCTCTCGGCTATCACCCTGCAAAAACGCAAAGAATTCAGGAAAGCAACAGACTTCCTACGGCAACATGAGACTCCATATTCCTGGGGCCACCCGTTTTGACTCATTTTCAAATGGAACGGGAAGCTGCACCAACTACGCTCCCTTAAAGACACGTGCACCCTCCTAGGTATCGACCACGATGATCACGAACTCACCCCCAGCTCATCCCAAAGACCTTCTGAAGGGGACTGGCAGACAGTGAAACGCAGGAGAACGCCCTCGCACCACCTGAAACCGGACGCCTCCATCATCACGCAGGAACGAGCGACAGCAGTGGCGGAAGTAGCCAAAGAGACCTCTTCTTCTGGGTGAAGTCTGTAATATCCGGGAGATCAACCTTAGCTTAACTCATCTCCCATTGAAGGGCGGGATTCGGGCGGGGGGCCGATGTGACCGCCACGGGACATGACCCACACGAGGACCTTTACCACAGCCCTGTGTGGAATACCAGGACTGGGACTATACCTATTTACTTTTGGGTGTAGGGGCCGGGGATGTGGGTGGGGGGTGGAGGGGACTGTTTGCAAAAGTTTAACTTCATGGCCTCTGACTGTGCCTGTTTGGGTTGTTTTAGGGGGGCTGTTGGTATGGGAACCAGGGTGGGAACCAGTGTGCCGGGGGGACGATGATTTTTGCAGTGCAGCTGCGTTGTTTATCCTCACCTCAATGCTAAACTCCCATTCGGGGGTGCACCTACCAACATACACGAATCTGCTTAATGCACCCATGCCCTCTCTATGTGCCACACGAAAACCAGGCCTTGCCCTGAGTGTCACCGCGCTACTAAACGCTGCCTGACCCGCACCCTGCGATCCTGGCTAACCCTAAACTGAAGTTGTTGACGCTAAACGTCAAAGGCCTGAACAATCCCATTAAAAGGCGGGCTATACTCTCTTATCTGGAACACTCTGGGGCCGACCTCTGTCTACTTCAGGAGACTCACCTGTTACCCAAGGACTGGCACAGGATGCGCTCACGCGCCTTTCCCCAACAATTCTTTTCCTCCCTTCCCACAAAGAAAGCCGGGGTAGCCATCTTGATCTCTAGACATTTTCACGGGACGGTGGGGGTTAAAGCGGGTGAAGTCAAGGGCCGTCTTCTCGCGCACAATTTCCGGCTCGGCGACATGGGACTTACAATAGGGTCAGTTTATGCTCCTAACACAGGTCAAGAAGCATTTTTGAAAGATGCACTTTCTGAATCCCTCAAAACATCCAACTCACTTCTGCTTATTGGGGGGGACCTCAACTTAGTCATGGACTCCACTAAAGACAGATCGGGACGCCGCTATGGGGACTCCGGCGCTATCACTGAGTCGGGGGTGGAATGGCTGCGGGACAGGGGTTTGGTGGATTTATGGCGGACCGCACACCCGAACGCAATGCAATACACCTTCTACTCTCACGTCCATCACACATATGCCAGGCTAGACCACTTCATTGGATCATCGGAGCTGCTCTCTAACTTAGCTGAGATTGATATTGTTCCCGCGGCGCTCTCGGACCACGATGCGGTGGAACTGACAATCACTGCCTCTACGCCCTCCCGCCCCCGAGGTGCATGGCGCCTCCGCAAAACCATGCTGCAGCGGCCGGAAACCCGAGAACGCTTGCACAAATGCATTGTTGATTACCTGGCCTTCAACGACACACCCGAGGTGTTGTTGACAGCCTTATGGGGGGCCTTAAAATCCGTGGTCCGCGGGGAATTAATCGCAATCGCTGCCCAGGAGACCAAAGTTCGGACAGAGAAGAGGACTGAGCTCAAGACCCAGGTTGCCGAACTGGAACGGGTGCATAGCCGCACGGGCGCTCCGCGGGTATGGCGGCAACTGAAAGCTGCCAGGGCTCAACTGGCCTCCCTCGACACGGATAGAGCTGAATTCGCCGCGCTCCGCCTCCGGCACACGTACTATGTTGGGGGCAATAAAACGGGACGACTCTTGGCCAGCGCCCTCAAGGCTAAAACCCAACATGCCAAAATAGCTGACCTCACAGACGACTCTGGGAACACTCTCTCTGAGGAACCCCAGATCGCAAACGCGTTCCGAACCTACTACGCCTCCCTCTACAGAGCTGAAGCACCGTCCGGTAGGAGTATTGACACGTACTTGTCCTCGGCGACAATCACGGAATTGTCCCAATCCAGTGCGTCCGCACTGGATTCTCCTATCCGCCTGGAGGAGGTCACGGCAGCTATATCTAGGCTCCACCCACTGAAATCCCCCGGGCCGGATGGATTCTCGGCGGGGTTTTACAAAATATTCGGCCACCTTGTGGCCCCTGTGCTTGTCCGGCTCTTTAATTCTTTTGGAGGTCCTGGCTCTATTCCCCCTGATATGCTGGCGGCCGAGGTGATTGTCCTGCCCAAACCGGGCAAGAAACCAACACAATGTTCAGCATTTCGCCCGATCTCCTTGCTCAATCTAGACCTGAAGCTCTTCACCGGAGTCCTAGCGGCCCGACTGGGCCCGCTCCTACCCGGCATTCTAGAGCCTGACCAATCGGGCTTCGTGCCCAATCGCCAATGTAGCGATAACACCAAAAGAATGCTGCATCTCATAGATAAAGCACACTTCCAGGATTCCGACGCTGTACTTGTGGCCATAGACGCGGAAAAGGCGTTTGACCGCGTTGACTGGACTTACTTACAGCAAGTGCTGCTACGCTTTGGCCTAGGCGACCGCTTCCGCTCCTGGATCGCCAGCTGTTACCACCATCCCCTAGCCCGTGTCCGGCTGGGAGGTGTGCGTTCTGACCCTTTTGAGATCCAAAGCGGTACAAGACAGGGCTGCCCCTTGTCCCCCCTTCTGTTTGCCCTCTACATCGAACCCCTGGCGCAGAAAATCCGAGATAACCCAGACATCACAGGCGTCACATTTGGCGGTGAACCCCATACAATCAGCCTTTATGCAGACGACATCATAGTCGCTCTCGACCACCCTACCCGCTCAGTCCCCGCTTTTCTAGAGGAGCTAGACACATTTAGCGAGGTCGCAGGCTTTAAGATCAACAGAGGGAAGTCCCTAATACTACCACTGGGGAGAAACGCTCGCCACCGAGATCCGCCCGCCACATATGGCTGTAATCTCCAAATCGCTACGGAACTCCCGTACCTAGGAATTACCCTTACCTCCTCGACGGCGTCGACCGTTGCTCTTAACTACAAATCTCTCACCACTGAGATCCGAGCGGACCTCACGCGCTGGTCTAAGCAACCCTTGTCCCTTCTGGGTAGAATTGCGGCCGTGAAAATGTCGACCTTGCCCAAACTCCTGTACATCTTCCAGACCATACCAGTGATCCCCCCGAGAGGAACTATCCCGGCTCTTCAGACTGTGCTACATCACTTTATCTGGAAGGGCAAACGGGCGCGACAGCATAAACAACTGTCCTGCAGGAGTATAGACGAGGGGGACTTCCAAGCGGCGCAACTAAGATACCTAGTGGAATGGTATAGACCCGAGTCAGAGAAAAGGTGGCTCTTTCAGGACAGGGCCATGGCCCTGAGACCCCTCTGGGACGTCCCCTTTCTACTTAGACAACACCGACCGACTTACCTCTCAAATTCACCCATAACGCGCACTGTCACTACAGTCTGGGAGGCGGTAGCAGTCAAAAGAGGGCTGACCACTTTTCCCTCTCCGTTCACCCCTATCTTCGATAACCCAGAATTCCCGCCGGGCAACGGCCCCCGCTCCTTCACACAATGACGCGGCACTGCATGCAAGTGTGCGGGAGACCTCTTCGACACACAGGGCTTTCTCAATCTCGCAGACATCAAAACCGGCTACAATATCGTAGACCCTCATCTTTTTCAATACTTCCAATTGCGCCACTGGCTGACTGACCCCGCGATCATTGCCTTGGTAGGGCGCCCACTAACCCCCTTTGAGAGGTGGCTCCTGACAAAAACCAATGACCGTCATCTTATCTCAGATCTATATAAAATGCTTACACCCCCCTTAGCGCTAGGCAAAACAGCTGGCCAGAAGAGATGGGAGGCTGAATTGGGCAGAACACTCACGCCTAAAGAATGGAGCCAGGTGTACTACAGGGCATCGCACACTACACGCAACACTGCGGGCAGGGAAGCGGCCGTGAAGCTGGCGACTTACTGGCACCTTGCACCAGTCCGGCTTCACAAGGGCAATCCATCCCGGAGCGACTTCTGCTGGAGAGGGTGCGGGGAATTGGGCACTCTAACACACATCCTCTGGGACTGTAGGGAAGTCCGCACCTACTGGGACGCTGTTTTGAATGATATAGACTCAACTTTCGACACCGAAATTCCAAGATTTCCCGCATACACCATCCTGGGACTCCCAAACGCACTTACCTTCCCCTTGAAATCCACTAGGGGCCGCCAGATCGGCATTGCTATACAGGCGGCTACACAACATATCCTATCACTCTGGGGATCGCCAACCAAACCCACACACACTGGATGGCTGCATAAACTCTGGCACACGCTGGGCATGGAACGCATACAGGCCACTCTAACACAAACTGCGGATACATTTCAAAAGGTCTGGCAGCCGTTTATATCTCTCCTGTCTAAGGAGTTCAACGAAATAACCTGCCCGAAATATCTCCGCTTGCTTCGACTCACGGATGCGAGTGGCGGGGCACAGGACCCTCAGGGGTAGACTCGACTGCTCTTTTCTAACCAGAGCCCGAGGGCTCTCCCACATACGGCACACTGGAGAGGGAGGGGGGTGTTTCGGGGGGCGGGGGAGTTGAGGGTGTTGTTTATTCAAAACTGTTTGCTACCTTTGCATACCATTTGCCTCATGGGCATCGCACTGTTCTCATTTGGAAACCATAACTTCCGCCACGTTGTACAGCGTGCTAAAACCACGCCTGCATGCTGTTGTTGCATGGTTTCCCTGTTACGAATGTTATGTAATGTGCTGCTTTACCATGCTTATTGGCTCAATAAAATACATTTGAAATTAAGAATGCAACAGGTATTAAAAACAGATTACGACGTTCTCTTTGGAGGAAAACATTTAATTGTATTTGGAGACCTGCTACAACTAACCCCTGTAAAAGGAGAACCAGTGTTTAAAACTCTTCTACAAGAAGACACTAAGAAATCTTTGGGAAGTATTGGAAGTGTGAATCTGTGATTACATTTTAAATATAAAGAACTCACTCAGAATATGTGACAAGCAAGAGATGAAGATTATGCAAATATTCTAAAAGATTTAAGAATTTGTGTTCTAAGCAAACATGGTAAACAAGCTTTTCAAAGTCGTCTACTAAAGAACTTGTTTACAAATGAAAACACACCAGCAGAAGTAATGTACAAGAAAATGAAAGAAAAAAGTCTATAGTTTGCTTAATGCCTACAGTGGAAGAATGTTATACATTTAATAGAGAGTTTATGAAATTGGAAAATCAAGTAATAGTTCACATTGAAGCTATTGATAAAATCTAGCATCAAGGAATAACAATTGTTCTTTCAGAAAAACTACAGACTAAATTGGATTCTTTGGAAAAGTCTGTATCAAAAACTGGTGGCTTAGAAAAAAATGTAGATGTATGTTTAATCTGCCGGGTAATTTTGAAGCGTAATCTGAAGGTAGAAGAAGTTTAGTGAATGGAGCAATGGGGAAAGTTGTTGATTTTGTGAAATATCAAAATTGAAATGGAATTGAATTCTTGAAAGTTAAATTTGATCAGTTTACAGAGGTAAGACAGATTGCGCGTTCTGCTGCATGCTTTTTGCTTGTAAAAGACTTGTATGTTCGTAGAAAATAGTTTCCCTTCTGTTTAGCATATGCAATAAACATTCATAAATCTCAAGGTTTAAGTGTAGATAATGCTTTGGTAAATGTAGGAAGAACTGTGTTTAAAGAGGGAATGGTATATGTTCCATTATCTTGTATTAGAATGTTGTCTGGTTTGTATTTAATTGACTTTGATGAGAACAAGGTTAGTGCTGATGTTAATTGTGTAAGAGAATATAATCGTTTGAGAAGGCTTTATGCTCCAAGTGTAGGTGAATATCCTATTTATGAGACATGTGTTGTGTCGTCAAAATGCAAACATGTTGAAGAATCAACTATGGGTGAAAAGCAGAAAGAAAATCAAGAGAAAACAAAAAAATGTAAAAAAGCAGAAAATACAAACAAATGATGATGTTGTCGGATACCAATTAGAAAATGCTTCTGGGGTCAACTGTTATGGTAATGTTATTCTAAACGTTATATTTTATCTTGAAGATGTTTATGGTGAAATTATGGAAAGTCAGGAAAAAAGATTATGTTCAGCACTTTATACTTTATTTCAGGAATTGAGAACTGAAAGAAGTAAGGTCTTGCACTTCTGACTTGGAGACTTGCACTGCTGTTGGCTTCTGGTATTCGCCAACAGTTGGATACATGTACTGGATCTTTAACGTTTAGTGCTAATATACAACACGATGCACAAGAATTTCTGATGGTTATGCTTGGAGTACTAGAAGATGAAGGAATTCAGATTGAGACTTTATTTGTACTCAGTTACAAACGGGAACATAAATGTAAACAGTGTTCTTTAACTTCAAGCAGTATAGTTGACAGAGAACATTTTCTATATTTAACAATACCTGACTGCAAATCTGTACCATTTTCTAAATTAGTAAAAGAAGTTGATCACAAGATGATGTGTTCTCGTTGCAAATCAACAATGGTATCTACATTATGCCTACAAAGATATGGAAAATATTTGATTATAATGCTGCAACGCTGTAGACCAAATGAAAGAAAAGTGGAAACCAACATTAAAAATGTTGTTGCTAGTCAAGTATCTATTTCTGGGAGAACTTTTGCAGCAGTTGCCATTGTTTCCATGCTGGAAGTACTACTACAAGTGGACATTATACAGTTTATTTAAAGTGTAAAAATGGTAGAGTCACTGCAACGATACACACTTGGAAATGAAACCGGGATTGCCTTCTGAATTACCCAACTAATACTTGATATTTCTAAAACAAAGATATTAGATACACTATTCGGCTTTGTGGGAAGGTGTAAAGATACTTTAAGGAATTCATACTGGATGCTTTCAAAGCAAAATGTTTGATACATTATTTGGCGTATTGGGAAAATGTGCACAGAAACTGCGATGTAAAGGTAAGATTTGAAGATTGGAAATAGTATTGGATGTGTTATTTGTGTTCATTTTGTATTATATTTGTGAGAATTAGGGTTTTTTTTAACAATCTAATTGATTGTTTTTTTCCCTGCTGTTTATGATGAACCTACTCTGACATCACTATGAATAGTGAAGTTAAGTAGTAGTTGATGACAGCAAAAAAAGGGAGAAAAATTGTTTTCTGAATGTTAAATTATTTTGTATTATTTAAAAACTTATTGTAATTTGTGAAATGTATTATATTACATAGCACTTTTGCAGTTTATTTGATGTAGTTGAAAAGTTAGACATAGCAGTACTAATGACAAATACACAATAGTAGTCCGATATTTAAAATACCTTTGAAATTCACTGAAAAAAACAAAGGTTTTACAGACGTCATAGTTAGAAATTTTCATTTTAAAAAACCTTAGAAATTCACTGAAAAAAACATAGGTTTCAGGGGCGTTATAGTTGGAAATTAGAATTTAAAAATCCTTAGAAATTAACTGAAAAAGAACAAAGGTTTCAGAGACGTTCTAGTTAGTTGGACATTTGACTCATTTAAAACCAGAGAAATTCGCCTGTTATAGTTAGTTGTGCTAACTATAACTAGCACACCCGAAATGCACTGCTGATGATGTCACATATTATATCACTCATGACATGATCAGTGACATCATTCATGACATCACTGATGACATCTCAAATGACATCACTGATGACATTATCCATGTGAATATCAGACACACCTCTTCACACTCTAATATAACCTTTGATACACGCACTCTAAAATACAGACTACCATTTTCGAAACCAATATCCAAACACCAATACCAGATAGTATATACCCATCCACTGATTCCTATACATATATTGTGAACCAGACATACACTGATACAGTCACTCATACATGCTGTCACTCATCATTACATCAGTATAATATCCACTCATACATCTATAGATGCATTCACACAGTGCTACTGATCCATAGAGTTACTCACACATCTACTCAGTCATGCCAAAAATCAATCACACACATGTTCCCACCTATGCAGATTCATACACACCACCTGACGTATTTATACACACACCACGTCCCTTATTTATATAGATACTATCACATATTTACTCTCCTATACAATCACTAATACAAGTACACATTTGTGTATTTAGACACTGTTGCAATCACTCTGTCTCATGTATAGTCAATTATACACCCAACACTCACATATACTGTCTAAAAACATATATAGTTACTCACATCTATACAACTGAGACATTAATTCACTAATCAACACATCTGTACACACAGTTAGCTACACATACAGCCCTTCCAAGATACACTTTTGAATTTATAGAACCAGTGAATCAGCCATTTAGACATATATGCAGAGTCAGACACCCCCATCTACCCACATAGACACTCAGAGACCCATACTGATACTCATGCAATCCATTTATAACCCATATAGATACTGATGTAGCTACTCACCAACCCATGCACCAGCTTACACACCAACTGAGAGACTAATAGAGACATTCACACAGTTTAATCACTAACCCATGCATTCAGTAACATGCGTTCAATCAGTGACTTATAGAGTCAGTCATGCATCATCCATTCAGGCACTTGTACATCCACTCATTCTTCAATAGACTTTGGCATAGATATATATGAAAAACATTTAAACTTTACAGAAACATACATCCACTGGATGATTTCATGAGTGATATCATTTGGGATGTCATCAGTGATGTCATGAGTGACGTCACTGACCATGTCATGAGTGATGTAATATGTGACGTCATCAGCAGTGCATTGTGGGCGCGCGAGTTATAGTTAGCTCAACTAACTATAACAGGCGAATTTCTCTGGTTTTATATGAGTCAAATGTCCAACTACATATAAGGACTCCGAAACCTATGGTTTTTTCAGTGAATATATATATATATATATATATATGTATATATATATATATATTCACAGCTCCTCTGCCTGACAATGTCAAACAAACCAGCACTCAAAGTAAGTTAAACCAGTAGGTTTATTGCACAAAAGAAAAACGCCTTTCAGCACTTGCCTTCGTCAGTTTCAACTATATATAGATATACTTATTATATATGTATACTAGCAGCCCGCTCCAGCGTTGCCTGGGGCAGAAAGGGGCTGGGGCAGTACACCTGCTCCCGCCCGACCCACTCCCGCCCCGACTCCCTCCCGCCCCCACTCCTCCCGCCCCCACTCCTCCCGCCTGTCCCTTTGTGCACACCCGCTCCCGCCCCCCTCCCGGCCCGACTCCCTCCCCCCCTGATTTCAATTAGCATTTACTGTACCTGAGCTGCCTTCCCGCGATCTTCACTTCACCTGGGGCAGAAAGGGGCTGGGGGCAGTACACCCGCTCCCGCCCGACCCCCTCCCGCCCGACTCCCTCCCGCCCCCACTCCTCCAGCCCCTACTCCTTCCGCCTGTCCCTCTGTGCACACCCGCTCCCGCCCCCTCCCGGCCCGACTCCCTCCCGCCCTGATTTCAATTAGCATTTACCTTACCTGAGCTCCCTTCCCGCGATCTTCACTTCACCGCAGCTCCTCTTCGCCATGACGCGCCCGCGCTCCTCACTTTACCGCAGCTCCATGCTCACTTCACCGCAGCTCCATATCTCTCCTCCTCGTCATCACGCACGTCGCCAGCGCTACATCACGGCCAGAGCAGCGTCGCGGCCGGCGCTACTTTCAGGGCAAAACTTTTTTTTAAAAGTTATATTTTTAAATGTACGTTTTATTTTTATTTTTTATAGCCTATGTCCATCTGCACACCCTGACAATTTCTACAATGTATCGGGTGTGTGGATTGGGGCTGTGGTTCCCGAGTTTACCTTGCCAAAAGGTTTGTGTTCGCGCTTTATAATAGTAGTATAGATATACATATTTTATTTTTTTTGCCGACATATGACTAATCTTCACAACATTTTCAAAATGAGTACGGCACTCACTTCAGCTGCTGTCTTGAAAGTTTCAGGGTGATTTGTCAAGCAGGAGCCAAGAAAAAGGGGGGGTGTTCCAAAATGTGTTTTCCTCATGCAATTTCCCATAGGGATTTTGAACATTACTACAGCCTAAACCGCTGGACAGAATTATGCCAAATTTGGAATAAAACTAGCTCTGGGTCCAGAAATCGTGCTTATTGTCATCTGGTGTAAATCAGTTTATTTGTTTTGAGTAAATAAAGAAAAAACTAAATTGCATATCTAGGGACGCCTCCCGTCCGTGAATCCAAACAATCTTGTGCAGAAATCCATCTAGGGACTCTGACTCAGCCAAGTCCCAAAAAATAAACATAAAAAGAAAGAGAAGGGGACAAGGTTAAGTATACCCTGACCCTCTGTCCCTGGTGCTGGGGTCCACCAAAAAAAAAACAAGCGCCGTCTCCCACACTGGTTTAAAGATAAGCCCCTAACTTTTACATAAAGTTGGGAGGTTGGGAGGGGAGTGGACGCGCCATCCCACTCTCCTGTGGCTCTTTTGAGCCCCAGGGACCACTTCCTCCTCGGGCTTTAGGTATTAATGGAGGGGGGGTGTAGACCTCCTCCTGAGGCTCTAGGAGCCCCGGGGAGGGACCACCACCTCCCTTCCATTGCCCTTTAAGGGACCTGGGGACCACCACCTCCCTGGAGCCACGAAGTCCAACAGAGGGAGGGCCACACAACCTCCCTCCGGGCCATTTGTTTTTTAGAAGGAGGAGGGGTATGCAGCCCCTCTCCAGGGCTGGTCTCGGCCCCGGGGGCCACCACCTCTCTGGGGCAGGTCCATGAAAATAAAAAGGAAGGGGTAGCGCAGCCCTCCTTATGGAGCCATTAATGACTGGGGGCTGGCGTTCCCCAGGGCTGGCTCCCATGTCCCTGGGTGCCCACCCCATGCTATAGCTGTTTGATTTCACTTGACGGATGCTTTGACAGCTCCCACAAAGAAAGAGCAAACAGTAAGTCCACTCCCAGTGTGCATAAGTAAGAAAACTGCTTCTTCACACTGGGAGTGAACTTTCAACTGTTTTTCTGTCCACTGTCAAGTGGGCAGGAAAACAGATGAAAACATTGCTCCCACATACAGGGAGCAGCATTTTTGCTGCCCCCTACATGGGGAGCAATGCTGGCACCTGCTGGAGGCTGGAGCCAGCAGGGACCACAGGGGCATTGAGGCATACTGGGTGCCCTGGGTGGGCTCTAGTACACCCAGGAGCAAGAAGCCTCTCACTGGGAGATGGGGTCTCTGGGTCCAAAATCGGCCAGTGGATGGGGACTGTGGAGTCCCTCTCTCTCCAAATAAGCTTTGGCCAAGCCTTGGTGGAAGGATTTCCCAGGGCAAAAACTGGCCCAAAGATGGGGGCCCAAGGCCCTCCTCGTCAACTGATTTTTGGCTGGGCCCTGGGAAACGGGGGCCCCGGGCCCAAATCGGCCCCCATACCCTTGTAAAAATATAAAAATTGAGACCATGGGTCCCCTTTTTAGTTATCCTGAGTATTCAAATTCCCAAAATCATCTGCAGGCTCTGCATGCTTGGCCTGCCCTGTTTTCTTTAGTAGTATGCACAGGTCTTCTAGCCATTTCCCATGTTCATGGGCAGATTACCAAAATGCGCTCAAGCATATTTCACACTGAATTTGGTGACGTATTATTGCTGTAGAGGAATATGAGGACATCTGCTCCAAACAAACAAGCACTTACTTCATATAGTTAAGAGGAAGTACCTCTGTTTGGTGGAGATTATCCTCTTTGAGTTCTTGTCATGTTCTCTTGACAAGCATTCATGTTATCTCAAATCTGTAGATAAAAATGCTGAAGAAACAATCACAATATGAAAATTACATGCACACAAGGTCAGTGGAAACATTACCTTGCGGTCCTTTAAACAACTGCAGTGTAGAATATGCACTGCACATTTACTCTATGAGGTAGCACTTACTAATTAACTAGTAGAAAGTACTTCAGTTGTGCAAGCATTTCAGGCAAAACTGTGGACTTCTTGGAAAAAATTTGGTTTCATTAGGGCCCTGACGCTCATTTCACAGAAATTGAACCTCAATGGGAAGCTCTTAAAAATATAATTTTTTATACATGTATTTTCCTCTTTCAAACAGTAAGGTACCAAACGTATACAACAGTAGGCTGGTACATGTTTATCCAGAAAACCATAAATTTTCTATACAATAGTACTGTCCCAATTTATTACAATCAACTTTATCAAGTAGAATGTTGATAATATTCCAATAAACAGAGACAAAGTATTGCACATCTGCATTTGAATCGTGCCCGCAGCATATTGTTCTCAAATGTCACCCTTGATGACCCTGTTATGTCAATGTGGTTCTCTAGTTCAAGGACATAAGTACGTAATGGCTGACATATGTCCTGCAGCCGTGAGGTAGGTGGCTGTGTCTGTGCATATATATTGCTGTTTGTGTTGCAGTATATCAAGCTTTTAAGACATGCCTTCTGGTCAGGTGGGTGCCTCCACCTCAATGTAGTGCTACCTCCATTTTGTCTAGCATAAGTGCTATGGCTGTGAATCAATGTGTTATTTTGGATACTGTGTGCGCAAACCCAAGCAATGCAATAGTTTGTTTGGTGTGAGGGTGTTTTGAATCATGTGTGAGATCTGAAATATGTCTCTCAGGTATTTAGCCAGTTTCTGGCAGGTCCAGGTCATGTCAATCTGCCAAGGGACCGTGACATTTGGGACAGTTATGGGGCTGAGAGGGATCCATGCAGTGCATTTTGAGTGGTGTAACATAGGGCTGCCACAGAAATTTTAAATGCAATATTTTGTGTCAATGGTTAAGTGAGACCAAGCGTGTTTGCATGCAACAATATTGCCATTGAAAATCAGTAAGCGTGTGTCCCATGCCCTTTTCCCATGAGGCCTGGATTCCGGCATCCCCACTGGGGAGAAATGTTGGGCTCCCTTGTACATCTTAGAGATTACATGTTCATCCCCAGAATCTGTGATTATTAATGATAATGGTGGGAAGTCCTCTGGTTCAAGAGGATAACTTGGAATCTGAGCCCTTAACATTCTTTGTATCTGTATCAACACAAAATGATCCATCAGGGGTACGTCTTTAAACCGATTGTCTTGTGTCCTGGAGAAGGCATGTCCACCAGTGAACATATCACCAAAAGTGTTCAGAGAATATTTAGTTAAAGTACGTTCAACAGGGGTTTCCTGCATATTGGGCAGCCAATTGTTGCCCGCTATGGAAAGATCAGCCCCTTCCATGCCCAGCTAGTTGAAGACACTGCCTGTATATCGCATGGATCACATGGTATTCAGCTGGCAGTATTGCAGCCAGCGGTAGTGGGTCCACTACATCATCCTTAGGCTTGCTATATGGCATCCTAGCATCTAGATGATACCAATGTTGGACATAGCTACACTGATCCACCAAATAGTAAATATAAAAATGTGGTACGCCAAACCCTCCACGTTCGTATGGAAGGGTTAACGTGTCCCATCTAACCCTTGGCTGTTTCCCACCCCACACCAGGCAGATTAATAATGCGTGGAGTGTGGCAAAAAATGCCTTAGTTAGTGGGATCGAGATGTTGTTAAATAGATACAGGAACAGGGGCAATATTACCATTTTCATTAGTGCTATGCGTCCAGCCATGCCAAGTGACAGTTTTAACCACCACTTTTCATGAGTCAATAGTTTTTCTAATACTGGTCCATAGTGGAGCCGTAGTCTTTGATCCGATTCTTTATGAATGTAAATCATTATCAAGGCTAAAGGGGGTGGGGTTAGGGGAAAAATCATTGATTAACCCCAGTCTATAAGCAGACAAGACAAAGCCCCATTGCGTGGAATTTCTCTAAGCTTAGGTCCCAGGTTGTCCTCTGGGTGCCGTACAATATACGATTATATTATTAGCATATAGACTCTTATAGAGTGATTAATAGTGGGCCTGTTTTAAACTGCAGGCCCCTGTGAAGGCGTGGCTCCTGCAAGTGGTGCACCAATGGGTCAAGCTCAAGCCGATAGAGAATGGGGGGTAGCAGACACCCCTGCTGCGTTCCACAAGTGGGAAATATAGACACTGTCAGTGTTCCATTCAAGCGTATGCAGGCTGATGGCTCTATGTATAACAACTTAATAAGTGCAATGAATCTAAATCCCATTTTGCCCAACGTCGCCAGCAGGAATGGCCACTCCAACGAATATAATGATTTTTCAGCATCCAACATCACTGCAACTGCTGACACAGATGGTGAGATTCTGTGGAGTACCAGGAAGAGTGTGCAAAGATTCATGGCCGTGGATTTTCATGGAACAAATCTAGACTGGGCTGGTGGTGATATCACTAGGTCTAACAATAGTGAAATACTGGTCTCTAACATTTTGGCCAGTATCTTATTGTAAAAATTTAACAATGATAGCGGATTACATGAACTACATTGGAACTGTTTTTTTTCCCAGCTTGGGGAGCAATATTATGACTGCTTCGCAGAGCGTAGGCGGCAATACCCCATTTCCAACCACCTCTTGATAAGCAGTTAAAAGGTACGAGACAACAGGTGTTTATATGTCTTATAGAAACACCCTTAGAAGCCGTCCAACCCGGTGCGTTTGACCTGTCCATGGCCTCAATGGCCTGGACTATCCCCTCCTCCGTAAAAGGTTCACCAAGGAATTGTTGGCATGCCTGATCAAGCCACACCAAGGCCACCTTGTCCAAGTACTTGTTACTGGATGCCTCGTCTTGGTCGCCTGTGTCTAGTACTGATCTGAATAGTATGTTAGTATCTCGTTCTAAATTCCAGCAATATAGATGCTGTCTGGGTTCCTGAGGGCAGCAATGTAAGACTGGCCTCGGGGGGGCGCGGGGGTTGTAACATCCTTGCAAGTGTGTGGCCGGGCATCACTCCTTCACGAAATATGCAGGCTACTGCGTATTTCCCTAAGTAGTGTTTTTCGCATTACGCCGCCTCATGAAACTCGGCCATTAATGCAATGCGGTTTTGTAGCTGGCTTGCTGGGTCCGGGCTACTGAGTCCTGGTCTACCACCGCAAGGCTCTTAAACCAGCTGGGATAGCGTACGCTGCAAGTCTTTGAGGATTCCTGCATGTTTAGAAATGTAGACCCCTCTTATATATGCATTATTTTTTACCGTCCACTTGCTAATGTCAAAATATTCCAGTATAGCCGCACGTATCTCAGATTGGAAGACATTGTCCAGAAGGGCTGCCTTAGGAAACCTCCAATGTCTTTCTATCCCCCGGCCCTGGAAATATGGAGCTACAGAATGACCGGTGATTGGTTGCACAGTGTATGTGGTAGATGTTGTACATCATCAATCCACTGTGTCAGAGTGGGTGGGTGTTAGAAGCCAATAGTCCAGTTGGGTCCGTGTGTCATGTTGTGCAGAGTAGTGTGTATATACTTTCTGTGTAGGGTGCCAGTGTCACCATGCATCCATGAGCCAATATGTATCTTTCAGTTCTGCCAGTGCGCACTTAACTTTGGTTTAGTGTCTGAAGTGCTTACTGTGCTGTCTTGTTGTAGGTTCAACAACAGGTTGAGATCCTCCCCCATTGCATACCTGGTCCACCTCCATGAGGTCTATTTGGGGCATAAGATTATTGTGAAATTCCAGGCAATTGAGATTAGGGGCATAGACATTCACCAGAAGCACAGTGTAACCCAGAAGGCAGCCTTTGACCAACAGGTATCGGCCCGTGTCTGCTTTTATTTGTGTCATGTAGAAGGGAAAGTGCGTGTGGACCAATATGGAGACTCCTCTTGCAATTGAGTTGTAGCCCGCAAAATACCTATGTGGACCCCATGTAGCCACAAAGGTGGTGGGTGCCCTTGTGGGATAGATTTGTATTCTGTAAATAGGCTATGACTACTTTGTGTCTCTGTTGATAGTGCAGCACTGGCTTGCCCTTGTGTGTGTTGTTTAGCCCTCGTATTTTCCAGGTTGTTAGCTTAAGGTCTGCATAGTGACATGTTTTATGTTCAGACATCAATGTTGTACTAAGTGATATGCATTGGATGGAGACTGGTACCAACAATATTCTGATCAACAAGTAAATAAATGTCGTGGACGCGATCGAGCACCGGGACGTCTTCCGCCGTTCCATTGAGAACGAAGGACTCTGCATACAGCTCATCGGCAGCTGCGCCACTTAGGTCTCTCCAACCCCGTTCAGCTTGGAGCCCCACAGCGGTTCCATTTCTTAATCACAGGCGATCGCGCTTCAATCCCGGAAGCCGTCGCAACCCTAGGTCCACTGCAGACCAACGCCGGAGCACTACCTTGACACTGCTCGTCCCTGGAGTACATCTCCGATCCTTCGCCCAGCCGCCCCTCGCATTGGTTCCAGATCAACATATCCTTGATGCCAAGCCACATACTACCTCAGACGTCCTAACTGACCAGGCTGCCACTCGTACAAATGAACCTTAATATGCATGGCACAACCGCATTGGTTGACTGCAGCAGCCAGTTCTGACTCAGCCCCCCCAGACCACTCGGAACAGCGTGCTAGACACCACTCTTCGCGCTGATGCTTTAATTCAGGCAGACAATGGTTGTCCTGATGATGATCCGCTATCTCTGACTGGATCGAAACGCCGTCGACATGATATGTGGGCTTAACACTAGCTCACTATTATATGCCTAAAATGTTTTGTTCTCCACATATGTGAAGCAAGTGCATTGTAAAGTTTCTCCTTCTTGCTCCATTTTTTCTTACATGCCTGAAACACCTTATATGTTTGTATTGTCCAAAATGTACGTATAGCATTGTGGATGCAGGACTGTGTCCCACTGTTTTATTGTTTTCCTCCAAATCAATTTATTTAATTATTGAATAAATTTGCAAGTCCGGCTGGACTTTTTTGGTTATTATAGTGCATATTGTGGCCTATAATTATTATAATTGCCAATTTTCTTGCCAAGGACCGTTGTTTTTCACAGACACCAACTGCATGAAGCGAAGGTGCCGCAGGCCCAGCAGCACCGTGGGGAGAAGCAGAGGGAGGGTGGCACATTTATGCTCGAGCCGGATGCCGTGGTCCGCAGACCACCTCCTGGGCATACCCAAGGCCCTGGCGCTGCGGGGCCTCTGGAAGTGTGCCTGGCCCGTTTATCTGGTATGTGTCCTGCCAGTACAACCAGGATCCTCCTCAGTTTACTGGTCTCCGTAAGCCAGGCCAGACCCCTCCTGCAATACACTTCAGTCAAGGCCTTTCGGGCACAGACAATGTTCGTGTAGATTCCTCTGGGCCAGGTTATTTTCCCCTTATTGTTGGCAGTCCAGCGCTGGTCCTCCACAGTGGTACTTTGATGGGGCGCCTTATCGCTTCTCCAGCGCCATAGTCTCGGCCTAGTCCGGCATGATTCCTCACCCGTTCGTAATCAGCCAGCACGTTCCAAACCAGGCTTTGGCCTTCCAGATCATTCGCTGTTTTACCACGGGCTCACAGTGGTAGTTCCAGCACTCCAACACTGTCTATGTTCCCATGCATGGCTAGGATTACAGGTAATTTGGTGGAGATTCAGAGCTACACAGCCATCTTAGACGGCAGCTTGGCCATGCCCCCAAGCACTTACAAATGTAAGCACAGCAGGTGCCCCAATTGAAGCCCCACTTCTGTAAAACACAAATGATCCTAACTTCTTGAGCTTCTCAAAGGCAAAGGAAGTGTGTTTCCTCTCACATTCCACGTTGAAAAACAATAATAAATCATAATGGAAGTTAATTAGTTGTTAAACTTTTGGAGCACAATTTGATGTGTAGTGACTGTGATGAGTAGTTTCTTCTTGTCATTTCCTGGTGAGAGCAGAGTCCATGGTTCTCCCTTTTAAATAACCTAAGTATACAAATGCCCAAAATCCATAGCACCACTCACACACCCACTCACAAGCACTCACACACTCACTCACAGACCCACACAGGCACTCAAAGACCCATGCAAAGGCACACACAGTCAATCAAAGACCCAGAGAAAGACCCACACAGGCACTCACACACTCACTCACACAGGCACTCCCACACAGGCACTCATAGACCCACTAAGAACCACACAGGAACTCACACACCCACACAGGACCTCACGCACCCACTCACACACCCACACAGGCACTCACAAACCCACTCACAGACCAACACTGGCACTCATACACCCACTCACACACCGATACAAGTATTTACACAGCTACTCACGGACCCACACAAGCACTCACACACCCACTAAGACACTCACACACCCAGTCATAAACCCATACACCTACTCACACACCTAGTCACCAACACATACAGCTACTCACCCACCAAATCATAGACCCATACAGGCACTCACACACCCTCTCACAGAGTCATACAGCCAATCACACAACCACCCACATACCCATAGAGACATTCACACACCCACTCACCAACTCAATTAACCACTCACATCCACCAAAATACTCAAACACGTACTCACAGAGCTATACAACCACTCACACACCCACTCTCAAAGGTGACAGGTTATAGTTAGGACTTTTAATTACAAAAACTGTAGAAATTCACTAGAAAAAAACAAAAGCTATAGGGCTGTTATAGTTATTTAAAAAAAACCTTATGCATGCACTGATAAAACAACTGAAACCAACTGAAAAACGGAATTACACCACATTAGACAAAAATGTAGCTCTTTGTTCAGAAAGCACTCTTTTTGGTAAATGGTGTAAATGCGTTCAGCAGTTCCTGAGAAATTTAAACATTTCACAGATATTGAATATATGGGCATTGAGGATCTTGTAGCTTGTAAATGCATTCATGCTTCAATACACCTTGGCATAGATATATATATATAAAAAATATTTAAACTTCACAGAAACACACATTCACTGGATAATGTCATCAGTTATGTCATCAGTGATGTCATTGGAGATGTCATGAGTGATGTCACTGACCATGTCATGAGTGATGTAATATGTGACATCATCAGCAGTTTGTTAACTATAACAGGAGAATTTCTCTGGTTTAAATGAGTCAAAGGTCCAACTAACTATAACATCCCTGAAACCTATGGTTTTTTGTGAATTTCAAAGGAATTTTAAATGCTAATTCCTAACTATAATGTCTGTAAAACCTATGTTTTTTCAGTGAATATATATATGTATGTATGTTGCCAGTAGGTCCTTATAGTTAGAACCAAAGTTTCCATAGGAAAAGCATTTTTTGTTTAGTCAATAACTGGTGCTGCTTGACAAATTTTTACCAACATTTCACAAATCCTCCTTGTTTTGGTTCACCTGCTATGCTAAACGTTTCATGGTGATCCATCAAGTGGGGGCCGAGAAAAAAGGGAGGGTTCCAAAACGCGTTTTCCCCATGTTGTCTATAGGGATTTTTAATTTTTTGAACACGACTACAGCCCAAACTGCTTAATAGAATTACATCAAATTTGGCAGAAAGCTAGATGTTGGTGCAGAAAGCAACTCTTTTGTGATTTGGTGCAAATCTGTTCAGTAGTTTTTTAGATATTTAAGATTTAAAAATATAGATATCTGGGGATGCGAGTCCTTTCAGTGGACTTCCAGATGCTAGTAAAATTTGATTGGCTGCCAACACTTTAGCCAGGAAGTGTTGGCAGTCATTTTGGGACTAGGATTGAGATTGAGCCCGACAAAAAACATTTTTAAAAACAAGAAAATGGCAGGGTAGGAATACCCTGACCCCCCAGATATGTTGTGGGGTCCACACACAGGGAAAACGTATTTTTATACGTGATTCGACGGAAGTATCTGCAAATCTTGGCAAAAGATTTTGAAAAAAGACTTTAAGTGATCCTCGTGCATGCTAAAAAAGGAGGGGGCGAATGGGGCTCCCTCCTCGGGTTTTTTGAAACCCCGGGAACCACCACCTCCCCAGGGTTTTTTGTATCAATATTTGCAGGGGTGTCCAGACAGCACTCCCCGAACCCCGGCTCCACCACTTCCCTGGGGCTACTTTACTTATTAAATGGGGGACCTCTCAGATCCCCCAGCCACCAGGACCGCCACCTCCCTAGGATTTTAGAATAACAAAATCTGGTGGCAAATTAAATATGGGGGGCCACGCAGCCCCACAGCAGCCCCAGGGACCACCACCTTACCAGGCAACTTCTAACAAACAAGGGGGGATGCCTGCTTGGAGCCCTAGATGGCCCTGGGGACTATCACTCCCAGGGTTGGCTCCTGCAATGTGCCACGTGGCCTCCCTCTCTGGCCCATTTCGGCCCATGGGACCCCATCCCCTGTGGTTCGGCCTCTAATGTGGATTGCCCTGTCAGGTCACTCACTCACTAAAGACACAGGGCATAGGACCAGCATATTTGAAGCAATGCCTCTCTTATCACTTACTCACCAGACACCTCAGCTCTGCCAAACTGACCTTGGCCATTGTCCCACAGATCCGCAAGAGCAGGACCGGAGGAAGTTCTTTCTCCTGCCTCACTACCAAGCCCTACCTCTCCACCCAGGCAAGTCCTGTGCTGACCCAATTCAGGAAGAATTCCAAGACCTGGCTCATCGACTAAACCCCAGCACCAAAATAGATCAGCAGACCCGCCCCCTCAGCCACTTGAGACCGTCACAGCTGAGTAGTTGCGCTATATAAACAATGATTTATTGATTGAATTATGGGGACCGCAGGGAGCCTTGAATGCCTCCACGGTCCATACCGGCTCCCCACCTCCTGCAGGAGCAGACACTGCTTTTACACATAGGGAGCTGTGAACATGCAGTTCCCTGTGTCTAACACAATTATGCTCTGCTTTGAGCAAGCAAGAGCAAAAGCAGAACATAGTTTGCTATGGCTTGATGGGAGCAGTAAAGCTCATGCCAAGCCAAAGCAATCAGCTATGTCCAAGGGTGGGCACACTGGGACATAGCAGGAGCAGGCCCTGGAGGGTTGCAGCCCCCAGGGCCATGTTGGCTCCAGGAAGAAGGTAGCACGGTCGGTCCCCTCCTTTCTTCCTATTTGCCCCGGGAAGGTAGTGGTTCCCGGGGCTGAAGGGGATCTGCATCCACCACAGTATGTCCAATTAAAGCCCCGAGGAGGTGGCAGCCTCCAGGTCTGCAGAGGGGGTCTGTGCGGCCCCTGCATTCTTTTTAAGTAAAGCTCTGCAGAGTTGGCAGTCCCGGAGGCTGGGAAGGGTCTTAGAGTCCCCTCATTTATAAAACTATAAATCCCAGGGCGGTGGTGGTCCCTGGGACAGAGGGGGAGGCCACAGAAGGGAAGGCCATAAGGGCCTCTGCTGGATTTATTTTAAAAAAAGCCAGGGAGGTGGTGGTCCTGGGTCATTAGTAAGTCCGGGGGGGGGGGGGCATATGCTCCCTCTTCATATTTGCATAATGCCCCTGGGACCTGGCATAACCAGGGGCCTATAATGAATGAAGCGCAAGAGCCCATAATTGTTTTTTTTATTTTCAGCCAGGTCCATCAATACTGTTGTAAATGTTTTAAACAAATGCTTTTATTTTGCCCTGCGTGGTCCCATTTGGACCCTCCCCAAGAGGCCGAGGTGGCCAGGGTGTTACTACCCTGCCCTCTGTTCTTTTTTATCTGTTTTTCAGTGATTAGGTTCAACCAAAATGGCTGGTTGAAGTGTTGGCAGCCAATCAAATTTCAGTAGGATTTTGGGCTCCCAGATATCTATATTTTTTTAAGTTAAATATCTCTGAAACCTTTGAATGGACTTACATCAAATCACAAAAAGCATGCCTTCTGTACCTACATTTAGCTTTCTGCAAAATTTGGTGTAATTTTGTTCAGCGTTTCGGGCTGAACGATGATGGTCTATGTTTTAAATGTTTTATGCAAATTAATACAGATTGCACCTTTTTTGATAAGGGTTGTGGAAGAAAGCTAAGCACACTAGTAATCACTAGGAGCTTAAGAATTATCATATTTTCAGTAGAAAGATGTACTAATGTACCATAAGATGCACTAATGGCATGTTTGCGTAACTTAAATATAAATGTCTCACATAATTTAAAAGCAAACATTGTTTTAGTTGATTTATTATATACGCTGTTGAATGAGAGGAATATAGAACCGCAGGCAGTATTTTTATTATGACTTCAAAGAACATATAAGTCATGTTGGTGATTCTCTTGACAACTCAGTTTTATGTTTCCTGCCCTTTATTTGTGAACCTTTGTATTGACTTGCGGCACATTTTATGCTTTTTAATAACCTTTTCTAAGAAACTGTAATGATGTTATACATTTGGGAGTTCCTATAGCAAGGCTACTCTGTTTTTCGAAGGGCTATTATTCACAAATATATATTCCAATGTTGATTTTTTCTTTTTCTTACTATAATCGCCTAATTTAACCTGGTGGTGGGAGGTGGGGCCCACTGGGACTCATTTTTGGGAACCGTCATTTATTTTCCCTCATCAGAGTTTCACCAAGACTAAGGGAGCAAAATACACAAAAAGAGGTAAGAAATATGAAGAAAAGACGGAAAACTGTGACAAAGTGACAGAGACAAAGGGAGAAAGCCAAAAAAGAACCTACAAGATTGAGAACAAGCGTTTGCAATGCAATAGGTCTTGCATTTGTGAAAGTTAGAACTGTCAGCGTTGAAAATGTCAATGTTTTAATTTTTGTTTATTTGCATGTGGCAGAGTGTTAATATTTCCATAGCGCTATTGCCATTCATATGACTTTGCAGCGCTGGAGAACCAAAAAAATAGGACAAAGGTTATGAGAGAGGAGAGAAAAAAGTAATATGCTGGCTGAAAAAAAAATAAACAACATCCTGGAAAAATCAAACATTCATAAGGAATGCAAGATTAAGTAAAGCATGTGAAATGTAAGCAGGAACAACATGGTTACCTTAATGCTTTTACACTTATTATTCAAAAATCAATTAATGTTTTTTGCCTGAAAAGTTAAGGACATGACAACAAGGCCCAGAAGGGACCATTTTCAATGTCTATTGCTTATTTCCTTACAAAACGTAAGCAGTATAGTTTAAAAGACCACATCCCTGAAAAAAGGTACACATTATATAAGTTAAAATTAGAAAAACAGCTGATGAGGATCACATTAAAAGTTTTCTACTCTATGCATCACCCAGGTATTGCAATACCTGCAGGAATGCTGCACTTCCCCATCCTGGGAAAACAAGGTTGTTCAAAAAAAGATAAGAAAACGAAAGCTAATGTGTGTGGTTGTGAATAAAACCAATCTGGCCACTTTGGAACCACCCTGTCTTGCTTTATTATTATTATTATTATTTTTTTTACAAAGACATTTGCAGCAAAAGTGTTTCTTTTTTGGTTAAAGTGTTCACACAGGAACAAATAAAGGAAAGGAGAGGAACGAGAGGGTACGAGCAATTTGTTTGTCACGATTTTCAGCCAGTGAGGGGGAGTAAGACAAAAGAGTGAAAAAGAGGAGGCGGAAGAAAGAGATAGGGGAGGAGCAGCTGCCAGCATCAGAGCAGGAGAAGTAAACACTGTAGGGAGGTGGGCAGTGTGAGATGGGTGTGGGAGGGGGGTTTATCATTTTCAGAAGGGGGCCCCTACACCATGGTGAGGCAGATAAATCCATGCGATCGGTTCGATAGCGCAACATTCAGAGAATGTCAACGTTTTGTTTGCGCATCTACAGTAGCCTGAATCTGCTTGAAGGTAAACTTAAACTAAACTAGCTAAAATAGTGTAATGGAGACTAGCATAAGATATGCCGATTTTTTAAATTGCTGACTTCCAGTAAATCTTTCCTCAGGCACACATCATGGTCTGCAAACAGAGCATCACTTTAATCTACAGTGATTTCTCTTTTTAGCAGGCTCTGCTGGTGTGTGTGGAAGAAAGATATCAGAACCCATATTGACATATCACCAGGTCACTGCAGAAGACCACATTTTGAAGAACAGTGCAGACTACTGAGGAAGGTCCTTTATCAAGCTGGATAGGCAATGTGTAAAATATATATATATATATATATATATATATATATATATATATATATATATATATATATATATATCGCGCATTAAATGTGACCCTTCACACCTTGTTTTCGCTCGGCTACTGGTGCTCTGCATAGGGGTCGGATCATGACCCAAACAACAATTTTACTCCAAAGATGAGGCACTGCAGACTTGGGTTATGTTTCAGCTTGGTTTATTCAATAGCAACTCAAACCAACACGTTTCAGCCTCAACCTCGGCTTTGTTCACGGTAAGTGAGTGATCATCTATGTTTACGTTATATCCCATGTGCCGTTAGGGGGCATTCTGGGATATGTAGTCCAGTTACATATTTACATTTTATTTACAATTAGGACAGACATTTGGTTATTTCACATGCACATTTATCTTCTTAATGATTTGCATGTATGGTATTCATAGGGTATAGTACCCATTTCATTATATAATCTGCAGTTTTAGTGATGATTATCTTCCTTTTAAATGTTCACTGGAAATTATGCCGCATTTCCTCAATCAATGCATTTTTTCTTTTTTGGGTGTACTCATTTTATGTATTATGTTGATTCTGCAATTTAATTGACATTCTATTTGATGGGCATTCCTTTAGCTTATTCCTCCCATTCAAATTTTTTCGGGAAAAAAAAAATATATATATACATATATATATATATATATATATATATATATATATACATATATATATATATATACATATATATATATATATATATATATATATATATATATATATATATATATATATATATATATATATATATATATATATATATATATATATAACCTACTGGCGGTCGCCAGTAGGTAGTTATAGTTAGGATCTAGTTTCCATAGGAAATCCGCAACATTCTATTGAGAATAACTTTGGGGCCGGTGGACGAATCATTGCGAATTTCTCAAAGAAGATGGCCTGCTCCGCTCCGCTCCTTCCCTAAAAGTTTGGGGGGGATTCGTCAAGTGGGGGCTGAGATAAAAGTGGTGTCCCAAAACGTGTTTTCCCCATGTTATTTTCCATAGGACGTTTAGACATGGCTACAGCTCGAACGGCTGAATGGATTTATAAGAAAGTTGGTAGAAAGGTAGAGTCCGGCTTGCAGATTACGCTTTTCTTTGAATGGTGTAAATCTGTTCAGTAGTTGCTGAGAAAATAACTTTGAAAAAATATATATTGGGCTACATTGGGCTATATATATGTTAGAGCCCAAATGTAGCCCAATGTAGCCCAATGTAGCCCAAAGATGGCCACCAGAGACAAAAAAAACCAAATGTAGCCCAAATATCAGCCTGATGTAGCCCAACTATAGCCCAATGACAGAATGTCTCAGAGTTTTCTAAAGAACAACTAGAGCGCTAACAGTCTTACTTATGACAAAAGTATGGCACACCTGAAGTCATCTTGATTGGAATAAAGTGGTAACACTTAATACATTTAATTTGAAAAGGAACAAAATGAGGGGTTTCATTTTGCCATAGAAATTTTATATATATATATTTTCACTGAAAAAACCATAGGTTTTAAACACGTTATAGTTAGGAAGTAGCATTTAAAAAACCTATGAAATTCACTGAAAAAAACATAGGTTTTAAACCCGTTATAGTTAGGAAGTAGCATTCAAAAAACCTATGAGCAGTGCATTGCGGGCGCGCAAGTTATAGTTAGATGAAGTAACTATAACGGGGGAATTTCATTGGTTTTATATGAGTACAATGTCCAGTTAACTATAACATGTGTCAAACATATGGTTTTTTCAGTGAATTTCATAGGATTTTTAAATGCTACTTCCTAACTATAACGTGTGTAAAACCTTTGGTTTTTTCAGTGAATATATATATATATATATATATATATATATATATATATATATATATATTTATATATATATATATATATATATATATATATATATATATATATATAACCTACTGGCGGTCACACCAATAGGTAGTTAAAGTTAGGACCTAGTTATCATAGGAAAATTGCAACATTCTATTCCCAATAACTTTGGCGCCGATTGACGAATCTTCGTGACATTGGGGGGTCCCAAAACGCGTTTTTCCCATGCAATTTTCCATAGGAAACTTTAGACACGGCTACAGCCCAAACTGCTGAATGGAATTACACCAAATTTGGCGAAAAGGTAGCCCTTGGTTCAGAAAGAGCCCTTTTTGTTAAATGGTGTAAATCTGTTCAGTAGTTTGTTAAATATTAATGGGCAAAGAAATATATATATCTGGGCGGAGCCTAACCACACATCTCATCTTGAGATCTGATTGGCTGTCAGCACTTCATCCAAGAAGTTTTGACAGCCATCTTGGGACCAATATACATGATAACACCTCATTAAAAAGCATAGCAGTTAATAGAAGGTTTTAAGACTTTAGTTACATTATAAATCATTTGTTGATGGTACCATACTCATTTTAGGAATTGTGGTGTGTTCTAAGGTGATATTATCATGTGAAAAAGCCTTCTGCTGGGATATCATGAATTATGTTTGAGAGAAAACTATTTTCTCATGCCTTTCCCACAGAGATTTGGAAGGTGATCTATAAGCTAAACTGAGAGCATATTTTCTGTAAATTCACATTATCTTTCTCAGTAATGTGAGAATGAAGTCTGACATTCTCAGTAAAACATGTACATCCAACATTTTGCATAGAAAGTATGATTAGTGCTGCAAAAAGAAAAATGAGGGCACATTTTGAATGACTTCTCAAATCCTCTTCAATTTCATTAACAAATTCTGACATGCAGACTGAAACATGCACTTTTAATACCAGTAGCAGACTTCTGTGGTGAGCAGTAGCTATACTACAGTGATATAATGGGCAACTAGAGTGCTAACATTCAGAATGTATGGCAAATGTGTGACATATCTGAATACCTTCTTGATGGAATCAAAGTAAAAAACTGAAAGCATTTCCTACTGAGGAGACTGCAGTAAATGAGGAAATTAGGAAACTTCATAACAAATAAATCTCCCAAGATGGCCACCAGAGACAAAAGAGGCCAAATGTAGCACAAATATCACCTAGATGTAGCCAACATGTAGCACAATGACAGAAGTGTGCAAAACACTTTTTTTTTTTGTGTTTTTGCAGTTTTATATAGCGCAGACTTGTCAGGTATTAGCATTGGTTACATTACACAAAAACAAATTAATTTTGGTTTTAGACATAGGGAGATTAAATGATTTGACCAGAATCACAGAATGTCGTGCTGAAGCAGACACTCCAACTTGGTTCCCCAGTTGCAAAGTCTGCAGCTCTGGAAGTAAAACCGCATCCTCTCCCCTAAGTGCAACATTTAATCGAGTGGTCAACATAAAGATAAAAAATAATTTTAGAATCAATCGTTTTTTATTGAGTGGTAAAACAACTCGTAACACAGCTCAACTGCCTGCATCCACTGGCCGGCAGAGCAAATTCTGGGAATAGATGACACAGCGTTCAGGCCTACACCCCGGAGGGCGACCCCACGATGTAAGCATCAGACCATATTAAGCATCCAGGGCAGAAGCATAGGTATAACCTTTTAAGAACCAGGAAAACAGACAAAAATAAATGAAACCCTCCCTCCCCCCACCACCCAAACCTATCCACCACCGCCCCCCACCCACCTCCGCATAAGTCTCACCCTCCTCTTCAGACTCCTCACCGCTATTAGGCTCCCCATACCGCCGCTCAAGTAGGCTTAGCAGCTCCTCTAGGATCCAAAGGTATAAGTTGAAATATCTGCAAGTAGTTCGGACAAGTGACCTCCCTCAGGTCCCTAGACAGCAGATGCAGGAATAGGCCTCATAGTTCTGCGTACTCAGCACCCTTCACATCCATGCTTACTGAAAGATGTTCCATAGCTAAAAGGTGCCACAGTCGCCTGATCCAGTCCCTCGGATCAGACGGGTCCGGGGAACCCCATCTTGCCAAGATGACTAGTCGCGATGCCAGCAAAGCTAACGCCATTTGCTTACCCCTCAGCGAGTGCAAAGGGAACGATTTCACGTGCGGGAGCCCCAATAGCGCATGCTCCGGTGCTCGGGGGAATGTGATCTGGAAGGCCCTGTCCAGGTCATCCATAATCGCCTTCCAATACCTCTCTAGCTTCGGACAATGCCACAGCAAGTGCCAGGAGAACCACATCCCCTCCAACACAGACCCGAGTTCATTGTATCCCAACCTTTGATACATGCTGGTGTGTGGTACCACCCTATAGGCGGACTTGGTACCCGCTACGTTAGCAGTGGTGTGATGCACACAATAGAAAATGTGTTCCCACTCCTTACGCGTCAGCGGGCACCCCAGCTCCATCTCCCAGCGAACCTGCGCCTTCGTACGTGGTGATTTGGGGTGAGCCATGATCATAGCATATAACTCAGATATAAGCTTGCGGACATCCTTCTTGCAGACTACCCTCTTTTCAAAGGCTGTCAGAGGGCGGGACATAGAGGCGATATGAGAGGGTTGGGTAACCCAATGCGCCACATGCGAGTAAGAAAAAGCATCGGACTCCAAAAGAGAAAAATAATCTCAACAAAGCTGGGGTAATGGAATCAGGTCTTTGAGGTCAAAGATGGAGCCCACTCTCTTTCAGACCTCCTCCCTCCACCGTTGGAAAATTAGGGAAGCACATCCCGGGGGGAAATCCAGATTATCCACAATGGGTGTCATCGGGGATGGAAAAGTAGTCCATCCCCTGCGCTGTGCCAATTGGTCCCAAACTTTCAGCGTTGGTAACGTTACAGGAGAGGAGTAAAGACCCCACTCTCTATGTTTGCGTGGTAACCACAATTCACACCAGATATTACACCCGCCACCGTCTGATCCATAAAGTTCCAGTGCTTACTGGACCAGGGCCTGTTCCGCTCAATGACATAGAGCAAACACACCGCCTGAAAATATGCTTTCAGCAAGGGGAAACCAATCCCCCCGGCGGACTTAGAAGCCGTAACAAGGGATAGGGCAAGTCTTGGTCTTTTATTGCCCCATAAAAATGTATTGATGAGTCCCTGTAATTTCTGGAGGGCACCCGGCGGGGCGCTCAATGGGAGCATCTGAAAGATGTACAGTATGCAGAGGAGCACCATTTTTTTAACTGCCACCAGCCTCCAAGACCGGGCCAAATTAAGACGGGACCAATTTGCCAAGGATTTGGAAGTCTGGCCTACCAACAGCTTGTAGTTGAGAGAGGCAGTTTTGGCTATAGAGGAGTTGAGACGAATTCCCAAGTACTGGATATCGGAATTCATCCACTGGAAGGCAAAGTCTTGCTGCAAATCCTGCACCTGTGCATCAGGGATTAATATATTAAGGATCTGTGATTTGGAGAAATTAACTTTAAAGCCGGCAACCTTGCTGAATTTGAGGAGTTCTCTGGACAAATGCCGCAGGGAGGAATGAGGCTGTGTGAGCGAGAGGATCACATAATCGGCGTATAAACGAATTTTGTGCACATCAGTGCCGAACCGAATCCCCGATATGCCCCTATTGGACCGTATACAATGGGCAAAAGGTTTAATATAGAGCGCAAAAAGCAGTGGGGAGAGGGGACACCCATGCCTCGTCCCTCTAGTGATGGGAAAGAGGGCGGACCTGCACCCGTTCTCCCGCACCGCTGCATTAGACGCTGCATAGAGGCAGCGGACCCATCGCACAAAGCCATCACCCAGACCAAAGGCCTTCAATACCGCAAACAGATATTCCCAGTCTACACGATCGAAGGCTTTCTTGGCGTCAATAGAGAGGAAAAAGGCCTTTGCACAAGAACGGTGAACCAGATCCGTGAGGTAAAGAAGACGCTTAGTATTATCTCCCCACTGGCGCATGGGAATGAAGCCTGACTGGTCAGGATCTATGACTCCATCCATCAACGGGCTAAGTCTTGCCGCCAGGATACTGGCAAAGAGCTTCATGTCAATGTTAAGGAGTTGAGATCGGCCGGTACGATCCACACTCCTTAGTATCCTTCCAAGGCTTGGGAATAACCGTAATGGCTGCTTCCGACATGGAAGGAGTCACCTCTCCCGTAACAAAAAAGGAATTGAAGAGGCGGGTTACAAAAGGAGCCAGCTCCACACAATATGTCTTATAAAAAATGGCAGAGTAGCCATCCGGCCCCGGGGATTTGGCCACCTTCAGACGCGCAATCGTGGATATGACCTCTTCTATACCGATCGCGGCATCCAAAGTGTCTGCCGAAGTCTTAAGAAAAGGCGTGATATCCCAAGATGCCAAGTAAACTGCAACCCGCCCAGAGTCTGACACCTCCCCTTTGCACAGGTCCTGATAGAACTGCCTAAAGGATTCCACAATAAGCGAATCGGTAGTATGTTCCACAGCTTGGGAGTCTTGGATGGATTGAATGGCTGTCAGCTGAGCTCGCGCTCTCAACCTATGCATTAGCATCCGCCCCCTTTTGTTCCCTCTAAGGTAGAATTTGTGTCTCAGGCGCAAGAGGGCGTGCTCTGCCCTATCCAAGTCTAGGGGGCATATTATCAAGGGGGTTTATCTCCGCTTTTTTGCCTTTAAAAGCGAAGAAAGCGGAGATAAAATTATCTCCCTATTACCTAGCTGTCGCTAACACCAGTTAGCGACAGCTAGGAGGAGATAGCGACCATCTTGGGCCCCACTTTGCATGTCAGTGATATTTATCACTAATGACATGCAAAGTGGGCGTGCCAAGATGTTAGCGACTGAAAACAGTCGCTAACATTGCTATCTCCTATTACCAACTTTTGGAGATATTCGCGCTAAGCGCGAATATCTCCAAAAGCTAACACCTGCCCTGAGCAGTTCTTAGCCATGTTATCCAATGGGAGGTGGATAACATGGCTAAGAGCATTAGCTCGGTAATGCATGAATATCGCTGACTTTTCAGCGATATTCATGCATTGCAGCGATTTTTATCGCATTTGCGATAAACCTTGGTAATACCAAGGTTTATTTGTGGTAAAAATCGCCGCAGCTCAGCTGTAAATTTTTGTCTCTAACCAAGCAATAGCGATAATTATCGCTATTGCTTGGTAATATGCCCCTAGATGCTTTAGCATGCGCCGCTTTGTCTCCAACTCCCTCCAAACTTGCGGGGCCCCCGTTCTCTTATGTATCGCTTCTACTGCACCCACCTCCTTTTCTAATTCCGCACGCTTCTCTTTGCGCACCCGTGCATACGTCGCGGCCAGCGCAATAAACTCCCCTTGAACCACCAGATTAAGGGCCTCCCAAATCGACGCCAGGGACTTGTCATGTTGGTCATTATTGGCAAAGTATTGGGTGATAGTGTCTCTGATTCGAGTAACTGCGGTCTCTGAATGAAGGAGGGAGTCTCGGAGACGCCAACCAGATTGTGGCGACCTCTTGCTGGGACAGGTAAGCAGGACTGAGATGAGAGCATGGTCGGAGAGGGAGCGTGGAGTGATAGTCGCTGCAGACAGTTGAGGTAGCAGAGAGGATGAAGCAAAGAAAGGGTCTAAGCGTGCATAAGTGTTGTGTGCAGCGGAATAATAAGTGTAATCCCGCTCAAGGGGATGCTGGACGCACCACACATCATGCAGCCCACACTCAAGTAACCATTGCCTCCCCCCTGCGACAATGCCCCCGCCTGGTGAGACCGCATCTTGGACCTATCCAGCCCCGGGTCCATTACTACATTCAGATCCCCCCTCACCAATACAAACGCATCCGGGGATGCCAACACCTCAGAGAGGGTCGCCCTCAGGAATGACTCTTATAGTTCATTTGGAGCATACAGTGACCCCACAGTTAGTTGTGTGTCTCCCCATTGTACCCGGACAGCCAAAAACGGCCCTCTGATGTCAACCACCTGGGAAAGAATGTTGCAATGCGCGTGTGCACTAAAAAGGATTGCCACCCCATGTTTCTTCGCTGGATTTAAGGACCACAGTTGTACAGGAAATCGCCCGTCCCTCATCCGTTTAGTATCCCTAGAAAGGAGAGGAGTCTCCTGTAACAAGCACACATCACCGTCAGCACTCTACAATAAGGAGAGGATAGCCGCTCGCTTGACAGAATTATATAGAGCCCTGACGTTCAGGCTTACAATCTTCAGATCCCTACCCATAATCCCTGAAAAGAAGGGAAGAGCCAGCGAGGTACCCCAGGACAATAGTGCTAAAGGGATCACAGTAAGCGGCCTGTGGGCCTAACCTATGCCTGCCTGCTAGGAGAACTGATTCGGAGCCCCAAAAACAACCCCAATCCCAAAACCAAAACTCCCACTAGAAAGTACTGAAGCATAAGGATAAAGAAAACACCCAAAGTCGTGTGATATGACTATAGTCCGTCTGACAAAACCAACCATGGGGAGAACATGGCGCAATCTTAGAACCTTACCCAACCCTGATAAATGGTGCCTCCAATCAACATGGACAGAGAAAAGAACACAAGAAACCCTTGCTCCCTCAAGTTTCCCGCCTCCAGCGCCGTAGAAGAGCCCAACCAGTGGTAATCTTGTGGACCTCAAGAAACTCCAGTATTATGAGTCACCAGCGCCACCAATTAAATAGCCGCTTCCCTCTCCAAGAGGCTCACAGAGAGGTCCAGCTTCACCGGCGGAGACGATCTCCCAACTCACTGCCATTCTGTGGAGCGTCTGCGCTGCCGAGGGGGTGATCCAGCAGACTCGGCCGAGGTGCAGGCCGCTCCAATCCCAGCGCCTCGAAGGCTGCATCCAGCGAGCTGATCTGCAGGAGTTTGCCCTAGTGTTTAAAAATAAATCAGAATGGGATGTCCCCACAAGGAGGGGATGCCCTGCTCCCACAGATAGGTCGTGATGAGTTTGAAGCTTCTGCGCTTGACAAGTGTAGAGGCCGCTAGGTCTTGAAAGAGTGCGGGTTGATGGCCCCTGAACTGGACAGGATTGAGATCTCGAGCTTTGCACACACACCAGGATGTCTGGTGGCGGAGCCTTGGCCCCCCTCAGCAGGCCAACGCGATGGACGCGATCCAGCTGAATATCCTGTTCTTCCTCCTCACATAGTCACACAGATTGTCCCCTTCTCCTTTCCATGGGACCGCTCGTATTCTGATATTATTTCTCCGCGAGTGGTTCTCCAAATCTTCGGAGTGCGCCTGCAGATCCAGGTTTTGTTATATAAGACGGAGAACATCCTGCCGGAGCTGATGACCTCATCGGCAGTGCCTAGGTCATGTTCTTCCAGGGTCGCCTCTCGCTCTCCAATGGTGTCAACTTTGCACCGCATCTCCCGCACATCTGGAGAGAGCTGGGAGCGAAGCTCCAAAATGTCTTCCTTGATGGCCGCAAAGAGATCTAACATAAACGCCTTCGTCGCCGGTGCGTTAATATCCCCAGCCGTGAGGACTGGGCATCCGACTGTGAGGGGGCCCCCCGCTGTCTTCTGCAGCATGTCCTTAAGGGGTTTATCTTGCTTGTTCCTGGCGGCGGACATCGCAACACAACCAAGCTCCTAGCGGGACACGATCAAGCCACAACAGTGCCCACACCTCACTTTGCAGCTGAGGCCCAGGACACAAGAGGGAAACACCGCCCGTCGACGTGCGGGCCGATGGTGCACCTCCCACTGACCCCAACTCCCTTCACCACTGCAGCACCGTCGAGGCATAGCACAGGGAAGCCTCCCGGACCACCAACCACTCAGAGTGTCTTGTTGTGGCAACGAGTCAATTGGGGCAGAGAAGAGTCGCACTCCGAGACTCAAGCCAGCCCCAGTGCCCTCGCACCCTGCCACAGTTACAGTCCTCCTTCAAGGCCACTCCAAGGGCTCATCCGCACTGCAGCCTCCAAACACCAGTCTCCACAATGCACTCACTTAGCAGGCCTTGTAAGTCCAAGATGGTGGCTACTCCCGGGGTATCCGCTCCATTCGCACACTCCCACAGCTATGACACCCAAGGCACCACACCGAACTCTGAGGCGACCTTGCACCTGTAGTCTCTGAGGCCTCACACAGCTCACCAGACAGGGGACCGACACCTCTGCCCCGCCTCGATGGGCCCAGCACTTCGCCACTCCGCCGAGGCTGGCCTGCCCCGGAAAGACAGCAATCCAGCCGTTTTTTTGTGAGGACGCACACTTGCAGCAGGCCTCTCTTAGGCCTCCAAGCCCATTCCCCAGTGTTGGGATGCTCCCACCGCGCAGTCAACGCCAGGTCTCAAGCGAGGTCCAGGAGGCTATAGGAGCAGCGCGTGAAGAGCCACCTGCCGACGTGCAGGCCGAGCCAGGGCCTCTCACCCCTCACAGAACGCACACCCCCAGCGCCACAGATCAGGCCTCTCTCCGCCAGCTCACTAAAGGTGACCTCTGCAGCCCACAAGGCACATCCGCAGGGCCCCCGCACCCGCTCGGTTGGCCACAGCTCATCAGTCATAGGGGAGGGCACCGACCACACCACACACCGGCACTGGCACCGTGGGCCCCCGCTCATCCACCTGTGGGGGCCTCCCACCATCCGCCGATTCGTGGACCGACCTCCCATCCACTAGGCAGCAGCCCCGCACTCCTCACCTTGCAAGTACCGTCGCCAGGATCCGAGCAAGGGCACTCCTCCACACTATGGCGCTGGATCTCACTGCCTCCCTGCGGGGCTCTCAGCCTGAGCTGCCGCACTCTGACGAGTGCCCAGGCCGCCCCCACTGCTCCAGGCCCCTCCACCGGGTAGGCCCCTCACTTCCCACGTGGGCAGGCCGCCTCACCGTGACAAGGCAGCCACGCCACAGGTCCCAGCTCTGCTCTTCCACTGCCGCTGCCCCTCCTCACTCACCTCCGGACACACGGGCTCCTCTCCGCCCCACAATCAAGGCAGCGGCCAAGCTAGTCAAGCGAGGCCTCACACAGCAGGAGGCAGTCTCCGCAGTTCTGTTCCGCCAGGCCTCTGAGGCGCCAGAGCCGGGGAAAGAAACACACCAGCTACCCCAGGGCAGTGCACAGAGGGCGAAAATCTCCCCGACTACGTGGATGGGCACTGGATAGGATGATAATCAAAGCAGATGCACTGGGGGTGCCGGAGGAACGGGAGAACACATCCTACACCGCCGCCATCTTGGCCACGCCCCTAAAAAAATTATTTGAAAGTGCTTTGTCACTATTTGAAAACTCAGAAAATATGTCCTCATTTTAGTTTTTTAGAGCACTAACCATAACTGTGATGCAAATAAGACACTCTCATATATGTCATTTCTAAAGGGAATGCTCTAGGTATTACAGTTTTGATTACATCAAGATGATGCTGGCTTTCCACACTTTTGTAATAAATATAGAATGTTAGCAATCTTGTTGTTCATTAGGATACTGTTGAGAGGCAGAGGCCAGGGGCACGGACTCTGAAAATTGAAGGCAGGTATGAAGGTGCAGAGGCAACAATTTGACCACACTGCGCTGGCAGGAAGGGCAGTGGCAGCACAACAGACTATGGCGGGCAGTAGAAAGGGGGGCAGGGGCAACAAACCAATAATACAGGACTGGGAAGAGAAGCTGTGGCAATATAATAGACCATTGTGGGCAGAAGGAAGAGGCAGCAGTAGTACAACCATTCATGCCAACAGACCCGACCCAGCCAGGAAACGTCCAATGATTTTAAGCCCAAATGGGCTTTATTTAATCTGTCTTCTGTCTACAATCTCCTCTTTTTCAATGTAAGTCAAAGGGGAAAATCAATACCCCAGTTTTTTTTTCAAAATATCCCTCTTACCAAGTTTAAAATGTTAGCAAGTACGGTACATTGGATCATGGAAGGCAGGAGGAATTGGGGTAGGGACATGGACACGGATAACAGAGGCAGGAGGGACATGGAGAGGTGCACCAAACTGACCCTACAGGGCAGGCATCAGGGTTTGCAGCAGCACAATACACCACACAGGGTATGCGGGATGGGAGTGCAGCACAACAATCCATAGAAAGCAATAGGGAGGGGACAGGACCATGTACATGGACAACAGAAAACAGAGGGGAGAGAGGCAATGGTAGCTAGCTGACCATAATGGACAGACACGAGAGAAAGCTGCAGCATAATGGACCATAAAGGGCAGGAGGGACGGATCAGGGGCATTACAATGGAACAGACAAGTCAGGAGGGAGGGACTAGGGGTCTGCACATGGAAACAGAGGGCTGGGGGTAAGGGGGCAGGGCAGGAGCAGCAAGATGACAATGGAGGTCAGGCAGGATGGGCACTAGAAGCAAGACACACCATGGAGAGCAACAGTGAGACTATAATGGCATACACACTGAATATGGAGGGAGGGGGTCAGGGGCAGCTAGCTGACCACACAGGGAAGGTGGGAGGGGCTGTGGCAGCACAGAAGCCCATGCATGGCAAGCGGGAGGGTTAGTGGCAGCACAATAATAATAATAATAATGATGATGAAATGTAGCGTATAGAGCGCATGGCTACCCCCAACGGGAGCATCGTGGCGCTGAACGGAGATGGGTAGAGAAAGAGGTCGGTACCGTGGAGCCCTCGTGACTCTACTATATACTGAAGAGCCATGTCTTTAGTAACTTGCGGAAACTGGGTTCTGAGGGGGCCTTTCTGATTTGTAGGGGTAGGGCATTCCAGAGAACCAATGTTTTTAATTGCGAATGAGCGTCCACCCATTCTGGTTTTGGCAAAGCGCGGGTGACAAGAAGGTCAAAGTGAAGGCTTACGTAGGGTTTTGGAGAAGAACAGGACGTTGGCGCTCTAACAAATGTGTGAGTGATAGATTGGTGAGTGGTAAGATTGTCAAGAGTTCTCACGGTGCAGCCAGTATGGAGGAATACCCTAAACCCCTCAAAGCGCCAAAGATGAGGATCCTTTGTGCTAGACAAACATATAGCAGGTACTGGGCTCACATGTACGATAAACAGTACAGTTACTGAGAAATTAATACATGATTGTAAAGTCGACACCAGTGGTATAAAAAACACGTTGTTTTTATGTATGGTTTCTTTCTTTTTCATAAACATACAACACCAGCCGACACCTGTTTCGTCAACAGGAGGGAACCTGTGACTCTTCAGGGCTGTAAATTATACATCAAGATATTTAGAATACACCATACAAAAGTATTATTGGATAATAAAAGAAAAAAAGGAAAATAAAATGAACCCTATGTAAGCCTTCTTTTGCATCCCCAACAGGACAGGCAGACTCACAGTGTTCTTTTGAAATCCCACTTTGAATCAAATATATCCCGTTTATGGATAGAGATAAGGAGGCATCGGAACTCTTTGATAACTTAGAAAAGGGCAGACCCATAGCAGGTCCCTCAGCCAGTATCAACCCTCCGCGTAGAGAATTACTTAAAGAGAAGTTCATCAAATCGGAAAGACTTAAAACGACCAAAAATTCAAGGTGGTGGGAGAGCGCCACTCTCAAACAGTATCTTAGATTAAATAGAGTCCCTAGGGGACTCCGCTCTCAAATTTTCCAGACCTTCAACAACTTAGACGACGATTTACTAGGCAAATGGAAAGAAGCTTTAACTATTAACTCGAACACACTTATAAACATTTTAATTGAGAACGCAGAGCGCAAGGTTAGCAAATTACAGACGGAAATTGCACTACTAGAGGACGAGATAAAAAATGTAGATCTCAAGGAGGCCACCGAAAAGAACTATATCATACTGAAAGCAGCACTCAATATACACCAGCGACAAATTAAAGACAGAAAGAGTAGACAACTTAAATGAGACGAGGCTGACTACAAAGAGGGTCGTGTTTTCACCTTCGCGAGGAAATACGACCAATTAGTCAACACCGCCAAGACTGATAAAAGACCAGACAGAGTAGACACAACCTCTATTGCCTCAAGCTCTTTATCCCTGAACACAATCCCTAGTGAGAACGAATCAGAACCCGAAAGAACCACCAGCGCCTCTAATCTTTTACACTAGTTCCAAATGATCAACATGTTTTTTATACCACTGGTGTCGACTTTACAATCATGTATTAATTTCTCAGTAACTGTACTGTTTATCATACACGTGTGCCCAGCACCTGCAAGAAATTCAAGGCGATTGAACCTTAAATGTCTAGTATGGTGTGATTTGTAAATTCTCTTTTGTAGGTAGTGGAGGCCTTTTCCATTTATTGCTCTGAACGTCATAATAAGTGCCTTGAATTCAGTCCGTTTTCCTATAGGTAGCCAATGTAAGCTCCTTAGGTGAGGTGAGATATGATGTCCTAAAGGGGCATTTCTTATGTGCCTTGCAGCTACATTCTGTATTGTCTGCAGCTTTTTGATCAGATAAGTTGGTAGGCCCAGATAGAGACTATTGGCATAGTATATTTGTGATGTCACCAGAGCATGAACAATGTTTTTCCTACAGTCCATAGGTAGTAGATGGAGAAATTTTCTTAATGCTTTTAGTTTCCAGAAACATGTACAAGAGACATGTCCTATCTGGATTTTGTACGATAGCATGTTGTCAAATTTGAATCCCAGTTTCTTGCTGACACGACCGGGCTCGGGGGGGGGGGGGGGATGTTGAGCATTGGGGCCACCAGAGTTCGGATCGAGGGGGGAGGGTTGATTAAAAAACAGAACTTCCGTTTTATCGGCATTAAGTCGCAAGCAGTTAGAGGTCATCCAGGTAGAGATATCTGTCAGACAGCGTTTAAATTTAGTAAAAGCTGCGTCTGAATGATCTTTAAAAGAAAACATTAGCTGTGTGTCATCAGCATATGAGATGACACTGACTTCCTGTTGCTCAATAGGAGGGGCCAGGGGGGCAAGGTAAATATTAAAAAGAGTGGGGCTTAGGGCCGAACCCTGTGGGACTCCACAAATCAGAGGACGAGATGACAAACTGTGCGGTGGAAGTCTTATTTTTTGGGTGCGTCCCTCAGGAAAGGAGTCAAACCATGCCAGTACAGTTCTAGTGATTCCTAGTAGTCTAAGTCTATAAAGGAGTATCTTGTGGGACACTGTATCGAATGCTGCAGATAGGTCAAGCAGCACCTGCATCGCACAGCAACCCTTGTCCAGGGTTTCTCGTATAGTTTCATCTATTTCTAGAAGTGCAGTGCTGCCTCAGTGCTTTAGCCAGCTCGGAATCCGGACTGCGTATCGTGTAACAGCTTGCTGGATTCCAAAAAGCTGGATAGCTGCTTCTGTACCTCTTTCTCCAATACCTTGGCCGGTGCTGGGAGTAAAGAGATTGGTCTAAAAAAAAATTATATAATGGGGTCAGCATTCTCTTTTTTAAGGATAGGCTGGATGAGTGCCGTTTTCCAAACTGAGGGGTAAATACCCGTTTTTAATGATGCGTTCAATACCATATTTAACGGGTGGGTTGATCACATGGGCCAATAGTTTAAAGAACCTTACCGGAAAAGGATCCACGGGGGAACCAGATTTAACGTAGTTCAATTTGTTAAGGGAGGTTTCAAGGCTAATAGGGTGGAAATCTGACCAACTTACTATGATGGCTATGATGGGCAAGAAGGAGGGTGCAGGGGCATGCACAAAGGACCATGGAGGATAGAAGGGAGGGTCAGAACATGGGCACAGACAAGAGAGTTCAGGGGAAGGGGCCTCACAACAGACCACGCAGGGCAGGCAGGAGGAGCAGTTGCAGCACAACAGACCAGGGAGGGCAGAAGGGTGTGGCAGTAAAATGGACCATGGGAGACAGGAGGAAGGGGATAGGGGCATGGAATGTGGACAGGCAGGATGGAGGTGGTAGGGACAGGTTACAGTTATCTGACAATGCTAGGCAGGTGGGAGGTGAGTGGCAGTTCAACAGAACACTCAGAGTAGATAGGAGTGGCAGGTCCATGGAACATGGTGGGCAAAAAGGATGGAGCAGGGGCATGCACACAGGCATGCGGAGGGCAGGGGGAAGGAGAATAGGGGCAGCAAGCTAAGCACAGAGGCTAAGCAGGAGGTAAATGATGGGGCATAGAATTGGGCAATGGAGGGCAAGAGGAGTGGACTAGTACATCATGCTAAATGGAGGGCAGTGGCAGCACATCAAACCATGCATGGCAGGTGGGATGTAGGCTAGTCCATGGATTCAGACAACAGAGTGTAGGGAGGAGGTGGATGGGGCAACAAGCTAACTGTTCAGAGAAGGCAGGAAGGGCAGTGGCAGAACAACGTCCACACAGGGCTGTAATAAGGGAGCAGGGACATAGACTTGGACAATGGATGGCTAGTAAGAGGGAAGGCAGGAGCATCAAGCGTGGGTGGGGGCAGCATACTGCCAGGCCCTGCTTCCAACCCCCACCATCCATTGTGATATGCATCTTACTTATCGTTAAAAAAAACTAGAAATTTGCTGATAAAAACAAAGATTAGAGGGACGGTATAGTTAGACTCAGATTTCACTCATATACAACCAGTGAAATTCAGCAGTTATAGTTAACTGAGCTAACTATAACTTACGCCCCCACAATGTACTGCTAATGACCTGAGACATTACATCATTCATGACATGGTCAGTAAGCATGGGTGAATTTTGCGAATTCGCGATCCACGAATTTGCGGATTTGTGCAAATTTGTGGATTTTTGTTTTTTTCCGTGTTTGCGGGGTTTTTTGCGTGTTCGCGGGGTTTTTTGCGTGTTCGCGGGGCTTTTTGCGTCTTCGCGAGCCGCTTGCATAGCGAAGTTACTCATGCAGTTGTTTATGGGAGAGGGAGAGGGAGATAGATAGATAGATAAATAGATAGATAGATAGATAGAAAGAGAGAGAAAGAGAGGGAAAGAGAGAGGGAGAGAGAGAACGAGAGAAAGAAAGAGAGGCCGAATCTCTGAAGGGCCAGATTCCTGAGTTGCCCCTACAGAACATACAGCTTTTTATTTTTAGAAAAATGCATATGAAAATTGTGCTGTAATGGTCTCTTTTAGTTTAACCCCTCCTGACAACTCAAAATGGGTGTATTTGCCATCCTCTCCCTTCGTCCTGTTTTTTATATCTGTAAGTGCTTCCTAATGAGGTTTAATTCCTTGGACAGGTGCCTCGTTGCCTACTTGTAACTATTCTCTGACCCTGCTTCAAGGGTCAGAGCAGGGTCAGAGAATAGTTGCAAGTAGGCAACGAGGCGCCAGGAAGCAATCAATCAATCAATCAATGACATTTATAGAGCGCACTACTTACCCGTAGGGTCTCAAGGCGCTGGGGGGGAGGGGGGTGCCGCTACTGCTCGAACAGCCAGGTCTTCAGCTTCTTCCTGAAGGAGAGGTGGTCTTGGGTCAGACGCAGGTCGGTCGGGAGGGCGTTCCAGGTCTTGGCGGCCAGGTAGGAGAAGGACCTTCCTCCTGAAGTCGCTCTTCGGATGCGGGGGACGGCGGCGAGGGCGTGGTTGGCTGAACGGAGGTGGCGTTTGGGAGCGTAGAAGTTGATTCGGTTGTTGAGGTAGCTCGGGCCTTGGTCGTGTAGGGCTTTGTGTGCGTGGGTGAGGAGGCGGAAGGTGATTCTTTTGTTGACGGGGAGCCAATGCAGGTCTCTCAGATGTCCGGAGATGTGGCTGGTTCGTGGGATGTCGAGGATGAGTCTAGCTGAGGCATTCTGGATCCGCTGGAGTCTCTTCTGGAGCTTGGCGGTGGTGCCGGCGTAGAGGGCGTTGCCGTAGTCCAGTCGACTAGTGACGAGGGCCTGTGTGACGGTCTTCCTGGTCTCGGTGGGGATCCACCAGAAGATCTTCCGTAGCATGCGTAGGATGTTGAAGCACGCCGAGGAGACGTTGTTGACTTGCCTGGTCATGGAGAGGGAGGAGTCCAGGATGAAGCCCAGGTTTCGTGCGTGGTCTGTCGGTTTGGGTGCGGTGCCCAGGGCGAGAGGCCACCAGGAGTCGTCCCAGGCGGCGGGTGAAGAGCAATTAGCAATTAGCAGCAGGTGTCCAAGTTGAAGTTAATTTGTTTGTAACCCTTTTGTAAAATGTTACAAAGAAATTAGGTTCAACTTTTGCACCTGCTGCTGTAACCCTTGCTTGGCTGGAAATTCGTCCCCGCTGATTCGCGGATTTTACTGCGATTTCGCGAGATTCGCGGATCGCGAAATCACGGAAAATCCGCAAATTCGCCCTCCCTTAATGGTCAGTTACATCACTCATGACATCTCAAATGAGCTGTGAATGGAATGGAACTATATTCGCGAAACTTTATTTGGGATAGTGTGTGTATATTAACACCCCTTTTTAAAAAAAAAAATTCGTGTACGAGCCATTGTAATACGCAACGTGCCCAGATTAATATGGCCGATAGCCTTTCACTTTAAAGTAATGTGTAGTCTATTGTTTATGTTGAATACGTCCAAACTACAACCTGAGTGCTGATTCCTTCCTTGTAAGAGTGAGAGGAGATTAAATACATATATATATAAAATTCACTGAAAAAAACACAAGTTTCAGGGACATTATAATTAGAAATTAGCATTTAAAAAACCTCAGAAATTCACTGAAAATGGTTTCATGGATGTCATAGTTAGTTGGACATTCCACTCGTACAAAACGAAAAATTTGTCCATTATAGATAGTTGTGCTAACTATTACTCGCGCCCGCGTAATGCACTGCTGATGACATCACATATGACATCACTCATGACATGGTCAGTGACATCCCTCATGACATCACTGATGACATCTCAAATGACATCACTGATTACATCATCCAAATGATCATCTGATGCACCTCCTCACACCCTAAAATACAGACTAACATTCTCGAAACCATGGACACACCAATACTAGTAAAGCTACAATATTATGTGCAGTATGCCTGCAGACCTCTAACCAGCTAAATACTATTGATACGCTCTTCTAAATACCCAGTTAGTACCTATGCATTCTAGGAATCTTCAGTCTGTCCCATGCACTTCTACATTCACCCATCCAGCACTACCTACGCGTCCTATCACTCCACCAATACCTAAGCACTTATAAATTCAGCATGCACTTTCTTTGCAACACTGAAATTACTCGCGTTATTAGTCGTATACTTAAGGAATGGCGTAGTCACTAACAGAAGTGCAGGTCAATATTTTGTACACTATGTATGCACACCTCTAACCAGCTACAAACATGAGGGTCTCCTCGTCAGACTTCATGAGATCGGTCTGAGGGGGACGGTGCTCAGCTGGTTTAGACAAACGGTCTGGGTCCCCCATTGCTCCGCCGTGATGCCTCCATTGGGAGTCGGTGTCCTGCAGGGCTCAGTGTTGAGCCCGACTCTATTTAACATCTTCGTGACCCCCTAGCGGCACTGGTGGAGACGTTTGGGGCCCAGATCGTCTCCTATGCCGATGATACCCAGCTCCTCTATACGTGTGGGAAAGGAGCAGATTTTGATGGAGAGAGTATTCGTGGGTGCCTTGAGGCTGTTTTTAACTGGTTCCAGTTTAACAGCCTCAAGTGCAACTCGGATAAATCTGAGGTACTCTTTTTCGGTTGCCGGTCTGATCCAGACTGGCAGGAATGGTGGCCTGCCAACATGTTTCCCCCAGCAGGCTCTTCCCAGCTAGCCAAGAATCTGGGGATGAAGATCGAGAATGGTCTGACGCAGAGATCACATATCTTGGGCCTTACAGGTACATGTTTTGGCCTCCTGAAGATGCTCCGCAAGTTTCTGCCGATGCTTCCGGAAGATCATAGGAAGATTACGGTCCAGGCCTTAATTGGCTCGAGACTGGACTACTCCAACGTCCTATATCTCGGCCTGCCGGAGTATCTCCTGCAACGGCTGCAGGTGGTCCAGAACTCGGCAGCACGGGCCATTTTTGGCCTCCACAGGCGAGTTAGAACTTCCGGCCTCCTGCAGTCACTTCATTGGCTGCCTGTCCGGAAGCGGATAGTTTTTAAGGCCTTGACCCTGGCCCACAAGGCTCTTCATGCTACGGGAGCAAAATATCTCCAGAAGAGGCTAGCCTTCTATCGCCTGACCCGTTCCCTCAGATCCGAGTCTCTTTCCCTGGCCGTGGTCCCCCGAGTAAAAAAGGCACGCATTGGGGGCCGGTCTTTCAGGTTGTTGGCGCCACAGCTTTGGAACACTCTGCCAGTGGCATTGCGAAGTACTTCCAATCTGTTGACCTTTAGGAATGGCCTTAAAACCTGGCTATTTGCTCTTTAGATACGCTCTTTTTTTCTGATCTGTGTCCCCGTTTATTCGTTGTGTTGTGTTTCTATTACAGGTTTACATTAAAGCGCCGGGACACTCCTTGGAGTAGCCGAGCGCTATACAATACTTTTGTAACATAACATAACATAACACTCTTCTAAATATCCAGTTAGTACCTATGCAGTGTAGGAATCCTCCTGTCTGTCCCATGCATTTCTCCAATCACCCATCCAGCACTATCTACTTATCCTATTACTCCACCAATACCTAAGCACTTATAAATTCACTATACACTCTGTTTGTAATACTGTAATTATACTAGTTACTAGTCATGAACTTATGGAATGGCCTAGCTACTAACACAAGTACAGATATAATATTTTGTGCACTATCCATCAGACCTCTAACTAGTTACATACTATTGATACACTCTTCTAAATACCCAGTTAGTACTTATGCAGAGTAGGAATCGTCCAGTCTGTCCAATGCACTTCTTTAATCACGTATCTATCACTATCTACTTATCCTATCACTCCTCCAATACGTAAGCACTTATAAATGAAGTGTCCACTCTGTTTGCAGCACTCTCATCATTCCAGTTACTAGTGGTATTCTTATAAAATGACCTAGGCACCAACACAAGTACACATAAAATATTCTGTGCAAAATCCCTACAAATATCTGAGCAGATGCATGCTATTGGTCCACTCCATTAAATACTGAAGTATTATCCATGCAGCGTAGGATATCTCCTGTCAGTCTCATGCAATTCTTCAATCACCAATCCAGCACTATGTTCTTATTGTATCAGTCTGCCAATACCTAAGCACTTATGGGGCAGATTTACAAGCACCCTGCGTCACCAGTATATCACTTTTTGTAACATAGTGATGGCCCCAGGCACTCCTTTCATATTTACAAGGAGGGGAAAAGCCACCCTGCATGGTTTTTCCTCTCCTTGTAAATACGACACCTTCATACACAGAACTTTGTGTTGAAGGGGCGTTCCATAGGTGTTGCTGTGGGTGTTCCCACGCAACACCCATTGAACAAGATACATCTCCAGATTAATGAGAAATCACAAATCTGGAGATATGTGTGATTGCTGCACCATCATAGAGTTGCTGTAGCAAGGTGCAACGATGAGAATTGTTTTCATGTCTCCTCATTTTTTCCTCTTTCAATGCATGCTGCATTCCACAGCATACATTGAAAGAGGAAAATGCCTTTACTGATTGTTTTTGTGCAGGAAGGTGTCCCTTCCTGCACAAAAACAATCTCTGCACGACACAGATATCCTTGCACCATGGTGCAAGGGTGTCTATGTCACCGCATGGCTGCAGTCTGTGCAGCAGTGCAGAGGGAAGCACAGAGTTGCAACGTATTCATGTACATATGTCACATCCCTGTGCTTCGGTAGTACCACATTGCAGTGCAGATAAACAGCCTACAGTGTCACGCGCAGTACTTCCTCATAAATCTTCACCTATAAATTCACCATACACTACTATAGCATTCTTTCAGTCAATCATGCTGTATACATATATTCAACCAAACTTTCACACATTACCTTGCAATCATAATTCTTTCTTTAACCAGATAAGGTAGTTCTGATAAGAACTTGTTTTTCTTCTTTTTTCTTTTGAATTTTTTTTAACAATTTTGTATTTTTTTGGGGTGTTTTTTCAAAAAATTAACCAAAAGAACGAATAAAACAGGAAACTTTTGGAATGACTTATCATTTCAAAAACAACAACAATTAACAACGATGGTTGCGTTGCGCAGCACAAACTGCATCCACTGACTGCTCACAGAAGCATACGAGTTTCTTACACTTCACGCAGTGTTGCTCGAGAAAGGCGAATTCTGGCCTAATGCCCATTGCAGGTGTCCCTGAGGACGCTCCAGACGTACTTGCCACAGCAGGTGAGGGATTCAAAGCAGCTCGTCTCATTTTCTCCAGAGCAAGATTGAGAGGAAGTGTGGTCCGGAGATGCTTGTACATAGAATCAGTGCCACAAAAGTATTTTTTTTCACTGCCTCTTGACAGGACTCGGTCACAAATTTTGCATGTCACCTTTCTCGCATTTACTTTTTTTCTCTCCAGGTGGAATAGTGAATAATTTCTACACAACAGATTCCGGCCTCTGTGGACGTGGTGCCTCCTGCATAAATTCTTCAGAAGATACTTCCTCCTGCTGCTGCTGCTGTCCAGATGCCATTTTGTTTGATATTTTTTGAACAACAGCAAAAAAACAAGAAAAAGGTTTCTTGTAGGAAAAGAGAAAATTCTCCAACAAGAATGATTAAAATGGGTACGGTCCTTCAATAGTTACAGTGGGAAATGTTATGAACCAATGAAATCAGTTTTTTTTAGGTCACATGGGATCCGCGCACTCTGCACTCATGAAGCACTCACTCGACGCGACTTTGCGAAAATATATTTAAAAATAATATAAGTTTATTATAAGTACAAATATATTGTTTTTATCAATATCTTAGATAATCTCTTGCCCTAATATGTATATCAAAGACACATACATATCATTTTAGAACATTAAATTGTTTTGTGGGTGTGGCGCACCCAGCGCGCCCCAGCACGTATATGACATCATGCGGGACCCGCCACCGCGCAAGTGTCGCGTACCATAATGCGCCTGTGTCGCGAATGCGCGCGAGCAGGAGTCGTGGATTGGTCACGTACCAATCGCGCACATCACGTAATTTAAAATGTATATGATGTAACTGAAAAACACGCAGCCGTCGCACACTGTACGCGGCTCCTTTATGACTTTTCTAAAATGGCGGCTAGAATCTGCGTACCCACCGTGATGTGTACGCTTTGGGTGCACCACTCCAAAAAAAAATTGGAAGAAAACAAAATAATATAAATATATTAAAATAAAAAAATAAAACAAAAAAATTCCACAATATTTCAGCTTGAATGTTTTTTGCAATTTTCAGAAAAATATATAATATATAAAATATTTATAAATAAACAGTTACAAAACTGTAGAAAATCAGTACAAAAAATAGGTATAACTACTATTGCACTTAAAAATTAGCATTTAAAAACCTTTGAAATTCACTGACAAAAACATAGCTTTCAGAGACGTTATAGTTAGAAATTAGCATTTAAAAAAGCTTTGAAATTCACTGAAAAAACATAGGTTTCGGGGTGTTATAGTTAGCTTGACATTTCACTCGTACAAAACCATAGAAATTCCTCAGTTATAGTTAGTTCTGCTAACTATAACTCCCGTACCCGCAATGCACTGCTGATGATGGCACATATTACATCATTCATGACATGGTCAGTGACATCACTGATGACATCTCAAATGACATCACTGATGACATCATCCACATGACAATCTGATACACCTCATCATACACTAGTATAACCTTTCATCATTCACTGTAAAATACAGAGTACCATAATTGAAACCATTTACACACCAATACCAGTTACTACATACCCACTCACTGATTCCTAAGTCTACACACACAACTAACCATTCAACAACAGAATCACTTATACATGCAGTCACTAATTAATAGAACACTATCAAATACACGTATACACATATATAGACATTGACACATCAGCAGTCATCTTAGTCATCTTAGTCAGTTATGCAGTCATCCTACTCACTCTTGAAAAAATTTAATCACACTTACATTTACTCACTTACACCATTATACACACAACACCTCATTTATTCAAACATATAGTGACTCATAGTTAATATGTTAAAAAATCACCATTACAATTATACACTCATTCATATAGTTACGCTCACAATCACAGACTCTTACATATACTTATTATATGTACCAACTCTCACATACAATGCCTATTATTTTTTTACTTTGTTGAAGATGTACAATTAAAACATATATTCGCTCACCAACACACAAATAAATACACTCAGTCACCCAAACAACTGTTTCCACATGCACTCTTAAACCTATACACCTAGTCAATCAACCATTCACGCATCTATGCATAGATTTACACACACCCCATCCAACCACACACAAACTTAGTGTCCCCTACAAATACTCCCCCAACTAATCAATAACTAATATACACACTCGTGTAGTTAGTGACCAACTGATGCAGCATGTTATACAACAACAGAGACAGTGATGCACACATTCATAGTTTAGTTACTAATCCATGTATTAAGTGAGACACTTAATTACTCACTTAAACAGACAGTCAGACAGCTACTAAATCCTCCATCCAGAGAGTTATAGATCCACTCAATCTTCAATACAGATTGGTATATATAGAACACATATTTCAATTTCAAACTTAACCACATTCACTGGATGATGTCATCAGTGATGTCATTTGGGATGTCATCAGTGATGTCACTGACCATGTCATGAATGATGTAGTATGTGACATCATCAGCAGTGCATTGAGGGTGCGTGAGTTATAGTTAGCAGAACCAACTATAACAGAGGAATTTCTATGGTTGTGTACGAGTGAAATATCCAGCTAACAATAACACCCTTTTCTCCACATCATCTTTTTGGCAAGCCCTCTTGGCCATCAGTTGTGCCATTGAATATGTTTCTTGCAAAAGGGAGGCATGAATGCATCCATGTGGCGAAATCAGTACATGTTCAGTTTGAGGGATTTAGAATGCTGTACATACAGGATCGAGAAAGGATGAGGTGACTGATTAGGGAAACATTGGTTACATCGTGGTGTTTACACCACAATACCTTTACAACGCGGGTAATACAACGAAAGACATTACAATGAATTGCAGTAGAAGGCGCTCTAACCTAAGGAATAGTATGATTTACTATTCCAACATCTTCCCTACTGTACATAGACTGGAGATTGAATAGCAAATCATACTATTCCTAAGTCCAGCACCCTCCAATGCAAGTCATTGTAACGACTTGCGTTGTAATGCCTGCGTTGTAAAGGAATTGTGGTATAAACACCGCAATGTATCGTCATATATTCACTGATTAACAATGCATCCAGTTGTTGCTGTACAGTATCTAGTCCTTTTTACCAACAGCACACCATTTTTGGTGTCTCACTGTGGTTTTCTTAGCGCCTTTGGAAAGTGGTGTGCCCTTTATGTTAGATATTAAACCCTTCAATATGTGTCCATGCACAGCTGCTTGATGTAGCACCAGTGTAGAGGGATGTATGACGTTACTCCGCATACCGTTACAACGCGACTTTTACAACGCATACCATTACAACGCATAGCGCTTTGAGGTGCTGGATAGTGGTAAGTATAATTTACTATTCTAACTCCAGTCCCCGTGGACCCTAGGGAAGGTGTTGGATAGTAAATTATACTTATCCCATATCCTAGAGCGCCCCCCAGCGCAATGCGTTGTAATGGTATGCGGAGTAAAAGTCGCGTTGTAATGGTAGTGCGGAGTAAAAGATGCGTTGTAACGGGTGTATACCGTGTAGAGTGTTGCCTCTTAACCTTCGATTTAGCGATTACCCACATGTAGAATCTGGTGTGTGAGTCAATGTGTGCCAGCATCGTTTGCAGTGGAGGTGATGGAAGTATCTGAAAGATGTTGGTAAATCAAGGTTCAACCATTTTATCATCTGTTTTCTGTCCCCAAAAGAGAGGTGTGATATCATCAAGTACACCATATCATTGGTCTTTATTTCTGTGTTTATGACTGATAGTGGGTGGTTAGTTCTCAAATTCAGGGGATGCTTTTCTGGTTTAAGGATCCGGCATATTAACACATTGTTGACTTTACATGTTAGTGACTGGGAGGGTTCAGCATCCTCAAACAACTTGCAAGGGGAGAGAAGTGATTTTCATCCCCCATCTTAGGCAGTTAACATGGGGCCCTTCTTCAACCAGCCTTCTTCAACCAGTGTTCACCTCAAAAGACTGATACGGTTCAGCAAATACTTTTGACAATCTCACAATTGCCAGGAAGGTACTCTCTCACTCTTAGCACTATCAACAGGCTTTGAATTCATGGTCTGTTGAAGTAAATAACAACTGCTTAAAAGATGCCTGAGGGGTGTATTATCAATTCACTCTCATCCTTTTGGAAAACAAAAATAATGTAAGTGGCCTCTCTTTTATAGTTAGCCAGCAATATCCTAGCCATCTCCTCTCTGCATCGAATTGTTTAAGTTGCAGACATGTCAGAGATGAAGATGGTGTTCACTTCTTATTTTGTAGTCATCAATTCATTTAGCAAAGACTTGCAGATGGGGTTTAGCTATTTCCTCTTTATTAGATTTCTTCTTCACATTCAATCTATTTTTGTTTTTCTTTCACATAAGTAGTCTCACTGATCTTTTTTTCCACACAAGAATGTCCTCCCTGTTGCCCAAAAATGTTGGCTCTACTGTACTGACCTCTGGTTGGATTTCAACTATGACTCCACAATCAATAATATTTTATGATGGCCGTCTGGATTCTTGAAGGTGGAGGGGGTTCACCCATCGTCTTTGTACGTTTGTGCTGATGATCTCTGTATGTAGCCTTCATCTCAGGGGTGAGTGCCCCCCCAGGACAATTTGATTCTTATGCAGGTCCATTAATGTGAGAGACAGACGTGTTGTCACTGGTTGAGGAATGGATCAGGCAATAGGGTATCAAGAGGTGCTTTGCACATGGTCTTTCAAAATGGTGATGCCATTATTGTTATCAATATCTGGCAAGCCTGATATACCTATGATGAAGTAAATTGGAAACCTGCCAACTTGAAGAAAAAAAAATCACTGCGTGGGGAGGGGTTATGCTTTGGGGGTGTGGGGGATCGTGTGCCAAGAACCTCCTAAGAGGCACCTTTGCTCCCTCCTACACTGCCCCCCAAAAAAAGTTTGCTAAGGCTGGTCCTGATAATTGGAGGTGTTTTCACACTCGTTAATAGACATTGGCTGATCAAAGCATTCAAAGACGAGCTAGATATCCACTCTGCAGTGGTTTTCAGTTTGTTTCCCCTGCCACCATATGATTAATATGAGCTCCTCATGGGAGGAAATAAGTCAATATTGTGTGACAGCCAGTGGCACTGTTTGGGTTTGCAGGTCTGAATTTGTAATAACCCAATCTATGCTTATGCCAATATAGGGCTATGTACTTCCACAAGCATTCTGGAGAGGATGTCAGAAAAGTCCAACTTGCCCTGGTGGTAGCTCAAGACCAGTATGTGGATTTACATGTTTACTTTTGAAAATACAAAGCGACCCTCTTCATCTGTCTATGTATTTAGCAATGAATGTATGATCATTTTGTAAAACACAATGGCTTCTCTGTAGCACTTGTTTTCAGAAATGTTTATCTGGTATGGAAGCCACTCAATCAACCACTCCTTGCAACTTCATTCACGTTCATGTTGATATCTTCAATCATGGGTACAATCTCCAAGGCCAGATAAGCAAATGTTTTTTTCTACTTAATGTAATTATTCATACAATTTACATTTAGTGAGAGAAGACAGAGGTCAGATAATGTGCTGGCAGTCAGTTACATAAATGAACTGGTATGCATTGCCCTGGTCAGTTGAGTAGAATGGACAGAGGTATTTAGATTTTTATGTGGTGGAAAATGAAAAGTCAACATCAGGGGCAGTGATGTATTGTGGATACTAGAACGATGAGAATGAGAGGATCCAGTGAACAGGTATGTGTCAGAGAAGCCTCTGATCAGAGAGCCTCAGTGATATCTGTCAGTGTTGCCCTACATTTGTTTCAGGGGGAGTTAACATTCAATCTTAGCAGCCAATCCTCAAATTGATAACTGGATAATTGACTGTTATAATAGTGAGTGTAAGAACAGGTACACAATTCAGTATATGTAATGTACCAGGCCAAACTTAATGGGCAGGCAGGGTCTTAGTGGTAAAGTTGGTATATCCAATTATGATTATGTGGCTGAGCCCACATAACACTTAGAGAAGGTAAGAACTGGACCAAGAGCCTAAAAGAGGAATGCAAATGTTTACCAAATGCACAGTTCGGGGCTCCATGCATAGTTCATCAATGCTCATGACCCCATCACTTTCAGAGTGAAACTAGATGTGTTCCTATCCATTAGTCTGGTCTCCTCATCTGATAATACACCAACATTCTGCTGCCTTAGGAAGTGCGCTCTGCATTGTTCTCTTGCCCGCAATCACTCGGCATATGTGGGTTTGCATAATTGTGCCTAATACATTTTATGCGGTATCCAGAGCAGGAATCTACCCTGAATCAAAAAGACACCCAATCCTTCAGGATCAGGAAATTCACTGGTCGGGTTATTCATCATGCTGAGAACTCTACTAGGCTCTTGCAATCACGCAGGCTCTGGGTCAGAAGCGCATGTCCCATTTGCACAGGACAAGTCACAGAATAAAAAAAACTCTTTCATTCCAGTATCCACTTCAGTCCCTCTCAGCAGGTACATTCATGTTCTTTACTGCTGACAAGAACTGGCACACCTGTTGGTTTGATCGTATCCAGTGTTCCGTTTTGGTATAGTAAAGGGAAGCAATGAGATGTGAAGGGACAAGTACTGTAGACCTGCCAAGAAGCCAACGGCATCACCCTGTTCTCATGGACGTCATTTAGAGGTTGCCAGGGGTCTCAGCTACGACTTCCGACCTGCCGACAGTGACCCCTAGAACTGTCCTTGAGACCCCTGGACTCAGAGGTAGGAAGGGCAGTGTTAGAAACAAAAGTTAAATCAGGCTCTAATGAGCCTTGTTTACTTTTTGTATCTCTCAACTACATGGTTTGTGGACCCGAGAAAAAAGCCATCTGGGTGTCTCCTGCAGCCCCAGATCATGTGAAGGAGGCACAACATACAGGGGAAAGAGAGAGAGGTGGAGGAGAGGGCAAAATCTATGATCAGAAGATAATGAAAGAACGAGCAGGAAAGACAAGGTGTGTGTGAGGGAGAGAGAGAGAGAGAAATGGATTAAGGAGACATCAGAGGAAGGTGACAGGTGTGGTAGATATAGACCGATGTGAGAGAAAGTTAGAGGTGAAAATAGAACAGGTTAAAGAGGGGATATTATAAGAAGAGCAATAAGAAAGATAGTTGAGATAGAGGAACAGGCAGAAGGTGTGAGAAAGAGACACCAAAAACAGTGAAAGAGACTCACAGTTGAGAAACAGGTATGTGGAGGGGGACACCGGGTCAAAGGCCATTTGACTTTGCTTCCTGAAATGCCATTTGAGTCAAATGAGTTGTGATGCCACTTCTGCAACCCCTGGCATATTGGTAAATTGACATTCATACCTGTTTTTCCTTTTCTGAGATGCCAAATAATTATATTTGATTGCAGCTTCTCCTGTGCTCCATTTCAGTCATCATTCTGTGTAGGTTCCTCCAGTCACCAGTTAGGGTTGGAATGCAACTGGTTTCCTACTGCTTCAATCATCATTTAAATAGTGCTCATTCTTTTGCAAAGATCAATACGTCAGCTCTGAAAGGCTTAAACACCATGGTCAGTGCAAATCTTTTATCCTCTACACAACCAAAAGGTGTTCTTTAGCAATCAGTATCTTAATGAGTGTTTCTAATGTGATTGCTGTCATGTCTGATGCGCTGATGACCTGGCCTCCAGTTTGTGCCGCCAAATTGTCTGCTGAAAAGAGAAGCTTTCCAGGGGTTTGGCTGGCTGGCATTAGGTTCATTCCCCGTAGGCTAAATCAAACAAGTGTGTTGATTAAACTACACAGATAATCAGGTACCTTCCTGTACATTGCCTCCAAATACATAAAGATCGCTCCATAAACATGTATCATCTTATGGATGGATGATCGGTGTTAGCAACAACATTATAAATGCTGGCCATTTCACAGAGTTTAATTGGTGAGTAGGTCCAGGCTTTTTCCCAAAGTAAAAGGGTGGATGTCAAGACCAAGCAGGTGGTGGACCAACAGCAGCAGCCAAAATGCTGGTCATGCAGCCAGAAGTCAGTCAGTCGTGCCATAAAAACTATCCAAGGGGTTTCCACTAAGGAAAAGATATGTTGCTCAGTACATGATATGATATGATAAGAGCTGCCTGACGCTCAACTCAGAGAAAACAGAAGTCCTCATCCTCTGATCCGCCCCCTCCGTGTGGGACAACACCTGGTGTCTCACCACCCTCGGTAATTCTCCCACACCCACGGACCACGCCAGCAACCTAGACATCATACTTGACTCCTCCCTCACCATTAACTGACAGATCAACGCTGTACCTTCAACATGCCTCAACACCCTCTACATTCTCCACAAGACCGTCAAATGGATCCCACCCGAATCCAGAAAGAAAGTCACCAATACACTCATAACCAGCAGCAGAGGGGAACGGCCTCTGCCCCGAAATCAACAAATCTCTTCTCCTCAAACTCCAGACCAACCAGAACACTTCAGTCTCTTCCTCTGCATCCCATGGCAAGACCACATCAGCCAGCACCTATGAGACCTCCACTGGCTCCCTGTCTAAAAGAGAGTGACTTTCCAGCTGCACACTCACGTCTACAAATCCCTCCACATCACCGTACCCCAATAACTCAATGAAAGAATGTCCTTCCACGCACCCAAGAGAAACCGCTGCTCTGCCGACCTTTCCCCAGACAAAATACCTCGCATCTTCAGAGCCAGAACAGGAGGAAGAGCCTTCTCCTACATCATAGCCAAGACCGGGAACAAACTACCCTTTAGCAACAGATGAACCCCCACACTGCAAGCATTCAGGAAGAGCCTCAAGACCTGGCTCTTCAGATGAGACGGAGTTGCTAGAAACCCCCGTGCCTTGACACACTCACGAGTGAGTAGTGTGCTTGACAAATCCCTGATTGAGCCATTGATTGAGTGACTGGACAGAGAAGGACATCGTAGTGGTGCCGGAAGTAGTGCTGGTTCTGTAGCACACTGATGTGCTTCCAATGAAGGCAGAGCCCCATGAATGTGAAGACATCCATTCATAGCATGCAATGGCTAAGGCACTTCAAAATTTCAATGGCCTTTTCCACTCATGGCATAGCCCAGCCTCTCACCCACTTAAATCCGGGAAAAGAGAACCCCAGCTGCACGATTGTCTGGAATTCTATACAAGGAGATTAGTAGGCATCCCTAGGGAACTACCATATCTTTATGCGAGTCGGAGTCTAAGGTTTTGTAGGGGGACACTGGAATCAGTGTTTGAATGCAGGGGTGTAGCTTAATTGGTGTTTTAAGAAGTCCCATCCCCCCAAAAAATACATTTTCATGTTTAAAGTCGGGTAGTGGGAGCCCCAGTCTGGTCTTTTAGTGTCTTCCAGGTTTCACATGGGATGAGCACCAGGCCGTGGCTTCCCCATCAATGGCCCATAGGTGGTGCCAATGAAAACTTCCTAGGGTTCCAACAGAAGGAAACATTTTGTTTCCCAAGGGTTTTTGGCATTGATGATGTGTATTTTATTATAGCACATACTCAGCAGGTCTGCAAGAGTGTGCATGCTGAAGGTCATAGTGTGCAACTAGGTCATGAAGACAATGGAGAAACAACTGTATTTTTTTTGTTGTAAGTTTTTTATAGCTTGGACTCGAACCAAAGGTATCAGAGAGCTTTACATGAGCATTAGTTGCATTACAGATGGACACAATAATTTATAAATTAAGCATGAGGAGATGAAGTAATTTGCTCTTCATCACAGGATGTTCGAGCCGACACAGCGACTCAAACCTGGTTCCCCAGCTTAAGCAAGGCCGGACTGGCCGCCAGGGTGTGGGCAGGTTTTGGGGCCTGGGAGGCCGTTTTTGTAACCGGGGGCATAGCTGCAATATCGTCCCCCTGTAACAAAATTTTTCTGAAACCAGCCCTAGCAATCAACTCAGCCGCACCCTCAGCCCCTGACTCTCCCGGGGCCCGGCTGAGCCGAGTGCCAGTGCTGGTTTCGGTTCCCAGTCCGGCCCGAAGCTAAAGGGTCAGCCACCATAGCCATTAAGCTACACTCTCAGGGCTACAAGGACAAAACACACTGATGAATACAGATTCTAGGTGCGAACTAACCTCTCCCTGATAGGAAAAATAATCTTGTAACTGATGTTAGTGCAATTATGTATTTCTGAAATCTGACGATTTGTGACTTTACATTGTTATATCACATAATTGGGTTTAAAAGATAAGGAAAGTGAAAATGTTACTGCATTCTTGTCTGTTTTTCTAATGTGCGCTCAAGATACAAATGAGACTTTGCTTGCATTAGGGACCAGGAAGCATTACCACAATAAACAAGGGGTTATAGCTGAAAGAAAAGCAGGGAAACATTCCAACAAGGGGTGCACCAGTCAGAGAAGGCAAACAGAGAACTTTTTCCGTGAAAAAAAATTCCAGCAGATTCCAGGACCACCTTATTGTGAAAAGGAAAGCTCGTATTTTTATTCTTGACACGTGTGACCTCATATTGCACACTGCACGCAGGAAGGAACGTAAATTAAAAAGATGCAGTGTCAAAGCTGCATACTTAACGTGTACTGGGAGGAGGGAGGGTTGGGGGAACAGGGCAAGAAGCTACACACAGAACACGGCTAAAAAGGAGGATTGAACTATAAAAGAAGGCTGCAATGCCCAGGCGAAGGAAGTAGGAAGGGCCATCACACCTGTATAATGCGATGGCCAACCAAAATACTCTCTTAGTGAAATCACAAGGTATTATTTGATATTTGATATTTATTGGTTTGCATAGTGCTGAATCACCCATGAGGGTATCTCGGCGCTGGGGACGGCGGAACATCAGAACAGGAGGGAAGAAATTTAGAAGAGGTGGGTTTTTAACATCTTTATAAATTGAATCAGATTGTTTCTAAGCATGGGCTGAAAATTCGTTCCGTTCGCGGAATTTGCAGATTTTCCGCGATTTCGCGATCCGCGAATCTCGCGAAATCGCGGTAAAATCAGCGGGGATGAATTTTCAGCCAAGCACTTACAGGGTTACAGCAGCAGGTGCAAAAGTTGAAGCTATTTTTTTTTACCTTTTACAAAAGGGTTACAGACAAATTAACTTCAACTTGGGCACCTGCTGCTGTAAACCTGTAAGTGCTTCCTGGCGCCTCATTGCCTACTTGCAACTATTCTCTGACCCTGCTCTGACCCTTGAAGCAGGGTCAGAGAATAGTTACAAGTAAGCAATGAGGCGCCTGTCACGAAAATTAAACCTCAACAGGAAGCACTGACAGATATAAAACAAGCATTTGCAATGCAATAGGTCTCGCATTGGGAAAGTTTGAGCTATTGGTCTTGTAAATGACAATTTTTTTTATTTATGTGTTGGTTATGAAAATAGCTAAATTAATAGCTTTGTCATTTACAATGCCAATAGTTATAACTTTCTCAAATGTGACACCTATAGCAGTTATAATGCAACATGTTTTGTATTTATATTACAAATTACAACGGCTTCTCATTTTTTAAAATAATTAATACTTAAATAAATGTGATTTTAATTTATAATGGCAATAGCTTAAACTTTTGTAAATAACTTTTGTGAAGATTATGTCTAGTGTATTTTATTGGGACGAAAATCCAAGAACAGAAGTGAAATATTAACATCTTTTTGTGACATTTGTAATAAAGCTTGAAACATTGAGAGAACATATTTGAACCAGTTGTTGTTGAATGGTTGCGCAGATTGATGCTGGGGTGGCGCTGAGTGGTGCTGTGGTTGTGCTGAGTGGTGCTATAGTGATGCTGAGTGGTGCTGTGGATGTGCTGAGTGATACTGGGATGGTGCTGAGTGATGCTGGGGTGGTGCTGAGTGGTGCTGAGTGGTGCTGTAGTGGTGCTGAGTGATACTGTGGTGGTGCTGAGCGGTGCTGTGGTGGTGCTGAGCGGTGCTGTGGTGGTGCTGAGGGATAATGTGGTGGTGCTGAGTGATGCTGTAGTGGTGCTGAGTGATGCTGTGGTGGCGCTGAGTGGTGCTGGGGTGGTGCTGAGTGGTGCTGTGGTGGTGTTGAGTGATGCTGTGGTGGTGCTGAGTGGTGCTGTGGTGGTGCTGAGTGATAATGTGGTGGCGCTGAGTGATGCTGTGGTGGCACTGAATGATGCTGTGGTGGTGCTGAGTGGTGCTGCGGTGGTGCTGAGTGCTGCTGTGGTGGTGCTGAGTGATGCTGTGGTGGTGCTGAGTGGTGCTGTGGTGGTGCTGAGTGATAATGTGGTGGTGCTGAGTGATGCTGTGGTGGTGCTGAGTGGTGCTGTGGTGGTGCTGAGTGATAACGTGGTGGTGCTGAGTGATAATGTGGTGGTGCTGAGTGATAATGTGGTGGTGCTGAGTGATGCTGGGGTATCTCTGAGTGATTATGTGGTGATGCAGAGGGCAGTAAGGCACTAAAAGCAGTCTAACAAAGGGCAGAAGGGCAGAAAAAACAGGGAAAAACGAGTCTAACAGAGGGCAGAAGGGCACAAAAAACCAGTCTAACAGAGGACAGAAGGGCAGAAAAACAAGGGAAAAACGAGTCTAACAGAGGGCAGAAAGGCACAAAAAACGAGTCTAACAGGGGGCAGAAAGGCACAAAAACGAGTCTAACAGAGGGCAGAAGGGCACAAAATATGAGTCTAACAGAGGGCAGAAGGGCAGAAAAACAAGGGAATAATAGAGGGCAGAAGGGCACAAAAAACGAGTCTAACAGAGGGCAAAAGGGCAGAAAAACAAGGGAAAAATGAATCTAACAGAGGGCAGAAGGGCACAAAAAACGAGTCTAACCGGAGGCAGAAGGGCAGAAAAACAAGGGAAAAACGAGTCTAACAATGGGCAGAAGGGCAGAAAAACAAGGGAAAAACGAGTCTAACAGAGGGCACAAGGGCACAAAAAACGAATCTAACAGGGGGCAGAATGAATCCCGCCCTGCGTGTTTGTCCACGAAGATGCCACCATTTTGTGCAATACCTCTACTCAACTGGAGTACTTTCAACTGTCTAATCAGTAAGTGCTCCCTCGTTGGCTAAATGTATAGGGGCAGATTTAAATTAACTTGGGCATCCCCAGGGATGCACCAGTTATTGTGCGCCGCAGCTCAACCACCCATGGTCCGCCGCATTTACAATGTGGTGCACCATGTGGCAAAAACGGCACAGATGCGTCACGCATCTGTACCGTAAAAGCAGCACATTGCTGGAGATGCATCACAAGCGTGACGCAGCTCCAGCAATGCACTGGTGGGCCCTATCTCCCCAATGCTGCGTCAAGCCTTGCGCCTGCTTCAAGCAGGCGCAGGGTTTTGACGCAGCATTAGCCTAAAAGTGACTGAGTGAAATCTTGTAGATTTCACTCAGCCACTTTTAAGAAGCGTTCCTGCACATGAACGCCCTCCCCTGCGCCGGAAGGCCTCCTGATGGTGCAGGGCTTTACAACGTGACGCATCTCTCAGCATTGCTGGACGCAGCTCCAGCAATGCTCTGGGGGGCCCTATCTCCCCAATGCTGCGTCAAGCCTTGCACCTGCTTCAAGAAGGCGCAGGGTTTTGATGCAGCATTGGCCTAAATGTGACTGAGTGAAATCTTGTAGATTTCACTCAGCCACTTTAAGGATGCGTTCCTGCACAGGAGCGCCCTCCCCTGCGCCGGAACGCCTCCTGATGGTGCAGGGCTTTACAACGTGACGCATCTCTCAGATGCGTCACGTTGTTAATACCCAGCACCATGGTGCATCTTTTGTGCTGCCACTGCGTCACAAAAGGGGCGCAACTGCAGCGCAAAAGAGGCGCAAGCGGCTTGTAAATCTGCCCCATAGTGCTTTTACTACACTGTAGCTGCGTAAAGGGCCAGAAGATGTGTCTCCAGTGACCATGTGTGTCTGTGCCTGTGTTACAGGCACACATGGTCACTGGAGACACGTCTTCTGGCCCTTTACGTAGCTGCAGTGTAGTAAAAGCACTATAGATTTACCCAATGAGGGATCACTTACTGGATTAGCCAGTAGAAAGTACTCCAGGGCAAATCGCAAAAAAATCTGCAATTTTGCTGGAAAATTTGGGAATTTGCAGATTTTTTCGCGATTTCGCGGGTTCGCAAATTTTGCCCATGCTTAATTGTGTCCTGAGCGTAACTGAGGAGGCAGGCTATTCCTGAATCGGGGGGCAAGATAAGAAAATGCCTTGCCACCACTGCAAGCCTTTTTGATTATGGGAATTGTGAGAAAATGTTTGGTGCTAGACCTGAGAGTTCGTGACAGGATATAGGAGGGGAGCTTGTTGGTGAGATACATGGGGACCTTGCCATTACGGGCTTTGTGACTAATACAACCTATTTTGAACATTACCCTTTTCTTTATGGGGAGCCAGTGAAGTTGATTGAGTAGGGGTCCAGAGGGTGTTCTAGATGGGGCATTGTTGGTGAGTCGGGCAGCAGTATTCTGCACTACCTGGAGTTTATTAATGGCACTTTCGTTGGCCGAAAACAGGAGGGCATTACAATAGTCAAGCCTGCTCAATATTAGGGCCTGCACGAGTGTTTTTTTTGTAAAGGAGGGTAAAAGTGGAAAAATCCTATGCAGAAGGCCAAGAACATAGTAGCAGGAACCTGCGTTGGTATTGGCATGTGCGTTATGTGTGAGTTTGTGATCAATCTTGACACCTAGGTTCTTAACCACTTCTTTGGGAGAGGGGGCAGTTCCCAGCTCTTCTGGCCACCAAGTGGGTGACCATTGAGTGGTAGCTCCTCCAAACAACATGATCTCTGATTTGCCCCCATTGAGTAGTAAAAAGTTGTTACGCATCCAGGCAGCGATAGATTCATTGCCTTCGGAAAACAAGTGGTCAGTGTTAGGTGTATTTTTATCAAATGTTAGAAGGAGCTGGGTGTCATCTGCGTATGAGATTGGAGTGAACCCCAAGGATCTCATGAGTCTGGCCAGGGGGGTGACATATATATATTGAACAGGGTAGGGCTTAGGCAGGATCCCTGTGGGACCCCCTTGCTCACTTTGGTAGTGGCAGATGTAAAAGATCCCATGGTAACTGTTCTATCTGTAAGAAAGTTGGTGATCCACCCCAGTGCTAGCCCCTGAATGCCTATGTCTTGGATCCTTTCCAGAAGGATGTGATGTGAAATGGTGTCAAATGCTGCTGACAGGTGAATCAGCACCAAAAGTGCTGCTTGACCGTTGTCAGTAGCCATGCGTATATTATCGGTAACCTCAATAAGGGTGGACTCAGTACTATGTTTAGCCCGAAACCCAGACTGAGAAATACCCAGTAGTTGATGAGTTTCCAGATAATTAGACAGGTGTCTAATGATGTACTTTTCAATGAGTTTGGACTGAAAAGGTAAAAGAGATATGGGTTGATAATTAGTGATTTCGGTGGTTGTGGCATTGGGGTCTTTACGTATGGGTTTAATTTGCGCATCTTTCCAGGCCGATGGAAGGCGGCCCTCCCTAAGGGAGCAATTCAGAATAGAGCAGATCGGGAGAGCTAGTTGTTCCGCAAATTTTGCATAAATCCTGGCTGGGATGGTATCCAAGGGTGAGACAGATTTCATTGCTCCTATAAGAGATATCACTTCCTTCATATGAAGCTGGGGAAAGGTGTGGAGTTGGGCAGATGTGGTGTAAGTTTCAGGAGGGCAGACCGAAGGATAAAATGCTCCGCAACATCATTGCATATAGACTGTGAGAGGGATTCCACAGTGTCACATGCTGATGGGCTAGACTAGATTTTATGCCAGGGTCTGTCCCACCTACCTGTAAGGGGTAGGGAAGAAGGTGAGATAGGGGGGCTTGTCAGATGGAAATTAACTACAGAGTGATCGACCAAGTAAGCGGTAGAGTATCTCTATATTCAATGAATTGAGAGTTGGAAAGAATTAAATCAAAGGAGTGTCCTGCTAGATGAGTGGGATCACTGTTGAGCTTGAGAAGCCCCTTGGAGTCCCAGTTGTCTAGACAAGTTTTGGCGTCTAAGTTGTTTAAGTCCTCACTATGAATATTAAAATCTCCTAGAAGTAGGAAATTGCGGGTAGAAGCAATATGGGGGGGCGAAAAATTCTAAAAGGCGACCATTAAAGTCGTTCATTGGTCCAGGAGGCCTATAAACCAGTGTCCTTTCCAACTCTGTTGGGGATGTAGTTAAATTTTAAAAATAAGACATTCGAATAATTTCGAACAGAACTGGTCAAGTATGGTAACTGGTATATGTTCTTTATGAATTATGGCTATACCTCCAGGGAGGAGCTAAGCAAATAAAGGAGGGGCATTTACAACAAAGCACCAATAAAAAATCAGCATTTCAGAATGCCACAGTTAACTACCAATGGCAATCGGTGGGTGTGTCAAAGCCCACAGAAGAGATACATCATGTCTTGCAGAGGCTCGACCTAAAAAGGGCATGAAGTGTCTGGTAGTGAATGAAACAGTCATGAGGTGAAATTAACAAATTCAGATGCTATTACCTAAAGAACATTCAGATGCCCCTACTAATGAAATGTGCACAATGTATAAAACAAATTAGTGTTATACAGCAAAAGTTCAAAGTTTCTGGTTTAAAACAACCAAAGTTCAAAACATACCCATCCCATGGAATAGTATAGTCTTGACTTTGGAAGGTGAGATCTGTGTTATCCCCATTCTTGTGTAGACCATTTTTTCTCGTATCAGACAGCTTTAGCATTTTCTAAGTCGATATTTAGTAGTGTAGAAATATGGAGAGATTGGGCCTTGGCTCATGCCTCACTATACCAAGTTTTGGATCAGTCATAGGAAGATTGCAAAGGTTTTCATTGTACTATTATTGTTATAGTAGTTCTCTATCACAATTTGACTAGAGCAGTGAGGTCCACTATTAATGCAAGCCTCTGGTTGCTTCGGACACCCTCCCCTGTTGTTTCTCACACTGTAAGCTAGATGTGATAATGATAATAAAATAGCTTTTAGAGATACCTACGCCAGTCAGCCCCAGCAACCTCTGTTTGAGAGGCTTGTGGAACACTGCAGCTTTATCCCCTCTCACGACTTCTCTCTTACAACTCGAGTTTGGCGCGCTTTTGTAACATATGTCCAGTTTTAGCTGAACCAAGCAGGAATTGCTGCAAAACACCAGTATCATTGCAATGAGAGCATTTTCACTGACTCAGTGGGTGAGCTCCTTGTCAGCATATTCATTTGCCTTAAAATATAATAATGAAATGCACAATTAAACAACGGATTGGATTTCTTGTGTGCTTTTGGGACGCTATCAAACAAATTTTGAACTGCATGTATTTAAACATTTTCTATGATGACGGCAGACATTACTGAAACTGCATTTTCTTAACTTGCAAATACTCGATTGCAGTGGGTTCTTTTGACTACAGTATACTCCCACTTAATTATTACTGGAACCCGGAAGCTACAATGAATCATTATTGGAATCCAGAGACCCACAATGAGTCTTTAATGGAAGCTGGGGGCCATGGCCCAAGTATTTTCGTGATTTGAACCGCAAAACAACATGCAAAAAAGAAATATTTTATTTAATACACAAATATAAAATAAATAAAATTTTAATTTTTGGGGGAAGATTGGACCCCCCCTAATTTCACGTCCCTCAATGTCCACACTAAATTATGTTTGACACACTTGCACTGTTTGCACAAATCAATCTGAGTATACTAACTTAGGGCCTGGTTTAGATTTATTTGGACAGTATACACCCTCACAAATGTGACAGATACCCTGTCTGCCAAATTATAAGTGAATATTTCCTATGGCACTTGAACCTTTTAGTCTAAGATTTACAGAAGATTTTCAAATGTTCAATTTTACATTTTGTTTTGTTGTTTATACATACTTTATTAACTTGTTGATGTTTTATAATTTTCTAGGATCAGACAACAGGTTGGGAACCCCTGCTCTAGAGACATCTTTCTGACCATACTTTACCAAAGAGGACTAAGGGCCTAAATTCAGATCTCGGCAAATGGAATACTATGTCACAAATGTGACCTATTTGCTGTCTGGCATATTACGATCTTCATAGGATATAATGGGATCATAATACAGCAGACAGGATAGACGCCATGTTTATGATGGAGTATTCCCCTCTGCCAAGATTCTTATCAGCCCCTTACACTTTTTCTTACCTCTAACTGGCTTCCCCCATTCACTAAGGCTTTCTTTCAGGATCATGCCAATCAGCACTAATTCTCTACATCTACCAAATATATTCTTGTCTTACTTTTTTTTTAGATATTGAAAAATATGTGAGTACTGGAGCAGCATAGTTTAGTGGCTACCCATTGTATTTCAAACGTTGATATTTATTGTGTGTTTAGTTGTATTAATCTGAGTACATTGTATTAATCAACAGTAGTAAGTGCTTATGTATCCATTTTACTAAGAGCCAACTGTATGGCTAGTCGAACTATAATCAATGTTTCTACACTACATGGATTAATGTATATCTTTCTTAAATACAATTAATGTATTTGTTATGCTAATCGTTTTAAAGCTAACATTAGCCTAATGTGTAATCAGGCTTGAGTAACACAAATTTCACATTATTAGATGCTTTGCCAGTGTAATGGTTTTCTTTCTTCTGCAGGTGCCTATCAATGTCCTTTTTAAGCTAGAAAAGACTTATTATTTAGATTGTTAGGCTAGGAGTGGGAGACTGAACCTTTTTATTAACGTTTGGCCTCAGGTATTCAGACTTAAATGGTGATAGAAACCATTCGGAACCAGGCAGACCAGACTGATGTTACATCCAAGGTAGTCCAGATGTTTCCTGCTTTGTTGGGAGCTGGGAAAGTAGGGAGTCTACCTGCCCCCTAAGAACACTGTCTTTTGATTGGTTTGCTCTGTGGAAGATGATAAGAAGAAGACTTTTAGAATCCTTTAGCATGCTTTAATTATGCATTCTTTAGAACAGAACACCAGAACGTATGCTGATTTTGCTGAGAGAAGACATCTTCTCCACTCTGCGGATTTCCCTGCTCAGAGTGTTAAACATCATGCCTCTATCTTGTTTATTGGGAGCTACTCTAGTTTTACTGCAATTGTAAAACATTGCTGATGCTATCTCCTTTCTTACTCTTCATGTCAACAATCAAAGGTCCATATGACCAGTGGCAGAAAGTGTTTGATGACTTTAGCAAGAGATTGAGATTCTAGTAACCCCGCTCTATCATTACTTAACATACTAAGTTCCAATTATGTAACCCTAAAGAAGTCTTGCAGTTGTTGTGACATAACACATTGGATGTTCTAAGCAGCTGAATTATGATGTACAGCTATAAGAGGCATCTCAAGAAGACAAAGTAAAGAACATTGGAAGCAACAACATTGCAACTAAATTGATTCTTACTTGTATTAATATTGGCAGACACAAATGTGTCAAACTGATAACATTTTGCAAACATATGAATGCAATCCACTTATCATATTTAAAACATAGAAGTAAATAAAATTGAGAAACAACTTACCTACAATTGAATGTGGCATTTAAAGTGAGGCATCAGAGATGCTTACTGTACTTAAACGTTGAAGCGAGAAGCAATGTTCACAGGCATCAGACTTTGATTACTTACATAAATTCACAACCCATGTTGGGGAATAAAATACTTCTGACAGTCTCCTAGTGCAGAGATGGTCTAATAAGTGCACCTCGGAGGAAAGAATCAGTCTCACCAAGGTTGAAGAGAAAAATTAAACCCAGACAGATTGGTCAAGTGCGGTAAACAAAACCAGCAAGTTATCCTTGAGAGTGCACCTCTACCATGTCCAGTTCTTGGGATGGGATGCCCCAGGTTGGGTATAAATTATTAGTCTGTTAGCAAAATACTGGTACCAAGTTACGACCGGCATTTTTGCGACCAGTAAAGAGTTTTAAGAACCAAGCTATGTTCTAAAAGGTTGGTTCTTAAAAATCCAAATATTCGCAAGCCGACCTACCTAATGAACATTAATGAGATAGGTTGTAAAGTGCAACTTACTACAACTGGAGACTGTCATAGGGATGGTGATCTACTGGGGACAGAAGACCGCCATATCTGTGATTGACTTTCAATAAAGCTATTTTTAAGCCCTTTTTCCATAGGGGGAAATAGAACTTTATTTTAAAGAAAAGCTTATTTTTAATTAGGAGATGGCAGTGGTTCTGGAGACGACTGCCTACTCTTTAACAACTTTCATTTCAACATTCGCAAAGAGGAAGGGGGCTCAAGTGGATTTCTTTCCTTTTGCATGCGCAATACCACCTCCTTTGAGGTGCCACATAAAATAGCAGTGTTTATGACTGGATTTTGGTAGCAGAGGAATATGCTACTTACCAGTATGCATCTGTTCTTGGCATGTAGGGCTGCTGACATTCATATCTCTGCATAGATCTTCGCCTAGTGTTGGGTCCGGATGATTGCATTTTGTTGTCCTGGAAGAGTCTTCGAAGTATCATGAGATAGGTGACTCCTCCCCTGGACTACAGTGCGCATGGGCATCCTCTCCATCCTCAGATTGTTTTTCGCCATTGTGGCAGAGATGGAGATAGTAAAGTAAGAGATGGCCATGCATGATGCCCTTCTGTGTTAAGTTTTGCGCATTATAAGACACCCATTCATTCATTCATTCAAAAGATAATGCTGCAGCTGCAACAGGCACCGGGAAGGAAGGCGGGCGATATGAATGTCAGCAGCCCTACATGCCAAGAACAGATGCATACTGGTAAGTAGCATATTCCGTTCGAGGCATGTGGGCTGCTCAATGCATATCTGTGCATAGACTGCATAGCAGTATCTCCTCTAACGGTGGTTACCTGTGCCAGCTGCAGCAGTTTGAAAAAGAGTTTTTAGGACAGCTTGGCCTACAGCAGCTTGCTGCTTTGCGTGCACGTCTACATAGTAGTGTTTTGTGAAAGTGTGTATGGTAGTCCATGTGGCTGCCCTACATATGTCTTCAAGAGGAATATTCCTTAGGAAAGCCATGGAGCCCCCTTTTCCTTGTAGAGTGTGCTCTTGGGGGGATGGTTAAAGAGTGTTTGGCTTTTTGATAGCATATTTGAATGCATTTAACTATCCATCTGGCTATTCCTGACTTTGATATTGGGTTTCCTTTATGTTGTGCTGAAAAAGCAACAAATAATTGCTTTGTCTTTCTAAATGATTGCGTTCTGTCCATATAGTAAATCAGAGCTCTTTTTACATCCAGTGTGTGTTGAGCTCTTTCAGCTACTGACTGTGGATTTTGAAAGAACACTGGCAGTTCTATCGAATGATTAATATGGAAATTTGATACTACTTTTGGCATAAACTTTGGGTTGGTTCTAAGAACTACCCTGTTAGCATGTACTTGCATGAAAGGTTCTTGAATTGTTAGTGCTTGTAATTCGCTAACTTGCCTGAGTGAGGTAATGGCAATCAAGAAAGCCACCTTCCACGTTAGAAATTGCAGTTCGCATGAGTGTAGAGGTTCGAAAGGCGGTCCCATAAGTCTGGTAAGTACTATATTTGAATTCCAAACTGGGGAAGGAGGGTGTCTTGGAGGGATCACCCTTTTAAGACCCTTCTTAAAAGTCTTGAATGCTGGTACTCTAAACAGTGAAAGGTGTTGCCTGTTTTGAAGGTATGCTGCTATAGCAGCTAGGTGTAGCCTTATTGAAGAGTTTGCTAGGTTGCATCTTTGAAGATGCAGCAGGTAACATATAATGTTTTGTATGGAACATCTAATAGGTTGATGTGGTTATTGTTGCAGTAAATAACAAATCTTTTCCATTTAGCTGCATAGCATGCTCTAGTAGTTGGCCGTCTTGCCTCCTTAATAATGTTCATGCAATCAGGAGGCAAGTTAAGGTATCCGAACTCTAAGACTTCAGGAGCCAGATCGCTAGGTTAATCTAATTGGGATCTGGGTGCCTGATTTCTCCATGGTTCTGAGTTAGGAAATGGGGTGCGAGGCACAGCCTTTGATGAGGAACTACTGAAAGCTTCAGGAACATTGTGTACCATGGTTGTCTCGCCCATGTGGGAGCAACTAGGATTAGCGTGAGTGGCTGTTGCCGCAGTTTGTGTGCCACCAGCGGAATCAGAGCTGCTAGGGGAAAAGCGTACGCAAATCTGCCTGACCAGTTCATCCATATCGCATTGCCCTGTGACAATGGATGTGGGAACCTGGCGGCAAAGTACTGGCATTTCAAGTTTTCTTTTGTGGCAAACAGGTCACTGTTTAAAGAATGGCTGGAGAACTTGGGGGTTAATCTCCCATTCGTGTAGTTGTTGGCTGTGCCTGCTGAGCAGGTCTGCTATCTGATTGTCTTTCCCTGGAAGGTGTTCTGCTAGGAGAAAGATGTCTTTTGGAATTGGCCACTTCCATATGCTCTGTGCCAAGTGGGACAGCTGTGGAGAGTGTGTTCCTCCCTGTTTCTGGATATAGTACATTGTGGTCATGTTGTCCGTCCGGATCAACGAAGTCTTGCTGTACAAGTATTTTTGGAATGCTTTCAGGGCTAGGAATATCGCTGACAACACTAGTTTGTTGATATGCAGTTTCTTTTGCTTGGTTGTCCAGAGCCCTTGTACTGTGTAGTAAAGGAGGTGGGCTCCCGAGCCTGTCAGTGATGCGTCCACTGTTAGTACTAGTTGTGGAACAGGCTCTTGGAACAGTCGCCCCTTGGAAAGGTTTTGTGGGTTCCACCACTGCAGAGAGTTGTGAGCGCGACTGTCCACCAACACTAGGTCTTTTAGTTCTCCTTGAGCCTGGTTCCATTGCCATGCTAGGCATTCTTGCAATGGACGCATTTGAAGTCTGGCATGGGGGACAATGAATATGCAGGAGGCCATCATGCCTATGAGATGCATTAAAACTCGAGCTGGCAGAGAGTGTTGTGGCTGAAATTTGCGAATGAGCAACTGCATGCTGGCTGTAGTCGCTGAATTTGGGTATACCTTTGCCACTGAGGTATCTATAGTGGCTCCCAGATATTGTTGTATGTGGAACGGTTGCAGGTGCGATTTTGGGTAGTTTTTGGAGAAGCCTAGGCTGTGTAGCAGCTGGAGTGGTTGGGACGTGTTTTCTGCACATTGTTGGTATGATTTTGCTTGTATTAGCCAATCGTCCCGATATGGAAACACATGAATGTGTTGTCTCCTGAGATGTCCCGCTACTGTGGCTAAGCATTTTGTAAACACTCTTAGAGCTGTGGTTACCCCGAAGGGCAAGACCTTGAATTGGTAGTGTTGACCCTCTATTGTGAACCTGAGATATTTTCTGTGAGCTGGATGGATGGGTATGTGCAAATATGCATCCTTGTGGTCCAATGTTACTAGGAAGTCTCCTTGCTGTAGTAGTGGGAGCACTTGCTGTAGTGTGATCATATGGAAGTGCTCTGACAGTATGTATTGATTTAGGGGTTTGAGGTCCAATATTAGCCTGAGGGTACCGTCCTTCTTGGGAATAAGGAAGTATAGCGAATAAACTCCTGTCCCTTGATGTTGGAAGGGGACTGGCTCTATGGCCTCCTTTTCCAGCATGCATTTCACCTCTTGTTGTAGCAGGGTGATGTGTTCTTTGTACATAGGACGGTGACTGGGTGGTATGTTTGGGGGGGTAGAAGTGAGTTCCAGGCAATAACCATACTGGATAATTTGTCTCACCCACCTGTCCGTGGTAATTGCATTCCAGACAGGTAGGAATTGTTGGAGTTTGCCTCCGACCGGTGTTAGGTGGTCCGGAGGTAGCGTGATGAAGTCACTGTTTTGTGGCAGTGGTGTTATTGCCTCCACATCCTCTTCCCTTATTATTGTTTCCCCGATAACCTCCTCTGTTGGAGTTTTTGGTAAAGGAACTTTGTGTGTTGCCTTTGTATGATGATGACGTTTGGGAAGTATTGCCTCGTGTAGCTGCCCTGTATGAGGAGCGACGAAAGGAACTTCTGTGTTGCTTAAACTGCAATGCTCCCATTGACTTTGCGGTTTCTGTGTCCTTCTTCATTTTATCTACAATGTTGTCGACAGCAGGGCCAAAAAGGAAGTCTTGGTTGACTGGCTGATTAAGGAGGGTGGGCTGCACCTCGTTTTTAAAGCCTGAAATACGCAGCCATGCATGTCGCCTTAGTAAAACACTAGTGTTAATAGACCTGGGTGCGGTGTCTGCTGCATCAAGCGCGCATTTGATGGAGGCGTATGTGATGAACTTTCACTCCTGTATGAGGTCATCAGCTATTAAGCTTTGAAGCAGGTCGTAGTGTGCCCTGTTGTAATGAGCTAGCAAAGCTTGAGTATTGGCAATCCTCCATGAATTGGAGGCCTGTGCTGCTACCCTTTTACCTGAGGCTTCTAGTATTTTTGATTCCTTATCGGGGGAGGGGCTTCCCCAGTTGTCTGTGAGTTAGCCCTTTTTCGTGCATTAGCCACCACTAGTGAGTCTAATGGTAATTACCCTCTGATGTAGGTAGGGTCTGTAGGGGCTGATCTATACTTTTTCTCAATCCTGGGATTGATTACCCGTACCCTGGCTGTATCCCTAAATATGTCAGGTGCATGTTTTAACACTCCCTTTAGCATAGGAAGTGTTCTGACACTTTTTTCTGAAGTGGGGAAGGTGTCAAATAAGAAGTCTTCCTCTACAGGGTCATTATGCATATCTACATTGTGGTACTGTGCTGCCCTGTCTATTAATTGGTTGAAGACAATATTGTCATCAGTAGGTGAAGGCTTAGTTGGATAGGAGGAGACATCAGGGATGGGATGGGTGTTATAAGGGTCAGTTGGCTCCTCCCATGGTTCATTTTGTGGCTCAGGGTCCTGTGGATAATCATAATCAGGCTGAGGATCCTACCCTGTGTTCCCCTCATTGTCCCCATAGTGAGAAGGAGAGTAAGGAGTAAAAGGAGTAGTAGGCATAATGGGATACAATGGACTGAAGGGTCGGTCTAGATGGAGAAGTCCCAAAGTCCTTCTTTTTTAGTGGAATAGGGGAATGAGAGTCAGTGTCCAGTGGCCTCTTCTTCCTGTGCAGGATTGTCACTTTACCAGTCTCTGGATTAATATATATTTTTGCCTGGTCGTCTGCTGGATCGGGATGGAAGAGTTCTTCCTCCACTGTTCTTGGTTGTGACTTTTTTGGGTCCACAACACCTTCTGCTTTGACGACTTTGGGTGCCTTAGTGCTTTTCTTCGGCTTGTGCCCTTTTTTCAGGTAGGGGAGTGTTTTTGGGTCGACCAGGTCTTTCGGTTCGACACGTTTCTAGTGCTAGACAGGCTTTTTTGGTTGACTGTCCTTTCCTGAGTCGGTGTTCTTTTTTGGATTGACTGGTGTTTTTGGAGCACTGATCTTCGGGTCACTAGCCTACTCCCGACAGATTATAGGCTTCGATAGGGCACCCTTTCCGTCAGCGACCTTCTTTGGTTCGGTGACTTTTGGCACAGCCGGCCTTTTCGGGTCGCCGTCCTCTTTTGTGTTGGCGCCCTTCGACTTGGCATCCTTTTTGGGCTCGACGGCCTGTTTCAGGTCGGCGCCCTTATGGTCGATGCCCTTTTTCGGGTCGACGGTTTTCTTGGGGTCGACGCCTTTAGGCTGCATGGCCTTCTTCAGCTCGACGGTGTTCTTTGGATCGACGCCTTTAGGCTGTACGTTTTTCTTTGGGTTGACGGCCTTTGGGTCGACGACCTGTTTAGGCTCTGGAACCTTCTTTAGGATTGCGGTACTTGGCCCTGGGATCTCTGAAGCTTTCGGTTTCGAAGCAGAGACGGATGGCGGGGCAGGTGAATGTTTCTTTGAATCTTGGCTAAGGCATTTTGGCGATGCCTCGACTGGAGCCTTTGTTAACGGGGTAATCGGTGGCGGGGGCAGTGTACTTACGATTTGCCCCAGTGGGATCTCGTCATCAGAGTCCAAGTAGTCCTCAACGGTGACCATCTCTAGGTCCGAATCTAGAGCTTCTTAAAGTTCTTGGTCATCATCGAAGATGTTGTCGGTTCCGGTGCCTGTCGCTGCATCTCTTGCCTGTCGATTCCGTATGGTTTTCTTCGACCGAAACTGGGCTGAGGCTGTGCAGGTTTCTGCCTAATGGTCTCGAGAAAGGCACTTGTTGCATACTTGATGCTTGTCAGTATGCGGGAACTTGGAGTGGCATTGTGGGCATCTTTTAAATGGGCTCCTTTGCATCGACAGCAGGCCCACATGGCGTCGAAAAGGCCCAACGGCCCGCGTCGACGACCGATTCCAGATGGAAAGCTTTATCGAGTCAAGAGGTACCGAGCGAGAACAATACCGTCGAATTCGAAGGCCTTTTGGCCTTTATAAAAGTTTTGTTTTGAATCCGAAGTTGGAGTGTAGAAATAACATCCAAACCCAATGGCGGAAAAAAACAATCTGAGGATGGAGAGGATGCCCATGCGCACTGTAGTCCAGGGGAGGAGTCACCTATCTTGTGATACTTCGAAGACTCTTCCAGGACAACAAAGTGCAATCATCCGGACACAACACTAGGCGGCGATCTATGCACAGATATAAATTCAGCAGCCCACATGCCTCGAACATATTGATTCAATAGATATGGATTCTGTATTTTGAAGGGATCCCTACAACATTTACCCTTCCAAATACTGAGTCAGTATGCGTTGTTAACCCTATTTTAAGAGTTGGAAAAACCTTTCTGACTTCTAAAAAGGGATAAGTACAGATGAAAATACGACTATTTGCAACCCTTAAAAGGCTTACTATATCTGGCCCAGATTCAGAAAACCCCCCACAAAGGGCCTAATTATAATAGCGGTAGGACGACTGATTGCCATCTCAGCTGGAATGAGACCGGCCAACAAGGAGCCGGCGCTCCCACCCGCTATATAACAATTAGACTACCTTTGAGGCGGTCGGAAACTGCCTTTTCCTACAGCAGCTTGTGCTGCAGCCCAAGAAAATTGCTGCAGCATAAGCCACAGTGGAAAAGAGCAGTTTGTGCATATCCATTCACCATGGTGCCCTTCAGACAGTGCATGAATATGTGGGGGAGCACTACATGAGCTCCCCAGGCCAGTTAGCAGTGGCCCACATGGGACGAGGGCCCCGTTTTGGGCCCCCAAAGTCCCTTTCAAGTTGTGGGGACCGCAATGAGAAGGCAGTCAGAAAGGGATATCCTAATCATTCCTGTGTTGCCTGAGGAGGCACCACCCCCATTGTAGGGTTAGGAATCCCACCGCCATCCTGTCAGGACCTTAAATCCTGTCAAAGGCGGTGGTCCTATCCCCGTACTCTGCGCTCTGACCGCTGGTATTTTAATCCGTGGGTCGAACCAATTGCCAGGATGTCAGACAGACCACCACCGGTGGCCTGTCGGTGGTGGTCCGCCCGACATCAAAATGACTCCCAGAATTTCAAAACCTGACTCAATCTAAAGTTAACTGACACTATACATGTTGCTCACATAGGATCAAAATTATTAAATAGCAACTCAGCAGAACCACTATGTCAGACGCTGTCTTCTTGGTACCCTCAATAACAGAATCTCCTGGCTCCAGACAGAACATATACATAAGGGGCTGGGTGAAAAAGAATATGTATTTCCACATGTAATATGTGTGATACTAATGAGACTTATGAATTTTATATGTATTACACATGGGGGGTTGCATGAACATTGTATACAAGGTAAGTCTGTGCATATGAAGGGCTTACAAGATGCTGGCGCTACTGTATTGTCCATCCAACTTCTAAAGCTGTTTGGTAAATGTTGCTAGTGCTTCTCATGCAACATACAATGTGCACATGTAGTCTGACAATTCCTATAAGACATTTTCTTATTGAACTAAGCCCCTCATGAGAGAATATTACCAATATGAACTTAAAGAAACATATTACACTTTATACTTATAGCCTAATAATTAGTATTTATACCAGACTGTGGGTGCATATTAAAAAAACTTGCATTGCCTTAATAATAAGCAAGGACACAGGCCCCTGAGAGACACACCCACCAATCAGATGTGCCATCATTGAGTATGGTTCGATTCATGATCCATTCAATTGATTGGGAAATTCACACTTACCTACAACTAATCTGGATGCATTCTACACTTATGTCACCTCTTCTCTTAAAACACCATTCATAGGCTCTGTTAGGCAGTTAAAATACATAGTAAGAAACAACAGAGGGAGGCCCTAAAGATAATACTTCAAGAGTGTTTTGTTGTCTTACAGATACACCAATAATTTAGCTATTGATATTCTCATATGCAATGAAAGGTATATTGAAGGGAACAGAGCAAAAAGTCCATGATGGGCATTTTTTTAAATGTACTTTGGAATTTCATTATTATGAGTACAAAGCCTGAGAGTATTAGAGAACTCTACATAAAACAAGAAAACATGATGAAAAATTATTAAATCAGGTTTTAAACACACAATGCAAGAGAAGTTGTGTAACTAACATCATAGCAATACCAAGCTGTATGGATAATTCAACTACAACACTAGTATAAGACAGTTGGTGCCACCAATATTTGTAGGCAAAACACACAAGATGATGGACGGAATGTTGCACAATGACAAAACATTCACCCCCAGTACAGATCTGGGTTTAATCCATCGTTATTTTGCTCACCAAGCCACCCCAGTTCATATATGGCCATATGCAAATCAGTCTTGACCCTGTGCCTCATGGGAACAGTCCAGCCCGAACTGCCATGCCATGTCTTCCCTGGACCGGAATCAAGCATCCTAGGACCGGTTTCTGGCTATCAGTCGTCATCAGCCAGGATAGCTTGACTCCAGTGGCCTAGTGAGCACGGGATCCACATCTGGGCATACCCTTCCCACATAGGGTGAACAGCAAAACACACAAGATGATGGACAGAATGTTGCACAATGGCAAAACATTCACCCTCAGTTACAGATCTGGGTTTAATCCATTGTTATTTTGCTCACCAAGCCACCCCAGTTCAGACATGGCCATATGCAAATCAGTCTTGACTGAAGGACTGGGTTCTTTGGACCCAGCGGTGCCAGGGCACAACACCTGAAACCTTCGTGGGTAACCTGCTCCGGCGTACAAATCACAGAGACACGGGACACTTCCTTCGGCGTCAAAGAGTCAAGGTTTATTTACTGCAGGGAACACAGAAGTCACAAGAAGTACATCGAGTGTAGTTCGGGGAGACTGCTTCAAATTGTATTTGTGGATCGCTCCTTTTATACAGTTTCTACCCATAGGATAACATGATACACAATAGTTTACAACCTGGTTCCCACAAGTCGCTCTCAGAGGGGTCGCTTAGATCACTTTGAAACACACAAGATCCGGAACATAAGTGCGGAAACATTTGGCGGTTCCCAACTGTAAAAACCCATCTTCCCACCATTAGCAAATTCCAATCAGCAGTAAAGTAGATCGAAACAGGAACGAAGACAGGTGCCGAGGAAGACGGAGACAGTGGGGAGATCGGAAAGGGTGTAAAAGGGGAGTGTCGAGAAGCACGAGATACAGGCATCAAAGGGACGTGCCTAATGAGATGCACGGCTGAGACAATAAGCCCGTGCGGCAAGATGAGCCTCGAGCGGCGCCATCTGCCTTACAGTAGCATCCCCCTCGTCATAAAGACACTTTCAAAGAACATGTGTCTTCCGCAAATATCTTGGAAGTCCCAGGGTCGCGAAGCGGACAGCGTCCGTTCGCTGGCTACTTGAGGGCAAGAGACAAAATGGATGCCGTATCTAAGATGGAACCCGTGGGTACAGATGACAAACCCACATAACAAACGAACGGTTTAAGTTAGCACAGCGAAACTGCGCACACTTGCTAAACTCGTCATTTGCGGTTCATAGATACTAGACTCGACCATATTCGTGTGAGTCGAAAACACCACTTACAATTGTCACGGAACCTCAGACGCTCCTTTTGCCCTCATGTAGGCAAGCACTAGTCGGAATCATACTCGATATTCATCAGACCATCAAGATGTCGTTGTAGCATAGCTCTGTCCAACCGAGTCCCCTTGGTAACAGATGGTTGTCTCATACACGTTGTAGCACAGAGGCCACATAAGGCAGGACCACACTGCACACAAAGGCAACACGTGAACAGGAACACTACCACAACCCCGATGATCATCAGAATCTTCCAACCCCAAGTCGACACCAGGCCCCAAAACCAACCAAGTAGCGTCCAATCCCCTACATCCACGTGTATGGATTCGGAGATCTTGTGCAACTTCGAGATGGCTTGATAGACAGTAGGAGCATTATCTGGAATGAAAATGCAACAGCTCGAATGGATCACTTTACATACCCCACCGCGATCTGCTAAGACAACATCTAAAACCATACGGTTTTGTAATGTCATAAGTCTCTCCGCCTGAAGTTCTGTGGTGATATTACCAAGGGCACTGGCAGTAATGTTAGCTGTCGATTCTACCACTCGAGTCAAATGTCTCAGGTTCCTACTATTAACCATAGGTCCCCAAAACGGGAGGAAACCCTTGAAAAAGTCTCCTGCCTCTTGACCGGCAGTATCCTCTTCACTAATTACGCCTCGTACAACTCTAGTCTTATGATAATCGGCATCTACAGTAAACGTCGGAGGCAACAGATTTGCAACAAAACATGAGCCCATGAAGTCTGCGGGCAACCATGTGTATGCACGATCATGACAGATGAAGTACGTACCCTTGGCAGCCAGAAACACAGGGATCGGGGACATTGACAGAACGTAACTTTCAGTGCAAGCACTTACTCCAAGTGAGGCTTGCGAGCCACGACCCACAAGACAAAGATTACCAGTGTGGGGTACGACCCATATTGGAGACGAGCTTTTAAGCTGCTTTTCATTAGTGAACGTACTATATTCCCCTCTATTCGGTGCCCTATAGGCTTGTACCTCTGCCTTAGGGATGAGATAAGCATCATAGATCTCATCTTCCAAATCCTGTATTATCATCGATACCACCCACTGCCATGAGGTAGGACCCGGTTTGGGGGAACGTTCTGGAGAGGGGTGGAAACCTAGTGCGCTTCGAAGCATTGTTTGGTATGCTCGAGCTGACCCTTGGGAACTATACGGTAACACCAGATATGGAATTCCCTTACCCGTAGTATGTGGCATCAACCCACACACCCAACAATTAGTAGTGTTAACCACTAACTGATGCTGATGGAGGAGCTGGATAAAGGAATTGTTGCGGAATTCTACACGTCTAGCCTGTTCGTGTTCTGGTAACATATGAAAGGAATGAGGAGAAGCAGTAGAAGTAATGTTAGGGTAAGGAGTAGGAGTAGGGGTAGGAAGTAAGAAGTAAGACATAGTGTAATACACCCCACCCGCCAAAAATGCAGAAGCAGTTAAAAACAATACAAACAATTGGGATACAAAACATTTCGTACGACTAAGTTTCTGCAGCTTGACTCTATATGCCTGAGCTCCTTCCAAATCATTCAGCTTCGAAAATGCCATTTCCCTACGACCGTCCGCAACGTTTCTTGACGCACTTCGTTCTGTGCAGCAATAGTCAATTCCCAGGAGTTCCTAGGAACCGACGGCCTTTAACCTAGCGTCAAGACCTACTGTCCAGAAGGAGGTACGCGCGCGGCCCTACGGCCCTCAATACACAATATGTATTTTATTTAGCACAAATAATTCAGCTGTGGAAGGAAAAAGATACAAGGAAGAAGCTTGATATATATATATATACAAAACAATTTTCAGTGATACGAATTGTTCACAGTTGATCAGGGGAAACGAAGATATTGCAGTTATCAGTTTCAGCAAAGCAAGAAAAAATTTTATTTGTCCTTAGTATGAGAACGCAAAGAATATCGATGTTTCCCAGGACGTGTCTGCTCGTCAAACAAAGGATCTGTCGAAGAGACAGCGTCCTGCTGATCAGTTCGTTGGTCTGGTCTTGAGTCTCTTGCTGACAATGTTCCAACAATGGCTTTCTGCTGCGCTGAGTGTTCACCAACAAGTTGTGCGTCACTGAAAGGTACAAACGCCGGCAATGTCGCTGCTTCTGTTGACGCAATGCCTTTCCTCACCCACGGGTCTGCCGGCAAAGGAATAGGGACTCGCTTACAATGGGTAGCATGTACCCAGTTCTTCCGTCCCTCAAGACGAACGGCAGTCCTCGTGGCCAAAAGCACCTGGTGAGGTCCAACAAAGCGGGGGTCCAGATTCTTCTTGCGCGAAAAATTTCGGGTGACAACCCAATCACCAGGCTGGAGCTGGTGGCCTGGACCCTCCGTCTGCGTCGGCAAGGCGTCGTAAACCTGTTGATGAATTAACCTCAGTTTAGCAGTCAAGTCATGTAAGTAGTCAATCAACATCGGGTACTCAAGATCAACGAATATACCTGGCCTAGGAACCCCCCACACATTCGCAGGACGGCCGAACACTATTTCATAGGGACTAAGCCCTATTCGGGAGTGTACAGTCGCCCTAGTTGACAGTAATGCTAGAGGCAAAGCGTCAGGCCACGAAAGTCCAGTCGTAGCCTGGATCTTCGCTAATTTCAGTTTAAGGGTGCCATTGTACCCTTCAACCAATCCAGCTGACTGGGGATGATTGGCGCTGTGGAATTTTTGACTAATTCCAAGGCCCTTACACACACTCCTCATCACACTTCCAACAAACTCACTTCCGTTATCTGACCACACGACTCTAGGCATTCCATACCGAGGAAAGTATTCCTTCAGTAGGATTTTCGCAGTAGACAAGGCAGTATTATCTTTGAGGGGATAGGCCTCGATCCATCGGGAGAATGCGCAAACCACAACCAAAACGTATTTCAGGTTATTGCATCGCTCCATATGGATGAAGTCCAATTGGATCACCTCAAAGGGATACGAAGGAGGAGCAAAACTGCCAGGGGGAGTTGGGGTTCCTTTGCCAGGATTGTACATTATACACACCATACAATTCTTCACCAAACGTTCAGCACACTTAGTAATTCCATCATTCTTCCACACATCAGCCAACAACTTGCAAATACCTTTCGCGCTAATATGTGCTAACCCATGTGCCATTTGCACAACGGCCAATACATACGCATCAGGCAACATCCATCTTTTCTGATCTGACAAATCAATCCAGCAACCATTCACATCCAACCTTCCCGTACTTTCTTTCCACTTCATCTTTTCAGTGTCGGTGGCCTCATTCTGAATTGCTTTCACACTCTCTATAGTATTCTCACACATACTTGATTCTGTAGGCCACCTAACCGAATTCGTCACATACATTCGAGTGCTAAGGTTCCGGGCAGTCTCCTTAGCAATCTCATCTGCAAACGCATTACCACGACCAACATCATCCGTCACCTTACGATGCGCACTACATTTAACAATTGCAACTTGAGCAGGCAAAGTCAATGCATCCAAAAGATCGTTCACAAGCTGGCCATGCTGTATTTTCGTGCCATGTGACGTCAAGAAACCACGTTCTCGCCACAATCGTCCGAAACTATGCGCTACACCGAAAGCATACTGACTATCGGTGTACACATTCACACGTTTACCTTTTGCTAATACACATGCTCTAGTAAGAGCGATCAGCTCTGCAGCTTGGGCAGAATTCTGATTCAATCTCGCAGTCTCAACAACAGTATTCAATGTCACCACAGCATAAGCAGTAGTCACATCACCATTCGGCAATTTAAAACATGACCCATCCACATACAGGATGCCATCCGGGTCTTCCAATGGGGTGTTTTTAAGGTCCACACGACCTTTTGTTTCCTCCTCTGTCCGCAAGTAACAGTCATGTTCTGTTACTGCATCTGACTCTGCACTAATTGGTAACAAAGTTGCCGGATTTAGGACATTACAACGTTTTATCTGAATGTGGCTTGCCAAGAGCGTCAATTCGTACCCAGATAACCTCGCACTCGTCAAGTGCTGAGTTTTCGTACGGTTCAAAAGAGTATCGACTGCATGCGGAACCATCACCGTAAGCATATTATCCATGACCAATCCTGCTGATTGTCGGATGGAGACCGCAGCTGCCGCAGTTGCTCTCAAACAACTCGGCAATGCTCTAGCTACTGGGTCTAAGGTCGAGGAAAAATATGCACATGGACGTTGCTTACCACCAAAAGGTTGCGTTAAGACGCTTAAAGCACAACCTTCCCTCTCGTGAACATATAACGTGAACGGCTTGCTGTAATCAGGGGTACCTAACACAGGGGCCGAACACAATGAATCACGTAATTCAGAAAAACGTTTCTGACATTCTTCCGTCCATGGTAAAGGAGTCGAAACATCCTTGCACGTAAGAGCCACCAATGGTTTCGCTAGCAATGAAAAATTAGGAATCCACTGCCTGCAGTACGATGTGATACCTAGAAAGGCACGCACATCTCTTTGGGTTTGTGGCACAGCCATGCGCGCAATCGCTGCAATTCTCTCTGGGGTCAATCTCCTTCCCTCCTTTGACAATAAGTGACCTAGATAGGTTACTTCTTGACAACAATATTGGAGTTTAGAAGGTGACACCTTGTGATTTAACTCACAGAGATGTTGCAGCAACGACACTGTAGCAATTTTGCAAATGTCCTGAGTATCAGCAGCCACCAATAAGTCGTCGACGTATTGGATTAAAGCCGCACCAACCGGCAACCTAAACGCATCTAGTTGACCCTTCAAAGCTTGACTGTAAATCGATGGACTTTCACAGTAGCCCTGAGGAGCGCGTTTGAACCGGAAGCTACGTCCACCAAGAGAGAAACCGAAAAGGTCCCTGCTCTCTTCGGCAATCGGGATGCTGAAAAACGCATTTTTCAAATCAATCACCGAAAACCATGAAGCCGTAGCTGGAATCAGAGTCAGTAGCGCCGTAATGTCAGGCACAACAGGGAATTGAGGAACCACAATTTTATTCACCTCCCGTAAATCAATAACAAAACGATAAACAGGCGGTTTGGTAGGATCAGTACGTTTAAGAATGGGCAGTACAGGACTATTGCACACGTTTCCCCGAGTTTCTTCAATGACATCTTTCTCGATCAAATCATAGATGATCGCTAACAAAGCTCGTTCACCATCCAGGGAGATACGATATTGGGGAATACGTGGCAATCGCACATTCGATTTCAACTGAACAACATAAGGGGAGATATCAAGTAGGCCCACGTCGTTTGGACCCGTCGCCCACAAAGATGCAGGAAGAGAACTCAATTCCGGTGGAAGCTTATCGAGGGACAAGTACATGGGAGAGACTACCCTCTCTCCTAACGTAAGCTTTATACCCGCAGGAGAACAATACAAAGTCGCATACAAGCGTTTAAGCAAATCCAGACCCAAAAGATTTTCACCACAACCAGTGGTTAAAATCAACGGAGCTTCGAGCTCACGAGGCCCAATTTTAAGGGGCAAAGGGCGCGAAACTGGATTGCTAACGGGGGCGCCAGAGAATCCAACAGATACATTTGTTAAGCCAGACAAAGGTGCGCCAGGGAGTTTCGAATGCATGATAGAACTTTTCGCTGCACCAGTGTCCAACAGAAAAAGGCTCAACGACGCCCGATGTAGCAACTGCGACGTAAGGCCCTCTCTGATCAACCGGAACTGATACCACTCCCTCTCCTTGTCTTTGGCTGTCCTAGTAATTACTATCGTCAGTTCCCTGATCGACGTAATAATCGTCTACATTGTACTGCGCAGATCGTCCTTGCGATGATCCACGTTGGTCGAAACAATTATTAGAATTTGACGAGTTATCAGAACAGTCGTTCTGAGCACCACGACCTCTACCACGTGATGCGTGCTGTGCACCACCACGACCTCCTCTAGACGAATTACCACCACTACGGTCATTTAAAGCAGGACAATTGAATTTAATGTGTCCCTCCTGTCTACAATAAGCACATTGGTTGTACCCCAACGAAGATCTCTGAAAAGATGAATCATTACGCGGCTGCGATCTATTTGATTGCGACTGCGATCTATTCTGCTGAGGCGCATTCTGATTAGAACGCGGCGGATATGCTTGTTGTAACAACACTTTAGTTTTCAGCTCTTTCGTCTTTTTATCGGCACGGTCATTTTCCTCTTTTTCTCTATTTTCGTAATATTGTGCCGTAGCCAGAATCTGAGCTGAGGTAGAAACGGCCCATGAACTTTCTGAATTTTTCAATTTATTGCACAAGTCGGGCAATAAGTTCGATACAAATTTATCCACAAACAGCCTTTGTCCACCCTCAGTACCCATATCCTGCCCACTATGATCGACGAATGTTTCCTCGAACCTCGTAAAGAAGTCTGAAACACTCTCATCTTTCTTCTGCTTACAGGCTGACAACTTGTCCCAATTTACCCTCATAGCTGGCATAAGCGTTTTCATTAACGTAATGATTCGCTGGGGAAGAAGTTCAATCAACTGATCGGGTTTAGTAGCAGCCACTTGTCCAGCGTCTGCCGCTGTAATGGCAGCCCAATCACCACCTAATTCATTCGCGTGATCTTGGTGACGAATCTTGGCCCATACCGGTTGCGGTACGACATTGCCAAACAACATGTCGATATCGGCCAGATTCATTATCGTAGCGTCTACGAGCTGCGATAATTCTTTGTAATACCCCGCAGGATTTTTGCGAGGATCAGGCAAAGTTTGTTTCACCTGAAGCACTTCCGATCGTTTCCAAGGGAGGTGTATCCACACTCTCTGGAAATGTGCTGGTATTGGAGCATTAGCATTAGTATTATCAGCGGGTACCCAAACTGGCGGAACTTCTCGCATAGGATATTGGCCAGACCCATCTCGTTGTTCAATGTCCTCAACGAACAATGCATGAGGAATAGGAGCGGGACGAAGAGATAGCAACCGTTCAATAGCACGTCGGACATTAGTGTCGACTATCAGTCCAGTTGCGAACTGAAGCCGGAGTTCAGACAGGGCGGTCAGCACCTCGTCAGGCGCAACAGCCGCTATCTGATCATGTAAGAACTTGCACATTTCATCAAACACATATCTCTGAGTAGGTATGTTGAATTGATCAAACGTTTCGAGGACAACACGAGGTGGATTTCTAACAGGGTTTATCATCCAACCCATCGCCATATTGTATAGCGCAACACGTTCTCTATTACCAGGAAGCTGGCTACGTCTCTGTGGACCATCAGAACCAGCAGACCCAAAAACAGGTCCGAGCGACTGAAAGAAGTTTGTCGCAAGGGGAGAATCACGATTACGAGTAGAGGGAGAAGAGTAAGACACAGGACTAACAAGAGAAGGAGTAGAGACGTTAGCAGCAACAGGGGTTAACAACACAGGAGCAGTAGCGTGAGCAGTAGCGGGAACAGGAGTATGTGGAAGCGGAGGAGCAGTAGGAATAGAAAGAGGCAAAGGAGCAGGAACAGTCGGAAGAGCAAGTGCAGGTTGAGGAACTGGTGGAACAGGTACGGCAGGGACCACAGGAGCTGCGGTACCCTGTACGTACGGAGGTGGCGACTTCATAAGATAGGACATTAAAGAATCCTCAACTGCCTCTTCCTTCTTATCCGACTCCGTAGACAAAACAGGATAGCATTTGTCTATGGACATACGCTGTAATCTCTCAAACACTTCCCTATCCTTATCCTCCTTATCACGCTGAAACTGCTCAGCTTTCTTTACAATAGTAGCAACAGTATCTCGCTGACTACGTTTATTTTGTCTGATCTCTTTCTGTCGGGCTTCTTTGCGCCAGAACCGAAAGGCATCAAACATGGCCGGCCTAGATTTACGTTCGAACAACTTTATTTCCAAATTATCTAAGATCGACGCTTCGAAGCTACCGTGAGGTGGCCAACGAAGATCGCCGTCTTTCTTTGTATATTTGATCCAATAATCGTTAAAAGCAATCGGGCCTAGCCCATGTTTGCTATATAGGTCATAAGTAGGAGTTCCAACCGGAGGTATCGGACATGAGTCCTCCAGCAGGGAATCCGCACCACAAGGTCTAAAGCAACTGAACAAAGTACTGCGACCAGGCATCTTGCACACTAGCCGAGTTTCACAAACTTCAAGGGTTACGGGATTTACCAAGTCCCAGCAAGAACAAAACCCTCGGTCTTTGGCGGCTGCAGTCGTCAAACAAATACAACAACAACAAAGTACGCTAGCAAAGTGTCACCGACAAAAACACTCACACAGCGTGTACAACAAAGACACCCGCTAAAGTGTCTACAACAAAAACACTCGCTAAAGTGTTTACAACAAAGACACTCGCTAAAGTGTCTACAACCAAGAACTCTGGGAGCGACCCACAAATACTTAACTCAAAGATCAATGGCGTCCTCAGGAAGGCCCGTCAATCGTCTCGCTATACCAAGGTCTACGCCAGGCGCCAAAACAGGTCTACAGTCAGGGTAGCAGTCCGTCGCAGCCGTTAGGAGGCGGGAATCTTCGCGGGAAAAGTCTTCGGGCCACTTATTTCGACAACAGGATCGATGAAGCGGGGTGCACCTTCCCTCGGAGATTACACACGAAGTTCCTCACGATCGTCAGGCTTGGACCGGTACCACTGATGCAGCCCCACGTTGGGCGCCAACTGAAGGACTGGGTTCTTTGGACCCAGCGGTGCCAGGGCACAACACCTGAAACCTTCGTGGGTAACCTGCTCCGGCGTACAAATCACAGAGACACGGGACACTTCCTTCGGCGTCAAAGAGTCAAGGTTTATTTACTGCAGGGAACACAGAAGTCACAAGAAGTACATCGAGTGTAGTTCGGGGAGACTGCTTCAAATTGTATTTGTGGATCGCTCCTTTTATACAGTTTCTACCCATAGGATAACATGATACACAATAGTTTACAACCTGGTTCCCACAAGTCGCTCTCAGAGGGGTCGCTTAGATCACTTTGAAACACACAAGATCCGGAACATAAGTGCGGAAACATTTGGCGGTTCCCAACTGTAAAAACCCATCTTCCCACCATTAGCAAATTCCAATCAGCAGTAAAGTAGATCGAAACAGGAACGAAGACAGGTGCCGAGGAAGACGGAGACAGTGGGGAGATCGGAAAGGGTGTAAAAGGGGAGTGTCGAGAAGCACGAGATACAGGCATCAAAGGGACGTGCCTAATGAGATGCACGGCTGAGACAATAAGCCCGTGCGGCAAGATGAGCCTCGAGCGGCGCCATCTGCCTTACAGTAGCATCCCCCTCGTCATAAAGACACTTTCAAAGAACATGTGTCTTCCGCAAATATCTTGGAAGTCCCAGGGTCGCGAAGCGGACAGCGTCCGTTCGCTGGCTACTTGAGGGCAAGAGACAAAATGGATGCCGTATCTAAGATGGAACCCGTGGGTACAGATGACAAACCCACATAACAAACGAACGGTTTAAGTTAGCACAGCGAAACTGCGCACACTTGCTAAACTCGTCATTTGCGGTTCATAGATACTAGACTCGACCATATTCGTGTGAGTCGAAAACACCACTTACAATTGTCACGGAACCTCATGACCCTGTGCCTCATGGGAACAGTCCAGCCCGAACTGCCAAGCCATGTCTTCCCTGGACCGAAATCAAGCATCCTAGGACCGGTTTCTGGCTATCAGCCTTCATCAGCCAGGATAGCTTGATTCCGGTGGCATGGAGAGCACGGGACTCACGTCTGAGAATACCCGTCCCACTCGGGGTGACAAATGCAAAAAAACAATTGATGGACGGAATATTTTTTAGGCATATCAGTGATGTGAGCAAAGTTTAGCTCAAGCTGGCATAGATTCAATATTACAATAACCAACACGAGAGAGAGGGATTAAGGGTAAACTTGAAGGAACTCTTGGTCTCCCTATTCAATGCAATCAAAAACAACAAAAGAGTGTCGCACTCAAAGAGAGGAGAAATGGACAAAAGAAAAAAGAATCACAGTTGATTATTTTAGAAAGCCCTCACTCACCAAACTAGTTGGTGACATGCTTCATCATCGGGCCCCACCAGGAAGGTCTAAAACCATCCCTGTGTGCTTTGACCCCAAAATTACTACTGAGCTCGTTAATATTTGTGTGTGTGATAAGTGAAGTGAGTTAGAAGTGACCAGGTTGTGTCTAAATACATTTTATTCACAGGCCAACCCGGCACAGTTAAAAAAGGAAAGCGGGCAGTTGGAAAGATGGATCGATGTGTCAGCTATACCACGCTAAGTGACCTCAGCTTCTCATGTTGCATCACATATATTACCATTAAGTGACCGAGCCAAACATACATCAGATAAATTAAGACATTTTAAATCTGTCTGTTATTCCAAATCTGCACAAAAAATGTAGTGCAGGACGTTCTATTTTATTGAAGAAATAATTTTGCAATTGATCCCAACTAGTAGAGTCCCCATGGTAGACATGAGTGCCAGGACCAGGCGACCAATCTAATCCCATAAATTGCATGTAATTAGCGAAAAAAAGACATGTTTGAACTCTTGTGAAGATAACTCAATAAGGAAAAGACATGGAATTATACACTGACTTTAATTAGTGGCATTGTACATTTGACCAACTGCTGGTTTAATTCACCTGTTGTTATTTCATTGGTAAACCAAAACAATTGTAATGTGTTGAAGGCTAGTCAAATGAAATGAAAATCCAGGTATGATACAATGAGGTAGGTGTAGCAACAACTCTATAATAGCAAAATATATTCAACTCAGTGTTCGGTAGAATACCCCTCACACACCAAAAGGCCCCTTGGTGTCATGCTTCATCATTGGGGTCCTCGCATCCCTCTATCGGGATGCGGCGTGCTACGACCTGCGGCTACGCGGGAGCACTTATAGAGATGACTATGTGTGGTATGCAGTGTGTGGGGAATATTGTCATAAGTGAGTGGTGGGATGAGGTGAAAAGTTAAAAAGTACCTGGCACATGAGTAGAAAAGAATTTTTTTTTATTCTGAACTCTGGCTGGCACTATTAAAAGAAGTGCAGTGTGAGGTCGAACCTGTTGATTTAAGGAACAGGACCTCTGGTGTGCGTTGTCGACATGTTTCGGAGACAGGCTCCTTCTTCAGGACGGGGGCACAACCTCCCCACCTTACTCACGTCGTGTTTTTAATAAAAAATAGTGTATTTACAAAAAAGTGACAATATTGTTAGGCTAAGTGTGCCTACAGCGGTCTGCTACAGGTACAATGACCTGCAGAAAGACAAAAAAGAACAACTAATGGTTACCCATGTAGCGGGTAGTTCAAGCAGGTGCAGTCACCTGGAACCTTACCATATGCTTATATTAAGCCTGTTAAAAAGGAAAAGTACTCACAACACAAACAACATAAAACACAGAAGATACCAGTAGTTATACTTATTTGCAGTCATACTTGTGAAGCTTGCTTGTAGGCTTCATGAGCAGAAAGAGGACGTCAGGGATGTTGCATAATATGCACTCTGTAGTGAAGAATGACTTCTGTTGACGTACCCGTATGAAACCAACACGCGTGCGCTAGACTCATACATTAGCGTCACACAATAAACACTTCGGCCTACTACGCATGCGCGGAATACAAGACAGATATCCACACGCATGCGCAACATCCGTCTAGCAAGACGCTGATCCCGTGAGAACCCACTTTTGACATACAAGGATTATGTATGGTGGAGGAGCGGATACTCCATACATGGGCACATACTTAAACACCGGAACACCCGTATATGGTCACATAGATCCTTCCGCCCTACGGTTTTTTAAGGTATAAATAGATCTAACCAGTCTACCACCTCATATCAGCGGAGCAGCGCTAGGGGTAAGACGGTGATCAAAGCGTCCCGATCATGTGAGTATCATGCAGCATAACAACTAAAAACCACCATCAGGTTTCTCCCGCCTAAGTAAGTGAGAATGATTAATTAAAACCTGTATCATTATTCACTACAGAGTGCATATTATGCAACACCCCTGACGTCCTCTTTCTGCTCATGAAGCCTACAAGCAAGCTTCACAAGTATGACTGCAAATAAGTATAACTACTGGTATCTTCTGTGTTTTATGTTGTTTGTGTTGTGAGTACTTTTCCTTTTTAACAGGCTTAATACAAGCATATGGTAAGGTTCCAGGTGACTGCACCTGCTTGAACTACCCGCTACATGGGTAACCATTAGTTGTTCTTTTTTGTCTTTCTGCAGGTCATTGTACCTGTAGCAGACCGCTGTAGGCACACTTAGCCTAAAAATATTGTCACTTTTTTGTAAATACACTATTTTTTATTAAAAACACGACGTGAGTAAGGTGGGGAGGTTGTGCCCCCGTCCTGAAGAAGGATCCTGCCTCCGAAACATGTCGACAACGCACACCAGAGGTCCTGTTCCTTAAATCAACAGGTTCGACCTCACACTGCACTTCTTTTAATAGTACCAGCCAGAGTTCAGAATAAAAAAAATTTCTTTTATACTCATGTGCCACGTACTTTTTAATTTTTCACCACATCCCACCACTCACTTATGACAATATTCCCCACACACTGCACACCACACATAGTCATCTCTATAAGTGCTCCCGCGTAGCCGCAGGTCGTAGCACGCCGCATCCCGATAGAGGGATGCGAGGACCCCAATGATGAAGCATGACACCAAGGGGCCTTTTGGTGTGTGAGGGGTATTCTACAGAACAATGAGTGCTTCAACATTCGCTGATCACTCTTCCCTTCCCTTCCTGTGAGTTGGATTCCTTTTGTTTATTTAAGTATCACTGTGGAGCAAGAATCCAACCCTTCTCTCTACCTCCCTCTTGTGTTTTTTGACAAAATAAATTCAACAACAGCGGGCACTGATATAATTGGTATAAAATGAAAATAATAGATAAAGATTGAGTCAACATAGCCCCATTCTCAGCCTTGTGTTTCAAGGCATAGCTACATTACTACTTCTCTGGACCTTGTCACCCCATGTACATTTCTCTCATTTCCTTTATTTCTAATGTGTAGCACAATAAGTAGAAGTTCTACTTTTTGTACACACACATTTGATTCTTTTTAGGAAAAATGTAGCCATCACACTAAAAGGAATAGCTGGAAACTCATGGAAATTCTCAATCCTTGAGGTAATGTTATGGCATAATTGCAGACCTTTAGATGACCCAACCTTATCTAGTAATAGCATGCATTTGAAAACCCCTGTGCCAGTGTGTATTGAGTTGCACTTTAAGCAATTGTTCAATTTGATTTGACAGCCACATGAAGATTATTTACACATTACTTACTGCAATGGCACTGGTGACGGATTCCCAGTTAGTTTCAGATGCTGCTGGCTGGAAGTCATTCTGAAGGGAAAGAAAGACCCACAGTAAAATATACCATACCATGTTTAGTATCCAAAAACAACAAGAGATAATAGCAAAAATGTCTCTAAATATTTGCATTAACTCCTATATTTATTAGGACCAACCATACATAAAGCGGAATAGTAATGACTAAATCACAGAGTTCAGTGCCTAACTAATGTATACCCCACAAAGTATAATATCCTATGACATACTGCATTGTTTCTGGGTGGACCTGGGGGAAATACTATACTGTAATCACATGACTTTCGGTCCTTTAGCAAATAACCACCCTTCAGGACTTCTTTCTTTCCTCAATAGTTTGTGACAACTATTTAGGAAGCTTTTGGTTTAGCAGGTTAAATATACTCTAAATTCTTTGGACTGTTTTTGTTGAGATTTTCTTCATTGAATTAAAAGAAAAACATGACGTTTTATATGTTATATAGTTTGCTGCATGTTAGTGTCTTTTGCGCTCACATTCTTTCTTTCGTTCTCCCTTTTTTTCTCACACTCCTCTAAATGGTAATCGTGTTTTTGGTTTGTAAATTTGACAGCTTCTCTAATGTCCTCCCAAGTAGTTATAAAAGTATCCAAAACACCATTTCAAAGGAATTGATGAAATACCTCATGAGGGGGTAGCTGGGAGAATGAATGTAGGAAAGTGGATTATTCGCCTTGTTAGGGTCAACCCTCAATGTCACTAAACTATCCTGAGCTCCACCCACTGGTTGCTATTAGATGTAGCACACAGTTTTAACTTAGGTCAATGTCCAAAGTATGTATGAAGAACCAAAACAGTAATAAAGTGAAACCACCAAGCAATACCACCCCACAACTCCAATAAGGGGAACCGGAGATATACACGTTTTACGTTTTAAGTAATGACAATACTAAAAAGCACTAAGAGCCGCCAATGGTAGTTTATGGAGCTGGTAGACATGGCCAAAGGTGCGATTTTAGGCCAACCGCAATGGAGCCAGATTCTGAAAGATCAAGTGTCAGGAATGTCAAAAAGTTCCCCAAAGTTGTTTTTTTTAAGATTTGAAGTCCCAATACAGTCTGCTGCTTTGTCACTTTTGGAGAGGAAAAATCCTCCCTAAGGGGTGCGGCAATCTCTGAGCTGGATGAAGATGAAATTCAGTCAGATGTACTGATACTGCTGGTCGGATACTTTTCTTGATGGGTCCAGCTGAAACTCTGGAGTAAACAACCACTAGGGTACACTTCTATGCCCCCAAAGCTCCTGGATGTCTAGAGACTCCAAGCGTAGCAGGCAGATGTCAATAGCAAAGTCAAATCCACATCCAGTTGTGCCTGCTCAGCTGGGCACTTCAGGGAAAAGGACTCTTTCAGTTATTTTGTTCTTGTGTCCACACAAGAGGTCAGCCAACTGATCCTTGGAGTCCACTTCTTTATTTAGGTTATAAGAGGGTGCAGGTCAAGTCTTTTAGCGTTTCTCTCAGGTCACAGACAGCAGGTTCAATGCTCTTCGGATGTGCTGCAAGTCCAGTAAGTGTTCTTGGTGCCTTGGTGTACCATATTTTTGACTTGCACCAGCTTGCAGGTAGAGATGATTCCTGCCGTTTCCCTAAACAATAGGGTAAAAGTTCCTCCAGGACCCCTACCCAATTTAGCAGCAGTCCCTTTTGCCCTACTGCAAACAGTAACAGTACACATTATACCCCAAATTCGAGCTGGGTAAACCCTTCTCCTCATGTGCATAGCTTGCATGCCCACCCTAAGGGGGGACAACGGTAATGAGCTGTCCAGCCCTGGGGTTCTCAACAGGAGGCCACTGCAGCTTGTTGCACCACACATTGCCCCTCCGGTTTCTGCCAATGGCAGTACCAACACAATTACTTATCATCATACTCCTACAAATGTGACAATTCAGTCTATTCCAGCCCCCCAAAGATATTAGAATGGCATGGGTGGCAGTCAATAGTCATTTTAATATATATTGAATTAATAAACAACTGTTGTTGTGCTCATCTTTAAATCAGAAAGACAGTGCCTGCATGTGGCAGACTGTTACAAGCCCTGGTGTAGCCAATAAATGCTGGTGCCAAGCACCCGAAACCACCGGCTCAAATTAAGCACCGGCTGTTCCCCTTTCTTTGGTCACTCAAAACCGGTCTGAGGATAGATTTCCTCCCACTGGGTTTGCTCTCCTTTACATGATCTTGTGAACGGGCAGATCCACTTTCAAATAATGAAGCTACTAGGTTCCCCCAATTGATCTTCCTGCCACAGGAAGAAAAACATCTCCCAACACCCAAGCCATTGTCTCTTCTCTGACAGTAGTTATAACAACTCTTTAATTTCTCATGCAGGCCAAGTGCAGGCTGTGCAGTTGCCAAGGTGCTAATGCAAATGAACTTCCAGCAGCTTCTAGCAGAGTAAAAGTACATTTTGAAATGTTACATTTCCAATACATTTATTAAAAACCAGACGTTTGTGTGCATTACTATCATTAATACTTTAAAATATTTGAAGCATTAACAACTCAGCGATGTTTTTCAACCTTTGGAAATACTTATGAAATATTTTGGAAAGACTTTATGAGCTGTATGCCAAAAGAAAAATTGCCACAACAGAAAAGGAATATCAAACAAAATAGATCCAGAATAATATAATTGCAGATTAAGGAAGAAACATTTGAAAAACAAAAAGACAATGGGCAAAATGTTTGAATTAATCTACACTAATCAGTCAATCAACCAATCAGAATTTTTTTAAAGTGCAGCTATTTACCCAATAGGGTATCCATGTGTTTGCATATCTCAGAGGCTCATTCAAACAGCCAGGTCTTGAGGGCCCTTCGGAATCCTGAAAGTGAGGTGATGGTCTGGAGTTGCATGGAATGGCTGTTCAAGGTCTTTGCTGCAATGTGAGAGAAAGGGAATCTTCCTCTTCTGCTTTGGTAGATGCGTGGAGTGTGGGCAAGGGAACGGTAGGTGAAGCTTAGACTTCTCGACAGTTGGTGGAAGTCAGGCAGTGGTGAATGTGATAATTATGATAATTACGCACTTATATAGTGTGCGACTAACCGGAGGTATCTCGGCGCTTGTACGAATACCGCCGAGGTACCCTTCCTGGCCTTTCCCTGTGAGGAGCCCACTTCTGGGCACCCCCAAGGTGAAGTCAGGTATCCTCAGCGTTGTTGGGGCCGTTGTAGAGATTAAGCAAGCTATTGCCCAGGGGCGCAGAGTGGGGCTCATGATCAGAATAGGCACCGAGGCGAGAATTATCAGGTCCGAGGAAATTGAGCCCAAGACCCGCCGAGGCGGGAATTGAACCCTGGTCCCGGTCAGACTGCTGCATCAGGGTCTGCCGCTCTAATCATTGATGATTCAGAAAAGGGGGTGGTGATGAACAGAGTGTCTGAATTAAGCAGTTTTTGGCCACTATAGGTGTGGCAGGGTATACTCAGACATGAGTCCCTTTCTCACTGCATCATCAGGATTCAAGCAAGCCGGGCCGAAGACGGCTGAAATGCCAGAAACCGGTCCCCGGTAGCTTGTCTCCTTTCTGGTGAAGAATTGGCTTGGTAGTTTAGTCTGCCCTGTTCCCATGATGCACTGGGCCAGGGACAGACTGATTTGCATAAAGCCAGGTTCTGAGCTGGGATGGTGCAGTGAAATAAATAACGGTGATGGATCAAGCCCTGATCTTTGGACTGGGTAAGAGTGGTCTGCTTAATTCAGACGCTCTGTTCATCACCACCCCCCCCTTTTCTGAATCGCTCTAACCATTGAGCCACACTTCTCTACTCTACTCTACTCTATGTAGGTGGGTCCTTAGTTGTATAGAAACTTGTGAGCGTCGGTCAGCAGCTTGAATTGTCATCTCGTCTGTAGGGGGAGCCAGTGGAGTTGCCTGAGGTGGTGTGTGGTATGGGCTTGTTTGGGAAGGTTGAGGATGAGTATGGCTGCGGTGTTCCATATGGTTTGTAGTCTCTGTAGGAGGTGTGCAGCAATTACTACATAGGGAACTTTGTTGTGGTTCAGTCACCTGGTGATGAAGGCCTGGTCACAGTGCGTCTTGTGTGCAAGTGCGGAGTGAGGAAGCAGGCGGAGGAGATGGCGTTGATCTGTGATTTCATGGAGAGCTTGTTGTCAATGATGATTCCGAGTTTCCTAGCGTGATCAAAGGGAGTGGATGCAGGTTCTAGGTCTGTGTGTTCCTGTTACTGCCAAATATCTGTATGTTTGCTTGTCTGTGTTCAGCTGCAGGCAGTTATTCTTCACCAAGTCAGTGATCATGTAATGCGTCTGTGAAAGTTGGTCCTGGTGGGGTTGTTGGTGAGTGAGAGGATGTGTTGCGTGTCATCTGCGTAGGAAATTATGTTGTGACCATGGGATCTGATGATGTGACAATCTGACGATGTGGGTCATATATGCGTTGAAGAGCATGGGGCTCAGGGATGAGCCCTGGGGGACACCACCGGTGATATCCTTGGGTTTGGAAGTGAAAGGTAGGAAGTGGCTCATCTGGGTTCTTTTGGTAAGGAAGGAGGAGATCCATCTGAGAGTGTCCTATTGGATGTGGGAGAGTCTTTCAATCAGAGTGTGGTGGGATGCAGTGTCAAAGGCTGTCAAGGAGGATCAGAGCTGCTGTTTCTCCTCTTTCAAGGAGGGTTTGGATGTCGTCAGTGGCTGAGATCAGGGTGGTCTCAGTGCTGTGATTGCTGCGGAAGCAGGGAGGTGGTAGGTGTTGAGTAGCTGGATCTGCTACAGGTGTGTTATGAGTTGTTCCAGTTGCATACCACTGGTATATAATTAGATCTCTTTCCAGTCTATTCTTCTTTATCCATCATGCCACTATGAGCAAAGGCCTGTATGCCAGGATATTGTTTAAATAAATATTTGTTGACATAAATTTAGTGACCTGAATATAGTTTACAAACGTTTTATCCCAATAGGTGTAAATCTTCTACAAATGGGCAAGATGTTTTAGCAAAAAATATCCAGGACACATTGGGCCTCATTTATGAGAAATGACGCATCGCTGCATGAAAGCAGCGATGCGACACTTCTCAGTGCGCACTCCTTGTGACCTTCCTGATGCGTCATATTTACTGTATGACGCATCATGTCGCAAGGAGTTACAGATACGTCAGTATTTCTGATGTATCTGTAAGCGCAAAAGTGACGCATTGCTGGAGTGTGTCACAAAAGTGACGCAACTCCAGCAATGCGTCCTTTCACATGGGGCAAGCCCCATGTGAAAGGGCCTGCATCAGTCTTATGCCTGCTGTGAGGAAGGGGTAAGATTTTGACGCAACGGCGTCCTAAAAGTGACGCAGTGAAATCTCATAGATTTCACTGCGTCACTTCTACGACCCTTCCTTGCGTCAATACGCCCCCCCTGTATACATTATACCTGGCGCAGGTATAATGTGGCGCAGGGGTTTACAAAGTGACACATCTACCTAGATGCGTCACTTTGTAAATATGGCGCAACAAGGCACATTTTTTACGCCACTGGTGCGTCACAAAAAGTGACACACCGGCGGCGTAAAAGTGACGCACAGCCTCATAAATGAGGCCCATTATTTTTGCCAGCTGATTTTTGCTCCATGATATTCTGGTACGTTTCGAGAAAAAGAGCAACCATTTGCAAATTACACTTGGCTGTGCTCCACGTTGAACAATGAAGATTAAGCTGTTAGGTCAGATGCCAGCTAGACATTAACACAGGCAAACCAAAGCCAGTTTCAGTCTTTTTGTGCCTCGTCAATGAGATGCAGCTTAAGCCCAATGGCACAGTGATCAGGGGGCCCACATTTGGGGTTACCTAATTTCCTTTATGTGTATGTGTTTCAAATGAAAAATGAAGAAGTGATAAATGGAATGCTTAAACTATTCTAATCCTGTGATAATAACTTGTCTATTCCAGGCCATCATTTTGTTGCTCGCTATTCAACTACAGAGAGATAACAGTGAAAGTCAAATAAAACCTAGTCCTGCCCCTTTACCAACATTACAACTGAAACTAATTAACGGAAGTCCCCAAACTGGACAGGATCTGACCTTTTTGGGTCATTGCTGTAAGATTCAACTTAAGTATAAGGTGTTTATTTGTCTTGTGTCCCCGTATCTCTGTAGCTTGAAAAGGTTGTCAGCAGTAAGACCCTTGAAGTTCACTTTCTTGACGGGTGTACAAGAGGGACCAGGTCCAGTACTTCATGGCTTCTCTCGGGTCACAGACAGGAGGCTCAGTTCTCTTCTGATCTTCCTCAGTTATAGCAATGTTCTGAGAAGGATTCTAGAGATGCCACATGTATGCTCGACAACAGCTTGTAGGTGGGATTGACTCCTAGCAATCCCTAACCAATGAGGTAGATGTATCCTGGGGTTACCCTACTCACATGTGCAGAATTCCCTGCTTGCCCTGCTGCAAACAGCTTCACATAGCCTCGCTCAGCTTCAATCCAAGATGGCAAAGTCCTTTAACCTTTGTTTAACATGTATGGCCAAACCAGAGATATGGCCAGGGAGATGATTAGCCCCTCATCTATGGTCACTCTAAACCAGTTCTGAGCCCAGCTCCCCTCCCACTGGGATTAATGTTTGTGTGGCTTGGAGAACAAAAGAAGGGGTCAGTTCAGGTGTCATCTGCCATCTGCTTGTGCCTGGGAAGTCCTGCTTGAAGTAAATTAAGTCCATCAGCACCGCCCAAATGCCTTTTGCAATTTAAAACATGATTAACAAAGAAGCACTGAATTCATGAATAGAGTTACTGAGAAAGGAAACAAATTCAGAGACCTACAGCAGGGGCAGTTTCTCCATCAGGGCTGTGGTGTTGTGCCCCTCTGAAGATTCCTACACATTGACATTTAAAAATATAAAATATATCAATTAATTTTTTTAGAGATACTTTCGTATCTCTGAATAATATGATGTATTTTAGTCTGGGTTGCCTGTTTCAAGCTGCCTGCCCCACCTCAGCTTTCACTGAAGCGGGAGACAGAAGACAGGCAGTAAATCAACTTTCTTAATGTGACGGACGTACCACACAGGGCTTTCTGTTTAAAAGCCCTTCATTGCCCTTGGGGCTCTGTTGTATGCACACTGTAGGCCAGTGACACAATAAGCGTCACAGTTTCGGGAGTTGGAGACTTCACCCCTGCCTGATTTCAGACGTCCATCATTCAAAGAGGTAGATCCCACCCTTTTGTCGTATGTGAGAGTGGATGCAAGCACTTCTGATCCTGTGCCTTGTTCTCGGTAATGGTAAGTGATTGCAAGCTAATGCTGTGTTCTGTATGTTCTGCCGAGACCCCCTCATCATCCTAACCTCCCCCACTGTGACACCCCAGGCCCTTGCTGTACATCGCTGCTCCTTTAGAAGTGGAGCTGCGGCAATTGCTCTCTTGTGAAATGGATCCAAATAAGGAGCAGGGGTCGCTCTTGTTCCCTTATGAAATGAATCCAAATATCCAAGTCAGGCCCCAAGAGAGAGAGATGTGTGCTTACTGTGTAACATGTGCTTACAGTGGCCTATTCTCTAATCTATGGCATTAAAACTGGCCCTGCGTACATGCCCCTAAGTTAACATTGATGCTAAAAACATGGATTGACTTCCAAACAATGGATGTTAAAAACGTCGAGGGAATGCATTTCAGCGATTTAGTTCCTCTCCTATTTTACATGCTTTACTTAATCTTGCATTCCCCATGAGTTAGCTATTTTATAACATTGCTGTTAATCTGTATTTTTTATGTGCATATTCTGAAGCTTGAGCCATGCCAGGTGTTTATGAGGGGCTTTGATTATGCCCCCAGGCACCAAGGCTAAAGCCAAACAAAGTGCATGTCAGTGGGTTGGCCTCTCTGCAGAGTACACAGAACAAGGTTTGTATATTCCGTTTACAACTGAAATTCTGTGGATATGTGTGTGAAGGGGATACACTGATGTCAAAATATTTGCAAGGCAAAAGTAAGAGAAATAAAAGTGCTTAAATTTGAGGGAGTGCAGTGCATGTTGGGGGCGGTGAAGTGACAGAGATGCACGATGGAGTGAAAAGAGGATGCTGAATAGGAAAGAGAGGGGGTTGAAGATGTGCAGATGGACAAGATATGCAGAGAAAAAGAGGATACATATCTAACATAAAGCACACATAATTGAACCCCAAAACTCCTTCCACAGGCCACAATATTATTTAATTCACAGACTCACTATTTCAGAATTTAAACATTTCCAATGTTAATTATTTATGAGAAATCATTGTTGTTTCTCATTTATCTTGAACAGCTAACACCCAGTGACAAAGTCAATCATACTGACAGGCTTTAGAGGCATATCTGTTGTTGTGCCATTTATCTGGATAAAATTACATCTCAAAGAGAAAGCAAGATACCGGTTTGATGGCACACTATGGGAATAACAGAAATGCATTTGGCATGTACCTTTATAGAGATCGCCCACTTTTTTCATCTCACTTAAAGACCTGTCTGCACATATTTATATATGACTGTTTACAGGTAGTATCTGTGGGTGCTTCTCGAAGTCTGGTTAGAGCATATTTTTCTAAAGTTAATGCTGCATGCAGTGCAAGACACGGGGCAAGCATACATTTTAAAGGGCTAAAGTTGTCATGCAGAACAATTTAGAGTAACTGTTGAACACATTAATGCAAGAAGATATGGGACAGTTTTTAATGTGTTTAATATTTCAAGACTAAGGGCCCCATTAGGATGGCGGGCGGATTGCCCCCGCCAGGCTGGCGGTAGCCACCGCCAGCCTGGCGGGGGAAATCCGCCCGCCATCCTTCCCTGTATTCCCCCCCGCCATATTAGAATGGCTGGGGGACCACGGCGGAGCAAAACACCGCCCCCACTTTTCCGCCCCGGTCGCCTTGCGGCCGGGGCGGAAAACGAGTAACATGCAGGCGGTGTCTGTCAGACACCGCCCGCATCATTACAATGGGCATTTTACAATGCCTTTCTGCCACGGAAAGGCATGCGGTGTTCACTCTGGGGGCCCCCTGTGGGCCCCCAGAGTGAAGGCCAAAGGGGGGTGGCACACGGGGGGTACCTGTGGTACCCCCCTGCATTTACATAATCAAAGCGGTAGGCACCGCGCGGTGCCTGCCGCTTTATGTAAATGTTGCACAGCATGTTTAGTATTGTGGCGGTCGGAGCACAGAGCTCCGCCCGCCACAATACTAAAAATACAGGATGTGCCCGCCACAGTGGCGGGCACATCCTAATGCTGCGTGCGGGACCCCCGCTCTTAGGGCGGGCGGTCCCGATGTCCGATAGTGCCCGCCCGCCATCCTAATGGGGACCTATATGTTGACACTGCTTAATAAGCCTTGCTTTATCACTACATTGATTTTCTATAAAATATACCATTTGCCAATCTTTTTTTTCATTTCTCTCTCAGGAGAGGGACTCCCCTGGACCCCAGGTTTGTCCACTGAACTTGTTCACATCGCTTGCTATGTAAAAATCATGCCCAATGTTTACGCCCTCACCACTTTCAAATGTCACCAGCCCCCACTGATCTACAGTTGTGTTATATTTGTGTATGGGCTCTGTAAGGGACGTCTAGTTCTTCCAGGACCGTTCATGCATTTTATCTTTGTTTCAAGGTCATATTCGCATGAGGATAGTGCGTTTAGCCAAAGGATGATGCTGTTTTTTCTGGAGAATGAGGAACTGGACTGATAATGAGAAGTAAAAGCCGGAACACTTCCACTGCCCCATTTTGAGTGAAAGTACTGCGGAAAGATTTCTACATTTAAGTCAAAAATACATTAATTCAAACCATACAATATGGTATTGGTAATATGTTTACTGGAATGCACGGATATAAACATACAAGGCGCATTTGAGGTAGACTTTGTAATAATCTCTGTGGGGCACTGGATTAGCCTTCCAAAAAAAATAAAGAATCCAGTTACTTATAAATTGCCAGCAAGTTCTGGAAATAAAAATAAAAAAAAATTCACAGTACACTCAATAGAGAACGACTTGGATATGCTAATCTTCAAAGATGTATTATGGCAGTTAGTCATGCATGTATGCAGAGCCAGGGCCTGCTGAGTCCCCCACTTGCTCTGATGCAGGACCTGGGTATGGAATCTGGGGTTTGTGCTCAGGATGTCAGCTGCTAATAAATGCACCTGTTCTGAGTCAAGAGAGGGTCGACTCGACATCCACACTGAGCATGCGCATGTCACTACAACATATAATAAAGCAGCCTCTGGTGCACTTAAACTCATAACAACCAGTCAGAGGAGACATTTCCCTCTCTCACAAGCTCAACTATCAAAGGAGCAGACTGCAGGGAATGTAGTAATGTTGTCTGAACGGTGCCAAGCTAATAAACCATCAGCAACACAGAAGGTGTTTTTGACAAATTAGAGCAAACTATAAACATTCACTCACCCCCACGCACAGAGATTGTGAGCGCATGAGTGAAAATACTCAAAAGAGCTGTTCTTAATAGTTAGGCAAACACAGAACCGACTTGCTTTCGTTGCAATTTAGATTGTTCCCAGTGGCGGTGCGTCCATTGGGGGCGTTGGGGCGTTGCCCCACTAGCCCCCATGGACGACCGTCACGCTGAGGCACTGGCAGGATTAAAAATGTTCATATTGCGCGCACAAAACGGCAGCCGGCAACCCTCAAGCCTCAATTACCGGGACAAGGCTGGCTGACATCGCGGAAGGTGTGGGGGCGGGGCTGCCTGTGGCAGTGATTGACAGCACAGTACAGCAGTGTGCACAAACAGTGCAGTTGCAGTCGCGCGCATGCCAATGTCTGGATACTCGTTTTCTGGACTTGCCCGCGCATGCGCTCTTGGCACTTTACCTTCCCCTCCCTCCCCAACAGCGACTCAGCGTGCTAGGGACCCGTGCCCCCGGGGTCTCATAAGGGCAGACACTAACCCTGCCTCTCAGCCAATCCTGGCGCAGTGGTGCTGCTAATGCAGCGCCAGGATTGGCTGAGACTCCACTGCGCAGCCTGGATGCATTTAAAAAAACGCTCGAGTCTCTGAGGCGGCGGCACGGCGCGTGATTGGGCCCCTGGTGTGGAGAAGGAGCCGAGGACGAGGTCCGACTCTAATCCGGAGGAAGGTAAGTTTTCTCTTTATTTTATTACCCGCCTTCGTCCCCTGTGCATTTTTGCAACACTCCTGCACCTGTTCCCCCCCCCCACCCGCCCGTATTGCCGGCCGCAACTGTGTCGAGTCCTGGGTATTTAGGCCGGGGTCTCCAGCTCACCAGGGACAGGCGAACCCATTACTGGGGTAAAAAATGTGGGTTTGCACAGAGCTCTAGCTCAGGGTGGGTCTGTGCGTGTGTGCCTCTCAGGACGAGTCCGACGGGTGGAAAGATGGAGTGCTGTGTCCCCGTGCCAAGCCATGGAGCAATGCTACCTTACCTCCTAGTGACTAACACGGGAACTAGAAGCTCTGCCATGAGGCCGAATACACATATTTTATAGTCTACTCTAGACTAGAGGCCGGGAGCATTTGGTGAAGGGGGCAGGTAAGCAGCAGCGTGTGAGCACACGGGCTGCAGTGCATACACATGTAGGCCGCCACCAGAGGCCTCGAGTACGCTGGTGAAGGGCCAGGGGGCAGTTAAGCAGCGTGTGATTGTGAGCTTCCACAGGCCGCATTGTCATATAGAGGCCGGGAGCTTTCGGTGAAGGGGGCATGTAAAAGCAGCGTGTGAGTGAGCACACAGGCTGCACACACATGTGCATGCGGTGAAGAGGACAGCCGGTAAGCAGCGTGAAAGCAGTGCACACAGGCCGCATACACATATAGAGGCCTCGAGTATTGCAAAGGGTGCAGGTGAGCAGCGTGTGTGAGCAGTGAGCACTGCTCACACGCTGCTGAGCAGTGACTTTTCTTGCAAGTTGCATCCACCCACCCCCAACCCCCGAAGCCACCTGCTCTGTCCAGCTGTTAGAAACCATTAGCAGAACTTCCTAAAAATGTGAATTTCGGAGGATATTGTACTGCGAACCCCCTGATTATGTGATGCTCGCCTTCATGTTTTGATTGCTTTGTTGATAAATCGAGTGATTTCTCAATCTCACCTCTTTTGTAGACAAATATTCTCTCCTGCAGACCAGTTTGGTATACACAGCGTCAATCACGGCAGTTTTGGCCTTCTGTATGTTATGCTATTTTACCGGGTATTTCTATAGCGCAATTATTTGGCCTCCAGGCGCTTTACGTGAATGTTCCTAAACATTGCTATGGGTTGGTGACTTTGGGGTGTGAGATATGCTCGTGGAGGTGTCCTGTGTGACCTTTCGACCTGACCCCTGTGAATGGTGTGAGTGCCAGTGGTCGGTTGTCTCTCCACGGAGGCCCCCAATAGGAGCTTGGATTTGGGGGTAACTTGTGTCACATAGGGCAGTGTTGTGTGTGCGCTACGGTGCAGTTTGATTATCAGTTTCCGCCCTACCAACTTCAAATGTCACCAGCCGCCACTGATTGTTCCCCTTCAAAGTGATTCGCCTTTCCACCGGAGCTTTGTCAATCCCCTTGAACAATCAGAGCTATATCTCTTTTGCAGCTACATTTGTTTATTTTCTGGCACTCGAATCATATTTTCACCAATTGTTTTTGTACGGCAAGTACGTTAGGAAGTAATTAGCCGAGTTTTCGCAGCGTCTAACAGAAATGTATGTGCTTGTAGACGATAATGTATTGGAATGTTACTGACCAGTTTCCCAAAGAGCAGAGCAGCATTGTATCTAGTAAGATATGGCGCTGCCTTTTCTCTCTCCTAGTGCTGACACAATTTAGGCTGCCATGCACCAGCCAACACACCCTTGCACAAAGGTGCACCGGTGTGTGTGTTCTATTAGTCATAGGGGACCCTTCCAAGACAAAAATCGGTATTTTATTATTTTTCCCCCTTTGCATTTGTGCAGTACAATGCAATACACAGGCAAAGTGTGAAAAATGTGGGCAGTTTTAAAATGTGCTCCACAGTTAAGGCTGCCTCAAGAAGGTATGAGATTTGGCACAAATCTCTGTCCACCAACTTTAGAAGATTGGATTTGCATCAAAACCTATGGGTGGATTAATGGGAATGTCAATGTACCACCAATGGAACACCTTCTTGATGCACTGCAGCACAAAGTAGCTCTACATTGCATTTCTTTGGCCAACTTTCCAATACACATATCAACTTACCACAAATAATATACTATATTACTCAATTGCCATATGGGGAACATTTATGTGTACAAAGGAGCAGTTATGAACACACATACACTAGACATTGGAAGTTGACATGGTTAATAAATAGTCCTTTTCAGTGGGCACTCATCCTCAAGTATATTCTGTGCTTATGGCTACTAAATCATCCCCTAATTTGCTGTTTCATTGAAATGTCTGTGCTTATTTTAGTATCCATGTAGCTGTTTTCTCGCATGGAGTGAGGTGATGTGTGTGCTTGGTCGTTTGTTCATTTCAATTGTACACTGCTCTGGCATGCAGTATTGCCTGTGGCATGCATATTCTGCATAATGGGGGCCCACTATGCTCGTTAGAAGAAGCGTAATGGCACTATCTGCATGACACTATTGGCGATCGCGCTGCATGCAGCAGTGGGATTCTGGAGGCCCGAAGCGAGGGGCATGAGAGCCGGATCCTGTTTTTGCAGTTGTTGAGCTGTGGCAGAACTGCATTGTTGCCCTGTGCCATTTTATACAAAAATCTACCCCTCTCACTATCTTTCAGATCTTCTTCCCTCCAAAATTGCAGCTCCTGATAATGTCCACAGAAAGAGGACTGCTCCTTAAAAACAAACAAGGACCCTTAACTGCACCCCAACCAGGCTTGTCCTCAGTCAGTTGTAACAGAAAGAGGACTGCACAAGCACTACAAACTAGGGCAGCCATCTTGAAGTGGCACCGACCGACTGTATTAACCTACAAAAAACATGTAACAATCCACAAAGAAAGCTGTTTCTTAGGAATCTGTTATCTCCTATAAAGTCCTAATGTCTATGGTCATAATAACTGCGGCTTACTGATCCAGGTCTCCCTGAGTGTGCCCAACCCTAGCCATCATGGTTGGTCCTGGTCTGACTGCCTCTGGGGCAAACTCTTACACCCTGGTTTACCCTCCTAAACTCTCAAAAACCGCTACAAAAGCCTTCAAACACCTCACCCTGAAAAACCATCCCAAGTAACTGATCTCTGACCTACGTTTCTGTGCGGACAAAGGCACTGTCATCAACGACCTAGTTTTCTATTCCAGAAGAATCCCCTCCTGGTGCAATACCTTTTCGCTACTCCTCAATGTACGCTCATCCAGGAACATTCCCTACGGCACTAAGCTCACTATAGTGCCCTCAGCAACCCTGCGAGCTGACCTCACCATCACCCTCTACAAAAGCAGCATTGTATTGATCCAAGCTTCAACCAAAAACCTTGATAAATTTGCAAATCTCTTTACCATTCTCCGAAACCATGTGAATGACACTGGGAAGACGATCAACACCCGGCCTGACTTTAATTCAACCCCCTGCCCAACATGACTAACTTCCCCCAAGCCAACTCTCCTAGAGTCTCCAACACAGTTCCTCCTAACCCCCCCAACGCACCTACTGGCCTGGTCAAGGGGAAGACGACCAACACCCGTCCTGACGTTCCTTCGACCCCCTTGTCCAACATGACTAACTTCCCAAAAGTCATCCCTATAAGAGTCTCCAACACAGTCCCTCCCAACCCCCCCTGCTCATCTACCGGCCTCGCTAACACTTCCCTCACGAGACCTCGGGTCTCCTTCCCTCTATTTCTCCCCACGGTCCTCACTGCTTCCAACACAGTACACCCTAATCCCCTCAGTCCTCCTACCAGTCTCCCCAACGCAATTGACCCGAGACCCTTGATCCCCTCCCTTCATGCTCCCCACTCGGAATCCACGATTTCCAACACAGCACACCCTAACCCCCTCAGCCCTCCTACCACCCTCCCAAACGAAATCGACCCGGGACCCTTGGTCTCCTCCCTTCATGCTCCCCACTCAGACTCTAAGACCAGTACATCTCCAACGACCTTTGCTGATTCAGGTCAAGCTAGCCCCACTAACACTCAATCCACCCCTTCTCTGACCCCTAACACAGTCCATCCTAACCCTCCCCGCTCCACAGATATCCGCACTATGCACTCCAGAGCCACCAAAACAATTCAGAGCTTCCACTCCTCTATCCTGGATCTACCTAACCTCCTTCACCTTGCCGAACTCTCCTTCGTTAGCCTCAAGCCTCAGCTGAATTCCTCTTCCCCTCCCATTCCAGAGCTCCCCAAACGCCCACTACCGACATCCTGGAGGCATTTTTGCCCTCGTAAGTACCCTACCTGCCAATCGGAGGACGGAACCCTTGACCTCGCCCTCTCGTACAAACTTTCCCTCCTCACAAAAAATCCGCTAGACTTCACTGAAAAGGAAATCCATGACATTCTCCAGGACCATAATGCAGCCCCAATCACTCCTTGTCTATCAGACGTGAGTGCTGCACACCCCATCTGCACGGTGGCTATCAACCCCTGCAGATCAGCTCCCCTCTGTAACAGAAGGGTGATCAGAAGCCATCTAGCTCCTGTACACCTATCTGCCCCAACTTCCGACACCACCTCCCTCCCCTCCCTGACTGGTCTCTTAATTAACTGCTGATCGGCAGTAAAGCATGCTGCCGATGTCGCTGCTCTCCTTCTGAACCATAACACCGACTTAGCTATTCTAACAGAATCATGGCTTATTGATTCCTCATCCCCATGCCTTGACCTCTTAGTCCCCCCAACTTTGACATTGCTAGGCTAGACAGACCACATAACAAGAAATGTGGCGGCATCGTCTGCATCTATCACTCTAACCTCCTTGTCACAGAGCTTCTGGCGGATACTACAGATTCCTGCAAACATCTAGCCCTCTCAATCTGCAGTAACACCATTCAACTATGCAACCTACTCATCTTTTGCCACCCCCCAGGCATGAACGACCCCTTCACTGACTACCTCATGGAAATTATCACAGCTAAGAGCTCCCCCAACACCAAAGATATTTTCCTCAGATATTTCAACCTGCACTGAAACGATCTTAAGGATCCTCATGTAAACACCATAAAAAGACCTCCTGGCTGAACAATTCTTCAAACAATATATTAATTAGCAATATTCAGTCTGTATTGTATGAATCCACTACAATTCCGATGATTAATATCCAATACCAAAACATACACACTCAACACAAATTTCAAGAGTGCACATATTTCTCTGTGACCAAAAAAGTTTTGCACCAAACGGATTTCAAAGCATTCACAGATCATTTATTTTCACATTTGGAAACCGTAATTTGAGAAGTACAGGTTGCGCACAAGAGCAGAAAAGAGGGGGAGGATAGTGGTGGTGGTAGGTGGTAAAAGTGTGAGTCAAAGAATCTAGGCAAAGGTAAAAAATTTCAATTTTCAAGAAGACTGGTAATACAGTCCAGTCAAGAAGGCCTGTTCATTGTACAATTATTCATTTACATGTCATCTGTAAATTTTAACACCATGCACAAAATGCATCTTCTGTGGTAGGAGTAGAGGAGAGAGGTACAGGTCTCAGTAGTGGAAGGCATCGACGTTTCGACTCGACTAATGCTGTGAGGGAATATGTAACCTCAGCGGCGAGTCTTCCTCAGGACAGGGGTATGGGCAACATAGGACTGGTGCCAGGTTGGCTACACAGCAAGGTGATACAATCAATTGGCAGTTTTAGGGCTCCAAGTCGCCTCAGGCGCTGCAGTGGAGAGTAATTAATCTAGTTCCATGTCCTGCTGGTCGTCAGTGTGGTACGTATGAATCAAGTACCTCGGCTTGTGGATGGACTCACGGCTCCATCGTGCTCCGTCAACAGTGAGCAAGAGCTCACTCTCCCCCTCGACTGGTTTAGCTCTTACCTCCAAAACCGATCTCAGAGATTCCTAATCAACTGCAACCAGTCCGCTCCCTCCTTAGTCACAGTGGGAGTCCCTCAAGGATCAACGTTATCCCCCACCCTTTTCAACCTTTATTTAGAACCCCTTGCCGAAGTCCTTCGCACTGCATATATCTCCTGCCATATGTACGCCGACGACACTCAGATCTACATAAAAGTCTCATCTCTTGAGGAGATCCTCACCTTGAATGAGGCCCTGAAGCTGACTGTCCAATGGCTCTCCTCCAACCAACTCAAACTCAATGCTAAGAAAACTGAGGTCCTCCTAATCTCCCCGCCGAAAAGCAACTCTGAGATCCAGACATGGAATAAAGCTATCACTCACAGCCTTAAACTGTCCCCGACCATTGTGGACTCAGCCAAATCTCTGGGAATTACCTTGGACTATAACCTAAACATGTAAGACCATATAAACTCAATGGCCAAATCTGCCAGATTCTACCTGGGCTACCTATGGAAATTTAAACCCCTGTCTTGAGGCTCCCGACCTAAAACTGACAGTCCAATCATTAGTTATTTCTAGTCTGGAATATGGCTGCTCCACCCTCTCTGGTTTACCCAAGATCTCCCTAGCACCCTTAAAAGCCTGTCTCAATGCAGCCGTCAGACTACTTACCAGCACAAGGAAATTTGATAACATCACTCTTCATCTGAAAGTGTTGAACTGGCTTCCTCTCGAGGCTAGGATTCATCTCAAGCTAGCATGCATCACGCACTAGGCCCTACACTCAAACTCCCCTGCGGATCTTGCACAGAAACTTGTGATATCCGAAGGAAGCAGAAATTCACCATCGGCCAGTGCCCTCCTACTCCAGCCTGCACGCTTTTGTAAAAAAAAAACTATAATCGGGCGTTCGTTGGGGCTGCACCAAGAATATGGAACTCCTTCCCACCCGCCACTCCTTCCCCTCTCTGGCATGCTTCAAAAAGGAGGCTAAATCCTTCCTCATGGGTATATTCCTTGGCTAAACCCATTCCACAACCACCTCAGAGACTACTGCCCTCATCCTTCGACCTCACCCCACCAAGAAAAACGGGGTCTGTCCTCAGGAAATGTAATTGTAATGTTATCCTTGTATTCACCCATTCCTCTTGTATCCAGCACCCCCTCCCCCTAATATACAGTACTCTTGTGATATCCTGCCTATTGTATGACTCTGTGACTCTGTAAAGCGCTCTGATACCCTAACGGGTGAAGTTTGTGCTCTATAAAACACTAAAATAAATAAATAATAAATAAATGTGATGTGATGTGATTGGGTTCTTATATAGCGCACTACCACTCCAAGGAGTATCTTGGCGCTGCGATTCCAAGATGGTTAATAGAGATGAGAGGTAATGCTAATTTGGTGAGCGTGCAGGGAGAGGATCATAGCAATGCTTTATAGTCTGATTCTGAGAGGGAGTAGATCCAGGTTTTTAGGTTTTTCCTGAAACTAAGTTCTGTTGTGTTATGGCGTAGAGACAAGGGGAGGTTGTTCCAGGCCTTTGCTCCGATTACTGCAAGAGATTTTCCTCCTTTGGTCGTTAGCCTGAATCTAGGGACTTGAAGTTGGTTAGTGGTAGATGACCTGAGGGTTCGTTTCGGCTGATATGCTTGAAAGTACTTCCTCAAGTACAGCGGGCCTAGGTTGTGGTAGGCTCTGTAGGTGATGGTGAGTACTTTAAAGAGGATGCGTTTATGCACCGGGAGCCAGTGCAGTGCATCTAGTGCTGCCGATGCTGAGGACCTTCTGGGTAGTTTCAGTACAAGCCTGGCTGCTGCGTGCTGGACCATTTGCAGTCTGTGCAGGGCCGATTTATTCAGCCCTGCATACAGACTGTTGCAATAGTCCAGTCTGGACGTTATAAGCGCTACAGCCACTGTCCGCCTGGCACTTAGGGGAAGGAAATCAAAGAATTTCCTAAGGCTTTTGATGGTTCTGAAACAAGTGCCAGCTACTTCTTTGGCTTGTAGACTGAAAGAGAGGGTATTGTCGAACTTAATGCCCAGGTTTCGAACAGAATTAGTTGTCTTGGGGGGGGCTTCCACCATTTCCGGCCACCAGCCCTTTGGGGAGAAACAGTTATTGAGGCCAAAAGGAACAATCTCAGTTTTGGCTGAGTTACATTTTAGATGATTTTGGGTCATCCACTCAAAGGTTGCTGTTAAGCACTCTTTCAGAGTTTGTTCAGCGTCAGTTTGATTTTTGTCAAGGGTCAACACGAGTTGGGTGTCATCAGCGTAGGGAGGTGTGGGGAGGTGAAGTCAAGTATTTACAAATTTTAAAAAGTCGGCGCAAAATAAACGAGTAAAACTCTGCAACCAGCGCTATTTGTCAGCTAGGTAAACAGGAGAATTATCAGTCAGCTAGGTACACGCTAACTACCTCCCGGCTTCCGCCTCAGGAGGGGTCCACAATAAGCACAATAAGTAGTCAACCCATGACAATATGTGATTCACCAAGAAAATCAACATTTCCAAACTGCTGTGACTCCATTAAGTTTGGAAATTGGTTTTGCAAAACAAGTTCTTTTATTGAATCGACTTTTGGTCTAAGTACATTCTAAATCTTGAAAGGAAACTACTGCCAAAGAGGGATATCATAATTAAATTAAATCACCCCCAATAAGCACTGAGATGAATTCTTTACCTTATTAAACCACTTTCTGTTAAACAGCCACTAAGGGCTATGCAATTGCATCTATGAGCTTTGAAATTACTTTACCTGGCACTTGGAATTGCCATTGACAGCACTGTAAGCACAGGTCTGAGACATGAAATGGCCTCATGGAAGTCTTAAAATTGATTGGTGATTTATAAAGAAAGAACTTCCATTTTAATAGCAATAGAACACATTTGTGGCATTTTAATATTACTAATTTGAGGAAAAATCATTCTGTTGATATATACCTTTATCAGGAAAATACCCTTTGAAATGTATATAGCTGAATGAATATGTAAGATAGAGATCACAACATTCCCAAAATAGCCTTTTTGAGGTTTTAAATACGGCAACTGACTCCTAAACAGAAACAACTGCAATGTGTGACTTCTTAATTTTTTTCATTGTTACTTTAAGGAGTGTATACGGAACAAAGTGATAGTGTAATGTTTTTTCATTGGTAAACCCTTTGCATACATTTTCCATGTTAGTCTTGTTTATTCATGGGGACTGATTTCGTTTGATCGATAATCAGGGGCATAGCTCAGACTTCCCAGCACATATCTGAATGGGATCAGTGCCACTGGAAAGGGGAGAATGGGCGTCCGCAGGGGGGGCAAGGAGGGGCGCTTGCCCCCACCCTGGAGCGACCCTCTCACTCTCTTTCCTCTCCTTTCTTTTATTTGCTTCCCTGTGAAATGGATCCAAAAAAGAAAGACGCTTTTGCTTTAAATGCCGTATTTTTCAGAAATTTTAATTCCAACATGCAGCAATGGGAATAAAAGGCAAAAAATAAGAAAAATAGATAAATAACTAAATAAAGTAAGACAGAGTGGTAGCAAACTGGCCAAACTGGTTTTATTCACACTGAAACACAGTAGCGCCAATTTTACAGAGTTTGCCAGTGAAGCGCTATTTTTGTTTTCTTGTGTTTGTTTTCCCTGGACTTGGAACTAGTGCACCAATCCTGGAGGTACTGCAATGCGTGGATTGGAAAACAAAATGTGTGCTGCAGCTCCGCGTCCAGGGATGTGGTATTTTTACCATACTGCTTACGTTTTGTAAGGATATAAGCAATGGCCATTGAAATGGGTCCATTCAGGGCCCTGTAGTCGTGTCCTTAATTTTTCAGGCAAAAGCACTCACTGATTTCTGAATAGTGAGTGTAAAAGCATTAAGGTAACCATGTTGTTCCTGCTTACATTTCCCATGGTTTGCTAACATTTGCATTCCCTATAAGTGCTTGCTTTTTCCAGGATGTTGTTACTATTATTTTTTGTAGGCCGCATATTGCTCTTGTCTAGTGCGTAATTAAAATTGAGCCGCATCCAGGCTTTTATAGCGGGCAACAATTGGGTTTAGTTAAAGACAGTGGGAGTTTTTCTCAGTGAGTCAGTACTGTGTTTATTGGGGGAGAGGATGTGGCACTATGGTCAGAGCTGCTGAATTTGGAACTGGGAACCAGGTTCAGCCTTAATAACCAGCCCACCAGAGCACTCTCCTGCGAGAGCACAATCACATGCTAGACCTTAGAAGGCTTCGCAACACCTTAGAAGTCCTGGTGTCTTCGCACCAGCAGGTGGGCCTTAACATGACAAGTGTAGGCTAACCTTCAAGACTTGTCCATCACTACCATACTGAAGTTCACCTCCTGCCTTGCGGGCAGGCCTATGAAGCAGCACACCCTAGAACAACAGTCACTGAGGTCACAGGACCCTTGAGAAGGGCCAGCTCTAGGGCGGTGCAACCAGTGTGACCGCACCTGGTGCTGACTTTAGGTGGAGGCATCATGTTTGCAAGTATATTATGGTTTTAAAAATGCTTGCTGCCTACTTCCTGGCCTCCAGCAATTTTCGGCAACACCCAAATTTCATGATGACTCTGGTGATTAATGTTCTTCCTAGAGAGAGATGATCAGAATTTTGTCTAGTGGAAGTTTTGACTCATGGAAAGGTAGCTCAGAGGGTTAATGTACCAGCTGCAAAGAACATGCGCCATGCAGATCACAAAGTGCACATAATGTAAATAGGTCAGTGGGCTACTGCTTTTGTCAGAGATATCCTTTTGTCACTTGCAGTTTATAAGTTCTTATCCTAACTTATAACAGTGAGCTATGAACTGTCATCTAAGAGCTGCATACAAACTGCAAGGTATAAATTAGAGCGTTATGTTTCCCACCCCACCCCCCTAGGCTTTGATTATCCTAATGTCCCAAAAAGTGTTCTTTTTGACAGAAATCAATTCTGATTATTAAGGAGAACCCCCAACCATGGTATTACGTTTTAAATTCCGCGTATTGTGTTTCTCCAGACCAATCACTATAAAACTATACGGGCTACTAGTATGGTTGGCATGTGACTCCTACACCTTGTAGTTCTTAGTCTTATGTAACATTTTCTATACAATGATTTACACACATATTGATTGTCTCTGTGTTGTGTCATGTAAAGTGCTCTGACACCCTACAATGGTATGAGTGGCGCTGTAAATCAAATTAAATACATCTGAGAGAGAGTGGTTATGGAAACTTGGGGGGCACAGTTATAGGGTGGTAGTGAGGAAATCCATGGCAGAGGTGGTCATTGGGGGCACTAACAAACATTAATGCACAGGACACCACCAGTGTTACGGCTGGCCCTACCCTTGAGGCCAGTCTGCCTCACCCATAGGTACCTCCATTGGCCTTGCTTCAGCAATAGTAGCTGCAACTCACCAGGGATTGGCAACGCAGGATTTGCACGCACACGAAACTAAGTTCGCAAACTTCACAGTCTCCAGCTTCATTCACAAGCACTTTTAACATGTTCTGCCTGCTGTGTGGCCAAGGATGACATCATTATGCCGTAGTGTTGACTAAATTATGCAGTAAAAAAGGCTGCAGCGTAATGCAGTATATTTTCAGATACTTTATTATTTTGAAGTGTGTACACATGCTAACAGTCTCTGGAAAGATTTTGCCTTATTAGTACCAGTATAACATACAAACGCAGCAGTGAAAAACGTGACCAGTCAACCTTTACAATAGGCCATCCACTCCGCAGCAACACAAGTCACATTTTATATTAACTTTTGATATGTTTGAGCTACAAACAATTTATTAGTTTAAATGGTGAGATCATGCAGCAGATCTTGCATTATGAGGCAAATATGGCAGAGCCATCATTTTAGAGAAAACATTTGCAAACTAGGATATTTTGCCATTCATGTTTGAACTGATGTTGTGGAAAAAGGGAGTAGTGCTGATGACGAAAACTCCATGGCTCGGAGACAAATGGCTTGTGTTTCCACATTTTATCGTATTTGGTACATTCTGTGATTAGAAGCATATCCCACTTTGTGAATATATTTTAATGTCAATAACTCATTATAACCTTAAATAATCATGGGAATTCATTGGTTTATTAAACTGGGCAGTGAAATGCCAAACAAATACAAAAAATTGGGATGTCTGCGCATTCTGGCCACAACTCTGGCTCCACCCACAGATTCAATCCTTGGGTTATTCCCGCCCTCTAAATCTCCGCCCACTGTTCCCCTACTTTTTCTCCCCCACTTGGACCACTGTGTAAGACTCAGCATCCCTGGACCTGTGATGTGCCGCCACTGCGGGCGCCGCATGTGCCACACATCCCTAAACGTGCGCACGTTGTCAGTTTGACATTGACTACACGTAGAGGGATCCTAAGTTTCTTTAAAAAAATATAGCTAACATTTTATTAATTAATTTAATGTGTGTAAAGTTTAGCAATGCCCGTGGAATTCTAGCAAAGGGAGCACTCATTGGTGCATTACTAGCGTGTGTGATTGCTGCATTATTTATTACTAACTTTGACGTTGTGCTTTAACTTTGGATAAAAGTTATCATGAATTCTAGCACGAAGAAGCTAATATTGGTAAATATGTGTGCTACAAATAATCCCTAACATACACTGTGCATACAGTGTGTTTAATCTGGTGCTTTAATCATAGGCTGTTTTAAAGTATTCTGAGAAAAATCGAATCATGCTGAAGACAGCCTTGATTGGTGTTGGATCGAGGGCCCGAAAGACTGCACACCTAGCAGACAGAGATAAAGCACCTTGTCAGAAAGTTGAGCTTTTTCCCTACAGATGGTGTTTGTTGGCCTGCGGCAGGGTCAGTCACATGTCCTGGATTCCTGGCATTTAATTGAGTCTATTCCAGTTATGCGCCCCAGTGTTTCTTGTGCCCCACCTGGCACACATCATGTCGGAGGATGGTGATGACGTTAACATTTTGCCCCCCCCCCCTGGAAAAATGTCTGCGGACGCCTCTCCCCTTTTCAGCAGTAACTACCACTAGTGGATTTCGGCTTCGTAATATCAGCAGAAGGGTGCAAGAATCAATCCTCTAGACCACCAGGGTCATTTTCTTGAAGAGAGTGGTCCTCCAAGCATGGACATATGCTCCCTCTTTATCCAAACACAGCACCATCTTTTTGCAGTCCTGTGGTGAAGATGAGGGCATTTCAATGTTCCTACCTGCTGCCGTGGTGGCGGGGCTTAAAGCCCACTAGCATCAGAGAATTCATTTTAAAACTAGAAAGGAGTGGGAGACTGGCCGATTGTCATCGGGCTTCCCTCACGCTGTCATCGCCAAGCAGTGAGGGGGGTGTAAAATCTGACGAAACTGATGTACATAGACAGCACTCATTTCCCTTCCTTTCCCACTCCTCTCCCTGTGGGCACCATGGATACTGTAAATTATTGACCGTATCACCCTGCCAGTAAGAACCCGTACCCCTATGCATATGTACAGCCATTCTAGGCACCATGGCCTTTTTACCCATTGGAATCCCCAGCTTCCCTCCTGCGCGTATCTTGCACCCCCTCCCTCATGTATAGACCATGAAACCCTTTCCCTTTGCGCGATCCTGATGTGAAAAGGTAACCCTCCTGCTTGACCCAGGCCTTCCTCATCTCCCTCTCGAAGAAGCATCCTTCGCCTCAGCTGACATAGCCCCCCCCGTTGTATCTGACTGCCCCTGTTCTCTCATGTACAGGTCATAAGATCTCTCTCTCTCTCTCTCTCTCTCTCTCTCTCTGCGCGACTCTGGCCCTGCACGCACCCTGACCCCCTCCTTCTCCTCATATGAGCAAGTCATAAACCCTCTTCTTCCGCAAAGCCCTGTCCTTGAGAGTCACGGCCGCGCCTGACCAGCACCCCCTTCCCTTCCATGAATGCCCCTCTATTGACGAGCCCTCCCTCCGCGCTCGATTGTCCACGTAGGCATGAATACCACTCCTTTGATGACCCCTTCCCCCGAGTTCAGCTGACCACACATGTCCGAGGCCATCGCCTAAGCCAGGAGATACCATTTATTGCCCTTATTGTATGCCTAGCCACCCCACCCCCTGGGCCATGATCAGGCGCACACATCCTACGAAACACTCAGCTGCATGATTACCCCCCCCCCCTCTTATCAGCAGGTCAAGGGTCCCCATTGTGAACGTATGTGGAGTAGGATCATCACGAGGATTATAGGGATGTTTTCCTTTTGCGACATACTGACCTGATTGTATCATCAAATGTTCTGCAATGTATAAAAGCAAGAGTCTCAAGCTCACTTGTTAGAGCACCTCCCGAAAGGCACTGTGTTTCGTGTCCGAAATGACTGGCTCTCCTCATGAGAATTAAACTCTGTTCTTGATTCCTGCTTCCAGCGCCCGTCTCTTTATTTGGTAATTATTCAGAATGGGAACTAAGAGGCGGTTTGCGCCAGCAGCCTGGGCATTGATAGAATTATGGGCTCACTTTCCACAGGGGGCATATCAGGACATTTGCTCCAATCTGCACACCCCAGTGGGGGAGAAAGCTTACTAGACACAAAGGAAATCTATTAAGAAAAAAAAAGAATGAGTTGGATATAGGCCTTTCTGGCATCGGGCTGCCCCCATGCCCTGTGCACTCACCCATGCCGAGGTGCCACTTTTATCAGTAGAAGTGTGGGAATGCAGAATATTCTAAACTTCTTTATTATCTATTTTATTTTTCATTTTGTCAAAATACTTTGAATTACATGATATTATGAGTAATCTCAAATTCAGAGTGGTACAAATGTTTAAACCTCAAAATTCCAAAACTTAGGCTCTTGAGCCATTTAAAAATACTTCTGTCATAGTTTTTTACATTAATTAGATTTTACTTTATACATTGACCAATGGTCACCATTCAAATACAAATTATTATAAGCTGCAGCTCAGTTAATGGCACTGAGTATTACATGTTTTAGGACATCTAAAAAAGAATGTGTACATCTGTGACCACCACAGTTTGACAGACTTAGATCACCCATCAGAGCAATACGTTTTAGAATAAAACAGTGCCATCTAGTTATATTTCTCCAAACTAACATACAATAATTTTTGTTCCACAATTAGTTTATTTAGGAAAAACGTGCAAGACAACAAATAACCCCTTGCACAATTTAGAATGTTTTCTATGTTTGAGATATGTGTAGCTTTTCAGGACAGCCAAAGTGTTTCACATCTCTTTTCTCCTCTAACTGTAAGTAGGTAGAAACTACAGAAAAATAAGCTATTGATTACCACTAAGAATGTTGCAAAAAATGTGAGATTTTTTTTCCATTGCTCCTTGTTTCTGAAGGCTGGGAAAAGGATAAACTTAACATAGCAAATGTTTATTGATGCCATTTTAGAAACCGTTTACAAACATAATTTTCCCCATTTTGGGAATAGGTTTGACATATTTTGTCTCTTTTCTTGATTTACAACGGGAAAAAGAATAGAGCATGTAAATCTTTTTGAACTCCAACATTTGGGACAAAAAGAAGTACATTTGGCCTAGATATCTTTTATGGAAAAAAGTTCTGAAGGATTAAGGAGAGCCCTTCACCTTTGGGAATCATGGTAGCAGATTATCTTAGAAGCTTTTCAAAAGGAGAAAACCTTTTTAAATGAGTCCTGCTTCATTTCAGAAACTCTGGCTGCCTTGAAAAAAACGTTTGGCTTGCTTTCATAGTGTCGGTGGTCTGCTGTCCCTTGCAGGCCACGGAACACACAAAATGTGATGGGAGGAATGCTTGCTATTAGTCTAAGCGCTGGCAATCAGTCAGGGTAGCATCCCACCCCATCATTCTTTTGCTTGCCATGGCAACTCAATTTGGACCCAGCCATATGAAAATCAGCCTTGTCCCTGCTCCTCATGGAAACAGTCCAGCTCGAATTGCCTCTGTGAACCAGGACACAAGTAACCCCAAGCGAGTTTTGCACTAGTTATGGGCTCATCAGCTGGTACAGCTTGGTTCCTGTGACACAGTGAGCACGAGACCCATGTCTGGGCACACCCGAGCCACTTAGGGTGGTACATGAAGCAAACAAAAGTTCATGGGAGGAATGCTTACAATTTGTCTAACCACTGGTAATCGCTTGGGGTAGCATAACAAATCATCGCTCTTTTGCTCACCATGGCAGCTCACTTTAGACCCACACATATGCAAATCAGTCTTGACCCTTCTGCTCATGGGAACAATCCAGCCCAAACTATCGTGCCAGGTCTTCCCTGAACAGAACTCAAGCAACCGAGGACCTCGCCTGGCAGTTCAGGCAAAATATCGTACCACACTCGATCCCATAAACTCTGCCAATTGTGAATCAGCTGCCTTTGCTATTAGCATTAACCCCAAGCAAGCTCTAAAGGGTATAATACTATACCGACCCCCTGGCCCCCGTAACTCTTTTCTCTCTACTTTCTCTGACCTGAATGATAACGTTATAGGTTCAGAAAAATATACGATACTAGGAGATTTTAATTTCCATTTGGAAGAGCAGGACAATTCTGACACTGTTCAACTCATTACTGACCTTTCTAACCTAGGACTGCACCAATTAGTTAAGGGCATCACTCATCAAGCTGGACACACCCTTGATGGTCTGTTCACTAATGATCCTGACATTTCTGTGCTGGACATTATTCCCATCACGTGGTCAGACCACAGGGCTATTATATTTCAGCTAGATACACGGACCGCGTACCCTTCACTTCCCAGGCCCCGAACTAGGGTGGGGACTCGTGCTTGGAAAAACGCAGACATCCCTCAGATGCTAGACTCCCTGGCCTCAGGGAGGAAACACTCCTGCACTATCAGCCTCAGTTTTCCAGGATTGGATCCGAAGTGGCGCCGACCTAGTGGCCCCAGAAAAACTCACGAGACCTAACAGAGCATCTCCTTCGGCCGCCTGGTACAATGAAGATCTTAGACTTCATCGCCAACGCTGTAGGAATCTAGAAAGGCGCTGGAGGAAAGCTTACTGCCCCATAGCCAGACAAACTTATAAAGATGCCCTTATGATCTATAAAAAGGCGATTATGGCTCGAAAAACGGTTTTCTTCACTGCGCAAATTGAGACCGCTGCTAACTCTGCTAGAGAGCTGTTCTCTGTTGTCACGACTCTGTCCACCCCCTCCACTGGCCCTGGAGTCGAGCCCTCACAGACCTTCTGTAATGAACTATCTACTTTTTTTACCACAAAGGTGGCAGATATTTATGCATCATTTGAAGGGGATACCAAAACTGAACACAGAGGCGGTACTGTGAAAGAAGTACTTTCCCATCACTCCTTTCCATGTTTTTCCACACTTTTTCCATGTTTTTCACCTGCCTCACATGATGATATCAAACTCATTTCTACCATCAAATCGGGCTCCCCTCTGGACCCTTGCCCTCCTTCCGTGATGCTAAAACTCCCCCTCATGGAGATCTGCAATACTGCATTTCAGACAGGCCACTTTCCCAGTATATGGAAGAAGGCTGTTATAAAACCCCTTTTAAAAAAACCTTCCCTAGACCCTACAGCTGTCGCCAGTTATAGACCCATTGCGTGTCTGCCCTTTCCTGCCAAAGTATGCGAATTCATGATGAACAGACAGCTCTCAGAGTTCGTCGAGACCCACCAACTTCTCGACGAAACGCAGTTTGGTTTTAGGAAAGGGCATGGAACAGAGACCGCCTTGATAAAGGCCTCTGATGAGATCAGGGCGATCATGGATCAGGGAGGGGCGGCTGTCCTCATCCTTCTGGATTTGTCAGTGGCCTTTGACACGGTCGACCATGTCACTCTTGTCGACCGTGTCACAGCCCTGGGGATAAACGGTCTGGCCAGCGATCTCATCTCATCTTTCCTGGCAAACCGTACCCAGACAGTGAGGCTCGGAGACTTCTACTCTCCTATCTCTGCACTCCCTTGTGGAGTCCCACAAGGCTCCTCGCTAAGTCCTATGCTATTTAACATCTATGTAGCGGACTTAGCGAGGGTAATAAAGGCCCATGGGGTACGGCTTACATCTTACGCAGATGATACCCAGCTGGTTCTGGGTATCCACAGGGACGGCCTCACTGTGGCAGCCAACTTCCAGAGAGCTATGCTTGAGGTCAGTACCTGGATGGCCTCGAATTGTCTTAGGCTCAACTCAGACAAGACCGAGATTATGACCTTCCGAAAACTCTCCCCTGAATGGTCCCCTAGTTGGTGGCCGGAAAAGCTCGGCCACCCACCTGTCCCAGTGGAAAAAGCCAGAAATCTGGGAGTGATTTTTGACAGCAAGCTGGCTTTTGACCTCCACACTAACAAGGTTGTCTCGTCATCATTCTTTATTTTGAAAAAAATTAAGAAACTACTACCTTATCTCCCCCCCTCAGCTGGGAAGACTCTGGTCTCCACCTTAGTCTTCTCTAAAATAGATTATGGGAACGCTCTCTTTCTTCACACCCAGAAGCGTGTCATAACTAAGCTGCAATCCGTCCAGAATGCGGCTACCAGGATCTTTCTAAACATTCCTCGCCGCAAATCCACCACTCTTGGCATTCGTCAGCTCCATTGGCTGAGAGTTGAGAGCCGCATTAAATTTAAGGCCCTCTGCATTGCATATAAGGCAGTACATGGCATAGGACCCAGGTTCCTGACCGAAGCTTTTCAGCTGTATACTCCCAGTAGGCAATTAAGATCGGCCAACACCAGTCTCCTCCCTGTGCCACGCACAAGAACGGCCACCTGGGGAGACAGGCGCTTCCTTGTGGCCACTCCAAAACTTTGGAATCTTTTGCCACTGGCCATCAAAATTGCCCCGAACCTGATGAGCTTCCGCAGGCTCTTAAAAACATGGTTGTTTAACCAGTAAGAGGATGGCTGACTCCAGTAGTTCCACAGCGCCGAGACACCCCAGGGTATTTGTTGCGCTATAAAAATTACGTAAATAAATAAATAAAACAAAACAGTTATTTGTGTTTCATGTTCCATGCAGGCCACCATCACATTGAAGAAAGCCAATTGGCAGGAGTTAAGTTTATTTTAAGTGAATATTAATGAGTTAGGTCGTTCTGTGACCCCCGCCAAATTGGTATTTTGCAAACGGTCCCTTTAGTACAAAATTACTTGGTTGGCAAAATTGGATATTGGTTGCAAAAAGTCAGGTTACAAATTGTGTCAGCATTTTGAACCTGTATATTTGTACATCAAATCTTAATACTTTGGAAATTCTAGTTTAGAAGTGAGCAGTTGTGTTTATATATATATGAGTTGACATTTTGATTTCTGCTGCCGAGTGCGTGGCAAATTATTTTTGTGTGATTTATTGGGTGCGCTGAATAATTGCTGTGAAGTGCCTCATTTCGCTTAATTGTTAATAGTTCTCTCACGTGTTTGAATGCAGTTTATTTAAATAGTTCATTAAACTTCTAATGTATATTTTCGCCTTTACTGTGACTAGGGAACAGCACATTTTATTGCATTGATCAGTGTTAATTTTAGCAATTATACATTCCAATGATGCCATTTTGGCAGCGTATTGTTGTTACAGCACAGAAATGTAATTCCTAACTGGAAATGTAATGCAGATGCACAATAACTGCTGCTTCTATAGCCTAACACTTGAGCATCTATTGCTTGGATGACAAGCAGGAGCTGAAAGGCTCCTACAGTTATGCATTACTGCAAGTTTGGTTGCAGAAAGGTTGATGTCATTGGCTCTAAATATTGAGGTTATGGAGACAGAATACAAAGTGAGTTACACAAGTCTAACACACACACATAATATATGTTTCACTGTTAATTATCATTTGCCTGAGGAATTCCATCAGTATAGTGTGCTACTCTCCTTTTTTCAACTCATTTTTTTACTATTCTAAGGTATGCTGCTCATCATACTTTGCTCTGTAAAATGTTGTACCTTTCAACACCCAGCACACGTATTCCACTATAGGTTTGCTCAGAAGACATGTCACTTCACTAGGATAAGACTGTGGCAGTCAATATGCCTAAAGCAAATACTTCAAGCTAGCTTAAGTGTATAGACCACCCTGACAGGTTACCTGTGTGGCAAAAGCTGCTGCAGGTTAATGTTCACAATTTTAACATTAAAGCATTGCTTGATGGCAGTGACCATTTTGAAAAAGTCAGCATACAGAGTCAAATACAGTCATTCCACCAAACTCACATGGACCAACCACTCCATCATCCAATTCACGATCACAGGATCACCTCACACCACCCCCAACCATCCCAGCACCTCCTCCCACCACAGCTGGGGCAAAGTGACACAGTCTCAATGGACTTCCTCGACAGCACCCAGCCTGATGACGCAAACAACCTGGAACAGGAAGTTCAGAACTTTAACACCTGGATTATAAACGCCACCAACTTATTTGTCCCATTCAAACCAGCCAAAACCCACAGATCCCCCAAACAAGCCAGCTGGTACACACTGGAACTCAGCACAATGAAACACAGCTGCAAACAACTGGAGAGAAGATGGCGCACCAGCAGAGACGACACTGACCGAGCCACCTTCAAGTCTGCCCTCAGCAAATACCACCAACAATGAAAAGATACAAAACAAAATTGTCCTGCACAGCATCGAGGCTAGCGCCAACCACACCAATGCACTCTTTACCATCATCAGAGAGTTCTCCTGCCCAGCAGCCACCGAAAACATGATCCCTCCCTCACAGGAACTCTGCGACGCTATAGCAAGTCACTTCCACAACAAGATATCCACCATCAGGAAGAGACTCAAGACCTGGCTCCTCAACTAAGCCCAACAACCTAGACCCTGGATACCCTCCAGGGCAATAAGCCATGCTCCACAAATACTGATTGATTGATGTACGAAAATTGCCATCACAAAATCATGTTTAAAGGTTAATGATGATTCTATTTTTAGAATTAGGAGACATTAAATATTTTGTACCATTTTGAGTAAAATTATATAATAATAACTATGGGGCTCATGCATACCCATTGCCATCTACTAATGGAACTTTCAAGGCTTTAGGGGATTTTATCCAATAATTGAGAAATCTGCATGAAGTGCTTTTTTTTGAAACCTCACCATTTACTTTGAAAACCTCTGCTACACACTAGCTCTTTCAACAAGGGGAGTTCAACCCAGACTTCTCAATGGTGTTCCACTGGACATCATGCTGGGCGGACACCAGAAAGTGCTGCAATGATTTTTACCAAGACTGCGTCAAACTGGTTGTTGGTTAGTGTATCCAGATGGTAAGAAATAGATTAGCCGCTATTATTTTAAGTTTAACCATTTTCGATCTTTCTTTGAAAATGGTCTGTGAGGTTTCTAGTGCTACACACTATGATGAGGCTTAACAAGTGGATGCAAGAGACTGATTACTAATGGAATATTTACCTAATTCAAAACATGAGATGCTAAATGGTAGGTTGACTGGGGACCTTATTAGCACCTTGTGTGCTGCCCCGATTTCCCCCCCGGTGCTGGACATTCCATAACTGGGTGTGGTCGTGACGGAACCATTCCGTCATCAGCACAGCTCAACCGTGACTGATGACGGAATGGTTCCGTCACAAGCATCAAAGGGGTTAAAGGTTTATCTGTTTCTTTTATGATATTAGATTGTCATGGTAGTCAACATTGTTCTGAATAAAAGACTCTCAATAAAGAAGATTAAGGTGATTTCACATTAGGGGTTTACAATTTATGCATACCCGCCCCTTTTGGGTGCCTCGTGTGTATTGCACTCTCACTTCTTTAGGCTCACACCATCTATACAGATGGTTATGATGGTTATCACGGTTATCACGGTACAATATACCAAGGTTGGAACTATGATATGTGTGGTTACTGCACTCGACCATATAGGATGCATTAGTTCATTTGGAGCAACCAATTCTTTTTAAATGATCAAAATCGTTGATAACTTTGAGAATGCATGGGTTTCCATGATTTGCCCACACTGGGAGTTGTTTGAACCTTTCGATCTCTCACGATATGCACTGTGATGTGTTGTTGCATATATTTTTTAGTGTTATGTTATGCTCTCATCCGTTCACTATGGGTTGTTTTTTGCATATCATTTACTTAGCCTTGAAGAAGTCGCGGGACATTGTGCCCAATTGGCGACGAAACATGAGTTGGCTAAGGAATTATAATCACTAAATAAAAGAGAAAGAAAAAAAACAGAAAGAAAAAAGAACATTAAAGAAAATAATTTGTTTGTCAACACTGACTTTTGATTATATGTTAATTACAATTGTGTGTGTACTGGGGACTGTATTCATATTGTTTTGCTGGCCATTGCCACATGACAGCGAGAGAGGTGATTCTCGCGACCCTACAGCACCGCTTTCAAAGATAAGGTGTAGAACTTACTGGTTTGTGAATTTTCCCTTAGAAGCTCCATCACCCTATTAAATCACAACCTGTGTCTATGGACTATTGCATAGTGGTTTGTGCATATAATAATGACATTAATCATCCAAAACTACAGTACTTGATCGGCTAGGAAGGATTTTCTTACACAGACATCTTAATTGGTGGGCTCATTGTAACAAATTGTGTTATTGGTCGAGGGAGTGGAAGCCCCACTCAGGCAAAGACCACAATTCTTGCCAGGGTGAACCACAAAAGTCACTGAATTAATGTGTGCTCAGCCTTCTGGTAGTTTGGCATAAAAGCAGTCAAAGGTGTATTAAAAGCAATGTGTAAAGCATGTATTCAGCCCACAAACAGGAATAACATAAAAAACACAGCAAATGAAAAATCCTAAACCACTTTAGGAAGAGAGAGTACAATAAATACACTTTCTATTATTTTACATACATTACAATATAAACCTGCAGTCAGAGACTGCAACACAGTTGACAAATCAGCAAGGTGCCTTACTGCCATCAAGTACCTGGCCTCCCCAGAGCGCCCGTCCACTCTATTTCCTCCGTTCATGTAATCCCACTTTCCCAGCCTTGTGGGGCTCCAACGTAGGTATCCCCATGTCCAGTGTCCAGGGCTTTACCCTACATGGGTCAAAGCGAATTTCCCAGCGACTAGCTCTGTCTCTCCATATTTCCCCATCATTTTGAGGATAGCCCAGGGAGCCTTTTCTTCTTATTCAGCGAGGGTGGGACAGAGTGACTCGAAGCCTTGGCAATGTCCCGCCTGGTGATGAACAAGCCTAGCCTTAGTTAGGATCTCTTGCACCTATTCCCATCAATGTCATCAAAAAGATGGAGCAGAAATAGCCTGGTATTTCTGGGAATGCTCTAACCAAGACACTACCAAGCGTCACCAATACCCCCTACCACTTAGGGGTAAGGACCACGCAGCCCCTAACATTGTTGCCTATGGGTGCTGAGCAACGCAGGCCGGTTGCGGAACCCGAAGCCCTAATTTTCAACAGCCTCGCCCTTGTGAGATAAGTCGGGTGTAGATACTTTCATTGAATGGCGCAGAACTGAGAAGCAATAGCATCTTTCCTAAGGATACCAGGCCTTTCCCCCTTGTCTATACTTGATCTAAAGACTGTGGAGAAAACCATATACATATTCCTGGGCGTGTTCTTCCATTCGTTGCATCTTTGAATTTGAAACAGAGTTTGCACTTCTACTCTCTCAACTCAATTATGCAGGCCTGGTCTAACTCTCCTGTGCACTGGCGTTGATTGAACGCCTTCAAATCTGCTCTTTTTTGCAGAGACATTTCTTTTATTAATTGCACTTTGTACCAGCTCTCATTCAATGTAGTTTTTGTTCCCATTGGCGCCAGCTTTAATGGGATCATCGTGGAATTCCTTCCAATGTGAAAAGCTGACCTTATAAGCGAAATTCAATTGTAAGGAAACGTTTTTATAACAAGATACGATTGTACTTGGGTTTCAAAATAAATATACGCCGCAGGAAATTGAAATGAAGCAAAGAAAAGAGTTCTCACTTGCCAAGCCTCATTTGTTCTGTTGCGATAATGAGGAAGCACACATTCCCAGACCATTCAATTTATTCCACTTGAAAATGCATTACTCGTGGTACATTAAGAGGGTACCTCACTGGTTCTTCTCATCATGGAGAATCAGTCTGTGCACTGTGATAAACACAGTATTTGTGCCAATTACTTGAAAACAGAATTGGAGACTCTGTTTTGTGAGATTTGCATGTTAAAAAGTTGACTATTTTTGAACAGCCTTGTTGGAATAGTTCCCCGTATAGAGAAGGGCCCTTATATGACATGCCGAGTGAGAACAAAAAGCAAAGCAGCTATAAAAAAAAATTATGTTTAAAGTTTGAACAGCAACGAATAATGCAGTACGATGTCGAAGTCAAACATCACTCAATAGAGCCCAAACCTCGCTTTATATATGTATATGTTACTACAGTGTAAACCAGGAACCACAAAAGTGATCTGAGTATTAAGATACGAAAGCATAAACATTGACCCACTCTTGCCATTTGAAATTGTCATGTTTTGATGTTGACATCCCTAGCTCATTGTTTCCTAAAGCGCCCTCACATTTGCCCCAGATGTCAAATTTGTCTTTAGCAGCACCCACAAACTCGACTTTGTTTTTATCATTTAAGAATACTTTGTACTAAAATGCGTTCAGTTGATCTATCAAATAATAACAATTTAAGTGGCACAGTGATTTTTAGAGATTGTCTGAACACTTGATACACATTTTATTTCAACTTCTTTTGTAATCAGAGGGTGTACCTATTTGTATGGAGATGGCCACTATTCTAGTTGCATCCAATCACCCACAAGTTGCAAATTGAGAAAGTTGATAAGTCAAACTAGAGGTAAGTGGTCAAATTCAAAACATGTGTTAAGAAACAAAGCAAATATTTAAACTCTGCACTCCCGTTTCCAAAGATACCTCAATGGGACAGGGAGTTGCAGCTCTGCTGCATGATGACAGAAGCACCAGCAATCATTTGATTCAACATTTCAGATGTAACATGATCCCTATTTATTATTCTGCTAAGGTTCCTGCCAGAGTTCTTGAAAGAAATGCTCTTCCAGGAACCTTTTGCCTGCGATCTTGTGAAAAAAGTACATAACTGACAACGCTTCTCCTTTGTCCTGATAATGACATGTGGCTGCTGGCCCGAGGACCGAAACATCAAAAACATCTGAAATGAAAAGAACTGATTACATCTAAATACTTGGGACCTGACATCTTTGGTTTCAATTCCGACCACTGGATTCATAATAGGGCAGAATTGAAACCGCCTGGTCATTCCGGCTGTCTTCTGATGGGCTCAAGGTGCCCGTCGGAACCAGCATGTAATCCCTTAAGGATGGCGCTTCCGCCATCGGGATTATGATGCTTGTTTCCCACAGGCTTTTCATGTCCGGCTTTCCTGTCAGAATGCAACTTTGGGGGCCCCATGCAGGGCCCATTCTAAGACTGGCCTTCGGTTGGGGCTCTGGGGGGTACATATGGTGCACATGGTGCAGGGATTACCAAAAACTCCAATTTCTCTATGGGAGCTTGTGTTACATCCGGGTTCCAACCACAGCACAATCTCCCATAGAGAAATAAGACCTGGGACTGCACCATTTGTGGTCGCATTGTAATTGGGGAGCCGGGACCGCTGACCTACAGTCTGACAGTTCCACATCCGTGTCGATGTCGGTCGGAGGCAACTCTGACCGACATCGTAATCAGGCCCTTAGTTCACTGAAGAATCTGAGATCTAAGCTTTCGCAACATATTTGTATTCTTCTGGGTTTACATGTCTTTTTTTTTGCAATGTCACCTAGATTTAATTGTTTTAACAATACACTGTGCCATCGACATAAGAATTGTCTCACACATGCAAATAAAATAAATGGAAATATTGGAAATAATGATGGAATATTGAAATAGAAATGCTGTTATCTTAACAGTGACATATTTCTAAGTGATATGTCTTTATGTTAATTTAAAAACAATATATATACAAAATATATATATATATATATGATATATATATATATTATATGAATATATAAATATATATATATATATATATATATATATATATATATATATATATTACCTACTGGCGGTTGCCAGTAGGTAGTTATAGTTAGGATTGTTTTCCATAGGGAATCTGCAACATTCTATTGGGGATAACTTTGGCGACGGTTGAGGGATCTGCCTGAAATTTTCATGAAATTTGCCTCGTGGCGCTCCTTTCCTGAAAGTTTGGGGGGGATTTGTCAAGCGGGGGCCGAGATAAAAGGGGGGTCCCAAAACGTGTTTTCCCCATGTTAATTTCCATAGGGCGGTTGGACTCACTTTTACCCAGAACAGCTGAATGGTTTTCCACCAAACTTGGCAAAATTGTAGGGACTGGTAGCCCGATGTGCCTTTGCTATGTCTAAATATATGTGCTCCAGTGGATTTTGAGTAATTTAGGTTAAAAAATATATATATATCTATAAGCGCGCCCCAGTACGCGCACCGGGTCGTGCACCAGCGCGCTACGCGAGTTCGCGAGTGGAAAGCTGATTGGCTCTGGGGTGTCTGTCAACATTCCAAACAGTTCGGAGCGGCCGCCATCTTGTGTCTCGGTAGGATCGAGACACAAGAGGTGGCAAAAACAAAGGGGGAAATGATCAAAAGGGGGCAGGGTAGACCCCCCCTGACTCCCTAGGTTTGATGTGGGGGCCATAAAAGGGCCCCGCAGGGCAAAAATAATAAAAAAAAAAAATCGATTTGCGCGGGGGGAGCGCCCGGAACGCGCACCGGGGAGCGTACCGGGGAGCGTACCATAAGGAATAAAGAATGACAGATTTTTTTTAAAAAGTAGCATTTTTTTATAAATTGGAGGTAGTTCTAAAAAGAACTGTTTTTTTATTATTTTTGTTGTTTTATATTTTTTTTATTGTTTTTTGGAAACATTTTTACTTTTTTGGGCTTTTATGAACCATTTTATATTTTTTTCGTTATTTTTATGGGGACAAACAAAAAACAGGGAATTGTAAACGGCTCAACTGGAGCAAAAAAAATCAGGAAAAAATTACGTTTTTTTTGGGCAATTGTGGTTGTCACCAGCACGGTTGATGAGTTTAATGCTTTGCTCACCATAGGTAATTGTTTTTCCACAAAATATACAAACGATTTTGTATTGTCCAAACTGGGTTTGTATGTTTGGGACGATCTCCCTTGTCTCTGGACCCGATGGAGTGGGTTGCTTACTTTGGGAGGTGCTGGGAGAAGATTGGGGAGGGTTTCTGGTCATTTCTCGGACCTCTGCCGCAGCATAGTTGTTAGGGTGCCGGCGTTGCATGTGGCGAATCATGGTGTTATTGCCAAAAGAGTACTTTTTCTTAGGGTTCCCCCTGGAAAGTACAGTGCCACAGATTAGACAAGTAACCTTTGGCGCATTTACTTTCTTGAGGTCGTTTGGGATTGAAAAAAACTCCCAGATAATGTGCTCCTTTGGCTTATATGGGGTAGTATCTTCAGGCAGGAATCTCCTCCTCTCCTCCTCCTCCGCCTCCTCCTCCTCCTCCTCTTCTTCATCTCCACCACTGTGGTGTTGTGGTGGTCCTTCTGGTGGTGGTGGTGGTGGTGGTAGTGGTGGTGGCTGAGATGCTCCTGCTGCTGCTGCTACTGTAGCCATTTTTTAGTACAAATTGGTACTAATAGGTCTCCAAACAGGTCTTCCTCAGTCAAAGGACAAAGTGAGAATAAGGAAAAAAGGTGGGGGCTTTCATCATTTGGAAAATAAAACTGTCCTGAACCAATACAAAGTGTTATTTTCAGGTCACATGACCCGGGCTTTCATCATTTGGAAAGCAAAACTGTTCTGAACCAATGAAAAGTGTTATTTTCAGGTCACATGACCCGACGCGCTTACGCTGCGCGCCCCGGGGCGCGCCCGGGGGCGCTTACGTAGCGCGATCGTATGCACTCGAGTGCTTCCGGATGCCCTTACGCCGTGCGTATCATGCGGACGCGGCTACGCGATACGTCACGATGATGTTTTTGTTCGCGGCATTAGCGCTAACGGGACACTCACCGGTACGCGCACCGGGGCGCGCCGCAAGATTGCGATTCCCAGTGCGCTCACTGGTACGCGCACCGGAACGCTCCAGGGCAAAAAAAAAAAAAACGTGAACAATATACATAAAGAAAATAGTATTACATAAATATACAATATAGGATTCATTATAAAAAATATTACATTTCATAGTTATAGTAATTTGCTATTAAAAAACCTTTGAAATTCACTGAAAAAAACATAGGTTTGAGGCCCTATATATAGTTAGGAATTAGCATTTAAAAAACCTATGAAATTCACTGATAAAACCATAGGTTTTACACCAGTTATAGTTAGGAATTAGCATTTAAAAAACCTTTGAAATTCACTGAAAAAAACATAGGTTTCACACCAGTTATAGTTAGGAATTAGCATTTAAAAAACCTTTGAAATTCACTGAAAAAAACATAGGTTTCACACCAGTTATAGTTAGGAATTAGCATTTAAAAAACCTATTAAATTCACTGAAAAAACCATAGGTTTCACAACAGTTATAGTTAGCTGGAAATTTTACTGACATAAAACCATTGAAATTCCCACGTTATAGTTAGTTGGACTCACTATAACTTGCGCGCCTGCAATGCACTGCTGATGACGTCACATATTACATCACTCATGACATGGTCAGTGACATCACTCATGCCATCACTGATGACACCATCCTTGTGACAGAGTGGCAGACCTCCTTTCAGTGTAATGTAACCCTTGAAACACATATTCAAAAATAGAAACTAACATTTTCAAAAAAATGGAGATACCCATACCAGTTACAACAACCAATTCAGTAATTCCACCATCTATATACACATCCACTCATTCACCAACAGTTCTATATAGTCACTCATACATATACTCACTCATCATATGTAGTGATACACCTATACATCCTGTTACACACCGACAGTCATCCAAAAGTTACTCACACACATACTCACACATGCAAATAAACTATTGAACATCCATTTTTTTGCATATACAACTATACACACACTACCAGCTTACTTCTAAGGAAACTTACACATACTTACTCTCTTAAACAATCACTTATAGAAACACATACTTATTTAAACAGGAACTCTTACAATCTCTCACTCTCACATATACTCACTTATATACATCAATACTCACATATACTAGATTAAAACATATGTCGTTACTAATAAAGACAATAGTGAGACAGTCATTCACTCACTAATACACACATATACACACTCATCCACCCATACTGTCCTGCACATATGTTGTCTTCAAAACAGATACAAACAGTGAGTCAGTCACCAACCCATGCAGCCACTTATACACAAAGTGAAACACTGATACATATATTTCAATATTTAAAAGTTACTCGCTAATATATGTGTTCACTAAGATACACTTAATAAGCCAGTTAACCAATCATTTTTTTTTTAAAAACATCCATTTAAACACTTATTTAAACATTTATTCTTCCATCCACCTTTACATATACATAAATAAAACATATTTATTTTTCAGAAAGACACATTCACTGGATGGTGTCATCAGTAATGTCACTGACCATGTCATGAGTGATGTAATATGTGACGTCATCAGCAGTGCATTGCAGGCGCGCAAGTTATAGTGAGTCGAACTAACTATAACGTGGGAATTTCAATGGTTTTATGTCGGTAAAATTTCCAGCTAACTATAACTGTTGTGAAACTTATGGTTTTTTCAGTGAATTTAATAGGTTTTTTAAATGGTAATTCCTAACTGTAACAGGTGTGAAACCTATGGTTTTTTCAGTGAATATATATATATATATATATATATATATATATATATATATATATATATATATATATATATTCACTGAAAAAACCATTGGTTATAGACCATATATAGTTAGGGATTAGCCTTTTCAAAACCTTATTTTTAACACACAAAACCATTGAAATTTCATATATAGTTAGTTCCACTAACTATATATCGCGCACCCGCATTCCACTGCTGTTGATGTCACATATTACATCATTCATGACATGGTTAGTGACATCACTGATTACATAACTGATGACATCTCAAATGACATCACTGATGACATCACTGATGACAACATCCAGTGACTGTGTGTTTCTGTAAAGTTAAAATATGTCTTCAATATTGAAGAATGAGTGGATGTATAAGTGTCTGGATGAAGGATTTAGTAGGTGCATGACTGACTGTATGAGTGAGTGATTAGATGTGTCTCACTGAGTGCATGGGTTAGTGACTAAACTGTCTTAATTTGTGCATCATTATGTCTGTTGTTCTTTAAACTGCTGCATGTGTTGATCAGTAGCTATATGAGTAACTATATGGGTTATTGATTGGTTGCCCAAGTATTTGTATGGGAGACTGAGTGTGTGTGTGGGTGGCTGGGACGTGTTTGACTGTGTGCATAGATGTGTGAGCAGTTGATTCACTAGATGTATGGGTTCAAAAGTGCATGTGAAAACAGCTGTATGGGCGGTTGACTGTGTGCATGAGTGTATTGGTGAGTGAATGGATATCTCAGTGCTACATGTCAAAGTAAGTACATATGTAAAACACAGTACATGTGAGAGTTGACATATATAAATAACTGTGCATAAGAGCCAGTGAATGTGTGAGTGGCTGTATGGATCATTGTGAACATGTATCAGGGATTGTATAAGAGAGTAAAGTAAATATGTGTTAGTATATGTTTGAATAAGTAAGGTGTGTATAACTGTATAGTTGAGAAAATGGAGGTGTGATTGATTTTTTGCATAACTGACTAGGTGTGTGAGTAACTCCATGGATGAGTGACAGTCTGTGACTGTCTGTTTACACTGATTGTATCTAAGGTTATATTAGAGTCTGAAGAGGTTCATGGTATTATCACATGAATGATATCATCAGTGATGTGATCAGTCATGTCAAATGAGATGTTATCAGTGATTTTATCAGTGATGTCATTTGAGATGTCATCAGTGATGTCATCAGTGATGTCATTTGAGATGTCATCAGTGATGTCATCAGTGATGTCACTAACCATGTCATGAATTATGTAATATGTGACATCATCAGCAGTGGATTGCGGGTGCGCGATATATAGTTAGTGGAACTAACTATATATGAAATTTCAATGGTTTTGTGTGAGTACAATAAGGTTTTGAAAAGGCTAATTCCTAACTATATATGGTCTATAACCAATGGTTTTTTCAGTGAATTTTCAAAGTTTTTTAAATGCAAATTCCTAACTATATATGGCCTATAACCTATGGTTTTTTCAGTGAATTTCATTGGTTTTTTAATAGCAAATATCAAAAGCTGTAAAATGTCAAGTACGTGATAGGTAAAAACTTTTTCGTGTTTATGCACGCTGATGTGCTTTGAACGCTGCCCCCCTCCCCTCTTTTCTCTTAGTAGTACTCTCTCTTTGCAGATAGTGAAGAGTAGTTAACGCAGGCCTTTACCCCCGTTGTAATCCGTCGTGCCTGCTTGTCTCTCCATTTGATTGATTGTTATCCAAGCATTTACTGTTTTACAATTGATTCTCTTTGGTTCATTCTCTATTTACAAACAAGCACAAAGTCGCAATACTCTGTTTAGTCTTTGCAGATAGTGAAAAATCGTGTAAAATCGTGTAAAAAAATAAAAGTAATCGAGCAAAATCAGTAGGCCACTAATTGGATCTCTTTTTGACCTCGCTAAAATAGAAACATTAGGAACAACCCTTCATGAGAAATACGAAAATAGTGAGATGAACTGAGCTCCACACCATGAGGGCTGCAAGACAGCTCGGCTCCGTCACCCACCCCGCCCAAAATAACGACAAACCCTATGCAAATATTAAAAATATAGACAACACACCAGCAAAGTAACAGGGTAAAATATTTTATTAAATAACTATTTACATTACGTTGGTTTATGAGATGATGTCAGTAGTGGACCGATGTGTGAATAGGTCGGAAGCAGCACAAGGCGCCAAGATCCGGATGGCAAGTCCTGGATGTTGGGTGCCATAGTTCAGAGTTCTGAGTTTGAGCCTTTTTCAATGCCTGTGCTTTGTTGTTTCCCCTCCATCAAAAACAAAAAAAAATATAAAACTGTGCAAAAATACAAAAAAATCAAAAAATGTTTAGAAAAGCAGTGCTTGTAAGACTGTCTGAAGCTTATTTCCACCTACTGCAGCTTCACTATTCTCAAAGTAAGTGAGGGTCGTTTGTGGACCTGACTGCATTTGAAAACAATGTTATATGGTACCTCCCTAAACCGCTTGACGGAGGCCCCCGAGGGGCGGTGTGATGGCACGGACTCGGAGAAGACGCTTGGCTCCGACCCCCTCCCCAAGTCTTATAGCACTGGTGTAGCCTGAGATCGCCCCCGACATAGGCGGCCGGCTCCCGGGGTCCAGCGGAACTTTTTGCCTTTTGATGACTCTTCTATTCTGGACTTTGTCCCACAATCCGTTTGACCTGAAGACACGCTGTAGTGGGGCGCCCCTTTACCGTTTTAGTTGCCATTCCGCCCGCTTTTGCTACACTGTGCCTCTTCCGCCATTCAGCTGTTTACCGCCCGCTCTTGCGACTACAGCGTCTCGCTCACCATGTAGTTGAGTTGCTCCCGCTCTTGCGGTGCAGCGATAGGCGACTGCCACAGGACTCTCAAAATGGTGGCCGGCTCTTCGGTTTTGGGCCTGGTCCACTAAAATGGCCCTGGGACACCTTGGAACTCGGACGCTTCCCTGATAGGGCTTGGGTCCCATTCTCGAAAGCGTCCCCTCAGCCGTGAAGATTCTACAAAAGTCTTGGGGGCCCCCGACTCCCGCAGGCTTCTGGTGGGGAGCGGCTGCAATGTCTGCTCGTGGAATGGCCACGACGGAGCTACAAGATGGTAGTGCTCTCATGCTGACGCCAGCTTTAGTCTGAAACATCCAGAAACACTGTAGACTACCAATTCGATCAGTTCCGGTAGCGCCCCAACATGACCCGGTAGAGAAGAACTTGCCCTCCCCTCTTTGACTGATGGTTCTTGTTGCCTGTCCCCTCTGTTGTCATTTAACAGAACTTTTTGGACTGCTGAAAGGGGTTGTGTTCCGAACGCTGGTTGGTGGAGACATTTTGACTATATTCTTGACCTACGTTGTCGCGTAATGCGTTATATGACACGCCGCGTTAGCGCACCCGGAAGTGATCCGGGGCGCGGCGCGCAGCGCGTAACGTAAGCATAACAGGTCATGTGACTTGTTAATAAAACTTTTCATTGGTTTATTTTACTTTTGTTATTTTAATGATGAAAAGCTTGGTCATATGACCTAAAAATTACGCTTTTTATTGGTTTCGAACATTATTTTTTTTTAAACATATATGTTATAATATTCCAGGCTAATGTACTTTCCCGGAAAATTTACAACTGTCCTGCAAGTAAAATATATTCCTTTTTCGAGAAAAAGGGCGTTTCTTCGTTCCATGACGGAGCCGTTGAGTAAAAGAGACTCGGCCTGCTGTCTTAGTCGCCGATACGCCTGATTATCAGATTCTTATCGATCACTTTATGTTGCAGGAGTGGAAAACACAACTGCCCTTGACCATTTATCTTTACTGCGTTCCTACATATTATACCTTTTATCCGTCATGTAATTGGACTGCTTTATTTCACTTGCCTTTTACTGATTCGAAAACAGTGACTAAAAGTAAAAACTTTACCAATGTAAATACTACTACCATGTTTTGTTTTAAAAACCTTTATTGTGAAAATGTCAGTATACAAATACGGGCCTATAACCACGTGGGCCGGCCACGGAGCAAACTGAAATCGTATGTGATGAGGAGACATTTACATTATAGAGGAACGTAACGAGCGAGCCATTAGGTTGCAAGAACTAAGATGTCTAACAGTTGCGGAATCGGTGGACGTACATTTTGTAATTAAAATACGACAGGGCCACTTACAAAAAAGTTATCTAGATATACATTTGCGTGCAAGTACCATGAGTGACGTTAATTCGAACTTTCAATAGTACAGTAATCAATAACACATCAGAACTTAATATCAATAGGGATGTAGAAATATTCAATCAATTCTCGTCCCCGCCCGCCATGAGCATCAAAACTGCATTCATATCTCGTGATATTAAGGTTGTTCAACCAGTACACAACAAGGAGTTACGAGTCCCATTTATACCGGCGCCATTTTGGGCGAGGCCGGGCAGGTCCAAGATATAGTCAAAATGTCTCCACCAACAATCGGCCAGACCAGAACCCCTTTCGGCCCTTTATGCTACAAGATGGTGTCTTCCATTCAGAAAATATTGTTGGCAGCATTTTGAAAGGAAAGATAAACAGCCGTTTTCCTAGTGAGTCTCACATTGTTACATTTAGGAAGAATGTTGAAGAGTAATATGTGGAAAATCTGAAGCCATTTTTCTACAAACTCTCAATCAGCCTTGGATGGAAAAAAAAATCCTGAAGAATGTACAAACTGAAAACCAATTTTTGTCTGTATAGCATCAACAGCAACGCTTGAGTCAGATTTGTGTCAAGCCGCCATTTTCATTCAATCAATAGCGTCCCCCTGCACACATTCAGGAACCTGGTCGTGTCTTCAGGTGAAACGGATTGTGGGACAAGAAGCAGACAGGAAAAGGAAAAAAGTTCCGCCGGACCTCGGGAGCCGGCCGCCTATGTCATGGGCGATCTTTGGCCACACCAGGGCAATAGTGAAGCTGCAGCAGGTGCAAAAGAGCTTCAGACAGTCTTACAAGCACTGCTTTTCTAAACATTTTTTGATTTTTTTGTATTTTTGCACAGTTTTATATATTTTTTTGTTTTTGATGGAGGGGAAACAACAAAAAACAGGCATTGAAAAAGGCTCAACAGTGCAGGGCGCCTTGTGCTGGTTCCGACCTATTCACACATCGGTCCACTACTGACATCACCTCATAAGCAAACGGGGCACCCCACGCTGACTTTCGGCGCAGCATTGTAGGATGGCCACACCAGTGCGGCAACTTGCTGGACACAACCTCGGTGCCATCCGGATCTCGGCGCGTTCGAGTCACTGTACCGCAAAAGTGACCGGAACTCAGCTGGACACGCCGTCTTTCGGCACAGCATTGTAGGATAGCCACACCAGTGCAGCAACTTGCTGGACACTAACTCGGTGCCATCCGGATCTCGGCGCGTTGTGCTGCCTTCGGCCTATTCGCACACCGGTCCGCTACTGACGCCGCCTCACGTGCCAACGGATTTTCTACGCTTTTTGTAGCCCTATGCCGCATAACAGGTCATGTGACTTGTTAATAAACTTTTCATTGGTTCATTTTACTTTTGGTTTCCTAAAGATGGAAGGCTTGGTCATATGACCTAAAAATAACACTTTTCATTGGTTTAGAACATTTTTTTTTCCCAAACGATGAAAGCCCCACCTTGTTTCTGGATGATTCAGACTGAAGCTGGCGTCACCATGAGAGCAACACCATCTCGTGGCTCCGTCGTGGTCATTCCGCGAGCAATCATGGCAGCCGCTCCCCACCGGAAGCCTGCAGGAGTCGAGGGCCCCCAAGACTTTTGTAGAATCTTCACGGCTGAGGGGACGCTTTCGAGAATGGAGCCCAAGCCCTAGCAGGCAAGCGTCCGAGTTCCAAGGTGTCCCAGGGCCATTTTAGTGGACCAGGCCCAAAACCGAAGAGCCGGCCGCCATTTTAAGAGTCCTGTGGCAGCCGCCTATCGCTGCACTGCAAGAGTGGGAGCAACTCAACTACATGGTGAGCGAGACGCTGTAGCCGCAAGAGCGGGCGCAACTCAGCTGGATGGCCGCCACCTGGGGAGGCCCGTTCACGCCGCCTCCCCCATGCCCCCCCCCGGACCGCCCCACGCCAATTTTCGGAGCAGCATTGTAGGATACCAAAACCAGTGCGGCAGTTTACTGGACATCACCTGGGTACCATCCACATCTCAGCGCGTTCTGCTGCCTTGGGACTATTCGCACAACAGACCGCTACTGACGAGGCCTCCCCCCGCACCACCCGGGACGCCCCACGCTGTTTTTCTGAGCTGCATTGTAGGATCCCAAAAACCAGTGCGGCACCCAGGTGACATCACCTGGGTGCCGTCCAGAACTCAGCACGTTGTGCTGCCTTGGGACTATTCGCACAAAAGACAGCTTCTGACCATTGTTGCTTTTTTTTGTCAAAAATGTTTAAATGTTTGTTACAGTTTTTGTTCCGTTCGTTATATTTAAAAGTTAATAAAGTTTTATAATCCCACTTTGTTGGAGTGCTATATATTTTTGAAAAATCGGGTGAATGGGGCCTTGAATCGGGTTATTGTCATGTGTGGGCTTTGCAAGTCTACTGCTACAGGATCGGACATTTCAAACTCAAATGCACGTTCTTTTTCTTACCTTTCCGAAGCATGGAGCGCAATAGCAGGCAGAGAAAGGCTTTAAAAGCCAAGAAAGCGGAGATAAAATTATCTCCCTATTACCAAGCTGTCGCTAACACCAGTTAGTGACAGCTAAAAGGAGATAGCGACCATCTTGGGCCCCGCTTTGCATGTCAGTGATATTTATCACTAATGACATGCAAAGTGGGCGTGCCAAGATGTTAGCGACTGGAAACAGTCCCTAACATCGCTATCTCCTATTACCAACTTTTGGAGATATTCGCGCTAAGCGCGAATATCTCCAAAAGCTAACACCTGACCTGAGCAGTTCTTAGCCATGTTATCCAATGGGAGGTGGATAACATGGCTAAGAGCATTTGCTTGATAATGCATGAATATCGCTGACTTTTCAGCGATATTCATGCATTGCGGCCGTTTTTTATCGCATTTGCGATAAACCTTGCTAATAGCAAGGTTTATCTGCGATAAAAATCGCCGATGTGCGGCGATAATTTTTGTCTCTAAACAAGTTAGAGACAAAAATTATCGCTAGTTGTTGGTAATATGCCCCCGGGTTTTTGCTTGCAGAAATCAGGAGGCGGGAGACTAGCACTGAAATCAGTAGTCTCACGCCTGAATCGGGAGGGTTGGCATGTCTGGATTCTCTACAGCTGGGGCCATAAACTACATCCGCAGGGCTAGGTGATAGCCTGGGACCGGCCTGGCATCTAAAATGGCTGCTGTGCATGACAAAATTGTGGCATTGGAAAAAAGGCAAGATGGCGCAGACAATGTTTATCAATAAAGATTCATTTATAACAAATATTTTATCGCACTGACAAATTGGCGGTCAACACTTCCTGATTTCCATCGAATCGAACGTTAACAGACGTCACGCAGCAAAAAAAAAAAAGCTCACGCACAGCCGCTGGAAGACATGTATCAACATATATGAGCCTCCTCAGCCACCCTCGGAAAACATAAGGGATTAGGATACGTCTCCCGCACCCCCTTATACCTAGTAATTTAATTAAAACGAAGCACAAAATGGCGAATTCCTGTTTCGCTACCAGTTTGCGGCCCAGTTCGCGGCCCGTGAAGCGCTTCTACCGTGAAAAATAATTTTTTTTTTATTTTCCCCACGGGACCCTTTAATAACCCCAACAACATTCCTAGGGGGTCAAGAGGGGTATACCTTGCCCCCTTTCATTAAATTCCCCCTTCGTTTTTCACCTCTTCTTCTCTCTCGATCCTACCGAGAGATAAGATGGCGGCCGCTCCGGACTGTTTAGAATGTTGACAGACACCGGGGAGCCAATCAGCTTCGCATCGCAAAGTTCCGTTTCGCGAAAAGTAAGCGGACTGGAGCGCAGCCCGGAGCGCTGTTACAGATATATATCTTGTTTTGAACGTTAATTTCTCAAAATCCACTGGAGCACATATATTGAGACCTAGCAAAGGCACATCGGACTAACAGTCCCTACAATTTTGCCAAGTTTCGTGCAAATCCATTCAGCCGTTCGAGCTAAAAAAGAGGCCAAAGGCCCTATGGAAATTAACATGGGAAAAACGCGTTTTGGGACCCCCCTTTTTTCTCGGTCCCCCCTTGACGAAACCCCCCCAAATTTTCAGGGGCTGCTCAGAAACAAAATGTGCCATTTTCCTGAAAATCTCAGCCGATTCCGTCCACAAACGCCAAAGTTATTAGACATAGAATTTTCAAAAGTTCCATAGACAAATAATCCTAACTATATATACCTACTGGCGAACGCCAGTAGGTAATATATATATATATATATATATATACGCAAAGCAAGAGAAGGTTCTACCGGGATCAATCCCGTGTCAGTGAAGCAACTTTTACCTCTGAGAGTGCGTCTAACTTTGTTAAACTTTGAATATATATTCGAAACGCGTCGGGCAGATCCATTACGGAGCGGCATCTACAAGCGGATCCCCGTCCTCACCTACACATAAATTAAGCTGCTGCTCGTGTGCTACTCAAGAGGTGGACAACCTAGAGCAACAATTTACACGCGGCAGTCCAGCCGCGGAGTATGCACCACCCCGTTATCCTTGGGGGTCACGGAAGTGAAACAGCAGCCATACATGGGATCGAGGACGGGCCCACTTGTGGGGTCCATACAGGACTTCATTGTGGGCTTTCCGCACCACACTTCCCATAATGCACAGTCTCATCGGAGCCTCCCATCGGCGGGTGTGTCATATGGAAATTGGAGAAGTGTGTCAGCGGGTGCGCACACCTCTTCCGTTAAAGCCCCTGAAGAGAAGCAGATGGAGCTTCGAAACGCATCAGGCAGATCCATTACAGAGCGACATCTACAAGCGGATCCCCGTCCTCACCTACACATAAATTAAGCTGCTGCTCGTGTGCTACTCAAGAGGTGGACAACCTGGAGCGACAATTTACACGCGGCAGTCCAGCCGCGGAGTATGCACCACCCAGTTATCCTTGGGGGTCACAGAAGTGAAACAGCAGCCGTACATGGGATCGAGGACGGGCCCACTTGTGGGGTCCATACAGGACTTCATTGTGGGCTTTCCGCACCACACTTCCCATAATGCACAGTCTCATCGGAGCCTCCCATCGGTGGGTGTATCATATGGAAATTGGAGATGTGTGTCAGAGGGTGCGCTCACCGCTTCCGTTAAAGCCCCTGAAGAGAAGCAGATGGAGCTTCGAAACGCGTCGGGCAGATCCATTACGGAGCGGCATCTATAAGCGGATCCCCGTCCTCACCTACACATAAATTAAGCTGCTGCTCGTGTGCTACTCAAGAGGTGGACAACCTGGAGGGCAGGACATCAAGTGTGCTTCTCTACATGCTTGGGGCATTTGTGAAGACTATTTTGCGTGGCGGTCCCGGCTGCGGGAGAAGGCACCGTCACCAGCTGAGACTCAACGCTATCTCAGCAGGATGAAGCTGTAAGGACTGAACATTCAGAACTCTAAACGGCACGATGTTCCAACATGCACGTAAGCCAGCGCTTTAAGTGCGAAGCTCACTTAGAGTATGAAAATGGACTTTAATCGCAAGCACACACTTGAACTTTCTCAATGGTAGACAAATTACCTGTAGTAAAGAACTGCATGCCCCAGAATGCCACGGGTGCCAAACTGACACACCCAGGAAGTGAAGCATGTTAATAATGATCGTAACAACAAAGTGCAGGTCTCAGGTGTGGTGACTTACCACCCAGGAAGAAGGGGCTCTGGCCCTGAAACGCGTAGGCAAGTTGCAAACAAACGCGCACTTGGAAAGCTGGCTGCATTGAATAGGCTGGAGGGCAGGACTATATAACTAACTGACTGAAACTGACAAAATTACTTATCAATACCAAGTGAATGGTATCACCATTTTTTAAAATGAAATATGTTAAAAGTAAATCCTAGAGAAGTATTGTTATTTCAATGATTTTCCATATCCAATCCCAGCACCATAACTCAAGACATCACTCTCGGGCAGCCGCTGTGACTTGACTATGGATAGCACTATAATCAAAAACGTTTACCCTTCACATCCTCCTTTAAAAGGAGACAACCTTAAGTCATGATATAGTAAGACACCTTCAAGGGTATTGTTAAAATAATAAAAATTGCCAAAGCTACTTTTAGGTAGGTTGATTGGCTACTATGTTATAAAATACAAGCAATCAAATACATGTACAGTAAGACAAATTTACATATGTTATAAGGGCCAGACTGGCCAGCTTTTGCAAGCCCTGCCACCCTTCCTTTTCGCCAGGGCCGGACTGGCCGTATCAGGCATTGGGTGTTTTCCTGGGAGGCTGGAATGGTGGGGGCTGGTTTTACCGTGTGGAGGTCAGTTTTGTTACTGGGAGATGGTTTTGCAGCAGTGCTGCAATATAGCCCCCCAGTAACAAAAGCAGCAGTGCTTCACACTTGCAACCCCACCCGGGGGACTGGCCTGACAAAATTGCCAGGGCTTCTTTAAGTTCCCTGCTCTATTCTCTTTCTTTCTTTCTTTCTCTCTCTCTCTCTCTCTCTCTCTCTCTCTCTCTCTCTCTCTCTCTCTCTCTCTCTCTCTCTCTCTCTCTCTCTCTCTCTCTCTCTCTCTCTTTACCTGAGGGAGATGGGGAAAGGGACAGAGAGGACAGCAGCAGGCCCTCCTTCAAAATGACCCCCAAAGACTCCAGCCCACCAGGGAAATGAATGGTGGATAAAACAGGCCACTAGGCCTGTATGCTGTTCCATGTCCACAAATTAAGGGGCTCATTAGGATAGCGGATTTTCCGCATCCTCTGGGCCGGCGGAAGCCACCGCCGGCCCGGAGGATGTGGAAAATCCGCTGCGGACCCACCAAAGACCCACCGCCACATTAGGATGGCTAGTGGGCCCTGGTTTCAGTCCGCTGCTTTTCCGCCGCGATTGGCTTACAACCACGGCGGAAAAGCTCTAATATGATGGCAGTGTCTCTCAGACACCGCCAGCCATATTAGGATGGGTTTTAAAAAATGCTTTTCCACGGTAGGTTTTCCGCCATGGAAAAGCATGTGGAACTTCACTGCAGGGGCCCGTTGCGGGCCCCCTGGGTGAAGGGGGGCTGGGGGGTGCACATGGGGGGTACCTATAATACAAAATACAATATGGTCTGACACACACCTGAATACTAAAATGTATCTGCATTTGTATGCAGAAATCGTCCGGCACCGCACGGTGCCTGCCGCTTTCTGCATACAAATGCAATGTATGCATTTTTACCATTGTGGCGGGTGCAGCTTGAAGCCGCACCCGCCACAATGATAAAAATAGAGGATGTGACCGCCAGTGTGGCGGTCACATCCTAATTTCACAGGAAGGAACTCCGCAGGCCATGCGGAGGTTCCCTCCTACTCTGGATTCGCGGACGGACGCAAGTCCGTCCGCGATCCTAATGGGCCCCTAAGTCTGTTTGCAAGGAGATGGGCAAGTAAGGCAATTGTCATTTCAATTGTAGTGCAATTTTAGAAATGTATTTTCATCTATTAGTGGTAGAAATTCCTGAGAGATGAATCTGCATAAAGTGCCCAGCATCGGGAAAGACACGTTTAAAAGACAGACCTTGTTTGATTGGCAAGGAAAACAAAACATCTAATGTTTTGACCAATTTGGCAATTGTTTCCTGAGTACATGTGCAGACTAACTGTAATACACTGAACAGTCAATATAACTTCCTGTAGAAGTGGAAACATCTTACACTTATGCACATGCCAGCAAGGAAAGAATGAAAAGCAGCTGCCAGATGCTCCATTCGAGCTGCAACATGGATGAGAACGTATTAAAGAGAACTGTAATATAAAAACAATTGGCGAGCTATCTTTTGAAAGTAAAAAATACCATGGAATCAATACACGAGAGGGAAAACTCATTTTTCTGGGGTCCTTGGTGCACATCAACAAATAATTCCTTAAATAGCTCAGCGAAGTTAGGGATCAATATACCAAAAGAATCCAAGAAAACCTCTTTATTCATTGCTAAAGAGGGAGAGTATGACACTGGGGCTCGTTTGACATATTAAAGTGAAAGCCATAAAAAAAATAAAGTTATCTCCTGAAAAGTATGAATGCTTTAGATGTGTTGTCTGAGCACAATCACAATTTATCTTCAAATATTCCTGCAGAATGTCTAGCCCTGTGGTTTTCTGACAAGGTGGTAAAACCTTTCGTCTGTATAAGTGCTACGGTTTGACCATGAGTCATGGGTAAGGATATGGTTTGCCCACAATGTGAAGCAGGTGTTACATTGAAATAATCTGAAAGGCTATGATGGGAAAGTTTGCAATTGACAACATACAATATGGTCTGACACACACCTGAATACTAAAATGTATCTGATTTTAGCAGACGTTGCCAAAATAGAAGGAGCATTACTGAAGACCAACATCTGAATACAAACAAAGCTTCCTTGAACACAACCACATAGCGTTCTGCTCCCAGCGTGACATTGTTTAATTTATATATGCACCACCCCTTGCTGACGTGATTGAGCGTAAGGGCATTAGATTTGTGTCATACGCCGATGACACATAGCTAATCACCACCTTGGCACAGGATGAAGGTATGTCTGTGAACAGTTTCAGATCATGTATGCTAGGGTTAGCAGATTGGATGGACTGCAACTACTTTAAGCTAAATGCTGAAAAACCTAGGGCCAGATGTAGGTCGGCAAATACCGGTCGGTAACGGCCAATTTCGGCCGTTACTGAAAGGTATTTGCTAATGGAGCTGTAGGGGCTTTAAAACATGCAAAATCAGTATATTTACCGATTCGCTAAATTTACCAATTCTGTAAAATACCGAATCGGTAAATTTACCGAATCGGTGAATACAGATGTAAGTGGCACTGGAAACAGTGCCACAGGCCATTACCAATTCGTTATTTACCATGTAATACTATTACATGGTAAATAACGAATTCCAGTGTACATGCACATCTGTGCATGTACACCTGTGCCATGTGGCACACAGACATGCCCTAAGGGCATGTATGTGTGTCACACGGCACACAAGCAAGTAACAGGGGTGCAACAGGGTGTCAAAGTGACACCCTGTCCCCCTTGCAAAATCGGTAATTTTACCGATTCAGTAATTACCGAATCGGTATTTGCTATTGAATCCTATGGGCTTCAAGGCCCATAGGAATCAATGGCAAATACCAATTCGGTCATTACCGAATCGGTAATTACCGAATCTTACGGATTCGGTATTTTTACCGAAGTTTTTACCTACATAGCAATTACCGTATAGTAAATACTGAATCAGTAAAATTCAGTATTTACCATTCGGTAATTTACTATTACCTACATCTGGGCCCTAGGTCCTAATCTTGGCGAAACAACCCTCGATCTGGTCCGCTGCATGGTGGCCTGATGCTTTGGGACCGACCCCAATTCCTAAACTGATAGTTAAGAACCTCAGCAGCTGGTTTGATAACACTCTCTCTTTTGATAGCCAGCATTGCCAGGGTCTGCTTTGCCATTTTAAAGATTCTACGCAAGATCCTGGGTTTGCTCCCTAATGCAGCCAGGTAGACAGTAGTCTACGCCCTCCTGATCTCCTGTCTGGACTACTGTATCATTTCGGGGCCACTCAATGCAGTTTATGAATACCTCGAAGAGTACAAAATGCTGCAGCTAGGTTATTGCTGAACATTCACAGATACTCTTCGACAGGCTCAGCCCTTGTCAAACTCCATTGACGTCCAATTAGGAAAAGGGTATCTTTCAAAGAGTTATGCTTTTTCCACAAGATCTTTAACCTGAAATTACCCTGAGATATTCATCCCCTGATTAAACCGTATCAACCTAGCAGATGTCTGAGGTCGACAGGAGCAGACCTCACTGTGAAGCCTAGAGTAGAAAGAGTGTGAATGTGAGGTTACTCGTTCAGTTTCCTGGCTGCTAAACTGTGGAACACACTACCAGCCCATCTGAGACAGGAACACTCATTATTGGTCTTTCGGAAGAAACTTAAGACCTGGCTTTTTAGACAATCCAAAATCGGCCTAGCTATGTGTTTATTGACAACTTTGGGGTAGGAATCCTACCGCGGGGACACTCAAAATGGAGTAAACAGGCACTTTACAAACTCGCTAACATAACAGCATAGGACATTCTTGTATACAAATCTTTTCACACTAATAACAGCCCATATCGTAGATTTAAAAGCAGAGCACATAGAGAAAGAGCAATTTTAAGTAGCTTAGGCCAACATTACACAGCAGCTACTGTTTACATGAATGACATACATATTGCTACACTCTCTCACCTTATTTGCTTTGTCTTCTCTGGGTGATTCACTGAGTAGTGCTACAACCAAGCACCAGGTTAAAACAAATTGATCCATATATATCAGTAACTTCTTCTAAAGATGTATTATGGCTCTAATTGAGATACAATACACCCTTACTGTACCTTACAGTTTACCCCGTTAACTGGTACAAACATAAATGCAGCAGTATTATGCTGCTCCAAATTTAATTGGATATATTGTGTACACGCTGTATTTGGTATTGCTCCTGGATGTGGAACAGGAGAGGTGAAATAAGGACGGCCTTGACCTGTGCATAATAATGCATTTACTTCTTCAAATAAATTCTTCAATTTGTGCAAGCAATACTGTTTATTTTGTGTGGAAGCTATTCTTTCACATTACATTTAACCACTGGTACCTCCAAAACATCCAATAAACAATCAATATAAACTTTCAAGGCCCAGCAAAGAAATTGAATTTTTTAGAAAAAATTAATCGCAATCAATCAATCAATCAATTAATCAATCAATCAATCATTGGATAATAAAGCGTGGCTACCCACTTGTGAGGGTATCAAGGCACTGGGAGGGAGCTGCTGATCAGTCTGGGGGTAGGATCATTAGAAAAGCCAAGTCTTGAGGCCCTTCTTGAATTGGGTCAGCAACACGGATTGCCTGAGGTGAAGAGGCAGGATGTTCCAGGTCTTGGTGGCGAGGTAGGAGAAGGATCTTCATCCGGTTCTGGTCTTGTGGATCCTGGAGACGGACGCAAGGGCGAACTTGGTGGGAGGGAGTTGTCTGGAGGGCATGTGAAATGCAAGGCAGTGGCTCAGGTATGTTGGTCCTTCGTTATGGAGAGCTTTGCAGGCATGTGTGAACAGTTTGTGTTGGAGAGCTTTGTAGGCATGTGGGAGGACATTGTAGGTGATTTTCATGTTGATTGGGAGGCAGTAATCTGGCTGTGGCAGGGGATGTCGGGAACCAGTCTGGCTGTGGTGTTTTGGACATTCTGTAGTTTCTTGAGCTGTTTCTGGGTGACGCCATCATAGAGTGCATTGCTGTAGTCTAGTCTGCTGGTGATGAGTGCGTGGGTGACTGCCATTCTGGATTCTGTGGGGATCCATCTGAAAGTCTTTCGAAGCAGGCGGAGCATGTGGACGCAGGCTGAGGAGACTGCGCTAATTTGGTGGTTCATTGTGAGCAATGAGTCCAGTATGATGCTGAGGTTACGTGCATGGTCTGTTGGGGTGGGAGGGGATCCCAGGGTGGCTGGTCAACAAGAGTTGTCCCAGGCTGAACGCGTGGTTCCCAGTATGAGTACTTCAGTCTTGTCAGAGTTGAGTGTGAGACAGCTGTCTTTCATCCAGGGAGCAACAGCCTTCCATCCACTGTGGAAGTTGGTTCGAGAAGTTGCAGGCTCATTGGTGAGGGAGAGGATCAGTTGGATGTCGTCAGCGTAGGAGACTTTAAGAGGCTGTCTCAGTATATGATGTACACGTATGTAAGTGGACACCTTGAACTGATCCAGACAACCCTTATGATGATTTTAGTGGTCTTAGACAACTTTTGAAAGCACTCTAAGTGGTAGCTGTGGAAAGCAGCCTTTAGGCTTAGACCAGAAGGAGTGTAAAGCAGGTTGTTTTACCAGAACATAATCTTAATAAGTGAAAAAGAAAAACACAGTATATTTATAAAAAATATGTATTTATTATAAGACACTCACTAACACATACAGATATCACCTAACCGGAGATATACACAATGCACACAATACCTTGGGATAGAAACAGGTAAGTAGCACAGAATACACAGTGGTTCCTAGGGGAAGACCAAACCATATACTAAAATAGTGGCATGCAAACCATGTCTTGAGTCAAGACAATACTCAAAGGACGTAGAAGTGCTGGGGACCCAAGGAACCACCCACGGTGAGTTTCTAGGAGCCCCACGGAGGTTGTGTGCAGTGTTGGAACACGACTTCATTGTCCCTACAAATCAACTTTCAAGCCGTGGTTGCAAGAGGACCCTTCCAAGTAGACCCTGTAGAAACCCTGTGGAAGACAAGAGGCTGGAGAGCCACCCTGCCCGTGGATACCGTAGGAACCAGGATACCTGCACCAGGGAAGCCGGGTGTATAGGTGTGAAGTGGCGCTGGAAACAGCCGTCAAATCTAATGGAGTACTTCAGAAAGATGCAGCTGATGGAGAAGGTGAAAGTGTCCAGTGGAACACAAAGGTGGATTCAAGATGTGAAGAACCTGCAAGCAGAAGAGACAGAGTCCATGCCACTCAGGAGTGACGAGGAGGCACGGAAGACAAATGCCCATAGAAGTCAGGTGTTGCAGGAGAGCTGACGGTGACCATGGAACTACAGCTGTGTGAACCAGGCAACACTGTGGAAGACCAGGGGCTGTACATGAGCTGTCCCACGTCGGATATTGAGAGTCGAGGGGCCGGTGTTGGACGGGAGCACCAACAAGCCTTAGCAACTGCAGCCTACTTGGAAGTTGAAGAAGGTGCAATGTCGGGACCAGCAAGGTCCATGAGATTCACCACAAGCAGGGGAGTAAGGGCAGGCTCCGAGCAAAGAGGAGAGCCTAAAGAATTCAAATGTGACCCTCAAAATGACCCGCAGGCTTTAGGCACTGGAGTCGAAAGAGGACCTTGAGCAGCTTACCAAAGAAGTAGGCCCACAATGCAAGCAATGCGTTGTGGTCGAAGATTCTGATCACTGGAGATGCTTAAGGTTGGGGCTACTTGGAGCTCAAAGATCTTGATGGAAGGAAGCCAACAAGCCTCTGCAACAGCAAGTTGATGCTGTGCACAGAGGTTCGGTTCCTGCGGCTCCGACAAGGATACTGGCCTCAAACTTGGTGAGAGGACAGGGCAGACCTCAAGGGATGTGGAGAACCACCACCTGGGTTGCTGAGCCTTTCCAAGTCCATGAGAGCCCAGGATCAGCAGACCGGTCAGCTTAGTTACGGTGACTGCAGATGCAGGGAAGTGAATCCTTCACTTCAAGGAAGATTCTTTCAGGTGTCTTGGATGCCCACAGGCCTTGGAAGGTTTCTTGTATAGAGCACAGGGACGGGCGTTGCATCAGATGAGCAGGGCAATGAGGTTAGAAGCAGGCAGAGTCTTCCCTGTTGCAGCCTTGATGCCCAGAGTGAAGACCAGCAAAGTCCAGAGTGCCCAGACGGTCATAGTTGAAGTGGTTTCTGAATTGAATCATGCCCCTTGACGTGTCTAGGGACCCACCCTCAGGTAAGCCCTTAAGTACCCTAAGGAAAGGGTTGGGATGATTAATGGTACTCTCCCAGGAAAGGTGCTAGACAGTGGAAAGGATACTCCCATGTCCTTTGCCAAGTTTCGAGCCAAAGCAGGAGCCAACAGCCCTGGCCCCAATACACAAAACCCAGTCTAGGAGATGGTCACACCTCCCTGTGACACAATATGTACTGTTCTGCATTCCCTTGCTCGAGCTTGACTCAACAGCAGGAGGGCAGAATTGTGTCTCTGGTCGGCAGCAGCCATGTTGTGCTGTATGGATCTAGAAGACTGGTACCGGGAGCACTGAGGACCGAAAAGAGGGCCTCTACAATGCTTGGAATCAAATCTCCCACACTTTGTATTGTGTGGGGATATGATTCCAACATGTTTGACATCAAACATGACAGGGCATGTCACAGCCAGATAGTCATCACATAATGACGCAGTGCCCCTCTCTATGTTATATGGCTGTCTCACTTACAACCTGGGAGAATGAACTCGGAAGGCTGTACCGGTGTCCTATTCATGTAGGGGCACCCTCACACTTTTTTAAAATGTATTTGTTATTATTTGTTTATTAACATTTTTTCAAAACAGAAGAAACAACTTCTCTCATTTTATATGATATTGCAGTGCCAATCTCAGATGGATATACAGTTTGAGATGCACAAACATAAACCTTAACAGTCGGAGAGCAGTGCATTCTTTTACAAGTTTACATAGCGACTATCAGAGTTAGCAAGGTTACACATGTAGTACCACAACAGCGGTATAGTAACAATTGTCATAGAGGGTCCCACATTCAGGCAATCTATAAACATCAAGACATGAGGCATGTACAATAAGTTAGTGTGATATACCCTCCATTGCTGCGCAGTGATCGCTAGCCTGAGCCCTAAGTGTTAGATGGGATCGGGGAGGGGCCATTGGTACTGTGTTGGGTCTTCAACCATTCCAAGAACGGGTCCCATATGTTCTTGGGTCTAGATGCCGCCGGCATCAGTTCCCAGAAGGCGGACAGTTGAGTGTGGCTATAAACAACATCTTGAATCAATGCTTTCTCGTAGGAATCCGCCTATCCCCCAGTGAATTGCTCCCCGCGGTTTAGCAAGCAGAAGTAACAATGCGTGTAGTTTACCATGCTCTCGCTTAGTATCCTTGACATATCCCAAGAAACCAATGAGCGGTGTAGGTTCATTGCGGATACCTAGATTCTCCTGTGTTTTATGAAATACATCTGCCCCAGAAGTTTGCTATTGGTGTGCAAAGCAAGGACATGTGACAAAAGGTAGCAGGAGCAAACTCACACCTCCAACAATTTCCATCAGGTCTAATATCCCCATGCGATGCAATTGGGAAGGGGTTCTATAAAACCTATGTAGGTATTTAAATCAATTAGTCTTAGCTTATAATTCACAATAGCATTGAAAGTTTGCCCCAGCAGAAGGCCCAGACTTCATCGGCTACCAAATTATCTAGATCCAATCATGCTGTGCCCTTAGGCACTATTACAAGCGCAGTGTTTTTAATTAAAGTGTATAGTTGTGTTATCAATCAGGAGAGGGGACGTGTTAGTGATCATCTGCTCAAGGGCAGGCAAAGGCGCAGGGAGAGTTGGAAAGGTATTGTGCAGTCTCCTGCATGTCACTCTCAGTTTATAATCGAGGAACAGTTCAGAAAATCTAATCGTGTCCTCAGCTGTGCGTTCAGGTTGATCGCAAAAAGTATCACCAGGGTAGAGGTCAGCGAAAGTTTTCAAACCCATGGATTTCGCTAATTGAACACTCTCACCATCTGCCCATCGCCGCCATCATAGTATTCAGAGCCAGCGGAATAAAAGGAGCGCAAAGAAGCTTTAAGTTTTCCCTGGCGTGCAATCTATCCCAGGCCCAACAGAGGGCCTCAACGGTGTCTATCCCGTCCCGCGACCGGCAGTACGGTTGATATATCACTACTGGAAGAGGGACTGGCACCGCAACGTCAGTTTCAACTGCAACATGAGGCTGAAATGAGGTGGGGTGTTACCAACGATATCAAAATTGTGCCTGTGTGCAGTACGCATAGGGGCATATTCACAAGGAGCCATCACTAAATTAGCAGCACTTTATAGCAGCCAACGCCGTGATAAATTTACCCCACCATTCACAAGTAGGTGCAAACAGCCCACAGCACCACTTTTTCCACGATAGCAGCCGCAAAAAACATCACCACAGAGGACCCCCGCAACTATTAATGAGATGCAGAGTAGACGTTCCCGTGCCAAAACCCGCGACAACCCCACACCTCAACATTCACAACGACCAGACAGATCAGTGATAAGAAGCAATAAGACGAGTTAGCAGCAGGAAATTTACACCTGCTCTGACCTGGTGTAATTTCAGACAGCAGCCTGCATAACAATAGGGATCATAGCCCAGGGCATCATCGGAAGGGCAACAGATGCCATTGAGCAACTGAACATGCAGGCCGGACACCGAAGAGGGCCACAACACCCACCGCCACCATCATCAGGACCCCCTCTGGGCCCCCCAGGCAAAGACATGCCACATCAGCTACACCTAAACATGCACCAAATAATCCACCTGATGTGGCACAATCATAACTAGTGACATGCATGTGTCGGCACTGAAATCAGCTTCATTCATTCACTTTTAAAGCAAACAATGAAACTTTATTGAGATAACACAGAACTCAAACGAAGACACATGACGGCTCCCCTCGACACAATCCGTAGGTTACAGCCTGCAAGACAAAAAACATGATGAGAAGGCGTGTCATGCACACATCAAAGTTCAGAGAGAGAGAAGGAGAGTGGGGGAGAGAGAGAGAGAGATAAGAAGAGAGGGGGAGAGAGAGAGAGAGAAGAGAGAAGGTGAGAGAGACAGGGAAGAAGAGGGGGAGAGAAAGAGAGAGAATAAGAGAGGTGGAAAGAGAGAGAAGAAGAGAGGGAGACAGAGAGAGAGGAAGATAGGGGGAGAGAGAGAGATAGAAGAAGAGAGGGGGAGAGATAGAGAGAGAAGAAGAGAGGGGGAGAGAGAGAGAGAGAGAGAGAGAGAGAGAGAGACACCCCTGCGCACCCAGTCCACACTGCTCATCTGCTGCCACTGGTGTGTCTCCAACCACTTGCGGGTACGTATAGCAGCAAACCAGGTCCCACATCTGAGACAGAGCTGCCATCTGCAACATAGTCCAACGACATGATTGGCATAGTACACACACTTGCACGAGACAAGACTGCCCGCCCGTCCAGGCTTACCCAGGCAGAGGCATCCTAGCTCCTCCCATCGCCCATTGGAGAATGCCCACCCATGCACACCCGGGCCACACTGCTCACCTTACACCACCTGCGTGTACACTGCAGGTCCCACCACGTGCCGCTGCAGGCCACAAGCCACAAGCCACAAGCCCGCAGACATGGCACCCTCCACACCATGCATCCACCTGCACTGGCTCACCAGGTAACACGTCAGGTGCTTGTACTATATAACACCATGGCATGGTATGAACCAGGGCACCCGGCAACATCACAGCCTGCACAGCTGCTCATCCCAATGGGTGCCACTAACTCTGTGACTCTGGAAGGGGGGCCACGTGGTAGTAGGCCCGCGCAGGACACTGGCACGGCCTACACTGTGGTCCAGCAAGGCACTCAGATCCTGAGCAGTCCGGACCTACAGGACAGGCCATCATCGCAGGCTGCACACTCGCTTAGCAGCTCAAGGTGCCAATGACTCAGTGCATCCTAAGTCACCGTCCCATGGTGGGGTGCCTATGCCAGCGCAATGCAGTGTCTGCCACAAACCCTTTCCAACCCCAGTCAGCGTCCTGTGGCGGGGTGCCTGTGCTGGCCGCAATGCAGCATCTGCCAAAAATCCTGTCCAAACCCAGTCAGCGCCCATGGCGCTAGGCACGTGCATGCCGCAACGCAGCGCCTGCCACAAGCCCTGTTCAAACCCAACCAGCGCCACGTGGTGCTAGGCCCGTGCAGGCCGCAAAGCAGCATCTGCCTCAAACCCTGTTCAAATCCAACCAGTGCCACATGGTGCTAGGATCCCTGCCGGCCTCAAGACCTCGAGTTCATCATCCAGTTGCCACCAGCAGAGGGGTATGTGACGTCGGCGGCCCCTTTTATTTGCTGGGTCACATGGCCTGTGGTGCCTGTGCCGGGTGGGTGTGGTCTGCGTGCAAACCTGCCCTCAGGGAGTGGCTGTGACATGCTGACAACTAGACCAGTGACCTGCACACCACCAGCGAGTACGCCTGTGACGGGTAGCAATGAGGCCCCCTCTGGGAGCCTGGGCGGAGTGGTCTGGCCTGCCATACGCCGAAACAGGGCAGGGTCTGCAAAAATGATTCGTGGGCACTGGGCGCGGTTCAGTCCATGTCCGGACAAGAAAGTGGCTGGTGCGTGTGTCCCTGTTGTGGTGTCCAGGGGACCCGTGACACAATTTGCTATGTAGCACCCTCTGACTGGCATCTGATAATGACAAGTAGTGGAGAACCAACCAGACTAGGGGAAAATTAACAGTTTATGAAAGGCAAGATTGTTGGTTCCTTGCGTAAATTAAGAGGGTGAGTATTCGAGAGCCTAGCAGCATTGTAAAAGAACAGACAACCTCCACTTCTAGCTTTCATGATCCTAGGAACTGCGGCAAGATGCAGGTCATCTGAGCGGAGGAGTCTGTTAGCACGGTAGGGCCAAACAATGGAATGATTGATGTAAGGGTCCTTTCCAGCTAACGTCTTGTGAACAATACACATAGACTTTAAATTAACTCTCTCCCTGATAGGGAGAGATTTCAAGGCTGGTTTTGCAGATTGGCATTTCGGGATATCCAGAAGAATTCTGGCTTCCCAGGTTTGTACCGTCTGGATTTTGAGAAGGTCACACATGGGGTCCCTAAGACAAGGGCATTTCCGTAGTCCAGACACAATGGAATGAGTGCCTGGACCATGAGCTTCCTTGCCTGGAAGGGGAGGATTGGGAGTCTATCCCCTGCTATAGTCCATCCCCTGTAGGGAACTGGACCACCTCAAAAGTTTTGGGGTTTCACCCTTCATCTGTTTAAGCCATAAGAGGGGCTTGTGGTCAGTCTGAATAATGAAGTGAGTGCCAAACAGGTATGGCCTCGGCTTCTTTAAGACCGAGATCATAGCAAAGGCCTCCCTCCCAATGGTTGACCAATGTTTCTCCCTGGAGGTTAACCTTCTGCTGATAAAAGCTACTGGTTTGTTCTGGCCCTCTGCATTAGGTTGTGATAACACAGCCCCTAACCCTTTCTCAGATGCATCTATCGGGACAATTAAAGTTTTGGAATAGTCAGGACTTTGCAGGATGGGAGCAGTGCACACGGCCTGCTTTAGGTCATCAAATGCCTTTTGACAGCTTACTGTCCACTGAACGTTCTTGGACATTCGTTTTGATGTCAAATCATTCAGGGGAGTCACAATGGACCCATATCCCTTCACAAATCTTCTCTTGAACCCAGTCAGGTCCAAGAAAGCTCTGACCTGAGTCTGGGTTGTAGGATCAATCCAGTCCACAATGGTCTGGATTTTGCTCTCCAGTGGTTGAACCAGGCCTCCACCTACAAGGTGTCCATAGTACACAACTTTGCTCTTTCCTAACTGGTACATAGTGGTCTTGATAGTGAGGACTGCTTGTTTGCAGGGCTTCCAGAACATTTTTGAGGTGGACCAGGTGATCCTCCCAAGTGGAGCTAAAGACAGCTATATCATCTAGATAATCTACACTATAGGCTTCCAGACCTGTTAAGACTTTATTCACCAGCCTCTGAAATGTGGCGGGTGCCTTCTTCAGACCAAAGGGCATCACAATTAATTAATGATGCCCACTAGGAGTTGAGAATCCTGTTTTGTGCTGGGCATCCTCAGCTAGCCTGATTTGCCAGTAGCCAGATGTCCGGTCAAATGTGCTCAGAAATTTGGCTGAGGCCAGAGTATCTATGAGTTGATCTGCCCTGGGAATTGGATGCACATCAGTACTAGTGACTGCATTGGGGCCTCTGTAGTCTACAGAAAACTCAGCTCTCCCTTTTCCGCCCTTGGTGTGAGGTTTTGGCACAAAGACTACTGGACTAGACCAGGGGCTTTCAGAAGGTTCAATGACTCCCAATTCTAGAATACCTTTGACCTCTGTCCTGATGCAGTTCCTGACATGGTCAGGGTATCTGTAGATTTTATTCTTCACAGGCAGACTTTTAACTTGTGTCCACTTCATGGGTACACCAGGTGGTTTGACTAGGTGTCTGGGAGAACATGTGTCTATACTGATTGTGGACTTGCCTGCAATCAGTCTACTGTTGATCAGTGAGGTTGCCTGCCAAGGCTAATACTGATCCTTCATCAGGGTTCTGAGAGAGGAGATCAGGGTGAGGGTCACTTTCTTCCTCCTGTTCCTCATCAGTATCCATGAGCAAACCCATGTCAGCCATGTCAAAAAAAGGTTTCAGGCGGTTCACATGAAGTACCCTATGGGGACTTCTTGGAGTACCTATGTCCATCAAACAGGTGACCTCATCTTTTTGTACAAGGATGATGTGGGGGGCACTCCACTTGTCTTGGAGAGATGCTGGGGACACAGGCTCCAAAGCCCACACTTTTATGCCTGGCTGATAAAGAGTCTAGACAACCTTTTGGTCATACCAGGCTTTTTGAAGTCCTTGGCTGGCCTCCAGGTTTTTGCCGGCCATCTTCATGTATCAGCCATTCGGGAATGCAGGTCAAAGACATAGTCCATAATGTCCTCTTTTAGAGGTTTGAGAGGTTGCTCCCAACCTTCCTTCACTAGACACAAGGGACCCCTAACTGGATGTCCAAACAGAAGTTCAAATAGGCTGTAGCCACCACCTTCTGAGGAACCTCTCTGAAGGCAAAGAGAAGGCAGGGTAGTAAGATATCCCATTTTTGCCTAAGCTTGTCTGGGTGTCCCATGATCATACCCTTGAGGGTCTTGTTGAACCTCTCTACAAGCCCACTGAACTGGGGATGGTATGGTATGGTAAACCTATAATTTACACCACACTCTTTCCACATTGCAGTGATGTTACTTGACATAAAGTTGGTACCTGTCAGTTAAGACCTCCTTAGGGAAGCCCACTCTGGAAAATATTCCCATGAGGGCCATAGCCGCCACAAGAGCTATGGTGGCCCTAAGAGGAATAGCTTCTGGATACCTCGTGGCATGGTCCAACACAACTAGCATGTAACTTTGCCCAGATGAAGTTGGAGGGTTCAAGGGACCAACAATGTTAATCCCTACCATCTCAAGGGGACCCCACCCCACCATTGGAAGTGGAATTAAGGGGGCCTTTGTGATGCCACCTGGCTTACCACTGGCTTGGCAAGTGCCACAGGAGTGACAAAACTCCTTGGTATCCTCAGACATGTGGGGCCTGTGAAAGAGAGGGATAAGCATGTTTGAAGTCTTGCTTTGCCCTAAGTGTCCTGCAACAGGAATATCATGTGCTAGGGAGAGTAGGAAACCCCAGAACTTCTAGGGTATTACCAACCTCCTGGAGGCACCAGGCTTGGGGTCTCTACCCTCAGACTATAGAAGTACATCCTCCCAATAGATCCTATGGGACCCACTGATATTTTCTGCTTCCTCAGCAGCAGCATGCTGTCGGAGGGGTTCAAGAGAGGGGCAGGACTGCTGCTCCAAACTCAAATCTGCCCTGGAAGGACCCTCTGCCTCCAAGAACTCTGCCTGGTCAGGCCCATCCTCCTCTGGGACAGTTCCTTCACAGGGAATAAGATCATCTCCCTCAAGAGACTGATATTTTAGTCTGTGAAGAGGGCAATTCCTTACCCTTCCTCTTCCTTCTCTTAGGAAGCACCTGGTCCATTTTTCAAGGATCCAGTGCTTTTCAAGTGGTGAACTGCTTGGCCTGAGCCAATAAGTTTTGGCCCCTTGTCTGTCGTGGGTACTTGTCCCACCCACACAAGTGTAGTAGCATTTTTATCTAGAGACCTGGAGGAACGCTGGTTGGTAGGAAATTTTTTTGATCCCAGTGATCCCACAACTTCTAGAAACATTTGTTTTTTTTTAGCTAAATTTGAGGTTTGAAGGGGATTCTGGGTAGGAAAGCGTTTGGAGGTCCATGCAGATCATACCTCCCTGGACTCCTCCGGATGTCTAGTTTTCATAAATGTGTGGTTTTGGTAAGTTTCCCTAGATGGCCGCCGAGTCCAGGGCCAAAAACTCAGGTACCCCCTTGAAAAACCAGGTCGGTTTATGATAGGTAATTTTGAAGTCTCCACCTTCCGTTTTGGGCCCTTGCCTGTCACGGGTATTTGCACCACTCACACGAGTGACGTACCATTTTTATCGGGAGACCAGGGGGAATGCTGGGTGGTAGGAAATTTGTGTCAGCCCGATGATCCCACAACTTTCTCTCAAAGAAATTTGAGAAAAAAATGTCAGCTAAATTTGAGGTTTGCTGGGGATTCTGGGTAGGGAGCTTTGGGTGTTCCACACAAGCCATACCTCCATGGACTCCCCTGGGTGTCTAGTTTACAGAACTGTGTGCATTTGGTAGGTTTACGTGGATGCCTGATGAGCCAGGGGCCAAAAACCCAGTTGACCCCCTTGCAAAACCATGTGGTTTCGCGATAGGTCATTTTGATGTCGCAACAATACGTTTTGGGCCCTTGCCTGTCGCAGATACTTGGCCCACCCACACAAGTGAGGTACCTCTTTTATTGGGAGACCTGGGGGAATGCTGGGTGGTAAGAAATTTGTGTCAGCTGGGTGATCCCACAACTTTCCCACATGGAAATTTAAGAACATTTTGATTTTTTCAGCTAAATTTAAAGTTTGCAGGGGATTCTGGGTAGGAAAACTTTGGGGATCCAAGCCACACCTCCCTGGACTCCCACGGGTGTCTAGTTTTCAGAAATGTGTGGGTTTGCTAGGTTTTCCTAGAAGCCCGCTGAACCCAGGCCAAAACCCCAGATGACCCCCCCTTGCAAATCCCAGTAATTTTGTGAAAGGTGATTTTGATGTCTCCACAGTACATTTTGGGGTGATTCGGGCACTAGGCCTACCCACACAATTGAGGTACAATTTTTATCAGAAGACCAAGGAGGAATGCTGGGCGGCAGGAAATTTGTGGCAGTCGAGTGATGTTACAACTTTCCCACACAGAAACATTATGAAAACGTGATTTTTCTTAACTAAATTTGAAGATTATATGGGATTCTGGGTAGGAATATTTGTGAGATCCATGTAAGCCACACCGCCCTGGACTCCTCTAAGTGTCTAGTTTTCAGAAATGTCTTGGTTTGGTAGGACTCCTGTTACACCTGGCACCATTGGCGTGGGTCTCCCTTCCATTTTTGCTGTTGCCTCGTGTGTTTTTGCTGGTGTTAGATGCTTTGGAGGCTGTGCCACTGCTGTCCAGTGCCACAGTGCGATTGCTCCCTATTGTAAATTAATGTATGAATTTGTGATTCCATGATTGGCTGGTTTGGTTTACCTGTCAGACCCTAGTACAGTGCACCAGGAGTGCCCAGGGCTTGTGAACCAAACGTTGCTGGTGGGCTAGCAGCACTGATTGCGCCTTATGCACTTTTACTAGCCAGGTTTACCAGCTGTTAAAATTGGGGCCCTATATTCCCGCAGCAGGGAAAATTGGATGCGGGATGACGGGAGATATTAATATGAGGTGGAGGAGACTTCAAAGACATGCCTCTGCATAGAAGTCCTCCCTGCAAGGATGGTCCATCAAGTAACACCTAAACTCTCATTGTGTGTGGCTATCTAGGGGGAATACATAAAGCCTAACTGTCACCCACCACAGACATGAGATCAGAGACAGGCAGCAGGCACCAGACGGAACACTTTTAAAAGAGACATTTTCAGAATTGGAACATAAAATCTGATCTTGTCCTATGGGAGAGATAGGCCTTGCAGTAGTAGAAAAACTAATTTGAGAATTTTTCGCTACCAGGACATGTACAACTTAAAAGTACATGTCCTGCCTTTAAACATACATTGCATCCTGTTCTCCTTGTTGTCCAGGGCCTACCTTAAGGGTGGCTTGTATGTATAAAAAAGAGAAGGTTTGGGCCTGGCAAGAAGTGTATCTTGTCAGGTCGAAATGACAGTGCAAACTGCCCACACAGGCTCTGTAATGACAGGGGTGGGCCATGGTGTGAGGGCTACTTAAGTGGGTGCCAGAATAAGTGCTGCAGGCCCATTAGTAGCATTTAATATACTGATCCAGGACAGAGGTAGTGCACTTCACTACGGACTTATAAGTAAATTAAATATTCCAATTGGGAATGAGCAAATATTACCATGTGCAGGTTAGCTGCTGTTAAATGCTCAGAGTCCTAAGGCTAGAATAAACAAATTCAGAAAAAGTGGAGAAGGAAGGCAAAAAGTGCTAGGGAAGACCAACATATGTCAGGTCTAACATTCTAATTCTTTTAGAAAGTCTTTTGTATGGTGTCCATTGTTTCTATTTGTGAGATCTCTTATAGAGTATTTAAGCTTCACCTGTTTGAGATTGGCTTTTCCCCAAACTATGGCACTGCCTCCGATTAACTATCCTTGCTTACTTGGTCTTGCCTGCTGTACATAATATCTGTGATGAGGTGACAGGGCCTTCACTTTCGCTAAGCATGTACGCAAGTGTAATCAATGTTGTGATTTTCTTCTAAGAGTTAAAATGTTGAGCCATTCATATATCACATCATTGTTGGGTTATTATCCTGACAATTTTCAATGTAATGCTTACTGAAAAGTGGTGCCCTGTAGTATCTCATATGATGTGGCTTTAGCTAGTGCTGAGCCTGATATTAAGTAACCCTGGGCGAAGAACTACGCTCCGTTTGCGGAGTTTGCGGAGTTTTGGCAACTCCGCGTTCCGCGGAGTTCGCGTAGCTGCCGATAACTCCGCTATCTGGTGCGGAGCGTAGTTGTCGCGCGCTAAATAACATTGTCGCGCGCTAAATAACATTATCGCGTGCGCGGCAATGGCTTACCTTGGTTCTGCGTTCACTTTTTCCCGGTCGCGTCTGCCACCATGTTTGTAAGCCCTCCCGTGCGACTGTGCGCGCTAGCCATCCCGAGCATGCAGGCAACGCCCCGAACACGCGCACCGTGCTCCCGAGGACGAAAAACGGCGCGCAAACGGGCCCAGCAAGCAACTCCGCATGGTTGCGGAGCTACGCGTAGTTCGCGGAGTGCAACTACGTCTTCGCGTAGCTCCGCGGAGTCCGACTCCGCGAACTACGCCCAGGGTTAATATTAAGAAAAAGTCAGTTCTGGAAATGAAACATTGCACATAGGAAAAAAATGCAAGTTCTTTGTCAGTAACAGACGGCAAATATCTATAAGAACAAGGTCTTTTATAAACTTTTCAAGATTTATCCACGACAGAAATTACCTATATGAAGAGGAATCGTTCTTTATAAGACTGAAACTGTAGTTGCTTTCCAGTCCCAATCAACTATCACTTGGAATTGACTAAATTCAATTAAGAGTTGGTTCACAGTAGCATAAAAGGAGGCTGTACCTTTATTGGGTGCATCTATGGGACCAATGATCATCACTTCTCCCAGGGTCGTTATCTAGGTGAATATGTATTAACATTGTGGATCCCGCCACATTTTAGCACTTCTAATTTCAAGGTTTCCTTAAACAAAATGGCTACACCTATTGCTTTTGGGGGGTTACATATGTTTTGTTGTGCCTCTGTATCTTGATTGGTATATTGGCTTCCCAGCACTATTCCCACCAGGTCTCTTTTCAACTTTTTTATTTTCCGATGAGTAGTAAGGCAATACCTCTTACTACCCCATCCTCTAACATCATCTTGTCAGAAGAGTTAATGGAATCTTTTACCCGTGCTTTCATATGTAATTTGTTGCCCTCCATTCTGCACTGCATTAGGGCTATATCTCCACGCGAGCCCTGTTTTGGCTCTCTCACTCCTCAGTTCAGTCACTTTTTTTCAGTCACCTCCAGACCAGATAAAAATACTGAGTGACTTCTCCTGGTCCGCCTCTATCTTGGATGCTTCTTTTAATTGTTTTCTCCCCCAGAGGGAACCTTTGACTGCCACAGATTCACTCTGATTCAGGTGCACTCTAGAGTACTAAGAGGAAGCAGCCAACTTCAGCTTGGACCGAGACCTGTTCCCCTGTATGTGCTTTTTTCAAAATTAGATCTATACTTAACACCAGTGCATGCAATTCTAGTAGATTGTGAGGTGTGACACAAGTCTAACTTGTTTGTATTTACGTTGTAATAACATTGTTAGTGTATAAATGCATCTAGAAATGGAAACCTTGAGTGTAATGTCTATTACCCGCCCTGTCGGATGACTTTTATCGAGGTGGAGGTTGGATGCCATCTGGCTTAACGATAACCTTTGTAATGGGATAAAGGTATATTTTCATCTTTTCTATGGAACAGTTTGGAATACCTTTCACTACACTTAAGGCGGGATTATGAGTCTGGCGGTCCACCCACTTCCGCACTGGCGGTCCAACTTTCCCATTAGGAGTTGGGCGGTTGGACCACCCTGAGACCATCACCGCCACCAGGGAGCCACCGTTCCCTGGAGGTAGCATGGCATTCAGGAGGCAGCAATATGCTTGGCTGGACCGCCACAGTCCTGCTAACCATATTACGAGTTTCCTCTCCCCCAGGGTTTACATGGAGGTTCCTTCTCCATGTAAACCATGGAAGAGAGTAAGCAAAGGGAGCACTTCAGGGCCCCCTGTGTTTCTTATGCTGATGCATGCACATAGGGGGCATAACATGTGCTCCCCTGTCTGCATGCACAAATGTTCCTGCATAACATAGACTTTCCAGCCCATGCTGTGTAGGCACTTTGTGAGGCGTTCCCATTGCAGTGCCTTTTTCAAAGTCACTGCAGCCTTTGAAATGGTCACAGTCCTGGAAACGCCATGCCATCCGCCCACCAGACTCCAAATAACTTGTATCTGGCTGGCGGGAGGCAGCGAGTTTCAGTGTTGCGGGGGCTCAGCAGAGGAGTACCACCGGCCCAGGCAAAACTTGTAATTGGGTCCCTAGAGTTTGGGGAGGGGCAGCTACTTGCCAGGAAGCTGAGTTAAGAAACATCTGCACCCCTGGTGATCTTGTAAAATTGTAAATTGATACTTGTATAGCGCACTACTCACCCGCAAGGGTCTCAAGGCGCTTGTACGAATACCGCTGTGGAACCCATCCTGGCTTTCCCTGTGAGGCGTCCACTCCTGGGCACCCCCAAGGAGGAGGCCAGGCATCCTTAGCGTTGTGGGGGCCGTTGTGGAGATTAAGCAAGCTATTGCCCAGAGTTGCAGAGTGGGACTCCATGATTGGAATAGGCACTAAGGCGAGAATTATGAGGTCCATGGAATTTTGAGCCCAAGACCCGCCGAGGCGGGGAATTGAACCCTGGTCCCGGGCTAGACCTCTACATCAGGGTCTGCTGCTCTAACCATTGAGCCACACTTCTCCACCATTGAGCCACACTTCTCCAACCTACCTTTTGTTGAGAGCTCCTCCTTCAGGTGGAGATTTCTGTACATTCAGGGGAACCGCTGTCTCGGTAGCACCAATGAAGCCGTTGTAAGTTTGCTTATCAGCAGCCACTTTCATGCTCTTGCTCAAACATTATTTTATTTGTATGGAACAAACCCCCAAAATGGAAGTTTATTTTAATAAAACCAAAAAAATAATGACCCCAAAATTTTGGGATTTTACTTCCACCACGTTTATGGGAAAAGCACAATGAGGATGATTCACAAGGTAATTTATGAATACGTGGAGTAATACCCAAGAAGTACTGCTTCAAATAAGATTAAATGTATTTTTTGAATTAGCCCCATAATTCTAAAATAGGACTTCAAAGAATATTAATAAACAGTTAGTAAAAATAAAATCACTGTGCCCTTGCACTTTTAGTAACAGGGAGTTGGGTATGTTGTTATCCAGTCACAAAGATATTTTATAATACGTGAGGGTCAATCTCCTTGGCCCACGAAAGTGATTTTCCCAATCCAAAATCTTTCCACTAAAAGTTCCAACAATTCTGATCTAACCCTTTAAAGCCCCTGTTCCATGAAATCAGACAATTTTAGAGAGTAAAGAAGCCCAAAACATCATCGAAGTTAAATGTATTCATCAGATAAAATGCCAAAGTACTAATTTATTTCATGAATGAGATTCCCCCATGAAGACATTGGCAATGGTTATACTTTAAAGCTTCAATGTAGTATGTCACATATTCATATGACATAAAAATTGTGCTTTTACAAATAAAGTTACTAAAACAGTTTGCCTTTAATGGCACCAGAATTATCCCTTTCTCTGTAACGCTGTTTTATTTGAAAAAAATTATTGTTTTTGATAAATCTGGTGACTAAGCGGTCTATTACGATGGCTGGCGGACAAAATCTGCCCGCCATCGTTTCCGCAAATGGGACCGTCCGCTATGTCTGCGGCGGTCCCGCAAATGCAATTAGGATGCGCCCGCATCCTGCCTTTTTGACAAGGGGGCGGTCAATGCTTTCAGCAGCACCCGCAGCAATGTTAAAAAGGCATTTATGCTTTTGCATGCACAACGTGGCAGGCACCGCGCGGTGCCTGCCACGTTGTGCATGCAAATGCAGGGGGGTACCATAGGTAATGTGCACCACCCAACCCTCAACACACTAGGGGCCTGCAACGGGCCCCCACATGCAGACTCTGCATGCCTTGCAGCCATGAAAAGGCACATCACCGCCTGCATCTTGATATGGATGACAGTGTCTTGCAGACACCGCCACCATATTTTTACCCTTATCCGCCCGGTCTCCTGTTTGACCCACAGAAAACCAACGGACAATCTTTTCGTCCGCTGGGGTCCCCCCCATCCTAATATAGCAGTGGGGAAATGGGGGGCGGGTGGTGAATAATGGCAGGCGATCGCCACCGCCATTTGGGCAGTGGCGATCCGCTCGCCATTATAATAGACCCCTAATTGTTCAAAGGTAGCTGTAAAGTTTTAGGGGAATGCACCTGAGAAATTAATCTATTATTCTAAAAATCATGAATTGTCCATGTTAATCGTTAAAATTCACCACTTAAAATTCCTATTATTTCAATGTTGAAAACAACTTTTGATATGTTCAGCATTAAAGCTGATGCCTACACTCCCTTCCCAGTTCATCTGATGGCCATTGCCCATCACTGGGGAGGGTTTAAGAGAACCTTCTTGTGCTCGTACCGGAGAGATTAACTTTTATTATTGTGAACTTGGGCTTCTCTTGAAGTGCTTCCCGAACAGCCTGGAGTTCTTTTTTTTAATGGGAAATGACAATCAGCTCAATACTTTCACTGCATCAGTGCCCGGTTACAAACCAGGGCAACGTTAGTCCTCGCAGAGGCCTCCCATTGACCTTGGTTGGATCCGCTCCTGTTGCAGGCACTAGGCCAGCCACACAGATGGGGCAGCGCTTTTATCGGGAAAAGTCGTATATCACTTTGTTGTTGGAATTTAGTAGATTCTTGCTGATTCCAGAAGTTTCTATCACAGAAATGTCGGAAAAATGCCTGAATTTAGGCAAAGTTTGAGTTTTGCAGGGTATTGCGGGTAAGAAAACCGTGTGGGACCTACGCAAGGCACACCAACCCTGGAATCCCCTGGGTGTCTAGTTTTAAAAAAATCTGTAGTTGGTAGGTTTCCATGAATGGCCTCAAATACCGCACCTATCCCTATTGCTGATCTGTCCACTTAGAGCTTAAGGATGTTTGTGTCATGGTCTCCTGGCCCACACACACAAGTGAGGTACTGTTGTTATACAGAGACATGTGGTGGTATGACATTTGTGGATCCCCATAGGCTCCTGAACCTTCTTGCACAGATATGTGAGCAAAATGTGTGTCTTTAGTCAAAGTTTGAGGTTTCCAAGGGCTTCTGAATGAGAAAACTTCATGAGAACCACGCAAGTCTCCCTACCCTGGATTTATCCAGATGGATAGTTAAAAAAATATGCAGGTTTGTTGGGCTTCCCTAGGTGCAGACTTAGGGCCCTATTAGGAGGAGGGACCATCCGCAGGGGCAGCGGCGGTCCCTTCGTGCTAATTAGGATGTGACCGCCACCCTGGCAGTCACATCCTGTATTTTTAACATTGCGGTGGGTGCTATTTGAAGCATGTTTACCTTTGCATGCATGAAGCTGCAGGCACCGCGTGGTGCCTGCCGCTTCGTGCACGCAAAGGCAGGGGGGTACCATAGGTACCCCCCACGTGCACCCCCCCTTCACCCCTGGGGGCCCACAACGGGCCCCCGAAGACAACACCGTATGCCTCTCCACCGCCAGCCATGTTAGAGCTTTTCCGCCGCGGTCGGAAGGCGACCGCGGCGGAAAAGCGGCAGACGGAAAATAGATCCCCCAGCCATCCTAATCTGGCGGGGGGGGGCCTTTTTCCAGTCCGCAGCGGATAATCCGCATCCTCGAGGATTCGGATTATCCGCAATCATGATCGGCCCCTAAGCTGGGTCCTAAAATCCAACACTACCCATATTGCAAAAGTCAGGTTTCAGGGGGAAAATATGATGTGTCCATGTTGTGTTTTGTGCAGTGGGCACTAAGCCTACCCACACAAGTGAGGTACCATTTTTATCAGAAGACATGTGGGAATAAAGAATAGTATAACATTGGCTATTACCTATAGGATTTCTCTGCATGTGTGCTTCCCAAATGTAAGCCAGTGAATAAGAAAGGTTATATTTTGAAAAATGCCCTCTAAATCACATGCTAGTGAAGGAACCCACGCATTTACAGATGTGGAAATAAACACTACTTCTACACTCACTATGCAGTTTATATTTCAGAAATACATATGTTCCTTTATCCTCTTTTTCACTCTTTATATTTGACCATATGAAATGCTCTATACTCAGTACAAAATAAAATAAAATTTTAAGGTGCAGCTCAGTTGTTAGCTCTGTGTACCTCTAGTACAAATCCTACAGATCCCTGCAACCAGAATAGTTCTTTGGACATAATGGTAAATTGCTTTTGTAGATTGGCGATCGTGGCAGGAAGATACAGATGAAAATGTTTCCACAAATGACCATTTTTCCTAATCATTTTCAATATTTCTTTACTTCAACAGTTATTTTATATAGAAAAATCTTGTGGGATCTACACACATGACCCATTGCTGAATTCAGACTTTTGTTTATTTTTCAGAAATATAAAGCTTTCCAGAATCATACATGGCTTTTGCTCCTGTTTTATCTAAAAACTGGAAGTAGGTCAAAAGCATAATAATTAGGAAAAAATGGGCAGCCTCTTAAAATAATGTCAAAACTGTGGTTAAAAAAAAGTTGTGTTTTGATTCAGGTCTGTGTGTTCCTAGAATCTTGGAAGGTGGGTATTTTAGCACAGCAAACCGTTCAAATGGTGCTATTTTTTCGGGGAAAGCACACACTCTTTTGCAGGGCACCTGTTTCCCATTTTCTCCCCATAACACAAAATGTAGCTATATTGTGCCTAATTTCTCGGTCCTCTCATGGGGAATCCACAAACCCAGTGTACCTTTGGAATCCCCAGGATGTTGCAAAAAAGGATGCTAGATTGGCAGGATACCTTAGGGCAAAAAAGTTACAAAGTCTGAATCACAAACTACCCCAAATAGCCCAAAAAAGAGCTCAGCACTGGGGCGAAAAAGCCTCAGCAGTTAAGGGGTTAAAATGTAATGATTTTATTTAATTCAGATATTATATTATTCAGTTCTACAAATTCTTAGGTTAATCAAAATATTAAGTAAAATGATATCCATGAAATATTTTAGTAGCTGACTTACCACAAGAGAGTAATAAATCTTGAATCCAGGTTTAGCCACAAAATAGTCATCAGACTTAAATGTCACTTTTATATGATTAGTTTTAGATGTTATTCTTGGAGGAACTTCCTTGTGGCCACACCATCGTCCTCGGATCACAGTACTGGTCTCTGATACATCTTCCACTTCAACAAAGTCATACCTGGAGAAATAGATATTTTATTAATTTGCAAATCATATACTTTGAGGACTAAGGTTAGAAAAAGTGCAGTTAGGTTAGTATAAGGGCACTTAGAATCAGGCTGGAGAACAGCATATGTTTAAGAAGTGTGTCCTTCACCCTAAAAAACACAAACATCTATCTCTTAATTTGAAGGTCCACACAGGAAGGGGTTTAAATATGGTCAAATCTAGTGTCAGGTAAAAGCAAATAATTTTTATTGTTACTTAAGTATTAGCATGATTTTATTGTGGAAAGACAATGTATTGTACATTATTCCACTACTATCTACTGAACAGCGAATCATATGTTGCAAAACTGATTTGAATTTAAACATTCACTCTAACTTCCAAAATTTAATTTGGGATTCAAATGTTCATAAGATTTTGTTAACAAACCTTCATACATGATAACCAAGCCAACCATGGCAGGTGAGTATACATCCATCATTAACTATTACTTTGTAAATCACTGAGCGGTAGGTAGAAATTAAGATGTTTAGCACATTTTAATAGATGAGCATCAGGAGGTCTATATCTAGAACCTCATCTCTAGCACAAAATTATGTGCTGCATTTCTGTACTGATTCAAAGGTAGTCCATCCAACAGTGTAGTCAAATGCCATGTAATGCATTAACATCTCACACATATGTTTCAGTAGACATTGCTATTTTGTATATGGCAAGTGTCCTGATGAAATAATTAAGCTATAATTTTCAATTTAATAGGTGCTTCCATGAAGACATTGAATGAAGAGATCATCAATGGACCTCATGGCAGGGCTGTGCATCGGTATTGCTTTTTCATTTGTCAGCAATTACTTGAAAGTGCCATCTATCTCTGGACATCAAAAAAAAAAGTGATGGATGGATTGCTTGCATTAATCTTAGCTACTGGTGACAGCTCAAGCCGCATCCCAATCCACTGTTTTTTGCTCGCCATGCTACTCAGTGCTACCATGCTACCACGCTGTGCCTGCCACCTTATTCATGCAAATGCAGGGGGGTACCATAGGTACCCCTCATGTGCACCCCCCCAAACACCCTGAGTGCTTGCTACGTGCCCCCAACAGCGAATACCGAAGGCTGCTCACCGCCTGCATCATGATATGGATGACGGTGTCTTGCAGGCACCGCCACCATATTATGCAGGTTTTCCGCCAAGTCGACCAGCGGAAAAGCGGCAGACGGTCTTTCCATCCGCCGTAGACTCCACAGCCATCCTAATGTGGCGGGGGTCATTCATGGCAGGATGGTGGGTGGATTGCCCCCGCCAGGCCGGCAGTGGCTACCCCCAACCCCGGCAGGGGCGATCTGCCGCCATCCTAATGGGCCCCATAGCTTGCTTTCAAGGGCAAAGTGAGCAAGGGAGCTATGCCTGGGTATACTCGTCACACTGATTGCATCAAAAAACAAAGTGATGGATAGAATGCTTGAATTAATCTTAGCCACTGGCGAACGCTCTGGCCACAGCCCAATCCATGATTTTTTATCCACAGTTTGGACTATATGCAAATCAGCTGTGACCATGCTCCAAAGGGAAAATTCCAGCCAAAACTGCTAGGCCAGTTCCTCCCTGAACCGGAATACAGGCAACCCAGGACCTGTTTCACCATTCTTATGGGCTCATCAGCCAGGTATAGCTTAATTCAAGTGGCACAGACATTACCAGTGACTGAGATTAATTTAAGCATTCCACCCTTCACTGTTTTGTATACTTTAGAGTGTTACTCTAAGGAGGACGGGTATTCCCAGAAGTGGGTCTTATGCACACTGTCATTTGAACCAAGCTTTACCTGGCTGGTAATCCGTAACTAGGGCAAAAGTGGTCCTAGGCTGCTTGGGTTCTGGTTCAGGAAGGACCTGAGTCACTGTTCTCACTGGAGTAGGGTCAAAACTGATTTACATATAGCTCAGGTCAAACCGAGGAGGCATGGTGTGAAAAATAACGATTGACTAGGATGTGGCCCGTGAAATTTCCAGTGGACGAGATTGGATTCCATCCTTCACTTTTTTGTATACTTTTGTGTGTCACCCTATTGACGGGTACACCCGGAAATGGGTCCCATGCACACTGGGGCACGTAACCAGCTTGAAAGACGTTCTAGTTTGCTTGTGTTCTGGTTCAGAGAGGACCTGGAAGGCAAGTTCAGGTTGCACTGTTTCCATTGGAGTAAGATCAAGAATAATTTGCATATAGCTGGGTCCAAACTGAGGTGGAATGGGGTGTAAAATAAAGACGGACTGGAATGTGTCCCAAGTAATTACCAGTGGCTGAGATTAATTCAAGCAGTTCAGCCTTAATGTTTTCGTGTACTTTAATCCTTCTTTGCACAACATGGCTGATGTATTCTTTCATTTCTGCCAGCTTATTTCTTGAACCTTTTATTGAGCCTATCTGAAATATACATTTCTTTTTTCATTCAGTATACGACATGCAATATATGCATACATTGGATATAATCAATAAAATAACACACAATGCAGGTATGTAAAACGTTTAAAAAACATTTGAAAGAATTGCAAGGGATACATACCCTGCTAAGTACATTTCATTAAAAATAAATTTTGTTTTTATTGATGAGTCACCAATAGCATTACCTGCAAAAAACGGTGAAAATATCAAGGCAGGTTCTCGTAATTAAAATTCACGAATTTGACTGGTTGCACAAGGATCTGAAAAGATCATGGTGAACCCTCACAACAGAAATATAAGGCTATTAGTCAAAGCCTGACAGATACACAATGGAACAATTTAAAATATACAAATGAAGAGCAACATTTGGGATTGCACAAGAGAAACAAGTTAGGAGGGTTGTGAGTTACTTACACCTTCTTTTACAACATCACTAACAATGTTTATCATATGATAAAAACATTTGGTGGAGTGTTACTAAACAAAGCTGTCATAGCGCCTCAGCTGAAAGTACTTCACACTCCTTAAAATGGCAAGCAAGAATTTACCTCTTAGTATCTTACCAGATTGTGTAAGTATACATGCATGACTTATCCTCAAAATCCAACTGACAGCCAATACTTCCAATCTGTGAAATTCATGATTTTTCAATTATCAATAACTCCTAACAGTTCAAGTTGTTCATAGAGGAATTGAGGGAATATTGTCTATAAAGTGGGAAGTGAAATAAAAATCAAGGTTGGACTGTGGTTCAAGAGAGGGGAAGTAAATCAACAATCTTTGCCCTATTCTTGATCTGTTCAGCTTCTCTACACCAACTTGCAAGCTTGCAGCCCTAACAATCTTATATATAATTGCTACAAATAACTTTTATAGACAATTTTTTACTGTTTTATTGATCGCAGATACAATTTTTGTTAATAATTTAGTCGAATACCAAAAGTACAGTCCACATTTCAAATTTCCTCTCAGATCACATCTAGCAGGGAGTGATCTTCCATTCTAATTAAATGGACATAGGAGCTCAAAGACTGTTCAGTTAACTTGTATAATAATTGCTTAAACTCCAATCGGAATAAAAATAGAGGACTAGAGAACATCAAAAGCATTAGACTATTTGCTGCTACAGCTAACAAATGAACACTTTTATATATGAACACTGGTACACAATAATATTATGAGGTTGCAACCTTTCTGAAAATGCATTAAGTACAGGTCTACATTCACTACCACCAGACAAACACTCAGTCCTGCACCAGAGCATATGTTTTTGGTTTCTAACTTTATTATGAGAGTATGCTAGGATAAGGTAGAGGTGATTATAATGCCAGCATAGGTATTTTCTTTTACCTGTTCAACAATAATACCCATGGCTTACCAGTAGTAATTTATCCTACAACAGCAACATCTCAGAATCTTAAGACCTGATTTGCAAAAGTAACTTACACTTTTCAGTCATTTACAATTTTGAATAAGTCTACAACTTTTTGCCTATTTACAAATTCTGAGTTTAATTTCTTACATGGACAACCACTGGTGCTGCAACACCCTCCTATAGCAAATAATGGAGGTAGGAAATTAAAATAAAACTTTGTAGAGAATATTGTTGAAGTAAATTATTTAAAATAACTAACAATTTAAATCAATATAATTTAAGGTTTAAAAATCGAAGGGGGTCATTACGATGGAGGCAGTGCTGTGGAGGCACTGCCGTGGGTATTAGGATGCCTGTATTTTTTGGCGGCGGTGAACGCCTTTGGGGCCTGTTGTGGGTAGGGCGGTGGTGGGTGGGGTGCTGCATGTAGGGGTACCTATGGTACCCCCCTACATATGCATGTACAAGGTGGCACAGTGCCTGTCACGTTGTACATGCATATGAGATACATGGTTTTTAACATTGTGGCGCGTGCTGCCACCCGCCGCAATGTTAAAATACAGGATGCGCCCGCCAGTGTGGCTGGCACATCCTTATCCATTTGGTGGAAACGCCGCACCTATGGCGGGCAGTCTCTATTGCAGCTGCAATGGCGGGCGGACTTTGTCCGCCCGCCATCGTAATCGGCCCCTCTAATGTCTACAGTTAGTACATATTTATTATTTACCTATAAAATCTTTATTACCCAATTTTCAATTAAAAATAATGACACTATAATGTGTATTAAAACAGAAAAAAAATTACTTGTAATTAATTTTATAGATTGCTTTTAATAGTTATTATTACTCATTAATGCATACTAAAAAAGTATGGAATTTATTTTTAAGGTTAACTTCAGGAAATTCATTTAAATTTAATGTAATGTATTTGCATTAAAATGTTTTATTTCAAACTTAAATTATTACTGCCATAGTTGATTGTATTGTTTCCTACATTTAAAATAAATATATAAAAGGCATTTACATTAAAATCCAATATAACGAATATATTTGTAATATATGTTTGCGTTAAATAAACATGTTTTCATTTTTGACTATATCATGCAGATATCTGTGCCGTTATTATAGTCAAAGAAAATGTGTAGAATTCATTTAAATAAAAAGAAAAGGTATATATTTTCATAATAAAATTAAAGGTAAATGTCTTATATATATGTATTTTAAACATAGAACTACTAAATGCTACAGAAATATCAACCTAATTTTTAAATAAAACTTTAAATGGAATTATTTTTCTAAATTTTGAATTTAAAAATAAATACCCACCTAAAGGAAATATAATAATATGCATTAATATTTTTTCAATGTGATGTATAGCATTAATATAAATTAATTTAGATATATTTTAAAAACTATGTTAATTTTAAAATTCAATATAGGATATTAGAATATTTCATAATTCAATAATACATTTCAACTAGTTTTATATATTTTCAATATCAAATTTTATTTGAATATATTTTTTACAATTTAAGTAATTTAAGTTAATTTAACAACATTTCCTATGAAGTATTATTGTGATTCCCAACCTCTAATATTTTCTATGAGAGCATGTTGCAGTACTGGTGGTTGGTCATGTGTGATACTGCACTTACTACTATTTTTTTAAATAGTAACTTACACTCGTATTTTTTGAGTAAGCAAAAAGTAGTGAACTTACTCACAGTGAAAGGTATTCAATAGTGTAAGTTAACTTTGAGAATCAGGCCTTTATTTATTATATATTATCTTCACCTTCGGAGAGGTCATATTAATCACTACATCAATGTAAAAATCAGCCTTCTGCAATTCATCCAGAGTCAGAACAAAGACAATAAAATCATCTACATGAGAGGAATAGGGTACTGGGACCATGACCTGTTTTAAATTTTAATATTTTTATTGAAATGTTACAGATAAAAACACAGTAAGACATATAAAAATATATACCAAATAATATGTGCTGAAGCATAGAGATAGTTAACATTAAAATGAAATTAAAAGACATGTGAGCCAAGGAAATTATTGGCAGACAAATAAGGAAGAATTAAAATGTGTCGACTAGGAATAAATAACGTGTATTTGTAAAGCGCATAATCATCCAGGGGTATCCTGGCGCTGAATAACAGATATTTATTGTAAACCAACTCAATGGTACTCATTTTATTTTCCTCAGAAGGATGAAAGGCTGAGTGAACCTGCCAGGATTTGAACCTGTGACTATGAGGATGAACACAGACCCCTACAGGGGACTGCATTAGTGCACTAAACCACCAGACCTGGCATATGTGAAAATGAAGAACTAAAATTAGAATAGTCTTAAAAAATACATTTAATTAATATTTGAAATATAAACATCTAACTTTTTTAGAACAATACATAAGAACTAGGAGGTTGTACGCGATGATATGGAACCCGTTCTCAGAAGTGACTGCCATCACATTCCATTGAACAAAAATAGGATGCCTGAAACTACAGACATAACAATATTTTTTATTTATTTCTTTCTTATATAACTAAGAGTCATAGCTATTAGAATGAATTATGCTAACCATGTTCATAACACACTATAATTTTTTGAATTCTGTAAAATTATGTCTGATGTGTTATGAATGTTCCTGCGTTAGTAGCTTTAGAGGAAGCGTGTGCAACACAGTACCATTTGAAGGTGGCCGCATTATTGCACCAGTTTTAGTCACCGTCCAAATTGCAATGCAGGTCTAAATTCCCAAACATATCTAGACTTGCATCTTTGAAGATAGCCTTTAATTGATGAACAAAACGTTCATCTTTACTCCTTTCCTTAGCAGAGGTACCAGTGAAGTGACACAAACAATGAAATATGACAACAATGTTGATTAAATCACTGTACACATAATCTCACAAGCTTGACAGGTTTGGATGCATTTGTATGACTATTTATACAGATGATACCTTGTGAGATGCAAGATGGTGCACATTTAGGGCCCGATTCTGATGCAGGTTAGAAAGCTTCCCGACTGAATCGGTTTGGAAATGGTTTCCAACCCACTCGGATCGAGAGAGTCTGACCGATGGAGTACGATGCATCTTGATGCTTCCCGATACAATTTGGTTGGACTCCCATTGACTTCAATGGGAGCATATGTTCTGAACCGCATCATAATTGGGCCCTCGGTTGAGAAGACACGTTCCCGATCCGATTTGGAAGGAGCAAATGCCGTTAGGAGACCTTCCTAACTGCATCAGAATCAGGCGCTAGGTGGGAATGCTTTCCTAACCGCATCAGAATCAGGCCCTAAATCTCCCCCACCTAAAGAGAGCTTTGAGATGGACAACAGAATTTGCAAGTGTAACTTCAAGCATCATCACCCGGATAGTAGAACCCCCCCCTTCCAAGTGCAGACTAGGTAAACATGGTTAGACAATGACAGAGTAGCTATTGCTGCTCTGTCATTATCAACAAATCCTGCATCACAAATACTATCAGGACCTTTTAGTACTCCCAGGCAGGGGGAGACTTCCTGCATACATTCATGAAGAATTGGGATCAGTGCCTTTCTGTAATTATTTGCTGCCAATCTCCTATTAATGACTAAGGGACTGATTATGATCTTGACAGGACTACAGCCATCCCGCAGCGGCGGTAGTTCCAAGTACTCCACCAAGCTGATGGCGATCCAACCACTGTATTTGGATGTTGCTTTAATAGACAGTTTACCGCAGCAAAATTGAGCTTCTCTGCTGGCTACCAGTACTCCATCGATGTCTTGCCGTCGAGTTTTTGCTGAGCCTATTTTGCTGTTCCTATTGTGCTGCTGGTGTTCCAGTGGTGGAGTCCTGACGGAGTAAGGCCATGGTAGTGTGGAGACAGATAAGTACTACTCAGCATCATCTTCCTACACATATGGAAAGGGGCGACCATTCGGTCCCCCCGCACGTATGGTGGAGTACCTCGATCCCCCCGGGAGGCCATCTTGGGCGGGAGGCGAGTCTCGGCTGGTATGCCCGAAGCGGCGTAGCCGGGGCGCGCCTTTTTCCCGCCTTGGAGTGGGTTGTCCTAGACACTGGCGCGGCCGGCCACGCCCAGGGAGGCAGGCGGAGGCGGGTTTACGCCCGCCCGAAGACGGATAAAAGGAGCAACAAGCCAAGAAAGCATCCTCTTGTTCCTGTGCTCTGAAGCTGCACCTCCCCGCTGCACGTGAGCTCGAGACGGAACGAAGAGCCAATTTTGAGCGTTGTAATTTTTGTCTTTGTTTTACAGATATCTTCGTTCGAGAATGCCGGGCAAGAAGGTCGGAAAGCGGGTCGGGACCGATCAGATGCTCCGCATGCTCATAAAGGAGGTAGCCGAGTTGAAGAAGCAGATGGCGGTAAAGAATGGGGAGGGAGGACCGAAGCGAATCGTCGGACCAGCATTGCCGGGAGTAGTCCCTAGCGGGAGAGGCAAGAGGTCCAAGAGGGGGGCACCTGGGGGGGAGGCCCCGGTTCCCGATACACCGATAGAGGAGCCTACCCCGGTTCCGAAGGAGGGGCATCCAATCCCCGTGGTAGTCACCCCGTGAACGGAGAGGATATGCCTCCCGAGTTGGCGGCACAACTGGCAGCGTGGTTGGGAAAAGATAGTGAGGGCACCACGGCTGACGACGCCAGGGCAGTAATGAGACAACTGCGGGAATCTAGAGAGGCTGCGAAGGCACCATCTTCTGTTCCCCCACAGGTTCCGGTGGCTGAGATTGCAGCAGGCGCGAGTTCGGCAGCAAGTACAGCACCTAGTTCAGGTAAGCGGCTACTGCCGATTGCGGGGGAGGGGTCTGTACCCTCACGAAGGGAGAAAGTGGCCCAGCATGTTCCACTTGAAATTAAGGAAAAGATTTGGGCCGATAAGTATGTGAACATGTTTTCTTTGCTTACTGACCATTACGAGATGGAGCATGTGAAGAGCCAAAAAGAGCTTATGCATCCGAGTGTTTGGCGCGCAAAAATGGCCGCCTTTAAGGTCGACGAAAACATAGGTACTTGGGGCAGAGCGTTTGGCATTTTTACATCCATTATGGGTGAGCGAAGGCCTGAATTGTTGACGGAGTTGCCTATTTACCAGACACGTATCATGGAGTATTCTCTAGCATACGAGGGCAATCAGTGGTTTTGTTATGACAATCTTTTTAGGAAGGCTAAGGAGCACGACCCAGCTCTAACATGGGATTGTTATGACTCCATTTCTTGGCAAAAAATGGAGAATTCAGGCATGTTAAAAGTACCATTGTCGGGGAGTAACGGGGGTGAGTCTTCCCGCCAATCCTCTGGGACACCCTTTCGGACGGGTGCAGGTAACGAGCACCACTCGAAGCCGAGTGGCAACGCGGGTAAAAGGGGGATTTGTTGGAATTTTAACAGGGGAAAATGTACGAGGCCCCAAGGGTCATGCAAGTTTAGACATGAATGTGGGGGGTGTGGACAGTCCTCCCATCCTGAGACCATGTGCAGAGCCAAAACGGGTGATAACGGTGGTAGGGGAAGCGCCAAACAGGTCTGAAATAGTCCGAGGGGCGCCTTTACCTACCCCGATTGATACCATGGCAATGATTCCTTGGCTCAACGAATACCCGGACCATGTCTCCGCTGGGGTGTTGCGAGACGGTTTTTCATATGGTTTCCGCATTCCAGTGGGGGATTTTCGGGGTGAAGCATGTTGTAAGAACCAACTGTCGGTCCTGCAGCATACGGCAGTGGTACGGGTAAAGATTGGGAAAGAGGTGACTCGAGGGCGGGTTGCCGGTCCATTCGATTTTCCACCAGTTGCTAACTTTGTTTGTTCCCCATTAGGGGTGGTCCCCAAGAAGGACCCGGGTGAGTTCAGGCTAATACATAACTTGTCAGCCCCACGAGGTCTTTCCGTGAATGATGCGATAGACCCGGAAGTGTGTTCGGTGCGGTACGCATCTTTCGATGAGGCCGTCGCCATGTTGAATCGCCTGGGGCCCGGGGCGCTGATGGCAAAATCAGACATCGAGTCAGCGTTCCGGTTGCTCCCGGTACACCCAGACGATCAGCGTCTTCTTGGTTTCATGTTTCAGGGTCGCTATTATATGGATAGATGTATGCCAATGGGATGCTCTATATCTTGTGCTTACTTTGAAAAGTTCAGTTGTTTTCTACAATGGGTATTCACAAGAAAGACGGGTTTGCAGCATGTTATGCATTATCTCGATGACTTTCTGTTCCTGGGGGCAGCCGGGGACCCAGAATGTGGACAGGCTTTAAACGAATTTTGTGCCTTAATGAATCATTTTGGTGTGCCATTGGCACCAGGTAAGACTGTTGGTCCCTCGACTTCACTCGAGTTTTTGGGGATCGAGCTCGACTCGGAGGAAGGTTGTTTTCGGTTACCCAAAGAAAAAGTGTTAAAATTCAGGGCATCCCTTGAAACATGTATTCGAGTGTCTAAGGTAAACCTGCATCAATTGCAACAAACGGTGGGCCAGTTGAATTTTGCCCTCAGAGTAATGCCAATGGCCCGCCCCTTTTCCCGCTCGATTGCACAAGCCATGGTCGGCCTGAAGGAGGGACACCACCGCACGAGGCTCTCGGCAGAGATTCGCCAGGACATGCGCATTTGGCTGGCATTCTTGGCGGATTTCAATGGTCGAATTGTCTGGAACAAACCGGCGGTGTCCTCCGAGGAGCTGGGGCTGTGGACAGACTCGGCGGGGAGTATAGGTTTTGGCGCCATATTCGGTACGCAATGGTCGGCTCAAAAATGGCCGTCATGGTGGCACGAGTGCGGGCTGACGAGTAACATTGCTTTTCTCGAACTCTTCCCTATTTTTGTGGCCCTGAAAACATGGCCTGAGGGGTTCCGGGATCACTCTGTGGTGTTCTGGTCTGATAACATGACCGTGGTTGAGTGTATCAATAGTCAGGCAGCACGTTGCAAATGGATTCTGAGACTGCTCAAGGAAATTGTGTTATTGTGTATGCAGTTGAATGTGCTCTTTAGGGCGCGACATGTCCCGGGGGTGTTGAATCAAGCGGCTGATGCACTTTCTCGTTTCCGTATGCAGGCCTTCTGGGGTTTTCTGCCCACAGCGGACCGGGTGGCGGCACCCTTTCCCGAAGCTCTCTGGTCTCTCGGTGCCCCGAACTACAAAACCTCGTGGGAGAGAGTTTAGCACCCAGGACAAGGAAGGCATATGAAGGGGCGTTTCGTTCCTATTGGTCCTTTTTGGGTTCTGCTAGGGGGGAGCTTTGGGGCCAGGAAGAGCTTGTCGTAAAATTTTTGCTGTCTCTACATCGGGCAGGCAAATCAGTAGCTACGGCCCAGAGGCATCGGGCCGCCATTTCCTTTATGGCAAGGGCTCATGGGATCCGGGACCCGACAGCGTCTTTCGTGGTGCAGAAAGCGCTACGTGGGTGGCAACGCCTGGAGGGTCGCAGAGTAGATCGGAGACACCCGATAGGCCTGGATAGGTTGGCCCTGTTATTTTCTGTACTCCCTGCGACATGTTCATCCCGGTATGAAACAGTGTTATTCCGAGCCGCTTTTGTGCTAGCATTCCATGGGGCTATGCGGGTAAGCGAACTGGTGGCGAAGAACAAGCAGGATACGGTGGGGGGACTGTGCCGAGAGCACATTCAGGTTAAGGGGGAGACGATGACTGTCTCGTTTGTCAGGTCCAAGACCGATCAGGGTGCGATTGGGGACTGCATAATCATACATAGGATTCCCAGGTCTCCCATGTGCCCTGTTGTTTGCGTAGAGGAATATTTGGCGCAGAGGGTGGCATCATGGGGGGGAACCTTGTTGAGACACGCTGACGCCACCCCACTGACGAGGTTTCAGTTCCAGCGAGTGCTTGCGATGTCAATTTCGGCCGCGGGCTTGAACCCCGGCGAGTTCGGGACCCATTCCTTTCGGATAGGGGCTGCTACTGAGGCTACAGCCAGGGGTCTGAGTGTGGAAAAAGTGAAACGTTTGGGGCGTTGGTCCTCGAATTGTTACAAAAAGTATGTGCGGTTACACATGTTGTGAAGCTGTAATGATGTACTCACGCTTCTTGTTTTTGTTTGGTTTACTGTTTCGCAAGCTCACGAGGCGGGGCGGACTGTGCAGTCGACCCGACACCTGGGAACCAGCGGTCAGACATCACCGTCTGCGGAAAAAGTGGTGTGGGTCGTGGGCCACTCATACGTGAGGCGTGCCGCGGACGTATTCAAAGCAGGTGACATGATTCACATGGCTGGGGAATACGGGTACAGGGTGACCTTCTACGGAAGGGGCGGGCTCTGTATTGACCAGTTTCAATCCTTTTTCAAGGGTTTGTTAGGGCGGACAAGGTCACCGCCGTCTATAATCATAGTCCATCTTGGGGGCAACGATTTGGTGGCCACTGGTAGATGACTTCTTCTCGAGGCAATGCTCTCCACTGTAAGTTGGTTGGCGAGAAGAGTTCCAGGGTGCACAATTGCATGGTCCCATATGATTCCACGGAAAGTGTGGCGGGGCGAATTCGGTTTCTGCTCTGAATCACTCAGTGAAGAAAGTAAATAACAAATTGGGTAGATTGTTTCGTTCAAGTACACTGCATTCTATTCCACATGGTTGTATTAAGGGGGACAGTATGTACCTGGGTGATGGGGTCCATTTGTCCCGGGTGGGGAATGAGTTACTCACAGGAGACCTCATAGCTTGGCTAAAGAGTTTAAAACATGACCTTTAGGCAGGAGTTGTTGTGGGGGGTCCGGATAGCCGGTCAACTATCCGGCCTGTGGCGGTAAGGTCATGATCGGTGAGCAGTAATTGGAAGATCCCTATGGGGGGGCGTCACCCATTACGGATGGGAGCGCTCGGGGGAGGTGGCCATTGGCCCCTCAACGGGGAGGCGGTCCCTTCTAAGGATGGGCCGCCGGAAGGAAAGGAAAGGCGGTCAAGGCCCCTTCCTGGATAGGAGGGGCTACGGGCCCCTCCTGGGGAATTTCCCGGGGCCAGGACACCTGCGACGGCAGATGTGGTAAGTTGTGTGGGGTGGGGAGGGGGTTTACGCTACCTTCTAGACACCTCACACGAGTCCTCGGACGACCTTTAAATGGCGTTGAGTTCATTGGGGCCCCCGTCAAGTCAAGGGAAATTGGTAGATGCACTTGAGGTACGCCTCTGTGCGGTCGCCCCTCACAAGTGGGGGAGGTATTTCTGGTTTAGGGATCTGACACCGGTTACGACCTTGCCGTTGGCCCTTAAAAGTTAGGATGTACAATTTCAAGTTAAATGTTTTGTAGGATGTTAGTTCGGCTAGGAGAACCTTTGTATTAGAAATATGTTAAGGTTAGCCAAACATCGTGATGTGGAAATGAAATTGTACATAATATGAAACTGTTATTTTAATGTTTTGATTTTGTTTCATATTTTAATAAATACGGCCGGGAGGGTCACTCCCTCCCGCCTTCCAAAAGTTCAGAACCGTTTCCGGTTTCCCATCCTTGGGGATTGTGTCGAGAGGGGGTGGCGGGTATCTCAGCCATATGAGTTGTGAATGTGCATGTAGGTAATGTGTAATGGCCTTTTTACATACATCATTGCACTCCAACAACATGCACACACTATTGGATGTACACCTACATGCTCCATAAGCACAACGCCCACAAGCACCACATCAACAATATTTGTTTTAAGTGTCAATACTGATGTGTTTATTTTACCTTGATAAGTTTCAAAATTAACATTGCTGGATTGCAGATAAGAAAAAATTGCATATAAGACTAATACATTTGTAAAAGTAGCTTACATTAGATTCCGGTGACAACTGAGTCATTTGGCATTGTGGTGCAGTCGAAGAAGAAAAGGGCAAACCATTATGAAGGGGTTCAAGATGGAAATAGAAGTAAGAAATCATAAAAAAGTTAGGTTCCTACCTCATTTTCTTAAATTCCACCAACTCAAAGTAAGAGATTTTCCCACCACAGTTGTTTCGACGGAAAGGTACATCATAATTGGGACGGCGGTAACCTTGGCTGGACTCCCTTTGACAGCCGCCTCTGCCTCTGGTGCCCCCGTACGGGATCAAGATTTTGGTGGAGGAGGCAGGATTCTAACAGTCTTCCCTCCATAGACCTACCAACATCTAAATATAGCGGGTGGACCGCCAAGTCAGCGGGCGGTAACACCATCGAAAAAAAACGATGGTGGGACCAGATCTGTCAACAGCTAAATCAGGCCCTTAGTATGCACATTATAGATGCTTCGTGTGCAGATATATCCAAATCTGAGTACAGAACTCCATTTGCAAGTATACCACATCAAATATGGTACCAAACTCTTCCATTCTGGCAAACAGCATTGTGTACTCACCTGAGCTGACAAATACGTGGGGCCTGAGTTACAGTAGGATGCTTTTACATCTGTCTGTCGGGGTGGCAGAGGGAATTACATTCTCCCTCCTGATGGACAGAAGACTGCCACACCTACAGACCATGCCTGACCACTGTTGATCTCTTATCTTTCACAGGAGCCACCGCAAAGATGGTCCTGTGAAGGCACTGAAAGTTTGGTGGTTGGACAACTTCTTTAAGGCGGCCTCACAGCAAACTTTTTTTGTTTTTCACAAAGCAGAAGTCTGTTTCTGAAAAAAATGTACCCCATAACCTTGGAGTTTGTCCCTTACTCTGTATAGCTGTGAGAGTAACTTTTCTGACAGCAGAGTCAGTGGGCGCACTTTTGTCAGAAAATTGACAGTCAACTAGACTCGTAGTTGAGTGAGCAGGCTGAGGATTTGGTGAACAGGGAAATCCATCACGTTTTTGAATTGTGCACCAGTAGGAATCTCCATCCGCTATGGCAAAAATGGGAAGATTTACCAATTATACTAACCTGATTTTGTGATTATTTTTTGTTTAAGGTCCAGCTATGTTTCAGCAGGTCCTCCTTCTGACTGTAATGTTGATCACAATTTTTTTTTTATTGTTGCCTGCTACTTCATTCTTGTGATCATACTTGGATACATTATTTACTAACATCTAGGCATGTCTTTTATGGTGTGAACAATCATCAAGGTCTTTTGTTTCAGAAAACTGGGTGAAAGATGTTTTTAAATCAGACCACCCCCGGAAAACACTAGCTATGCTCATGCAAGCCAGGGGTTAGAGAGCATTTTGTGTATCAAAATGGGCTGCAGACTTAAGCCACTCAAATGACAAAAACAATGTTATTTCAAATCTGCTGGAAAGACAGATCAAGTTTAAGTATATTGCAGTTTCAGTACCTCTGAAATATTAAAAAAATAACACTGGGTAAAGCTCAATCTTTTCTGAAACCACACATGTATTGGTATTAAATTTCAGCAAGAATGCTTTATGTGTCGTGTTTGCAAACTGTTCTGACACAAGTGCATACAAAAACAGCCCTCAAAAATAACAGCATTGAATCTGTTGACATGTCATTATGAACATCTTCAAGGCAATGCTTTAAAAAATAATAAGTTGTTCGCTTATTAGGCAATCTTATGTTAAGCAAGAGTATAATGAGCCAATCAAGCCTCACTCCTCACTGTAGCATAGCATGGATGCCAAGGGACCCGGTGCAAGAATGGAAAATGGTTCCTTTGCTTGCTGTCGAGTAGTAAAATGCAACAATTATCAGCGTTCAATGGGCACCTCAGGGCTCAGGGCCCCGGTGCCACTGCACCTGCTGCACCAAAGGCAGGTTCCTCACTGACATACCTTATAGCAGGTTTTTTTCTGAAATGACTATGCAAAGGGCTAGTCACTAATGAATGTCGTTTTTAGAGACCCCAGCTTCATGAGAGATACAAGGGGCCCTGCAACTAAATTATGCCTCATGTTTTACTGTCCAACGAGAGGCAGGGGGGCCACTTTTCTTGCTTGCTCACACTGCGTTGTGGCTATGGAGAAGCAAAGATTTCCAATGACATTAAAATACATACACTGAGGACATTTTATGATGGGTGAAAGCTAATAAGCTTTCTTTGAATTTCTTCAGACGCTTCTTTTCATTCAATTCCGTGCATGTGCCATGCCATTTGGCAAGAACTACTTCAGACGCAACCAATTCCAGGAAAAATCTATTAAACGGAGGAAGCTGCCTGCATGATAATCATGGGGTGAAAGCATCAATAGTAAAGCAAAGCAGCAAGCATGTAGTCAGACCAAGAAAATACTTGGATACACTAGAAGAACGTCTTCAGTCCATAAAACAGGCTCTTTTGGTTCGTTTGACAGCCGCCACCTTCATAGTCATCTTTTGTTAATTTTTGATATCTCAAATTTTTATGAAGTGCTGACTTTTCACCTTTAAGTCACTGCAGAATGTTAGAAATGTATTTGGTGTGGGACACCTCATTGGTGTTTGTGAGGCAAAATGGCGGCGCCTTAGGGACATCGTTGCCAATGACTCCCCGGACAGACTTTCAAGCTCGCGATCGGCTGCTGCCTAAGCATAGCCTGAAGAGCACTCCTCTTGATCCCTCCTCCTGTGCCTCCTCCTGTGCCCATCCAGCGTCGGCGTTGCTGAGGCTCCTCCAGTTGGCCCCAGATGATGTGGGTCGGCTTTGTGGCGTGTTCTCCCCTGCTCCCGGGACTGCCTCCCGTTTGCGAACAGCTGTTTTGGCGCCTGTGGTCTTTCTTCCCTGACTCCTGGTATCCGGATTGAACTCCTCTGCCCCAGCTCCTCATGGACGATGAGGCTGTGACTTTGCCGTGGACTGCCTTTCTCCCCCCGGACTTGCTGGCTATGTCAGCCCTCTTCCTGGACTTTTGGACCTGGACCTCTGAGTTTCCCGCCATTTTCTTTTTATGACTCGCTTCTTCTTCTACCTTTCTCCTCCGCCACTTTAGCGATCTCTGACCTCTCCCTCTGTCCTAACGACCTTTCTATTGTCTCTCCTGCTGCCTCTGACACACTCCTCGCTGTCTTACTCGTTACTATCTGCTCCCTTCTCTGGTTTGTCTCACTTTCCTGCCCTTCTCTGTCCCTCCCTTGGTGCTGTGACTGCATCCCCCCTCCGACCCCACCTAATGGAACTCTGCTTTTCTGTATATAGAGATAACTCTAATCACTTGTACATGCAGTAGACCTTTGTACTCTCTACCATTCCTATGTGACCCTCATGGACTTCTTTACTTTTTCTTTTGTCCTGGCCGCCATTTTACTGCTGCTCTCGGCCGTTTTTCTCTGGACCCCGACCCGCCATCTTGTCCATTCCCTCGTCTTGTACCCTTCTCCCTCGTTTCCCCCTTGACGATCCTCAAATGTTTCTTCCCTTTTCTGTTTTTCCTTTTCTCCATACCCTTGTATCCCTCCCACCCTCCCTTGGGGCTGTGACTGCGTCCCCCCTCTGACCCCACTTAATGGAACGCTGCCTGAGAAAATCTACTATGTGTGTATATATATGTATATAGAGATAACTCTAATCACTAGTATATGCAGTAGACCTTTGTACTCTCTACCATTCCTATGTGACCCTTAGAGTATATCCATTTGTATCCCTTCCTTATGTATATAGAGATAACTCTAATCACTAGTACATGCAGTAGACCTGTATACTCTCTATCATTCCTATGTGACTCTTAGAGTATATCCATTTGTATCCCTTCCTTATGTATATAGAGATAACTCTAATCACTAGTATATGCAATAGACCTTTGTAATCTCTACCATTCCTGTGACTCTTTGAGTATATCCAGTCATATCCCTTCCCTATGTATATAGAGATAACTCTAATCACTAGTATATGCAGTAGACCGCTGTGCTCTCTACCATTCCTATGTGACCCTTAGAATGTATCCAATCATATCCCTTCCCTATGTATATAGAGATAACTCTAATCACTAGTATATGCAGTAGACCATTGTGCTCTCTACCATTCCTATGTGACTCTTAGAGTATATCCATTTGTATCTCCTCCTTGTGTGACTTTACATCTTGTACATTTGCAATTTTTTCTGTTTGTATCCTTTATGTAACGCATGTAATCCTAAGTCCTTATGTTTTTCAACTGGTTCTTATGTAAAGCGCTCTGACACCGTCTGGTAAAGTTTGCGCTATATAAAATCGCATTAAATAAATAAATGAATAAATAAATAAATAAATAGCCAAGCATCCTACATTGTGCAAAGTGCAAGGCAACGACTGGAACTGTCTTCACACAGGGAAAGCGAGAGAAGACCAACCTCGGTAGGTTCTCATAGTTTAGCATCTACATGCTTAAGTGAAACTAGGTTTTTAGGAAAAAGGAAGAACAAGGAAACCACTTAGAAAACTTACTGGAGGTTCCACAGATTTTGGAGTAGACGCCTGACACAGTAAATAGTGGCATGCTTCATCATCGGCACCTAGCCACAACCTGGTATGGTTATATCACCTGGGGGACTCAACCACGAATGGGAGTTCTTATATAAATTATCTATCTGGATAAAGCAGGGATCCAGTTTAAGTAAAGAAAATAAGTTTAAAACAACCTTGTGGTAAACCCTGTCAGAAATACTATTTATTAGTAGGGTACCATGGATATATTTAAAAATAAGTACAGGGTTCCAACTGAGCGTTATTGTCTCGATCAACCCTGATTTTTGCTGAAATTATTTGGCCCTCACAATGAGCCCATATGGGTCTGGGGCCTTCCTTGGGTTAAACGTATGTGACCATACTATTCTGGCAGCCTTCTATGCACTTCAATGAGGCACACAACTCTTACCTGAAAAGAGGGTCCTTTAGTATTTCAGGGGTACCCTAACTTGTCCTTTTTCAGCAATCATGCATGACTGGGAGAGGCGACCATCCTAATGTCACACATACTCCAAGGAAGTGGTCCTGCTTGATCACCTGGATGAGCTGCCTGGACTGCTGCCAACTTAATGATGGGAACAAATCTGGCCAAGCGGGGTCTTGAGCATGCTTGCAGGATGAACCACATCCTTTCGACTGTTAGCATGCTATGCGTTTTTCTGTAGAAAGCCCCATTGTCAGACCTTATTGAATGCTCTCATATTGGGCTAATTGCTTAGGCCTGGTAGCAAAATATTGCAACTTCTGTCCCCAGTACTGGTTGGCTGAAACAGGTCTTCGTGATCAGATCAGTTATTGCTTTTACATGCACTGTACTTGCGGTCATTGTTTTAATTGACATGGACATATCTCATGTAAGATAAGAACACATATTGTATCCATATTAAGGTAATTTGGGACATGGCCAACAAGATAGCTGGCAACACGTAATGAGCTAGTTCTCTAGACCCCTCAGCGTAATTCATAATCATCCTGAGCCCCATTTTGGACAAGAATGCCTGAAAATTGAGACGACTGACCACTCATTGCGTGCTCCTCCTGTGGTGGTTGCTGTTCTTGAAAAGGCAAAGGAAGACTGGGTGCGGAGTTGCCACATGGCAAAAACTGGCGTTCAATATGGCGAGCAAGACTGTGATGGGACCTGTATAGATTGCCTCCACCCCCACCCCCCCCCCCCCAGCCTGACAGTAGAGACTTTCAAATTGAATCAGCTGTCTCTGGGACTACTCCTGCGACGACATGGCATGCCCTGCGGTGACTGGGAGAGATGAATGCAGGGTTGGTGTGCAGCTCAAGTAGCTAGGTATGATGGCAACTTGTGTTGTGAGGGTCCCGCTAGATGCACAGCTTAAGCCAACATATCCTGAAGGATCCCCCCACTACATGAGAGGGAATGTGCTTGGTCAGTATCCTAGTTTGCCTAGTGGTATCTGTGGGGACCCTGGAGCGATACACATGGATGGTGAGCCCTGAACAGTTTGAGCAAGACTGCTACCCGGTGACGAGGTTCGAGGTGCTGCTGGAGCTGACATTTCTGCCTGCTTCTCCTGAAAAGCCGAGAAGGTATTGTTTTTCTGGTGGAGTTGAGCGCAATTGCACCCCAACAGGAGGTAAGTGGACTGAGGTCACATGGACTGCTGGCCCACCTCTGCCCCTCCTCCACCTGGGCTGTTTGCAAAAGGGTGAGTTGTGGCACCCTTGAAGTAGCATAAGGAAGCTGCTGGCTCTGGCATTGACCTGTGTACAGCATTGGTGTCATAATTTGTCTGAGGATATCTCCTTGGGATCACAGCTGCAAGCAATACTTAACAATCCAATGGATGAAGTCCAGACTGATGAGCTGGCAACTAGGGATAAGACCTGAGATGGCTGGGCACTGGTAAGTGGGAGAACTGTTAACACCTTCCAGGCCCATCTGTAAGTGGATTCCTTGTGGACTGGTGGTGGTGGTTACATCTGATTAGCTGGGGGACTGTAAGGGGACCTTGAGGGGTGGTGTCCTACTCACCTGTGACCCCTGTGCACTGTGGTGGCGCTTGTGGTGTGGCTTCCCTTGGGATCTTGGGATGGGTGACAGAGGGTGAGATGCTTGCAGGCCCGTTCCTCACTGAAGTTGACATTTCTAAATATTTATGCAATACAGTGCATTTCTGTCCTTTTCCCCTGCGCTGGTGCCGTTTCGCTGCCTAGGGCCAATGCAGGCACCCTTGCAAAGGGTGAATGTGTTGTCGGCGGGATTGTTTTTGTGCAGGGAGGGGCACCTTCCTGCACAGAAACAATCCTAAGATGCGTTTTAATTATTCTTTATGTGCTTATGAATGTTACACATATAGAAAGAGGCAAAATTAGGGAAAGTAAAAATAATTCTTCTCATTACGCCTCAACTCAGGAGGCGTAAGGATTTGGCACTTCCCCAGGTTTACATACTCTTTTAAATCTGGGGCAGCATCAAAATCCATGAGTGTTGTGTGGGAACACCCCCAACAATGCCCATGGAACGTCTCCCATGCGCAGAGTGAGGCAATGCTGCAAATTGTGCTGCCTTGCTGTACTCCATATCTATGAGGCCATTTAAAGCCATGCATAGTGGCTTTGTGTGGCCTCACAGATATGATTTTGTTCTTTACGCCATCGGAGCATCACAAAAAGTGATGCTCCAGTGGCGCAAGGAACTCGTGTATTTGCCGCCCCGGTTTGGGAGTACTGTGATCTTGGCCGCTTTCAGTCCACACAATATTGATCCGGGTCCATCTGGCACCCAAATAATTGACACCGTCGAAAATTTTAATCCACATTGGAAGATAAAATATACACTATTTGGAGGTTAATCTACTTACTCTGAGAAGACCAACAAAAGGTCACTGAGTATCCTTAGAAGCTGGACAGAATGTGGCTTCCTTTCAGGAGGACGCCGGGGCCCATACGTCTATGGTAAGGATATCAACAGAGATCCCACAGCCACTTGAGGACAGAGTTGAGGATCTTGGAGACAGTGTAATCTAGACTTAGTGGGATTCTCAGTGTGGTTGGAGGAAACAATTTCAGAGGTTTTCATGGAACAACAGATTAAAAAGATCCTCAGGCCCAAGCTTGTGGCAAACCTCCTAATGGTGGATCTTGTGCACCCCGGGTGCCCCGCCATGTTACATTTATTGTGAAGATACGGAACTACCGCAATAGGGATGTGATCCTGCCGACTGTCCAGAGGTCTGGAGATTCCCAGTTTGATGGCAGTAGGATACACATTTTTCTGGACTATACTCAAAGGGTCCTAAAATTCAGACAATCATTTGTGGGAGTAAAACAAAAGTTAAAAGCCTTGAGACTGAAACATGATTCCTGGAACCCACGAATCAGTGATAAGAACCTTGTGGGGGTCGCAAGGTTGCACAATCTGAGTTTTGGGTAGTAGTTAGACACGATGGGACACTGGAAATGGTAAAGACATGAGGCAGTCATAGGGACCCAGACCCAAGTAGAGTCAGTGGTGAGCATTGGGCCAGGTGAAATATTTGCTATTATGTGTGAGACAGCTGAATGCCTCCGAAATGACAGATGTCTCTGTTGCTAGTGACAATGTTTGTTCTATTAGAGGGGGCTGCTGGGATGGTCTATGTTGAAGGAGGAAGATGCAATGGTGGTCATGATTAGTAAATGGTAATATGGTTAATGTGTTCATGATGGCAGCCTCACTAAGAGCATGATTTGGGAGTTGAAATGATGCCCTTTGGGGCTGAATGAATGTCATGGGGTTCAGTAAGAGTTCCAGGAAGGTGTCACTTCTCTGTATTCACGGGCTTGTTGGTGAGCTGGCTAGTGGGTGACTGGTAGAAACCACTAAGTTAATATTTCTTAGGAGACACTGGGACATGATAGTAGAGTGGGATGAGGATTGGGGGGTGATATTAGTAGTCAATAAGACATATTGGGCGGACAAAGTCAGTAATATTGAGTGGGGGAAGGAGGGAAGTGGGACAGTTTTTTTCTGCTGGGCAATAATACTGATAACACATAAACACAAATTAGTGGCCTGTTCTTTGCTGGAGATCTTATTAGTTGGTGTAGCATGTACTCAAATGGCCAGATTGGGCTTTGGTCCAAAAGAGGAGCACAGTATGAGGAGGGATGACACATTTTATTAGGCTGGTCACAGGTAAAGTCAGTGGACTGAATACATTTGTGAAGTGGAACCGAGTGCACATTCTTCTAAGATGTCGCAAGGTATGGATAGCTTTTCTCCAGGAAATCCATTTACTTGAGATGGAGCAAGAAAGTTGCAAAAAAAACTTTCTTAAATCATGTGCAGGGGTGGTTTGCCCCAGATGTCCCATACCATATGAAATATCTTAAGGCAAAAATTGAGGGGGAAATAATGGGTTTCCCTATATTGGGGGGGGGGGTGCGTTTGGATTATGCCTGCTGAATTTGTATGCCCTTAAAACTGATGATAAGGATTTCTATTAAACACTCAGGGAGGAGAATCTTTCATAAGTAGGTGCCCTAGTAGTAAGGGCAGGGGATTTCATCTGCAGGCTTGATGATCAGCTGGACAGGAATCCTTCACAAAGTCCATCATGGCTGTAGCCTTAAAAGTGAGAGAAAACCTCCACTGTATAGATATGTGGAGGACATTGCACCTAGACAGTAGGGAATATTTTTGCTACACACCAGCGCATAATATATACAACTGACTTGATTGTATCCTAGTTGAAATAACACCCACAGATAGAATTGGTGATGTAAAATATGTTGCTAGGTTTCTTTCTGATAACGTACCTTTGCTGGTGGACTATAGCAGGGGTAACGTAAGGCCCCACATTCCCCTCTGGTGATTACAGACAGATACCCGACAGGATTCAGTTATCCAGTTTGATCTTTTTTTGAGAATAATTGGAGTACCACTGACAAGCACAGAATGATTGGGAGCCACTTAATGTGGTAAGGCGAGAATGCCTTCTGAAAAAGTATAGTACAAGGATACAGTTACAGGCTAAGTTGATGGGTAGTGAGAATGAACTGACACAACTACAAAGTCACAATTCTAACCAAGCTGAGAGGGTTTTAGCCCAATTGGCCATAAGACGTAGAGTGGGGAATGTGAGATAGATTGGCCTGCTTTATTAAAAAGAACTATAGACAGAAACTCCACAAAGAAGGTGATACATATGGGAAATTGTTGGCATGGCTCCTGAAGAGGGAGAAGTCCCACCAAAGCAACTATCCTTGACTAAATGAAATGGCTCAGTGCTGTCATTGCAAAGAGGGATACATGAGATGCTCTGTGCACAAATGGCTGCATTATAAAAGGAACCTACACCTAATTCCTTGACACAGGTGCCTCACCTTCAGATAAAGAGCCATAGCAGAGCCGGAAGTAGAACTATAGGGGGATAAACAGTTGAAACTATTAGTGATATGTCACAATGTAAGGCCCCAGGGTCTAAAAGACTAATGTCAGAATTTTGTCAAGTTTATGTGGCATTGATTGTTGACAGTTTCCTGTAACACTGAATGAAGCCAAAGAAATTGTTATAACCCCGTCATCACTGAGGATTCACTGTCAAAATATTGAAGGTCACTATATAGACCTACAAAAATATCACAGCAAAAATATCGAAATCAAGAATATCGACATCCTATCTACATTATCGTAAGTACAAAAATATCAGAAAAAAAATATCGTCAAAAATATTGTTGTTAAAAAGATCGTTTTTTATTTAAGTTAAAAAAATTATGTACAATATTTTACAATGCTTAAAAATTATAAGTAAAAAAATTAAAAAATATAATATATATATATACTTACTTATTAATATGTTTAAGATTTATTTTAATAACTTATATATTTTTCATTTTTTATGAATTACAAACACATCTATAATAATATAAATCAAAATTAAAAAATATATGTAACAAATTAAAAAAATGAAACTTATTTTCTATCTTTTTAAAATTAATTATACACTACATTAGCTAAAATAATACATAAAATATTAGATGGCAGAGGAAATACGATTACTATTCCAACTCCAGTGACTGCAACAGTAGGGAAAGTGTTGCATAGCGTGGGGGTAAAAATTGCAATTCCCACTCCTGTGAGTAAAACAGTAGGGAAATTGTTGGAGAGTGTAGGGGTAAAAATTACTATTCCCACTCCAGTGAGTGCAACAGTAGGGAAAGTGTTGGATAGCGTAGGGGTGAAAATTACTTTTACCACTGCAGGGAGTGCAACAGTAAGGAAAGTGTTGGATAGCATAGGGGTTAGAATTACTATTCCCACTCTAGCGAGTGCAACAGTAGGGAAAGTGTTGGATAGCGTAGGGGTTAAAATTACTATTCCCACACCAGTGAGTGCAACAGTAGGGAAAGTGTTGGATAGCAGAGGGGTAAAAATGTGTATACCCACTCCAGTTAGTGTAACAGTAGGGAAAGTGTTGGATAGCGTAGAGGTTGAAATTACTATTCCCACTCCAGTGAGTGCAACAGTAGGGAAATTGTTGGCTAGCGGAGGGGTAAACATTACTATTCCCACTCCAGTGAGTGCAAAAGTAGGGAACATTTTGGATAGCATAGGGGATAAAATTTCTATTCCCACTCCTGCGAGTACAACAGTAGGGCAAGTGTTGGATAGCGGAGGGGTACAAATTACTATTCCCACTCCAGTGAGTGCAATAGTAGGGAAAGTGTTGGATAGCGGAGGGGTAAAAATTTGTATTCCCACTCCAGTGAATGCAACAGTAGGGAAAGTGTTGGATAGCGGAGGGATTAAAATTACTATTTCCACTCCAAGGAGTGCAACAGTAGGGAAAGTGTTGGATAGCGCAGGTGTTAAAATTAGTATTCCCACTCCAGTGAGTGCAACAGTAGGGAAAGTGTTGGATAGCGAAGGGGTAAAAATGACTATTCCCTCTCCAATGAGTGCAAAAGTAGGGAAGGCTTTGGATAGCGCAAGGGATAAAATTTCTATTCCCACTCCTGTGAGTACAACAGTTGGGAACGTGTTGGATGGCGGAGGGGTACAAATTACTATTCCCACTCCAGTGAGTGCAACAATGGGGAAAGTGTTGGATAGCGGAGGGGTTAGAATTACTATTCCAACTCCACTGAGTGTAACAGTGTGGGAAATGTAGGATAGTGTTTTCAATTAAATATTGTTTGTAAATTAATTAACATCAATAATTATGTAAGAAAAAAATTATTAATAAACACCTATTAAATTAAATTAATATTTACTTAAATAACATTAAATTACTTCCCACCCTATTTCCCTATAAACACACAATGCGCTACACATAAAAAATAACACAATTTATTTAATTATCAATTAATCAATTAATAACAATTAATTACCAATTATTAATTAATTAACAATAAATTAATTAACAATTACAATAAATAAAAATGTATAATACATTTATTATAATTAGTATATTTTAAACTAACCAATTAATAAAAGTTAATTCCCAATTCATAATTAATTAACCTCATAAGTGCTGCGCCCGTCCAACGGCCGACAGCACCACTACCTCGGGAGTCTGCCGTCGGCCATTGGACGTTCCAACTGCACCTGCGCAATGGAACGTTCAGCACTGGAGCTGGACGTTCCATAGCAGCTAAGGTGTTAACAATACATTAACAATCAATAACAATAAATAAAAGCATATTAATTCATTATTATAATTAAATTACTTCCCACCCTATTCCCCTATAAACCCACAACCCGCTCTGATACTAAAACACAAAATTACTATGTTCTCAACATTTAATACATATATTTAAAAATAATGAAAAAACTTTTTTTTAATTAAACATACATATAATATACATACTAAAATACATAACACAAAAAATCGATATTATTTACAACTATATTTTTGGTAACAATATTATTTACTTCAATATTCCTTACTTTGATTTAAAAAAAATCGATACTACTTAACTTGCAGTCGATATTCTATTTTAATATACTATTTTAATATACGATATTAAAAACTCGATATTAGTGTAGGTCGATATTAAAAATTCGATATTTTGACTGCACACCATCACTGAGAGAGGCTATAATAACCATGGTACTGAAACCCAGTAAGGACCCGATGGGCCCAGGCCCATACAGGTCCATGTCCATGAAGAATATGAACACAAAGATCCTGTCCAAGGTACTGGTGTCCAGCTTACACTGTCTGGTGATCACTCTGATCTGTGGGGATCAATGTGGCATTAAGCCAGAGAAGGAACTCCATATCAATTTACAGAGGCGCTCCCATGTCAAGCATGTGCCCCAGGCTGAGGAGATTGACGATGTAGCGCTGGATATAAAGAAAGCATTTCATACTCTCAATTAGGAGTATTAATGGACGGTGTTCGAGCAAATAGGATTTGACCCCCAATCCATGAGAAGGGTAAGGTTTTCTTCAAACTAATCCTGTGCCACACGTGCAGGAGGGGGGACTGGTGTCGGAATAAAGGGTGCATGAAAAGAGGTACCAAACAAGGAAGCCCCCAGTCTCCTTTTATGTTTGACTTTGCAATGGATTCATTGGCTGTATATTTAAGGAAATATTTGTTAGAGTGAAAAATACGAGTCAGAATAGTACACTCATAATGTAAATGTGCACAGGTAGTACCCACTTAATACAACTGCAAATGTTGGTGCCTGTCTTGTTATGGGCACTTTATAAATTAGGTACCACATTTTTATAAATCAACATAACAGGGTTCTGTTCCCAATGGCTAGCTTGGCTGGAAGGAACTTGGTGGGCTTTTTGGTTGTGGATTCACCCTGTGAACACCAGACATACTTGAGCATTCAAATTACATACACCCCAGAAGACCAGTATACATATAATAAGGGCAAATTTATTCAGGGATTGCAGAGGTCAATAAAATTTTAGAATACCTTGCCTGTATGTGTCGTGGGCAGGATAGCAATCAGTAAGATGGTATTTGTGCCTATATATCCTACAGAGCTCTATGAGCAAAATCCCACAGTCAACCTTGCTGGAATTGAAAGGTCTCCTGATCGCCTAAGTGTAGGCAAGCAAAACAAGCACAGTTAACAAAAATACTCTGAAATTGAAACTGGGTGGTCTAGATTGGCCAGATTTATGAATGCATTACATTGCTGGGCTGTTACAGTATGCAGCGATTTGGTGTGCTGAGGCGCAGAATAGGGAGAAAAGGCTACCGGAAAGAACGGTGGAAGGGAGTGAGCTTCCTAAATATGTCATTAGTACCTCATATGTGAGTGAGGAGAGTTCATTAATAGTGCCCTTTGTGACAGACACCTGGGACTTAGCAGTTAGACAGGTCTTAAGATGCTGACCCTGTGCCAGAATTTAAAATCTGGTGGATAAAACCTTTCCAACAGATACAAACTGATAGGAATGTACGTCAAATGCATGAGTTGGCTGTCAGACTCTGGGAGATCTCAGCCCTGGTGAAAAATGAATCAATTGTGAAGTGGCACGGTTGACATTTCAGCTAGGAGTGTAGAATTTCCTTCAGCTTGCAAAGTTGTTTAGAACCGCACAAGATAATTGCACTGATTTCCCAGCAGTGCCAGTGGTTTCTCATACATTGGAAATGTTACTTGAAGTTGGATCAAATAGGGTGTCATCTAACACCTGTCACCGCATTACTCTATGGGATGCCAACCTTCCAGAACCACTTGCTGTTGGCAAATGGACCAGGGTATGTACCTTGATGTAGGAGATGGCCCTCACTCCTAGGTTTGAATTGGCACTTTTTTACTATTGTCATCACACTTATCTCACACCCCAGAGAATGCATATAATTTTTCCCATAAGATCTGTTGCATATCTGAGGCATGATGCAGGCTCCGCGTCCTTCTTGCAAAGCGTGCACTGAACTGGAAGGTTACTAAAAAGCAGTGGTGGTGACACTTTATTGAGTAAAGGCAATACAGATAGTTGTAAAGATTAAACAATTCCTCATTGGGTTCATTCTCCACCCTAAAAAAGGTTGCAATATTTGGAATAGATTTGCAGCTTTGGGATTACTTTTGGATAAGAAATGAACAGTTATACATTGGCTCTTCTCAGCTGCCCTAGATACCAATACTGGATAGAACACTTGTATAAATGGGCTGCAGTGGTAGAACAAAGAATGCAGGATGTGAGTGTGGGCCAACATGCTGAACAAGAACTGTGAAGGGTTAGCCAACTGGTTAAAACTACGAATGATCACTCCACATTGATGGATGCCCCATAGATAGTTCATCTGAAAGCGGGGGTCAGTTTGAGAATGGCATGTATGGTGGGGCTGAGTTCACAGATGTATTGGAATGGAGGACGTGGGCCCTAACGGATAAAATGTGAAACTAAATATGTACTCAGTACAGTTCAGAAAAGCTTTATTCGATTTTTAATATGTACTCATGAGTATATCATGAATCCCCATGCCACATACTGAAAATGATATCATGTGATTGAAAAAGATAATCTTCCTGGCTCCACCCCCCTACTTACAGATACTATATCTCTAGGCTTTAAACTTGACATCAGTCTAAATGTATATGCTTATATCAATCTAATAGCAAAGAACATCAAATTCCAACTCAACCTTCTCAAAGCTTCTTAAAAGCAGCCTGTCACAGCAGGGGTGACTCTAAAGCTGATAGCCCCACAACACAGACATGGTAGTGAGTATAGTTGGCACCTGGATACCAGCCACGTTAAAATGTGTATCGAAAGGATAGACCAGAGACCAGCCTTACTCTTTATGATTCTCTTATCAGGCCCATCTCCTTCCTTAAATGTGTTCAGGGCCCTTCCATAGGGCTGGTGAGCCTAATCTTTTTTTATAAAAAAAGTGTACTGCTTGCCACGCATGTCTGTATGGGTATGTGAGCATTTGTGTGTTTCTTTTTATGTGGTGAGTGTTCTCTCAACGTTCCTGGCACATGTGCCACTGATTTGAAAACGAGAAGAACAGGGGTAATATTAAGGCATTGGCAGGCATATGAAATGAGGTTCCTATGATTTATAATGGCTTTAGCTGGCATATGTGGGGTTCCAGTGGCACAGCTTGGCATTGAACAACATATGGAAACACCTAGGGGACATTATAACATTGAATGTTTTTATATGGGAGTAATCCAGGAAAAATCATTTGCATACGGAGAATCAGAGTTGCATCATGTTAATGACTGACATATTGGAAGGTAAACATCACATCATGGCTTTGACTGGAATTTGGGAGATACCAAAGGTTCATGATGGTCACATCACCTGGCATATGAAAGAAGGCCCAGGGGCAACGGGCCAACAAATGTCATTTGGGGGATGCCTGCAGCACATTTTTGGATTGGCTGGAAAACCCTGGCCATACCATTATACTGATTGTGGTACGCGGATACCTGTAGACCAATATATATTGACTGTCAGGAGGAAAGCCTGAATTATATTATGGCAGTTATTGACATAGAAGGGGACACCAAGGTCAGGTAATTGTAGTGACCTGTATTGGTGATACCTTCATCAGAGATCAAGATTGCTTTGGGCCCATCATGACATTGAATGGCATTTATAGGTGCCTGAAGCACAACAGGCACTGTGTAATAAACTCAAGGATATTAATGGTTCATCGTAGACATTACTGATGTATAGTGGATGCATGAGGAAAATAATGCAATACTGTAGCACATCATGGCATTGATTGGCATATGGAAAAAAAACCAGACACATTATGCATTGTCTGGTATGCGGTTGATTACCAAGGATTAAGACAGTAGTGTCAGGCATATGAGGGATACTTGGGGCATATATCTGTGTTAATTAGCATAGGTACTCAGTTCGGGTCATTATTTTAGCTAATGGCAAAAGTCACAGCTTTCCAGGATTGGTCCTCAAAAGGTTTAGTGAATTTTAAAATAGGTCTGTATGAAGGTCGATCAGCATGAATATTTAGGAATGATGATGATGATAATGATGATGATGAGTGGGATTTGTAAAGGGCACAGATGCTCCAAAGGGTGTCCAGGCACTGTTTTTCCAATAATGCAATGACAGCTGAACAAAAAGCCCTGTTTTCAACATCTGCTCAAAACTCACCAGACAGGGGTCCAGAGGAAGTGTATTCCACTTAGAAGAACCAGGAAAGGAGACAAAGAGCCAACCTGGCATAATATGGGGAATTCTTGGGACCTTCACTATGGTCATATTAGAGGGAAAAAACTTCCTAGTTGGACTGGAAGTGAATTCTGGAGGTCAGGTATCTAGGGCCAATCTGATGTTAAGCTCGGTCCTAAACAAAGTTAGTTTCTTCCCAGCGACCCATTGCAGAAGCAGGTGAGTAGAAACCCTGATTCTTGGAGCCATGCTGCTGCATTATGGACCACCTGCAGACTATGAATCATATAGTCTGGAATCCCATATTACAGAGCGTTGGTGTAATCCAGCCTAGAACTGATAAGCTTCTGAATTTCAGTGTTCCAGACTGGAGCAGACCGAAAAAACAAATGTTTTCTGTGCACCTAGGAGCCCAAAGTAGGTTCCTACCACAGATCTAATTTGAGGCTGAAACAATATCAGGTGATGCATCCAGGAAATCACTGCAGTCAGGCAGGGCCTGATTAAGTCCAGGGCAATGTCTTCGCCTTCATTAAAGGAGAAGTGTAACTGAGTGTCATCAACATATGCTGTAATCTTGGCATCAAATGATTCCACCAGGGTGGCAAGAGGGGTAAGAGATAGGGAAACAAGGTAGGGCTAATGGCAGAGCCTTGAGGGAACCCAACTGTAATAGCCTTGTTGTCTGATACAAACAGGGAGTACAAACTTCTTGTGCTCTATTCCTTAAGAAAGAGACCATCTATCTTAGTACTAACCTCTTTATTCCAATCTCATGAAGGCGACATAGAAGGATAGAGTGAGGGACTGTATCAAAGGCTGCTAATAGAGCACAATCACAAAAAACAAATTGATGGACAGAATGTAAATCAATGTCTTACATTCACCCCAGTACAATGATCTGGGCCTAAATCCATCGTTTTTTGCACTCCACACCATCCTGGGTCAGACAATGGCTTTATGCAAATCAGCTCTGACCCTGTGCCGCATGGGAACAGTCCAGTCCGAACTACACAGCCATATCTTTCCCAGACCGGAATCAAGCATCTGAGGACCGGACCGGTTTCGAGGTAACACCTCTCATAAGCCCGGCTAGCTTGACTCCAGTGGTGTGGAGGCTCTGGGACCCACGTCTGAGCTACCCCAGTACACTCAGGGAGAAAATTACAAAAAACAAATTGATGGACAGAATGTAGATCAATGTCTTACATTCACCCCAGTACAATGATCTGGGCCTAAATCCATCGTTTTTTGCACTCCACACCACCCTGGGTCAGATAATGGCTTTATGGCAATCAGCTCTGACCCTGTGCCCCATGGGAACAGTCCAGTCCGAACTACACAGCCATATCTTTCCCAGACCGGAATCAAGCATCCGAGGACCGGACCGGTTTCGAGGTAACACCTCTCATCAGCCCGGCTAGCTTGACTCCAGTGGTGTGGAGGCTCTGGGACCCACGTCTGAGCTACCCCAGTACACTCAGGGAGAAAATTACAAAAAACAAATTGATGGACAGAATGTAGATCAATGTCTTACATTCACCCCAGTACAATGTGGAGTGCAAAAAAACGATGGATTTGGGCCCAGATCTTTGGACTGGGGTGAATGTGTGACATTGATCCACATTCTGTCCATCACGTGTTTTGTTTGCAATTACCGCCCTAAGTGCGCTGGGGATGCCCAGACGTGGGTCCCAGGCACTCCACACCACTGGAGTCAAGCTAGCCGGGCTGATGAGAGGTGTTACCTCGAAACCGGTCCGGTCCTCGGATGCTTGATTCCGTTCTGGGAAGGACATGGCTTTTGTAGTTCGGACTGGACTGTTCCCATGGGGCACAGGGTCAGAGCTGATTTGCATACCGTCATTGTCTAACCCAGGGTGGTGTGGAGTGCAAAAAAAACGATGGATTTGGGCCCAGATCTTTGGATTGGGGTGAATGTGTGACATTGATCCACATTCTGTCCATCACCTGTTTTGTTTGCAATTACCGCCCTAAGTGCGCTGGGGATGCCCAGACGTGGGTCCCAGGCACTCCACACCACTGGAGTCAAGCTAGCCGGGCTGATGAGAGGTGTTACCTCGAAACCGGTCCGGTCCTCGGATGCTTGATTCCGTTCTGGGAAGGACATGGCTTTTGTAGTTCGGACTGGACTGTTCCCATGGGGCACAGGGTCAGAGCTGATTTGCATATCGCCATTGTCTAACCAGGATGGTGTGGAGTGCAAAAAAACGATGGATTTGGGCCCAGATCTTTGGACTGGGGTGAATGTGTGACATTGATCCACATTCTGTCCATCACCTGTTTTGTTAGCAATTACCGCCCTAAGTGCGCTGGGGATGCCCAGACGTGGGTCCCAGGCACTCCACACCACTAGAGTCAAGCTAGCCGGGCTGATGAGAGATGTTACCTCGAAACCGGTCCGGTCCTCGGATGCTTGATTCCGTTCTGGGAAGGACATGGCTTTTGTAGTTCGGACTGGACTGTTCCCATGGGGCACAGGGTCAGAGCTGATTTGCATATCGCCATTGTCTAACCCAGGGTGGTGTGGAGTGCAAAAAAACGATGGATTTGGGCCCAGATCTTTGGACTGGGGTGAATGTGTGACATTGATCCACATTCTGTCCATCACCTGTTTTGTTTGCAATTACCGCCCTAAGTGCGGTGGGGATGCCCAGACGTGGGTCCCAGGCACTCGACACCACTGGAGTCAAGCTAGCCGGGCTGATGAGAGGTGTTACCTCGAAACCGGTCCGGTCCTCGGATGCTTGATTCCGTTCTGGGAAGGACATGGCTTTTGTAGTTCGGACTGGACTGTTCCCATGGGGCACAGGGTCAGAGCTGATTTGCATATCGCCATTGTCTAACCCAGGGTGGTGTGGAGTGCAAAAAACGATGGATTTGGGCCCAGATCTTTGGACTGGGGTGAATGTGTGACATTGATCCACATTCTGTCCATCACCTGTTTTGTTTGCAATTACCGCCCTAAGTGCGCTGGGGATGCCCAGACGTGGGTCCCAGGCACTCCACACCACTGGAGTCAAGCTAGCCGGGCTGATGAGAAGTGTTACCTCGAAACCGGTCCGGTCCTCGGATGCTTGATTCCGTTCTGGGAAGGACATGGCTTTTGTAGTTCGGACTGGACTGTTCCCATGGGGCACAGGGTCAGGGCTGATTTGCATATCGCCATTGTCTAACCCAGGGTGGTGTGGAGTGCAAAAAAACGATGGATTTGGGCCCAGATCTTTGGACTGGGGTGAATGTGTGACATTGATCCACATTCTGTCCATCACCTGTTTTGTTTGCAATTACCGCCCTAAGTGCGTTGGGGATGCCCAGACGTGGGTCCCAGGCACTCCACACCACTGGAGTCAAGCTAGCCGGGCTGATGAGAGGTGTTACCTCGAAACCGGTCCGGTCCTCGGATGCTTGATTCCGTTCTGTGAAGGACATGGCTTTTGTAGTTCGGACTGGACTGTTCCCATGGGGCACAGGGTCAGAGCTGATTTGCATATCGCCATTGTCTAACCCAGGGTGGTGTGGAGTGCAAAAAAACGATGGATTTGGGCCCAGATCTTTGGACTGGGGTGAATGTGTGACATTGATCCACATTCTGTCCATCACCTGTTTTGTTTGCAATTACCGTCCTAAGTGCGCTGGGGATGCCCAGACGTGGGTCCCAGGCACTCCACACCACTGGAGTCAAGCTAGCCGGGCTGATGAGAGGTGTTACCTCGAAACCAGTCCGGTCCTCGGACTGGTTTCGAGGTAACACCTCTCATCAGCCCGGCTAGCTTGACTCCAGGGAGAAATAAACTGGGAGAAGATCCAGACAAAGCTCAAGCAGAAAATGGCGCTCTGGACGACAAGAAAACTTTCCCTGGAAGGGAAAGTCTTGGTGCTGAAAGCAATATGTCTACCAATCCTGATGTTTATTGCCATGATTTTCCCTCCATCATACAGGTGGACAAAAGTGACACAAAGACTTTTTGCAAACTTCTTTTGGGGGTCAAAAATTGAAAAACTAAAAAGAGACACAGTTTTCAAACTACCCACAAAAGGAGGGAAAGACCTGCCAAACCTCCATGACTTCCTGATGTCACATTTTGTTAAAAACATACTGGGGAATGCAAAGAAAGACTCACATGTGGCTGCCTACACTCTGTTTGCTACAAGCTTCATCTTATCAAGAGAGGGCATATGTAATCTGGACAATACAAAGCCTTTTTTACTAGAACCACCCCCTGCGTACAAAGGCATCAAGCTTTTCTTCAAGAAGCTGGAAGAGAGACAAATTCAAGCGAAGGACATCACACCCCAGATGGCCTTAAGCAAAGAACTGAAAGAAACAGACTCAGTGACAATGGTAAACAACTTATCAGAGAAGCAATCAGGGAAGGTTTGGGAGATGGTGAACCACAAAGACTTGACAAACTCCCAGAAAGACTTGGCATGGATGATGGTATCCAAATGCCTACCCGTGAAACAATTCCAACATGCAAGGAAACTGGCAAAAACAGCAAGATGCCCAACACCAGGCTGTGCAGCAGATGAATCCCTGATGCACTTCATTTGGAACTGCGGCGGAGCACAAAGCATGTGGAAGGCAATGGGACAGCTCATTAAAGAATTAACAGGACAGGCATCCCTGTCCTATGAACTGGTTCTATATGGGTTGGGCATGAATTGCAATGCAAATAAAGAAAGGACACTATGGAGAATGATAAACTGTGTGAAAGAGGCGATGTGGGAAAACAGGAACCTTTCCTTGTACAAACACCAAGCAATCACGGAAAAAGAATGCCAAAAACTTGTTTTCACTAAAATGTTCTCTTACATGTGCATAGACACCCATAGATTTGGACAAGAGTGGGCAAAGGAAACCTGGAAAATCAGGAGTTGGTCTGGATGGGTAAAATGAGAAATCTTGATGGAAAACCACCAAAGATAGCCTAATGCGCTACTTTGAGAATGGTTAAATGTACAGCACCCAAATATAAGGGACTGCTTAAAATGTAAACCTGACAAATAATTTTAAATAAAGTATATTTTTACAAAAAAAAACCAGTCCGGTCCTCGGATGCTTGATTCCGTTCTGGGAAGGACATGGCTTTTGTAGTTCGGACTGGACTGTTCCCATGGGGCACAGGGTCAGAGCTGATTTGCATATCGCCATTGTCTAACCCAGGGTGGTGTGGAGTGCAAAAAAACGATGGATTTGGGCCCAGATCTTTGGACTGGGGTGAATGTGTGACATTGATCCACATTCTGTCCATCACCTGTTTTGTTTGCAATAGAGCACAATCAGCACAAAATCAGCGCAGTTTCCTGCCGCTAAAGCGGCAATCATTTTAACGCTGTTCTTGATAATATGCCCCCCAGTTTGTGAACCGCAGAGCCACCCCGGCTATCCACCATGATGGCGTCAGTTTCAATATTACCTGAAAGCTTGGGAGTACCCTCTGTTGGAGAGCCCAGAAGCTCCCTCTGCTTAACTTTTCTAAATGGTCTTAATGAGGGGGACCCCTCCCAAGCCTGCTCACCCTTCCGAGATGTAACAGGCCAGCTGAACTTAACCAAAAAGTGATCCGTCTATGGTAAGAGGGTCAGGCATCTGCAACCTAACATTGGAAAAAAACAAGCCAATCGTATGACTCGCAAGACGAGTGGGAATTAAAACAATTTGGGTCAGATTGAATGAGGACAATGTATCCAACAAGGAAACTGCCTCATTAACTGTGGCACAAAAGAAATGAATGTTAAAATTTCCAATTAGGATGAAGTGCGAAAACCTAAGTGCAAAATGAGACAGAGCTTCTCCCAGTGAATTCAAAAAGACTCCTGCAGGACCTGGAGGTCTGAAAATTAAGACACCCCCTATTGACTGCTGAGGTGAAAGTCATAGACAGAACCCAAAATGTTCTGCACCTACCAAATCATTTATCTCAAAGACCGTACAACCACAGGTTTGTTTGTACAATGCCCCCACCCTTCCCACAAGGCAGATCCAAATTACAGAACTTGTATTCCTTAGGGATGGCCATTTCAATCGCAGAGAGGGCCGTACTGGAGAGCCAAGTCACAGACATAAAACGAGCATCAGGTGAATCATCACATAATAAATTGAAGCTCAAAGCGGCATGTATCTGGAGGGAGCGCACATTAAGGAGGTGTGCTGAGATTAGCTCTGCCTGCAACGTATTTGCCACCAGCAAAGATAGGACAGAGCCATGAGGGAGTGATTCAGCGTTAATGCCACAGGACTGACAAGACAGTATGACCATATCTTTGTTTAGCTTGATATGTCTGGTGCAGAATTACCTCGAGCGAAGTTTAGCAAGCTCAGATGAGGTGTAACATATGCGGGTAGTTGGAATTGGCTTGCCACGGGCATCGTGACTGGCGTTGGCCGCTAAAGGCCCTTTGATTGGCATAGACAAGCGTGCCTTCAGTATGCCAAGAGTGTGCCTGATGCCACAATCCCAGCTTTAAACATACGCTGGCGCCGCCCCGTTGGGAAGCTAGAGAGCGCAGTTCCAAAAATGCCACCTCCAGCTGTCCCAAAAGAGGAAAACTGAATACCCGCATGGGCTCAGTACAACTTAGAAACAATCACAAGTTTCGGCCCTGGCCTTCCTTCCAACATCGAATGTGCTAGTGAAATGAGTCAACGACGGGTAAAAGCAGAATAGCAGATTGGTAAAAAACTAAAAAGATCATCATAAACAAAGCAGAATGAATCACCAAAACAATTACCAAATTAATCCGCATTAGCTGTACCTTCAATATTCCCACGCAAAATATTTTTTTCATGGGGTGAAACCCTACTGCTAGACCCCCGCCAGTTTCAGAGATGTTTCATCACCATTCCTCCCTGAAAATGGATTTGTTCTTTACTGAATTATTTCTCAAACAGTTTCCACTGTGGGAAATGATTTTTGAGAAGTTAGCAAGTAACATATTAGCATGCAGTTGTGAGCGTACAGGGCTTTCCAAGGCATCCCTACTTTGAAAGTCCACTCGCTGCCCTGGGAGATGATTTACTCGGGTATAATATTACCCCATAATGCAGTAACATTAAGCATGAGTAAATCACTTCATGAGTGCAGATAAGAAAATTGAAATTAATGTGTTTGTCAAGCCTTTTGCTCATACGGTGGACAACATGTCAATATATGCATATGGTTCAGAGCCAAGAACAGCAAGCTTGTTATTGGTACCTAGAAGCAGTTCCATCCACTAAGTGAATAAGATACATTCCACGCTCACAATGTTCTCAGGCAATTTATTTCTCACCTGCAAACATCATTTTCTGGTTCCTCCAGTCCAAACTGATTATCAAAGGCCAATTGGATTCTGGTGTTCTCTGCAGAGTGCAACTTCCATGTCAGTAAGAGGTTTCTGGGGTAGCTGTTTGGGAATCGTGGGCTGTGTATGCCGCCATTTCCAACCACATGAATGGTTTCCTCTTTCCGGTACAAGTCTGTGAGATGATTGCTTTCTTCAAATGGACAAAGGAAACATAAAAAGAAAATTTTGTTCAGTCATCAACATCTCGAAAAATATTAAAATGACATTTAATACGGTACATTTTTTAATTAATGTTTTTTAGTCTGAGTTCATTTGGTGGTGATTATACTTTCTGCACACACTTTTTATTTTACATTTTCACAATTCATTTTAATCACTAATAGTTAGTTATTGTGCTTTAGTCCTTGCAGAGTGTATGGAAGGCACTATACCAATACCAATATCAATATAATACAATACAATTCACAGATAATTTCCTGTCAAATTTTCGGTTTGTCAACATAAGGTAACTAGAAGAAAATTGTTCTTGAGACCATATATTATCTCACAAAGAAGCTACTAGAGCTGGTCTAATTACCAAAGGAGTCAATTCAATAACTGGTGGTCCAATCACTTGTAATTTGAACTTTCTTTATGTGTTATAATTAAAAGTATTACGTATTTTGGAAAAATCAAAAAGCTCATATAGAGGGAGTGGTGGGGGAACATCAAACACAGAAAGGCAGGAAAGCAACATACAGGAAAAATGGAACTGAAACTGACTCGGAAACCAGCCAATCTTGAGCAAGGATTCGCTCTGTGGTGTGTGGTATAAAATGTTGTCTTCAGGCTTTGACACAAAAACAACAGAGAGTTTCATATGCAGCGATTGTTGGCATTAGGGGAGAAAACATACCTGGGATGCAATGAAAGCTGAAATTAGGGGAGGAACACTAAACTACTCCAAATGAAGGAGCCAAGCTGCATTTCTAATATGGTGACAGATTACATACACAGGTTGCCACATTTAGCCTTGAGCATGGGCTAAGGATGCCTACTCAGGCTTCCATTGAAGATATAAAGAATTTATACAAGCAGATAGTAGCTAAACAACAACTAAATATTGACCAAATTAGAGAAAACGTGCTAAAGACAACCCAAAGACATTGAGATTTTAATGTAGTGAATTAATGGGAAACATTCTAGCATATAAACTGAAAGAAACTGTTACTGCTAACTCTACTGATGTTGTTGTGGACAAAAAGTGGGCTGAACAATGTCAATCTTCAGAAATACTAGAGGTATTGCATAATTACTATAATACACTTAATAACTAACAATATTGAGTTGTTTGAAAAATATTGGTCCATGCATATGGAATGCCTATTAAACACTGAAATTTGCTCTCAACCTGAAGTAACATTTACCTTACCGATAGTTTATTCAGCAATTACACCGCTACCTAGTAAATGTCATGGGATAGGACTGCATCTCTTCCGAATTCTATGAAACATTCATTCATATATTGGCCCCTCTCTACTTAGATCTAATTAATGAATTTGAACAGTAATGACATGAAGTTAATCTGGTTATTTTTCCCAAAAATGTAATGACCCTTGGCAATGCTCATTATACTATACAATGCCTAATAGGTTTGCATGACAAAATAAACGCAAAGATGTTGGTGAAACGATTAGTTAATTATATCCAGTCACTAGTATCTCTCAAGAAACATGGATTCATTTCCAGTAAAAATAAAATGCCACTGACAAATATGGCAACTTCTATAGTTGTCATTCGGAAGTCACTGGGGAAGGTGCACCTATGTGCCTGTTGGATGACAAGAAGGCATCTGAAAAGGCAAAGCGTATCAGTACTACGCTTCCGGAACGAATCTTAAAAGGGACGGGCTCCGACATAGGAGACACTACACCATGCCTTAATTGGCACGTGATAGCGACACGGCCAAGCTTGAAGTTCTTCTTTCCATCCTCTGAATTAAGGAGTGTGGCAACATATAAGGGATCACAAAAAAATATATCTTTAACAAACACAAGTGGGATACAACTGCCATTTATGGGAGCTTCATTTGGACCAAGCAAATTCTTGACACCAGTGTAGCACCAGGATATGACACTAAGCCCTGAAGAAGCCCGTGTTTGGGCGAAACGCGTGGGCTGTGGATTTTGGCTGTGGATTTTATGAATACAATAAAGGCACTTGAAAATCACGTCATCGTCTGGACAACCATTTCTCCTGTCATCTATGTTGACTAAATTGCATGGCATCTGAAGCCACAAAGTAGTACTGATACGCTTTGCCTCTCCACTGTTGTGTTGAACAAGTTTATATGTTAAGACCATTTCTGGTGGCTGGTCTTAGGAGGTGGGCAGAAGTGGAAATAATAGCGTAAACCAAAAAACGGTTGTAATAGCTGTCGGTTAGTGCAGCGATAGTACCTGCCACCCTTTCTGTGTTGCAATGCATCTGAAAAGGCCTCATGGGCATTTCTTTAGTTTACAGTGAAGAAAGTTTGGTTTGATCTAAATTGGGTTCAAATGATATATGACCCGACAGTTGCACATTTTAGTTCAATCAATCAATCAATCAATCAATCAATCAATCAATCAATCATTTGTAAAGCGAACTACATACCAGCGAGGGTCTCAAGGTGCTGGGGGGGTGCTACTGATCTAACAGCCAGGCCTTGAGTATCTTCCTGAAGGTCAGCAGGTCTTGGGTCTGTCGTAGGCTCAGTGGGAGGGTGTTCCATGTCTTTTCAGCGAGGTGGGAGAAGGATCTCCCACCTGTGGTTGTTCTTCGGATGCGCAGGACGGTGGCGAGTGAGAGGTCGGCGGAGTTGGTGGTTGGGAACATAGAAGGAGAGCCGTCTGTTGAGGTAGGCTGGACCAGTCTTGTGGAGTGCCTTGTGTGAGTGGGTGAGGAGCTTGAAGGATAGCGAGTGTAGGTTTCTCAGGTGGGGGTGATGTGGCTGTGGCGTGGTACATCAAGGATCAGTCATCCCGAGGCGTTTTGGATGCGTTGTAGTCGTTTGATGAGCTTGGTCGGGGCTCCCGCGTAGAGGGTGTTTCCATAGCCGACTCTGCTGCTGACGAGGGCCTGGGTGACTGTCTTTCTTGTATCTGTCGGGATCCAACTTTAGATCTTGCGGAGCATGCAGAGGGTGTTGAAGCAGGAGGAGGAGATGGCGTTGACTTGCTTGGTCATTGAAAGCGTTGAGTCGAGGATGATTCCCAGGTTGCGTGCGTGGTCAGTGGGTGTCGGGGCTGCCCCCAGTGCCGCTGGCCACCAGGAGTCATCCCAGGCTGAAGGGTTGGAGCCGAGGATGAAGACCTCCGTCTTGTCCAAGTTCAGGTTCAAATGGCTGGTCTTCATCCTGTCGGCGATGGCCTTCATTCCTTCATGGAGGTTGGCTTTGGCTGTGATGGGTCCTTGGTGAGGGAGAGGATCAGCTGAGTGTCATCGGCATAGGAGATTATGTTGAGGTCGTGCTGTCGGGCTACGTGTGTGCGCGGGCCATGTAAATGTTGAACAGCGTCGGGCTGAGGGAGAATCCCTGGGGTTCGCTGCAGATGATCTCGGAGGCTTTGGAATGGAATGGGTGAGGCAGACGCTCTGGATTCTGCCAGAGAGGAAGGAGGTGGTCCAATCCAGAGCCTTGTCTCAGATCCCTGCGGCGTGGAGGTGTGCGCATAGTGTGCTGTGACAGATGGTGTGGAAGGCAGCAGAGAGGTCTAGGAGGATGAGTGCTGCGTTCTTGACATTGTCCAGCAGGGTCCTGATGTCGTCGGTGGCGGCGATGAGGGCAGTCTCAATGCTGTGGTTGCTGCGGAACAGTGACGGGGAAGGGTCCAGGATTCTGTTTTCTTCGAGGTATCGGGTTAGCTGTCTGTTGACGGTTTTCTCGATGACCTTGGACGCGAAGAGGAGAGATGGGCCGGAAGTTCTTGAGGTCTCATGGGTCTGCCTTAGGTTTTTTGAGTAGGGCGTTGATCTCTACGTGTTTCCAGATCTCTGGGAAGGTCGCGGTCTTGAGGGAGAGATTGATGATGTTGCCCAGATGGGGTGCGATGGTGCTGCTTGCTCTGTTGAAGACGTGGTGCAGGAATGGGTCAGACGAAGAGCCGGAGTGGATTAAGCGCATGGTCTTGATGGTGTCATCAATGCTCACTCAGGCCCAGGCTAGCATGGGGTCGTGGTCGATGGTGTACGGAGGGTCTGTTGTGTTGCTGTCTGTTGGGGCTGTCTGGGTGTTGAAGCTGTTGTGGATGTCTGCTATCTTGCAGTGGAAGAAGGTGGCGAGGGAGTCGCACAGGGCTTGCGACTGCGGGATGTCGTTGGTGTTGGAGAGTTCCTTCACGATGTTGAAGAGCTCCTTTCTATTGTGTGCGTTGTTGTAGAGGCAGTCTTTAAAGGAGGTCCTCTTGGCCACCCTGATGAGGTGGTGGTGGTTGCGGATGGCGTCCTTGTGTGCTGCGTGGCTGTCCGGAGTTTGTTCACTGTGCCATTTCTTCTCTAGTTTCCGGCAGGCTTGCTTGGAGGCTAGGAGTTCTGGGATGAACCAGCTGGCCCTCTTTCTGGTGTCACAGTGGGGGGTGTTTCTTCAGCGGGCGAGGGTGTTGGCGCAGTCCTCGATCCAGCGTCTGAGGCTGTGGGCAGCGTCGTCGGTGTTGGAGGGTTCAGTGGGTGGGCTGAGAGCGAGGGTTGTGTGTAGTTGGTCTTCTGTGATTTTGCTCCAGCAGCGGCGTGGATCTGTTGGGTGCAGTGGTGTGTGGTGGGTTTCTGGAAGGCGAAGTGGATGCAGCGGTGGTCGGTGCAGAGGAGTTCGTGGTATGGCTGATGGAGACATATGGGCTGGAGGAGAAGTCTGGGTCGAGCGTGTGGTAGGCGGAGTGGGTGGGAGTGGTGATGAGTTGCTTCAGTCCGAGGTTGGCGAGGTTATCGATCAGGGTTGTGGAGTTGTTGTCGTTGTTATTCTCAAGGTGAAAGTTCAGGTCGCCGAGGAAGATGTAGTTGGTGAAGGTCAGGGCGTGCGTGCTGATCAAGTCGGCGATGGAGTTGCTGAACTGGGGGTGGGGTCCGGGGGGGTCGGTAGACGAGGGTGCCTCTGAGGGTGAAATTAGGGTCTGTGTGGATCTGGAAATGCATGTGTTCGGCGGTGCCGAGCGCTTCGTCGGTGCTAGTCGAGACATTGATGCTGTTCTTGTGGACGATGCGATTCCTCCTCTGCCTCTGTTGGTGCGATCTCTGCGGGTGATCTTGTAGCCGTCTGGGATGGCTATGGCAATGTCAGGTGCGGAGGAGTTGGTAAACCAGGTCTCTGTCAGGAAGGCAATGTCTGGGGATGTGTCGAGCAGGTCCCAGAGCTCGACGGCATGCTTGCGTGTGGAGCGGGTGTTCAATCGTATGCATCGGAGATGGTTGGGGTCTTTCTTGGTGGGTGGTTCGCCGGCTCTGAGGCTGGTGTAGCTGCAGTTCCGGCAGGTGAAGGGGCCGTGTGTGCATTTTGGGGCGGCCTTGAAGCAGGTGTGGCTCCGTCCAGAGTTGAGAGCGTGCAGAGTGCTGGCGTCATAGTGGCGGCGGTCGTCGTGGCGGGTGCGGGGGCCAAGGGCTTCTGGCACTGGGCATGGTCCAGGCGCAGATGGGCACAGACGGGTTTGCCTTAGGCGCGCCTTCTGCGCGCCAGTGGCGCGTCTGCGCAGCAGCTGCATATATGAGGAGGTGGGAGGGAGGAGCAGCTGGGAGGAGGGAGGCGGGGCAGCGAATGGGCAGGGGAGCGGGGCCGCAGGGGATGCAGAGGCGAGGGCAGTGAGGGACAACGAAGGTAACAGGAGGAAAAAGGGCCACAAAAATCGAGGGTAACAGAAGGCAAAAAGGGGCACAGAAACGAGGTAAAAACGAGTGGCACAGGGGGCAGAAGGACACCAAAAAAATGAGTGGAACGGAGGGCAGAAGGGCACAAAAAACGAGGGAAAAACGAGTGGAACAGAGGGCAGAAAGTCACAAATGAACTAGGGAAAAACGAGTGAAAAAGAAGGCAAAATGGCACAAAAAAAGAGGGAAAAACGAGTGGAACAGAGGGCAGAAAGGCACAAAAAAACTAGGGGAAAACGAGTGGAACAGAGGGCAGAAAGGCACAAAAACGAGGGAAAAACAAGTGGAACAGAGGGCAGAAAGGCACAAAATACAAGGGAAAAACGAGTAGCACAGAGGGCAGAAGGGCACAAAAAACGAGTGGAACAGAGAGCACAAGGGCACAAAAACGAGGGAAAAACGAGTGCAACAGAGGGCAAAGGCTCAAAAAATGAAGGAAAAACGAGTGGAACAGAGGGCAGAAAGGCACAAAAAACTAGGAAGAAACGAGTGGAACAGATGGCAGAAAATGAGTATTTGTTCAATTCAATTCCTAATACAATACAGTACATGTCAGGGTTGCCTACTATTCCCACCCTATTAGCATAGTATCTGTCACACTTTTATGCCATTTAGAAATGTCTAATACCAATAAACCTAATGTAGTAAAGTAGCGCCATTTGCTGACCATATTGCCATATTTTCATCTGATCCAACTTTCTTGCTAAACACCATGGAAAGAAAAGCATTAGTTTTGGTTTTGGGTGCCTTTTTTGGTCATTCCTTTAGTTCAGTTAAGATACAAGTACTCTGTAATATACCATCTCTAAACACAGGCAAGGGTCATATTATGTCTGCGGTTTACTTAGGTGTGCATATGTTCCTACAAGAAAAAACATGTCAAAGCTAAACTATGGCTGATTGATCAAGGACACATTTGCCAGGTAAATCCTGGAGAATTTGCACCCAGAATGTGACCTGGAATTCAGAAATGACATGCTGAAATAAAGTGCGGAAATCGGTTTTGAAACAGTGATTAATGATCGGCGACAATGTTGCATCACACAATTCGTAACAAGTCAAGTGTATCTAGTTTCAGGCGCGAAGTTATCGAATCGGGCGTCCAGTATTCTAATTAATGTGGCCTTAGTGTGTGTTAATAAATAGCCTTGAGCGTGTACACTCAGCATATTGTATGATCCATTATCATTTTCCTGTCAAATTAGAGTACTGTTTATGGCTAGGCTGGAAGAGGCTAGTATCAGTTTGTTTACATCTTTTATTTAGTCCAAATATTTTTAACCACTTTAGTTTTTTAGTTTTTTTATAATTGAGCACCAAAATGGGTTCGCAAAGGATGTAGAGACAAGTGAGCGCTTTCTTTTAATAACTGGATGCTGGATTGCGGTTGGAGACCTAGCATTTCACGTTGTCATTACTCTGTCAATTTCACCACAACATCAGGAGACAGGCCTGAAATGTCGATTTCATGCTGGGTTGCAAAAATAATTCTACTCGATATCATTGTCCAAATCAATGTAAGTAGGCCTGAGTTGAATGAGAACCCCCGGATTGCAGGCAGCAGGCAACATCATTGAGAAGCAAGCTGAAATGTAAGATTTTAGTTAAGGTCAAGCTTTTAATATGGGAGTTATCTGCTAATCATGAAACAAGAGCCAGAAAGAGCAACAGCTACAAAATAATGAGAGCACTCCTTAAAGTGGATTAAGCAGTCCATAAAAGAATATCTTAAAAATGAGTGAGCCGTGCATACCTAAATGTTCTGCCAAAAAATGTTGGATTTGTTCCTTTGCTTTTTAAAATGCAAGAACTGTGCTTAAAACAGTTTTAAATGTGCCTCTTGTTATTTGCCAATGCACTTTATTTTCAGCAGTTTTAATCCATTTGGCATGGGTATGTGCGCCAATTGCTTGTGTTAAAAATAAATACTGGCCTATAGTAAACATTGGATTCAAGGCCACGGACAGGTTTACATGAAGGGCAGATATTTTAGCATCCCGTAGCTATCAAATCTCTGTACATTCAGACACGTACTGTGTCAGTTGTAAAATTACATCACACGGTGTATATTGGAATACGTGGTCTATTCTAACGATTGGCGGTGGCTATTATGTTGATGTTTGCTACAACTAATTAGAATTTCTAGGTTTTGTAAATTAACATCAATTTAAAAACAAAGGGCCTCATTTATGAAAGGTGACGCATCGCTGCGTGAAAACAGCGATGCTTCACTTTTCACTGCGCACTCCTTGCGACACCAATGATGCATCATATTTAATGTATGACGCATCATGTCGCAAGGACTTGTAGATACGTCAGTATTTCTGACGCATCTGTAAGCGCAAAAGTGACGCATTGCTGGAGATTGTCACAAAAGTGACGCAACTCCAGCAATGCGTCCCTTCACATGGGGTAAGCCCAATGTGAAAGGGCTTGCGTCAGTCTTACGCCTGCTGTGAGGCAGGCGCAAGATTTTGACGCAACAGCATCCTAAAAGTGACGCAGTGAAATCTCATAGATTTCCCTGCGTCACTATTACGAGGCTTTTTGCGGGGGAACGCCCCCCTCTGCATACATTATACCTGACGCAGGTATAATGTGGCGCAGGGGTTTAAAAAGTGACGCATCTACCTAGATGCGTCACTTTTTAAATATGGCGCAACAAGGCGCATTTTGTACGCCGCTGGTGCGTCACAAAAAGTGACGCACCGGCGGCGCAAAACTGACGCAAGGCCTCATAAATAAGGGCCAAAGCTTTTAATTTACTTCCTCTTAAAGGGCCCTGATAAAATGTAAGCCACATTCATATGTTATGAATGTTTTAATGAACATTAGTGTTATGAACAATTAATCACAGGTTTCCCGGGTGGAAATTCCAGTTGACTTGTTTCAAATAGGGTTCACCAGCTGCGGCAATCCATGCAAGTGAAGGGGGCACACCCACTCACCTTTTTCCGGAGAAGAAGAGTGTCTGTTAGGCTCAGTAAAGGTCGATCTGACATGCACTCTTCTTGGCCAAGCCTGGAGCTGAATATGCACTGAATGCGTACTCTACTGGCTGCCTGAGCTGAACTTTGCTAGGCTGAGGGTATCACATACCTGTGGGCATGACCTCCTCAGCCTATCAAACATGCCTTTAGGCCCTTCCTCACGTGGCGAGGAAGAGCGTCACTGATTGCCTACGACTTGCGCACTTCAATTAGTAAGGATTTGTCTGATTAGGTCAGATAAGTTCCACAGAGTCTGCATGGAGCTTTACTCTGTAGGAACAAAAGCCATCCCAAACATAGGTAGGTGGCATGCTTCATGATTGGGGTTTTGCTACCCTTCGGGCCGGTGCTGCACTGCTCGGAGGGAACCCTGAATTGGAGACCTTTTTATAAGCTGTATGATGAAGTGCGGGTGTGTGAGTAAAACTAGTGAATTGTTGTTTTATTTTAAGTAAATATGTGAAAGAGTGGGATGAAAATATGACTTTTGATTTAATTCAAGCATTAATACCTCGGTGTTCATGTACTTCAGCTTGCTCTTCTAGAAAGATTTTACATTCCACATGTCCTTTTCAAATAAAATTGCATTGCAGGAGTGCCTTGCAATGTAGGGGTGTTTCCCTTTTAGTTTGACTACAAAATGTTAGCACTTTAATTGTTCTTTAGAAGTCTGTGGTGATACTGCAGTTAATGACGAGGGATTTACCTTACAGACTGCTGCTGGTACCGGAAGTACATTTTTATTCTGAATGTTAGACTGTTTGAATGACTGGATGAGAAAGATATTTTAGGACTCATAGTAAATGCGTCTTCAGTTTAGTTTTCTAGAGCACTATCTTTTCTGTGGCAAAAAAGAACCCCCTCATTTTGCTCCTTTTTAATGCAATCTCCTCTGCAAAAAATGCTATCAGTTTTACAGCTTTGAATCCATCGAGATGACATTAAACGTGCCACACTTTAGTCATAAATACAGAATGTTAGTTTGCTAGCTGTTCATTAAAAAACTAATGAAAGTAGCTGTAGAACAGTAGAAATCATCTGACAGGTTGAAGCCGCTTTTGTATTTACATGTTTTACTCATGATATCAGGCCTAATTCTCACATGGCCTAGGAAGATAGTGCGAGTTTATGGAAAATGTGCTTTTTTTTAGTTTCTGGAGCACCTTCCATAACCACTATGACTTAATCCTGGAAGAAACCAAAATTCCTAAAATATGTATATCACAACCAGCAAATATTTTATAGTTTGACTAAAATCTGTTATCACCCTTAATGTTGTGACTCTCAAAAACATGATTTCTCTAGAATGCATTTCAATGAGGACCTTGATCTCAAGCACGGTAATGCCTGCCTCAGCATGTTTTCCATGTTTTGGCTAGCCAAGCAAGGAGTGGTCCCCTTGATACCCAACCCCCATACCCATGGAAGTCATGGTGTGTCCACCTTGCTCGCTTACCCCAGTTCAGACATGGCCATATGCAAATCAGCCTTGACCCTGTGCCTCATGGGAACAGTCCAGCCCGAACTGCCAAGCCATGTCTTCCCTGGACCGGAATCAAGCATCCTAGGACCGGTTTCTGGCTATTAGCCGTCATCAGCCAGGATAGCTTGACTCCAGTGGTATGGAGAGCACGAGACTCACGTCTGAGCATACCCATCCCACTCGGGGTGACAAATGTAAAAACAACAGATTGCATATGGCCATGTCTGAACTGGGATGGCAGAGTGGGCTAAAGAACGGTGATGGATTAAACCTAGATCTGTTGACTGGGTGTACCGCTTTGTTCGCCATAAGTTGGCAGGGTATGCTCAGACGGCTGTCCCTTGCTCACTTTGCCACTGGATTCATGCAAGTCAGGTTGAAGACGGCTGTAATGCCAGAAACCGGTCCTAGGAAGCTTGAATCCGGTCCAGGGATGGCATGGCTTGGCAGTTCCGGCTGGACTGTTCCCATGAGGCACAGGGTCAGACTGATTTGCATATGGCAATGTCTGAACTGGAGTGGCAGAGTGGGCTAAAGAACGGCGATGGATTAAACCCAGATCTGTTGACTGGGTGTGAGTGTTTGATTGGTTCAGATGCTCCGTCCATCACCACCCCCTTTTGTACCGCTTTGTTCGCCATAAGTTCTCAGGTTATGCTCAGACGTGCGTCCCTTGCTCACTTTGCCACTGGATTCATGCAAGCCAGGTTGAAGACGGCTGTAATGCCAGAAACCGGTCCTAGGAAGCTTGAATCCGGTCCAGGGATGGCATGGCTTGGCAGTTCGGGCTGGACTGTTCCCATGAGGCACAGGGTCAGACTGATTTGCATATGGCAATGTCTGAACTGGAGTGGCAGAGTGGGCTAAAGAACGGTGATGGATTAAACCCAGATCTGTTGACTGGGTGTGAGTGTTTGATTGGTTCAGATGCTCCGTCCTTCACCACCCCCTTTTGTGCCGCTTTCTTCCCCATAAGTTGTCAGGGTATGCTCAGGCGTGAGTCCCTTGCTCACTTTGCCACTGAATTCAAGCAAGCCTGGCTGAAGACGGCTGTAATGCCAGAAACCTGTCCTAGGAAGCTTGAATCCGGTCCAGGGAAGGCGTGGCTTGGCAGTTCGGGCTGGACTGTTCCCATGAGGCACAGGGTCAGACTGATTTGCATATGGCCATGTCTGAAATGGGGTGGCAGAGTGGGTTAAAGAACTGTGATGGATTAAACCCAGCTCTGTTGACTGGGTGTGAGTGTTTGATTGGTTCAGATGCTCCGTCCATCACCACCCCCTTTTGTACCGCTTTCTTCGCCATAAGTTGTCAGGGTATGCTCAGATGTGAGTCCCTTGCTCACTTTGCCACTGGATTCAAGCAAGCCTGGCTGAAGACGGCTGTAATGCCAGAAACCGGTCCTAGGAAGCTTGAATCCGGTCCAGGGAAGGCGTGGCTTGGCAGTTCCAACTTGATTGTTACCATGAGGCACAGGGTCAGACTGATTTGCATTTGGTGATATCTGAACTGGGGTGGCAGAGTGGGCTAAAGAACGGTGATGGATTAAACCCAGATCTGTTGACGGGGTGAGAGTGTTTGATTGATTCAGATGCTCCGTCCATCACCACCCCCTTTTGTACCGCTTTGTTCGCCATAAGGTGGCAGGGTATGCTCAGACGTGAGTCCCTTGCTCACTTTGCCACTGCATTCAAGCAAGCCTGGCTGAAGACGGCTGTAATGCCAGAAACCGGTCCTAGGAAGCTTGAATCCGGTCCAGGGAAGGCATGGCTTGTCAGTTCGGGCTGGACTGTTCCCATGAGGCACAGGTTCAGACTGATTTGCATATGGCCATGTCTGAACTGGGGCGGCAGAGTGGGCTAAAGAACGGTGATGGATTAAACCCAGATCTGTTGACTGGGTGTGAGCGTTTGATTGGTTCAGATGCTCCGTCCATCACCACCCCCTTTTGTACTGCAGTGGGAACAGCAAAAAAAGTTCCAGAACGGCATGGACGTCCATGCTGTGCTGGAACTTTAGGGGAATACAGACAGGGGGCTACATGTTGAGCGCCCCTGTATGTATCCCCTTGGCGGAGGGCCATGGAGGCCCTGGTAAAACACCTTTATTCCTCCACCGTCAGCCTTTTCATGGCTGAGATTTTGCTATGTAATGCTGGCAGTGGACAAACTTGAAATATGCTGAGCGCGACTGAGCCAGTCCTGCTCAGCATATCGCGCAGAGGCACAACTGTTCCACTGCCAGGGAATGATTGTTACCTGGCGCAGCCAGCGGTCCACCGCTGATACATCTCTAACAGTCATAATAAGGAGAAAGGTGGACCGCCTCCACCCGCCAGAGTGGTAATCAGGCCCTAAGTTCCTGAGTCTTGTAATGGATGCCATAACATATTTTTCATGTTCTGTCCAGGTAATCATGATTTACTAGTCTCCTTTGAATAGGCCATTCAGAGCATATCTGACAACCATTGGTCCTGACCTACGAACTTTGTAACCCTTCATGACCTTCCCAGACCCTTTAAATCCTAATTCCTCAAAAGAGGCTAAACGGATTGACACCAAATCACAAAAGTCATGCTTTTTTTTGTAAAGTGCTAACTTTTTGACAAACGTGATCTAATTCTCTATAGCCATTTCTTGAATTAGACAGCAAAGATTACTATGAAAAATAACATGGAAAAATCACACTTTTGAGACCCCCTTTTTTTCTTTGTCCATTTCTTATGGATAAGTGCACAACTTTTTAAGAAGGAGCTGAGGTGGATGAAATATTTTTTTTTTTGCGGCTGGAGTTTTATTCAGAATTGTTCAATCATGCTACAGCTATTAGTGAGAAAAAAACTCTTCCACTAGGAAACTCTGACCTAACTATAACTACACAGAGACGACCATATTGAAAGTTTCATTATTAAAGGTGCTTAGAATATGCTAAATATTCCATAGTAGGACTACTAGACTATATTTTAAGAAAAAGAATGAAAATGTTGATATTCCCTTGTTTCAGAAATAGGACATACCAAGTTACTTTTCGAAATACCAGGTGCTTTGATTGGTTCTGATTCGCTAAGGTTTTCTCTTTGTTCTCATACTCTCGCATACACCAAACATACTAGGGCATTAGAAGTTGTCCTACTTGCATTTCCTACTTGTATTATTTTCCCTGATACATTTCAGTGCTTCACACGTTTTTACATCATTTGGTTTAAGCATCAAAGCATGAAATCCAAATTGCTTCACGCTCGGCATGTCAATAAAATGGCTTAAACACTTGTGTTCAGAAGCAAGTAAATAAAAAAAACGTGTTTGGACACGAACTGGGTTTATCATGCACAGCACGCGGGCATGAGTTAGAATTAATGGGAAGTTGTCGAATGTTTTCACAGATTGGCCCAATTTAGAGATTCACGCAATTTGTTTTTTTCTACTTTCAATTTCTTTTCTGAAAATGAAGCAGAGTGAGAGCCAGGGCAGGGGAACAGCTTTCTTGCCAGAGAACTGCATCCAACGCACTTCGAACCTCAATAAAATACATCAGAAACATTTCTACATTCACACTGTAAACACATAATGTTCAAGCCCGGGCAGGAAGCTATTCCAAGCAACGGGACCAGTTCCAGCTATAATATGTCTTGTTTTCCGTTCACTCTGAGAGCAATATGTGCCTGAGATTACAGAATGTTTCTGAAGCTAGCTTAGCGTGAAGTGATATTAAAAAGAACAGTAGGTAGTGATTGGTTGTACAGTTTCATTATCTGGGATTGGTACGTTAGTTTTATACGACATTTTACTGTATTTTTAAAGAATATTTCAGGCCAGAATACTGAGAGGTAAATATAGCTTCCAGCTGAAACTTCTTACGCTTTGTTTCCATATGTTGTGCCACCCGATGGATCACGATTTCGCCTTGGTATAATGCAGTGGCGGCTGGCTTGTACTGAGCGTGGTAGGACACCAATAAATAAATAAATTAACTTACCTTGGCAGCGCTATGTCCTCCTCCCTGGATGGTCTTCAGGAAGCTCTGGATGCAGGAATATGCACTACTCAATCCTTTGCTGTTCTCACAGGATTGGTGTCGTTACAACGCAGGCTATTACAACGCCTGCTGTTACAACGCGGTTTTTACATCGCATACCACTACAATGCATAGTGCTTTTAAGCGTGGATAGTGATTTATTTAATTTACTATTCCAACTCCAGTCCCCGTGGATAGTAGGGAAGGTGTTGGATAGTAAATTAAATATATTCCCTATCCTAGAGCGCCCCCCAGCGCAATGCGTTGTAATGGTTTGCGTTGTAATGGTTGCGTTGTAATGGTAGTGCGTTGTAATAAATGCGTTGTAAGTGATGTTTCCCGTTCTCACAGCATGAGATAAGCACCAGGATTGGATAGAACAGGCACTCTCAGCACTCCTGTGTGAGACAGCTAGGTTAGAGAAGTTTAAAATGCGCATAACTGTCTGGCAGTCCCAAGACGACCAACCAAAGAGACATGCACATTTTAAAGTGCACAGCTCTCTAAAAAATAAAATGGTAATAAATAAACTTTATTATCATTTCATTTTTTCAGCTCTCTGGCTTGCAGGGCGACACTCCTCAGCTCAAATGGTGGAGCCACCCCTGGTAAAAAATGAGCGTGCTTTTAGGGTAAGAAACCCCTGAACTAGAAAAGCTGTAGACAAATATATGCTGCTGTCTTTGATTGTTAGTTAGGTTTAGACAACACAACGGGGTAACCACCTAAAAATAAACTGACTGTCCAGCCAATGTGGGTGAATCTAACAAATAGATCTCAGTGACAAAAGTACTGTGTGATCAATCAGGGATACAGCTACATTTTGTGAACTGAAAGCGAAATCTTGTATTTGTCTTATTGGGGCAAAACACTAATACAGCTAGGTGATGGAAGCATTGCTGTATAGATCTTTGTTTCATTTCAGGTCAAACATTCATGTTTTGGCAAAGCTGAATCGTGTATTCGAAGTTGAAGAGTTGCATTAGTAGGAAGAGGTCATGGTTATCATGAACACTTGCATGAGCGAAAAAAAGGTTTGAGAGTCCATTGCATTCATTTTTGTTGTGTTGTGATCAAAGAATGTGTTCATAGAAACAATCGTTCATATTTGTCCTTGGGATAAAATCTCTTCCACCACGGCCTAGGAACTATCAAGCAGTTCTCAATCTTTATATTTTTACCTCTTAATAAACAGTCACTAAAGGTGGAGGTATGCATTTGGCTTTTACATATCTAGCTTGTGTTTTAGGTTAAGTTACCGTTCCAAATTGTGGCACAATATGCTGCCGTTGGGTGTGGCCCAAGCAGGCAATTGTTTACGTTTTGGTGCAACTCCATATGAATGCAATTGCTTATGTATGTTAGAGATCAACAGATGAATGTACCAAAGCATTTAGGTTAAGTAGAGGAATGCCTCAGGGGTATTTCCTGGCCACTTTTCTTTTGATAAGAGGTTCACCTCAAGTCTGTGGACCAAGGCATGCCTCAGATAGGCTTTTACCCGGTCTGTGTGCTTCTCTATGTAGATAATGCCATTTTAATTGCTTGTACAGTAAAAAGGGGGGCAAAATCTTCTTGATCCATTTGCAACTTACATGAAGAATCTGGACTTACAGACAAATTTAAACAAATCTTTTGCCATAGTCTATGGCAAAAGTCCCTGAAAACGAAATCTCCTTTAACCTGTTTACCGCGGCGATAATTTTGCCGCAGTGTGGGGGGTTCTATTGTGTGGGCGGGGCCATGTCGGCCAACGGACGTGCGTGGCACTACCAAGGTAGTGCTCGCGATGGCCGTTGGCCGACAGCAGCAACGAAAGGGTTAATAGTACGCCCATTTGACAAGTTAGCACTTTTCAATATTTGGGGATTCCTTTAGAATCTGCATTTGAAAGGAATCACCCTCAAGGAAAAGAATGGATCATTTTGAAAGAACTGCTGACGCCTTCTTTAGGTTTTCAAGCAAATTAGGCTCATAACCTCTAAGAGAAATGCTAGCAATCTATAAAAGCCAGTGTACCCTTTCTGTAAGATATAGGGCTGATCTCTGGGCATACGCCTACTTAAAATGGTTTCAATTGACAGAAAACAAAGGCTACTTTCAATCACAAAATGGAAGTCATTTTGTATTGTATTTGAATTGGGAATTAGCTGTCTGTTACACTTTGTTAGGTTTCGTCCACTAGCATTTTGGTCTTCCGTCTCATCAAAACAGGTGACAACTTTTAATTGTTTATCCATTTAAGATTGTTTATCCCTTGAATATGGCATTGAATCCTATGGATTATATTTTGTAAAATAGGTTCTACTGCATTCGGAAATTTGAGGTTTCAAATATACCAACTTCAGGCAAACGACCTATGAAAGACCGGCTGAAAATTGTATTTGAAGATGAATGTAAAGAGGCTAGAATCTTATCTGTGGTGTCAAATGAGATGTAAATTCTTATGTCAAAATTTCTACATCCATTAACATTAAACTGTAGCTTGTGTTTACAACTAATGTTCATCGTAGGTTTCTCTTAATTCGAATTAGACTTAATCTTGTGCCTTTTTAGTGAATTTTCCCGTGAAGGACCTATGGAGGCATATGCCATGCTACCCTTATGATAACGATTCATCTCAATCAACCTTCACTTTAGTTTCTTTTGCCGTTTTTAGAAAGCACCAAGAAAACGATTTAGTTCCCTCTATTGAAGAAGTATAATTGTAGATAGCATAGGTGTGCTTTTTTGACAACTTTACTCAGAGATTGTATGTTTTGAGATTGTCAATTTCATCCAACATACACTCAAAACTATGATCGTATTGTTGCGACTATAACAAGGGAAAATATTCAATCATGTTTTAATAATTGATTTAAACACTTATGTTTTTTTAATGGTATTGCTGTCTTATTGAACATTTAACTTTTCAACTGATTTCTTTATACATGTATGTATTCTTTATGATGTTATAATTCCCAATGTACCCCAATATAGACCTGGGTAGTTTCCTAACCTTTCACCTACATTTACCATGCCATTGTACTACATAACGGTTTTGGTGCTGATCTTTTACCTTGTTAGATGCTGCATAACTATTGTGTGTTTTTCTTTGAAAACTAGCCTCATTTATAATGCGTGAGGATTCTCAGAATCATAGCAGGATTACCATCTTCTGTATAATAACTGTGTATAAGGGTCATCACTAAAGTCATCCTCGGCCGACATGACACAGCAAGGCACAACCCCTGAGGGTACCTTTTGGGTATATAAGCACCACAACTTCACTGAGCGAGGGAGGAGGAAAAGACTTCAATGCTGACACGAGACACTGAGGTCCCTGCACGCAGACACTCCAGCACGCAGTGGTCTGACATCTCGTGTGGGGTGTCCACCATGAGACCAAGATGGGGTCCTTCATTCTCTCACCTCAGGTAATGGGGGTGGCTCTATCCTAGGGGGATTCTTTGCTATACACCTACATTCATGCTAGGTGCATCTTGTTAGGGTTAGCATCGTAGGAGTACACATTATTACTGTCATTTATTCATATGCCTGCTTATATCCATTGCTTTAGCACTATGGTAGAATTCTACTACATATTTACTCTGTTGGCGCCTATAACCGTATATATCTGTTTCTGTCTTACGGCTGTTGAAGGACACGTATTTTACACTAGAATGACGCTGGTTCAATAAATGTTTATTAAAAACATCCCCATTGATAGTATAGCCATAGTACCTCCCAAAGTTGGAGTAAATTTGAAGGACCCTGTGAATGGAGGCATGAGGGTACGCTACATATAATAAAATGTCATCTGCATAAAGTAAGATTCTGTCTCCCATCTGGCTGTCCATTTTAATCCAAATATCAGTGGATCTCCTCGTATCCAGCTCGCCAAGGGTTTTATGATCAATTCGGTGCATCTTGTTAGGGTTAGCATCGTAGGAGTACACATTATTACTGTCATTTATTCATATGCCTGCTTATATCCATTGCTTTAGCACTATGGTAGAATTCTACTACATATTTACTCTGTTGGCGCCTATAACCGTATATATCTGTTTCTGTCTTACGGCTGTTGAAGGACACGTATTTTACACTAGAATGACGCTGGTTCAATAAATGTTTATTAAAAACATCCCCATTGTTTAGTCTGTATATCTCTCTGAGACAAAGTGAGCATGAGTGACTGAGCGAAAAGTGCTGTACTGTTTCAAAGATCCATGAGAGGTCAGAGTGGTTATGTTCAATAGTTGCCAGAAACTATTTGCTCCTTGGTAAGAGGAGTTCATAGTGGCATGTGAGCTAGCTGGTATAGAGGGGAACTTATCCGGTGGGGGGTGTCTGGAATCATTCTGGACATCAATCCCACAGTTTACGTTGTCTAAACACGCAGATCTTATATAGAGTTCTAGGAACTACACAACAATGGCATATTAACAGAATAAAGATCTGTTTTGACTTTTTTGGCTTAGACAAACTTTTTTGATTACATTTGCATTTGTATTTTAAGAAATCACATTTTGGCAATGAACATTTGTACTCCATCAATACACAAATGTAAAAAGCACTGCAGCATATAGTATAAAAGTATAACATTAGACCCAGATTCACGTAATGAAGATGTACAATTTTGATGGCGGATACGCAACTGCATTTTTTAATTATCTTATTATTAAAGTGTTCATAACAGCGTGCATCCATGAATAAGTACAACTCATACCAAATAAAACAGCAATGGATTTCGTTCCCAATTCACAACAATTTCTCCCCCCGCCTTCATATTCATCATCAACTATATCTGTCAGATTTCTTAACCATGGTGGTCCCTCTTGCGGAACTGAAGGGAAAGCACAAAAAGTGCCTCTGTGTGTGTTCCATTTCCCCCATACCTGGTCCCATTTCTGTGGGCACCCCCTGCTTCAAAGACTGTTTTTTCTGCAGACATACACCAATCCATATCTTGCTCCCATTCCTGCCGGGTTGGTGGCTCAGGCTTCCCCCATCTCCAGGCTCTGTAAGGGTTAGTGACCGTAAAGCCCATTGTGGCCCAGAGTTGCTGAGCACGGTTCATGTTGGTGGCCTTCCACACATTAAGTAAACACAGGTTGTGCCACAGGTAGGGTAGTGCCACTAACCTCGCACACCTCCTCCACTACGCTGGTCCAATACGTCTGGATGACCGGGCATTCCCAAAGTGTGTGGTAGAAGGTGCCCACCCCCCATCTCTGTCCACACTCAGCATCAAAACCTCAGCCCATTTTAACCAACGATGTGCATGAGATGTATGTTCTATGAAGGATCTTTTACTGGATTAACCTCAGGCGTCACGATATGGCACCATATGGTTAACGCATCCTGCAAATCCTCATCCTCCAGGTCTTCCCAGATCTACCTGCCAGCACTTATGTAGCTTTTGCAGTGGGTCAGAAGTGTTGTGATCCATTTGCAGTCTATGTGTTCAGTGAGTAGCCTGTCCTCCAGAGGAGTGGCCCCCTGCTTGGAGCGCTGGTCTCAAAGCGTGTTGTATTTGTGTGTATATAAATGCCTCCCCAGCAGACAGCTTGTACTCTTGTAGCATGGCGAATGTAATATGGCTGAGATACCCGCCACCCCCTCTCAACACAATCCCCAAAAGGAGGGAAACCGGAAACAGTTCTTGAAGTTTTTGGATGTGGGGAGGGAGTGACCCTCCCCCGGCCGTATTTATTAAAACAAAAAATTAAAACATTAAACGTTTCATTTCATGTACAATTTCATTATCACATTGCGATGTTTGGCTCACCTTAACATATTCTCTAATACAGAGTTTCTCCTAGCCGAACTAGCATCCAACAAAAACATTCTCTAGAAACACTGAAATTGTACATCCTAACGTTTAAGGGCCAACGGCAAGGTCATAACCGGTGTCAAGATCCCTAACCAGACTTACCCCTCCCACTTGTGAGGGGCGACAGCACAGAGGCTTACCTCAAGTGCAACTACTAACAATTTCCCTTGACTTGACGGGGGCACTTAAGACTCGACGCCATTTAAAGGTCGTTCGAAGACTTGTGTGTGGTATCTAGAAGGTATCGTGGACCTCCCCCCATCCCACACAACTTACCGCATCTGCCGTCGCAGATGACCCTGGCCCCGGGAAATTCCCCAGGAGGGGGCTGTAACCCCTCCTACAAAGGAAGGGGCCTTGACCGCCTTTCCTTTACTTCCGGCGACCCGCCCTTAGACGGGACCGCCTCCCCACTGAGGGGCCAATGGCCACCTCTCCCGAGCGCTCCCATCCGTGTTGGGTGACGCCCACTCATAGGGATCTACCAATTAGTGCTCACCGATCATGACCTTACCGCCTACCAAAAAATAAATACGACAATTTTTATTCAAACCTACAAAAAACATTGGTCGCTACGACCGAAGGAACATGCTAAAAATACAACACTACATCAAATCATTTTAATCGAAACAAACTACACAATATTCACCATACTTTATTATGATCAACAACAAACTGATACTTTCACAGCCTGTAAACGGAACGGAAAACAAACTTACAAATTCACTTTATTGCACAACAACTTGCTGTCCTCAGGGGCTGGTGGGTGGGTCAAAATTGGCTCTTCGTTCTGTCCCGAGCTCACGTGTAGCGAGGAGGTGCAGCTTCGGAGCACAAGAACAAGAGGACGTCTTCTGGTCTTGCGTCTCTTTTTATCCGTCTTCAGGGCGGGCGAGAACCCGCCCCTGCCCGCCCCTAGGGCGGGGCTGGCTACGTCGGTGTCTAGGCCAGCCCACTCTAGGGCGGGAAAAAGCGCGCCCCGGCTACGCCGCTTCGGGCATACCAGCCGAGACACGCCTCCCGCCCAAAAATGGCTTCCCGGGGGGATCGAGGCACTCCACCATACGTTCGGGGGGACCGAGTGGTCGCCCCTTTCCATATGGCTGAGATACCCGCCACCCCCTCTCAACACAATCCCCAAAAGGAGGGAAACCGGAAACAGTTCTTGAAGTTTTTGGATGTGGGGAGGGAGTGACCCTCCCCCGGCCGTATTTATTAAAACAAAAAATTAAAACATTAAACGTTTCATTTCATGTACAATTTCATTATCACATTGCGATGTTTGGCTCACCTTAACATATTCTCTAATACAGAGTTTCTCCTAGCCGAACTAGCATCCAACAAAAACATTCTCTAGAAACACTGAAATTGTACATCCTAACGTTTAAGGGCCAACGGCAAGGTCATAACCGGTGTCAAGATCCCTAACCAGACTTACCCCTCCCACTTGTGAGGGGCGACAGCACAGAGGCTTACCTCAAGTGCAACTACTAACAATTTCCCTTGACTTGACGGGGGCACTTAAGACTCGACGCCATTTAAAGGTCGTTCGAAGACTTGTGTGTGGTATCTAGAAGGTATCGTGGACCTCCCCCCATCCCACACAACTTACCGCATCTGCCGTCGCAGATGACCCTGGCCCCGGGAAATTCCCCAGGAGGGGGCTGTAACCCCTCCTACAAAGGAAGGGGCCTTGACCGCCTTTCCTTTACTTCCGGCGACCCGCCCTTAGACGGGACCGCCTCCCCACTGAGGGGCCAATGGCCACCTCTCCCGAGCGCTCCCATCCGTGTTGGGTGACGCCCACTCATAGGGATCTACCAATTAGTGCTCACCGATCATGACCTTACCGCCACAGGTCCGGATAGTTGACCGGCTATCCGGACCCCCCACAAAACTCCTACCTAAAGGTCATGTTTTAATGATTTTAACCAGGCCAAGAAGTCTCCTATGAGTAACTCATTCCCCACCCTCGACAAATGCACACCATCCCCCAGATACATACTGTCATCATTAATACAACTATGCGAGATCGAATGCAATGTCTTGGAACGGAACAACCTACTCACTTTGTTATTCAGTTTTCTAACAGAATGATTTAAAGCAGGGATCGAGATAGCCCCCCGCCATACTTTTCGTGGGATCATATGAGACCACGCAATTATGCACCCCGGAACTCTCCTTGCTAACCAACTTACCGTGGAAAGCATAGCCTCCAGGAGAAGTCGTCTACCGGTAGTGACCAAATCATTACCCCCTAAATGCACTATGACTATGGACGGCGGTGACCTCATCCGCTCTAACAAACCCTCAAAAAATGCCTGAAACTGGTCAATACAGAGACCGCCCCTTCCGTAGAAGGACACTCTGTACCCGTATTCCCCAGGTACGTGAATCATGTCACCTGCTTTGAATACGTCCGCGGCCCGTCTCACGTATGAGTGGCCCACGACCCACACCTCCTTCCTTACAGCCGGTGATGTGCAACCGCTGGCCTGGTGTTGGGTCGACTGCACAGTCCGCCCTGCCTCGTAGGCTTGCGCAACTGAAAACAAACAAAGACAAGAGGCGTGAGTACATGATTACAGCTTCACAACATGTGCAATCGCACGTACCTCTTATAACAATTGGAGGACCAACGCCCCACACGTTTTACTTGTTCTACATTAAGACCCCTGGCTGTAGCTTCAGTGGCAGCCCCTATCCGAAAGGAATGGGTCCCAAATTCGCCCGGGTCCAAGCCCGTTGCGGCAATGGCCATTGCAAGCACCCGCTGAAACTGAAACCTCGTCAGTGGGGTGGCGTCTGCATGCCTCAACAATGTCCCCCCCCATGATGCCACCCTTCGTGCTAGGTAGTCTTCTAAGCACTGTACCGGACACATGGAGGATCCGGGGGTCCGGCGAATGATCGTGCAGTCCCCCCTCCCGTCTTGGTCGGACTTGGACTTGAGAAAGGAGACAATCATCGCATCGCCCCTGTTCCGGACATGTTCCCTGCACAAGCCCCCCGACACATCCTGTTTGTTCCTTGCAACCAGCTCACTAACTCTCATAGCCCCGTGAAATGCCAGCGTAAATGCAGTCCGGAACAAACAGGTCTCGAAAGGGGACGAGCACGTGTTAGGGAGTGAGGCCAGTAACTGGGCCAACCTATCCAGACCTATCGGTCGTCTTACGTCTACTCTGCGACCCTCTAGGCGTTGCCACCCACGCAGCGCTTTTTGTACTGTAAAAGACGCTGTCGGGTCCTGGATGCCATGGGCCTTGGCAACAAAGGAAATGGCGGCACGATGCCTTTGGGCCGTAGCCACCGATTTCCCAGCCCTACGTAAAGACATCAGAAAAAGTACTACACACTCCTCCTGCCCCCACAGTCCCCCTCTCTCTTCCCCCAAAAAGGCTAAATAGGCCTGAAACGCCCCTTCATATGCCTTCCTTGTCCTGGGTGCTAGACTCTCTCCCACGAGGTGACGAAGTTCGGGGCACCGAGAGACCAGAGAGCTTCGGGGAAGGGTGCCGGCTCTGGGTCCGCTGAAGGAAGAAAACCCGAGAAAGCCTGCATGTGAAAACGAGACAGTGCATCAGCAGCCTGATTCATCACCCCTGGGACATGTTTTGCTCTGAATATCACGTTCAGTTGCATACACAGTAAGACAATTTCTTTGAGCAGCCTCAAAATCAATTTACAACGGGCTGCCTGACTATTGATGCATTCTACCACGGTCATATTGTCGGACCAGAACACGACAGAATGATCTCTGAACCCGTCTGGCCATGTTCTCAGGGCCACCAGAATGGGAAATAGTTCAAGGAAAGCTATATTACCCGTCAGCCCCTTCTCGTGCCACCATAGGGGCCACTTTTGTGCCGACCATTTTGTGCCGAAGATGGCGCCAAAACCTATACTTCCTGCTGAATCTGTCCATAGCCCAAGCTCTTCGGAGGACACGGCTGGCTTGTTCCAGACGACTCGGCCATTGAAGTCCGCCAAAAATGCTAACCAAATCCGCATGTCCTGGCGGACTTCGGCCGATAATCTCGTGCGATGATGCCCCTCTCTTAAGCCAACCATTGATTGGGCAATCGAGCGGGAAAACGGGCGAGCCATTGGGATCACCCTCAAGGCAAAGTTCAACTTTCCCACTAATTGTTGCAACTGGTGCAGTGTAACCTTAGGTGCATTTAAACATACTTGGAGGGCTGTCCTGAATTTCAACACTTTGCTAGCTGGTAAACGGAAACACCCCTCCCTTGAGTCCAACTCGATCCCCAAAAACTCGAGGCAAGTCGTGGGACCCATAGTCTTACCCGGTGCCAATGGCACGCCAAAATGACCCATCAACACACAGAATTCATCTAAGGCCTGGGCACATTCGGGACTTCCGGCGGAGCCCAGGAACAAAAAGTCGTCAAGGTAGTGCATTATATTTCGAAAACCCGTTTTCTTAGTAAACACCCATTGCAGGAAAGTACTGAATTGCTCAAAATAAGCACATGATATAGAGCAACCCATTGGCATACACCTATCCATGTACAATGACCCCTGGAACCCGAATCCCAAAAGACGCTGATCGTCTGGGTGTACCGGGAGCAACCGGAACGCTGACTCGATATCAGATTTCGCCATCAACGTCCCGGGCCCCAGGCGATTCAAGATGGCTACTGCCTCATCAAACGATGCGTATCGCACCGAACAAACTTCCGGATCAATTGCGTTGTTCACCGAAAGACCATGTGGAGCAGACAGATTATGGATCAAACGGAACTCACCTGGGTCCCTCTTGGGGACCACCCCTAACGGAGAACAAACAAAATTCGGAACCGGGGGTACACTAAACGGGCCGGCAACCCGTCCCCGGCTAACCTCTTTCTGAATTTTCTCATGCACTACAGATGTATGTTGTAACACGGAAAGTTGATTTTTGCACATCCCTACCCCCTGAAAGTCCCCCACCGGGATGCGGAAACCATGTGAAAAACCGTTCCGCAGCACCCCGGCAGAAGTACGATCCGGGTATTCGCTGAGCCAGGGAATCATTGCCAAGGTATCAATCGGGGTTGGTAACGGCGCCCCTCGGCCAAGCTTAGACCTGTTTGGCGCCCCCCTTACCCCCATTCTCACCCGTTCTGGCTCTGCACGATGACTCAGGATGGGACGACCCACACGTACTACATTCGTGTTTGAATTTACACAATCCCGGAGGCCTGGTACATTTCCCTTTGTTAAAAGTAAAACAGAAACCCTTTCTCCCTGTATTGCCTGCGGGCCTCGACTGGTCGTCGGTGCTCGTACTTGGTCGAAAGGGCGTCCCCACATTTTGGCGGGAGTAATCAATAACATTGCTCCCAACCAATGGCATTCTTAACATTCCCGATTCTTTCATTTTATCCCATGTTATAGAATCGTAACAATCCCAAGTCAAACTCTTGTTATGTTCCTTCTCTTTCCTGAACAGGTTGTCATAACAAAACCAATGGTTACCTTGATACGATGTCGAGTACCCCATAATTCGTGATTGATAAACGGGAAACTCAGGAAGCAACTCGGGCCTCCGACCCCCCAAAATCGATGTGAAAATACCCCACGCATTGCCCCAGTTGCCAATAGTCTCATTCACCTTAAAGGCGGCCATTTTTGCGCGCCAAACACTCGGATGCATTAAGTCCTTCTGACTTTTAACATGCTCCATATCATAATGGTCAACAAGCAAGGAGAAAATATTCACATACTCCCCAGACCAGATCTTTTCCTTTATAGCCAAAGGCACATGTTGTCCCAGTCTCTCTCTACGAGAGGGTGCTGACTCGTCCCTTGCAATCGGCAATGGCCGCTTACCTGAACCGGACGCGACTTCTGCCGCTTGCGGCTTGTCTTTAGCCGCCTCCCTTTTCTCACGAAGTCCTTTTATCAGCGCCTGTGCCTCGGCAGCCGCGGCGCCATCACTACTATCCCCCAACCATGCTGCTAGCTGTGCTGCCAGCTCGGGGGGCATGTCTCCCTTGGGTGTCGGGGTGACGACAACAGGGATTGGATTCCCCTCGATCGGTACTGGGGTCGGCGCCTCGAGCGGGGCAGAGGGAACCGGGACGTCTCCACCGGCTGGAACCCTTCTCGGCCTCTTAGGTCTCCCTCCAGCCGGCGCAGGGCCCGTACCCTCCTCCCCGTCCCGTTCTGCCAACCGTTTCTTTATGTCGGACACTTCTTTGCAAAGGGCCCGCACCATCTGGTCGGTCGTCATTCTCTTCGCGCCTTTCTTGGGCATCTCCCCGGGGAAGTATCTAGAAGACAAAGAAAAGGATCAAAACGCTCAAAATTGGCTCTTCGTTCTGTCCCGAGCTCACGTGTAGCGAGGAGGTGCAGCTTCGGAGCACAAGAACAAGAGGACGTCTTCTGGTCTTGCGTCTCTTTTTATCCGTCTTCAGGGCGGGCGAGAACCCGCCCCTGCCCGCCCCTAGGGCGGGGCTGGCTACGTCGGTGTCTAGGCCAGCCCACTCTAGGGCGGGAAAAAGCGCGCCCCGGCTACGCCGCTTCGGGCATACCAGCCGAGACACGCCTCCCGCCCAAAAATGGCTTCCCGGGGGGATCGAGGCACTCCACCATACGTTCGGGGGGACCGAGTGGTCGCCCCTTTCCATTATTTTCCTTTTTTTGACAAGATTCCCCACAGTCGACAGGCCAATGGTATCCCATTTATGAAATGAAATTAAATGAAATGAGTCTTATAACGCGCTACTAAGCCCGAAGGCATCAAGTCGCCTACCAAAAACCATCAAAATGACCAGATAACCAGCACTATGGGTACGCCTTTGAAAATAGCCATGTTTTAAGAGCTTTCCGAAACTTCAGGACAGACAACTGAGATTTAATTTCTATGGGAAGGGTATTCCACAGCTTGGGGGCAACCGTTGAAAACGCCTTCCTGCCCCATTTAGTTCTACGAACACGGGGCACCACAAGTAAGCTCTTAGTAGAGGAGCGCAGATTATCAAAGCCTCAATGCCTGATTAACTCACCCAGTTTCTCAGCATGCCACAGGGGTGTGCTCAGTGTGAGTCTGACAACCCAGCCAATCCTTCTCATGACAGCGGGACACAGGGACACTTCAAGGGCCTTAGGGCCTGTAAGTTTCTGCCTATCTGGCTTTGTATATAAGGCTTCTCTAAAGCCCCCATTGCCCATCAACCACCTGTCCATTCGGCAGGTCGGGTCCTGCTGACTGCCAAACACCCATTTATTAATAATCAACAGCTGTGCAGCCCAATAATAGACTCAGATGTTTGGTAACTCTATCCCACCATCGTACCACCCCCGGACCAGCTTAGATGCCGCGAACGGGGAAGTTTCCCATCCATAGTAGTGTTCTGATTTCACCGTCTATCGAGTTAAAGTACATTTCAGGGATGCTGTATGGCGCATTCTGTAGGGCATAGAGGAAACGGGGCAGTGCCATCATTTGTAGACTGCTACTCGCCAGACAGGGAGATCGGTAGCGCACGCCAGTGCCGGTCGTCACCTTGCAGACACGTCAAAGGGCCCAGAAGATTCTGTTCATAAAAGGTTGTTGGGTTGACTGTCACAAATATTCCAATATAGCGAAAACGGTCTTTGTTAGCTCCACATTCCACCGGGAGGGCTGGGACAGGCCCCCGTTACAAGTATTTACCGACTTGGACCAATTGATAGTATAGCCATAGTACCTCCCAAAGTTGGAGTAAATTTGAAGGACCCTGTGAATGGAGGCATGAGGGTACGCTACATATAATAAAATGTCATCTGCATAAAGTGAGATTCTGTCTCCCATCTGGCTGTCCATTTTAATCCAAATATCAGTGGATCTCCTCGTATCCAGCTCGCCAAGGGTTTTATGATCAATTCGGATATAATGGGCAGCAAAGAGCAGCCCTGTCTTGTTCCAGAGTGCAGAGCAAATGTCTTTGATGTGTGGCCGTTCACAACTACTTACTCTAGTGGTCCAGTATATAATAACCAGATCCATTCAATACATTTTCCACCGAGGAACAAACGTTCCAGAACGGCAAACATGTAGGGTCATTCTACCTCTATCAAATGCCATACGGGCATCCATGGACAGTTTTGCAGCACTTTCTTGGATGGTATCTTGCCTAGTGATGACCCCATTCACTCTCTACAGGTTTAGGGCAGTATTCTGGCCCAGCATAAAACCGGAATGGTCTGGGTGCACTAATTTAGTTACTATTGGTAATGAACGGGTCATCAGTATTTTGGCCAGGATTTTCAATGTTGAATAAGGATATTGGGTGGTATGAGGAGAAATTCTCAGCCAGCTTCCTCTTCTTATGGATAACAACTATGGAGGCCATATGTTGGTCTCTGGGCAATATCCCATTAGTTTTTCTCTCGAGATACATATTGAGCAGGTTGGGAGCCACTTTTGTGGCAGTTAGCTTGAGGAGTTCTACCAGAGGGCCATTCGGGCCCATGGCCTTCCCAGACAGTATGTTGTGTATAGCTGCTGTTATTTCCTCAATTGTGAGATCCTCATCAAGTATTTGTAGGTCCTCCTTAGTTAAAGTCGGGATTTGAATGTCTTTAAGTAGTTCCCACAAGAGGTCAATTGTGTATGGGGCCATGGGGGAGTAGAGCTCATTAAAATAATCTGCAAATCCCTCTTCCATAGCTAGTGGATTCCTCATCCATACCACATCCCGTCCATGTATGGCTGCGATCCAGCGGTCTGCCCTTTCTCGCCTATCTAGCCATGCACGCAGCTTGCCCGCTCGGTCTCCGAAGACGGACTTCGAACTACCCGCCTCCCCAACATTGCAGAGTGTCCGTCGCCCTCCTTTCCCTGTTTCGGGGGAGAGGTAGACCCTAGACTTACTCTCCCAACCCCAATTTCGATAATTATCAATGCAGCCTGGAGTATATATAAGCAAGTTCAAGAGTGGCATACTCAGCCGGTGTTGCCGCAGGAGTCACTCATCCCAGGACCCGCCACTCGACATTGTCCAGCAACTGCCCCTGATGGCCTTTCCTGCACCCTCCAGCCATTTGATTGATTGGTGTTGGAAGGCGCAAACTACAGTGTGTTTCCTCTTGGGTTGATTAGGTGACTCAGTAATACAGTTTGTGGTAAAGTAGGCTATGTCTCCACTGGTGTGTCTTCATTGGTGAGATTCTCCTCTTCTTTGCTGGACACAGTCCCCTTCTGGCCATTCACAATTTGTGTTCTGCACCTATCAGGATTTCCTAGTTCACTGACCATCCGCCAACTGTCCAGCCACTCCCAGGTGGCTTCATGTTTTGTGATGAACCGCGCTTTGCCCTCTTCCTCAACTCTGAGTTTTGCAGGAAACAGCATAGCATACTTCAGTGCTTTTTCTCTCAGGGCTTTTTTGACATCGAGGAAGCACCCTTGTTGCTTTTGTACTTTCATGGTGAAGCCAGGGAAGAATATGACGGTATTGTTCTCAACTTTAAGAGAAGGGGCAGAATGTGCCGTCTGTAAAATCATGTCCCTGTCATGGAAATTGGAGACACGTGCAAGTATTGGCCTTGGAGATTGACCCAGTTTAGGCCGGCCACCCGGTACACAGTGCGCTCTTTCAATGGAGTAGAATTTGGAGAGATTTTTGGGCCGTAGCTGCTGGGTGATTAGTTCCTTAACAAATAGATCTGTAGTGGGTCTCTCTGCTCTCTCAGAAACCCACAGAATTCTGACATTGTTCCATTTGGCCCTGCCCTAATAGTCGTCCAGCTCTTCCGCAAGGGCCTTACTGGTGGATTGCAATTTGTGAACTTGTTTCTTCAAGACCTTTGTGGAGCTGGCAAGGCCCTGTGTCACCCCCTGCACCTCTTTCACATGGTCGTCCATCTTCCTGAGATCAGCAAGTAGTAAAGAGATTCCAATGGACACCATAGCAATTCTGGATTTGAGCGATGTACGCATCGTTGTAACCACCTCTAATATGTCTTGTAGGCATACACTGGTGATGTTAGTGATGGCTGTCCGGTGAGCAAGCGCCGCCACTACCAGCCTGTCGGGGCGTCTCTCCACCAGGTGCCGGACTAGCCCACTCCTCCTCGACACTCTGCGCCTTGCATCTGGAGCTGGAGACGCAGCAGCTCGTCATCTAGGACGGGTCACCAATCTCCCAGGTTCAGGCTCTGATAGCAATAATGTCTCCATGATCCCAGGGCCTACCAACTCGGGAGGTATTTTCAAGTCACTGACCGTCTAAATGTCTCCGATTACTCTCGGCTACACATTCACTCAAGTCCGTGGTCTCCGGCTGCTCTCAGGCTGCACTTCTCGACCGGGTCAGAACCGCAAGTCTGTTCAGTTCTTTCAGGCGATCCTGGCCGTCAACACCCTCAGCCCCCATCCAGGTCGAGTTTCAGCTCCCAGGCCACAAGATTAAAGGAGGCTATTCGAGAGATTAGAAGGTGAGAGCCAGAGTCGTGTTAATGTGCAGCCATCTTCACCAGCACTTGGCCACACCCCCATTTTTGAGCTCAGGTTCAATTGATGATCAGGATCACCAATCAGGAAGGGTGTTGATCAGTGAGTGAAGAGACTGTTCTCATATTTCCCACCTGGTCTTCCAAGCATAATAATACTCTGGGACCACTGTTATGCACTGACTCTCATGAGTCACATGTAAGTAGAGTTGAGACCCTGCTGATAGCATTATTCCCAGACCTCCATTCTTACATCATCCATTTAAGCACACTAACATGCAAACTTTTTTCCATTTTCGTTTGCGTCCCTAAGTTAGGGGTGTCAAAGTAATGCTCTATATTACTGCTCATGGGTTTCTTAGTGGCAGAGTGCAGCATCTGCAATACAGAAGAGACAGTTTTGTCACCTTTCTTCAGAGTGCATTCATCTCCAATGGGAGGTTTGCACTAGGTCACAGGCGAATGGGAAGGTGTACGTGATGAAGGTTTTAGTGTATTTCTCAGAGAATGTGATATAAACTGTGATTGGTGCCAGCCACCCTTGGACATCCCCAAGCATAATATTTGCATTGGGGCAAGATGTATGTGCACAAGGCAAAGTGTGCATATGAATCTCATTTAGCTTACATTTCTCTTATTTACACAGGTCTGGAAAAGATCTTTATTAATTGGGCCCCTAGAGCACAGACACCTTTCTGCATAATGTGTTTGGGATTGCACAGCGCAAATTTCCATAGCAAAGTAACCTAACAGTTTATATTGTTGGAGCCTTGATCCAAAAAAAGGCTGCGGAAAATTGCCTCATTTTTATTGTGGTCCGCTCATTTGGCATGTCCAATTTTGCTGACTTCAGAAATTTGTGTACTTTCCACCCCTAAACAGCAGCAAAGCTTCCCTGCTGTACTCCCTGTTTGACACCTCAAACATCAACTTGTGGGAGGATCCCTAAACCTAAATATACCCCACTTAAAGAAGAAGGTCAGGATGAAAGGTAACTTCTGTTGGAAGAAAATGATTCACTCAAGGACTCCTGAACCCTGCTAACACACAAAGACTAGCACTGCTCTTAAGGAGTCTAGTGGTTGGCTCCTGTTTTCTTTACTTCAGGTAAACACAAGAAGGTGATGGACGAAGCGCTGAAACTTGTCATACACACACAGATCTGGGTTAAATCCATCATCATGTTTAGCTCACTTCGCCACCCCATTTTAGACACAGCTATATGCAAATCAGCCAACTAAGGGCGAACAAAGCAAACACAAGGCGATAATGGATGGAGCGTTTACTGGGGGTGAGTGTCTGAAAAGTTTCAGCGCTCTGTCCATCATCTCCTTCTGGAATGTAGGTTGCAAAGGTTTAACAATGTGGACGAGCCTGCTCGATCAAAGGTTCCCGAATGTGGAACAAGCTTCCACCCAGTTTGAGAGAACAGAACACACAGACCTGTTGAAATTCAGGAAAGCCTCGAAGACCTGGCTGTTTCCTAAGAAGTAGGTGCCGACAGCAATCTAATATTCCGGTTCCTCCTTTACACTTCAGTGGCAGGATACCAGTCTGGTCAAAGTGCACTCTACAAATACTTTAAATAAATATAAGGCAAAATGATATATGTAATATAGAGAACGTGACCAAAAACAACTTGTTGAGTATAGAAACGCAAATGCTGAATACGGTTCTTAAATATTACCAAACAGACACATAAGTTACTTATTTTAAAACAACCAATAACGGAAATAAATATGATTGTAATTATATAAGCTAATTGAGAGAGAGAGAGAGAGACAGGAAGAGAGAGGGAGAGAGAGGGAGAGAGAGAGACAGAGAGAGAAAGAGAGAGAGAGAGAGAGATTACAGTCCAGAGTGAGAGAGAGATGGTTTACAGTCTCTGACCACCCACATGGCCAAACCTATCTGACCCTTAGGATAACTAACTTCTGTGTATAATCCCTATCTCCTTTATTAGATTGTCTCAAGCAGTAAACTTTTCAAGTAATGAATGTAGTCCATTTGTAACAACACACCAAAATAACTAACTATTTAAGAAGTAGAAAGATCTAAATTTCTCTCGTCACTGATATGATGTGAAACCAGAAATGTGCCATAAATATGGTATTGTCTTTAGATGCACAAGTACATTTATAGCTAAATGGCTTTCAAAGGTAGCAATTAGAGATGCACAATATGCCAATAAACTGGATTGTATTTAAAGTTATAGCTTACAGATTTGAGAGGAAACATGAGTGGCGAAATTCCTTGCTTCTCGGGCTACCATCTCCCTCCAGGTCATTACAGACTGTTTCCAATTGTGGACTTTTCTGTGATAGCCTAATGCATTCTGGGTGTTGTAGTTATGTTTTGCTTTCATTGAACTAATATAGCACCTGAAATCAGTCCTTTGTAAGTCAAACATTCAGAACTGGCAGCAGTGACCCAATTACTTGGACTAAGATGGTCACACTAATTGCATATTCAATACATATATTCGTAGAATTTCTACAGTGCATAATTTTAAAATACTGTATGAGAAGATGCACTAACATATGCTCTTATGAATACTATGAAAGATTATGGGGTACATGCATGAAATCGCTATTTGGTAGTCACAAAATGTAATGCAACATAGAGCAAATAGCAATTCTCTAATTGTGATTTCATAAGCATCGCAAATGTATTTAGGGAATCGCTATTTGCAATTGCGACTCCATTTTTTCCTATGGGCCTCAAGGCTCATAGGTGAGAATGGTCTGGCATTACCTCAATTGCAATTACCTAATTGGTATTCGAAAATTAGGTACTGCAAAGACAAAGGTGCTCTGGGGCCTAAGGCACCCCTGAGACGCCCCTAACAAAAAAAGATTCACATGTAAGGTCCACACATGCCATGGGGGTATGTGTTCACCACATAGCGCTTTGAAAAATGCAGTGTTTTTTCAAAGCATACACATGGTTTACATCAACTTGAAGTTGATGTTAATTAGCATTTCCTAAATGCACAATTTGCATTTAGGAAAGACTTCTTGCATGTGCATTAGGTAATCGCAGATTGCGATTCCCTATTTGCATTTGTAATTTAGGGAATCACAAAAAATGGCGATTAACTAAATTGCAAATCAAAAAACCTTTCATGCATTTGGAAAAGGCCATTTTGTGATTGCAAATGGACAATTTTTGCGAATCACCTTGTTTGCGATCACAAAATAGCTTTGTGCTTGTGCCCCTATATTCGAGAAAAAAACAATAGTAATCATAGGTTCAAAAACTGGTTACAAGTACATAATTGAAACCATGCAACAGTCCTAATGAAAAGAATCCTTAAAATTAATACTAATTAACAAGTCTTTGGCCTTAATATCCTTCAGCAAAGTGAAAAAACGGTAGGTGAAATGTACAGCAGTAAAAGGAAATGGAGAACTCTGCACTTCTGTGAGCGTAATTGTCTATATATATATAAAAATATATATATATTACCTACTGGCGGTCGCCAGTAGGTAGTTATAGTTAGGATTTTTTTCAATGTTAAATCTCAAAATTCTATTTGGAATAACTTTGGCGCTGGTTGTCGAATCTGACTGAAAATTTCCTCAAAATGGCTTTGCGGTGTTCCGGCCCTTCCTTAAAAGTTTGGGGGGGATTCGTCAAGCGGGGGCCGAGATAAAAGGGGGGTCCCAAAATGCGTTTTCCCCATGTTAATTTCCATAGGGCGGTCGATTTCACTTTTAGCCCGAACGGCTGAATGGATTTCGACCAAATTTGGCAAAATTGTATGGACTGGTAGCCCGATGTGCCTTTGCTATGTCTCAAGATATGTGCTCCAGTGGATTTTGAGTAATTTAGGTTCTAAAAAATATATATATCTATGGCAGCGCCCCGGTAGAAGCCCCGGGGAGCGCACCGGGCGTGCTAAGCGACTTGCGCATGGAAAGCTGATTGGCTCTCGGGTGTCTGTAAACATTCGAAACAGTCCGGAGCGGCCGCCATCTTGTGTCTCGGTAAAATCGAGACACAAGAGGTGGCTACAACAAAGGAGGAAATGACAATAAGGGGGCAGGGATAGACCCCCCCTGACCCCCTAGGTTTGATGTTTGTGCCAAAAAAGGGCCCTGCGGGGCAAAAGATTATTTTCTTTTTTGATTTGCGCGGGGGCAGCGCCCGGTACGCGCACGGGGAAGCGTACCGGAGAGCTTACCATGGGGAAAAAAGAATGACAGTTTTTAAAAAGAAGTAGCCTTTTATTAGAAATTGGAGGTAGTTCTAAAAAGAACTGTTTTTTTTCTTCTTTTTTTTGTTTTATATTTTTTTATGTTTTATGAACATTTTGAACTTTTTTTGGCTTTTCAGAACACTTTTATAATTTTTTTGTATTTTTCATGGGGAGAAACGAAAAAATAGGGAATTGGAAATGGCTCAACTGGAGCGAAAAAAAAAAGAAAAGAAATAATTAGGGTCGATTGGGGCATTTGTGGTTGTCCCCAGCAAGGACGATGAGCTTTACGCTCTGTTCTCCGTAGGAGATGGTCTTCCCACAATATTTGCATGTGATTCTGAAATCTGCAAATCGTGGCTGAACGCAACGCATCGTTTCATTTTCTTCTGGTGTTGAGGGAGTGGGTTGCTTTCTTTTTGAGCTGGTTCTTGTTGATGGGGAAGGGTTACTGGCCAGTTCCTTCATCTCTGCAGCAGAATAGTTTATAGGATGCTTGCGCTGCATGTGGCGGATCATTGTGTGATTTCCAAAGGAATATTTTTTAAGAGGGTTCCCTCTGGAAAGTTCCATGCCACAGATTAGGCAAGTCACCTTGGCTGCATTTACCTTTTTCTTCCACTGTGGAAGAGAAAAAAACTCCCAAATAATGTGTGGTCTAGGCTGGTATGGGGTAAGCATGGGCGGAAAATCCGTTTCGCTCGCGGATTTTGCGGATTTTCGGTAAATTCGCAATCCGCGAGATTCGCGAATCTCCCGCAAAATCCGCAAATCCGCGAGCAGCGGATTTTGCTCGCACTGTTCGCACTGTTCGCGTGAGTTCGCGCCCCGCGAATAAGTGCAAAATTGCAGAAATACGATCTTAGCAAAACTGAAAGTAACTACTTACCAGGTTCAAAAGTTCAGGCTCATCATTAGTAGCCATTTCCTGTAGTGCTTCCTGAGGGGCCCCTCCAGAGTTCAGTTGCCAGTTGAAACTATTATGTGACCCTGCTCTGAACCTCAGAATAGTTACACATATGCCACAAAGGTCCTGAATTACAGCTAAGGGAGACAAGCAGGAGCCAGGTTGGAAGTTCAAATCCATTAATCAGCCCCTAATGCATTATTGTCAGATGGGGCAGGGCAGGTGTTGTAACTAATTTTGCAACAATGAAAGCACTTAGCAAGTGCAAAAGATCACTAATCAGGAAGCACTAAGGAAGCAGGTGCCAGCTAAAAAAATATTCTGTGACACATTAATCAGCCCCAAATTAATTCAGGTCACTTGAGGCAGGGAAGGTGTGCTTGCGTTGCCACAATAATGTACACTGACTGGACAACCAGAGGGTGGTGTGATGAAACAGAGGGTGGCATGGGTGGGCCAGAGGGTGGCATGAGTAGTCAGAGAGTGGCAGTGGTGACAGAGAGTGGCAGTGATGAAGAAGAGTGTCCCAAACAGGCTGGACACGTAGAAACAACAAGTTCGCGAAACTTGCGAGCCGACAGGTAAGTTCGCAATTTGCGACATTGTAAAAAACCCTCGCGAACTGGCAGAAACCCGCGCAAACACACAAAAAAAAAATCCGCAAATTCGCGAGAATTCTGCGGATTGCGAGTTCGCAAATCCGCAAAATTCGCGAACGCGAGATTCGCAAAATTCGCCCATGCTTAGTATGGGATATTGTGTTCTTGGAGAAATGTTCTCGTCCTTTCTTCCTCCTCCTCCTCCTCCTCTTCCTCCTCTTCTTGACCACCAATGAACACTTGTGGTGGTCCTTTTGGTAGTTGTGGTGGTGGTGCAGATGCACCAGCTGCTGCTGCTACTGAAGCCAATATGAAGATGAAAATTGTACAGAGAGGTACAAGCAGGTCTTCCTTAGTCAAAGGACAAAGTCAGAAGAAAGGAAAAAGGTGGGGTCTTTCATCAGAAGGAAAAAAAAAAAGTTAGATCCAATGAAAAGTGTTATTTTCAGGTCACATGACCAGGGGCTTCATCATTATGAAACCAAAACTGTTATGAACCAATGAAAAGTGTTATTTTCAGGTCACATGACCCGACGGGAGCGCCCCGGGTCGCGTCGCGTAAGCGCGTCGGAAGTTTACATTGCGCGATCTTATTTGCACGAGTGCTTCCGGGTGCGCTTACGCCGTGCGTTTCACGCAGACGCGGCTACGCGATACGTCACTATCATGTTTAAGAAAACGATAATGGCGCTTACGGGACGCTCCCCGGTGCGCTCCCTGGGGCGCTTCACATAATTACGCTTTCTGGAGCGCAACCCGGGGCGCGCTCCGGGAGCGCACCAAGGCAAACAAAAAAAAAATTATATATTTATATATATTTTTTTAAAAATACGCAAAATTGTAGGGACTGGTAGCCCGATGTGCCTTTGCTATGTCTCAAGATATATGCTCACGTCGTTTTTACGAAAATGAACTTTGAAAAATATATATTGGGCTACATTGGGCTATATATATATTAGAGCCAAAATGTAGCCCAATGTAGCCCAATGTAGCCCAAAGATGGCCACCAGAGACAAAAAACAAAAAAAAATGTAGCCAAAAAAACAGCCAAAAAAAGTCAAAATATAGCCCAATAACAGAATGTCCCAGAGAACAACTAGTGCGCTAACAGTCTTACTTATAAACTGAGATTTATAGTTAGGAATTAGCATTTAAAAAACCTTTGAAATTCACGGAAAAACCATAGGTTTCACACCAGTTATAGTTAGAGAATTAGCATTTAAAAAACCTATGAAATTCACTGAAAAAACCATAGGTTTCACACCAGTTATAGTTAGGAATTTGCATTTAAAAAACCTATTAAATTCACATAAAAAACCATAGGTTTCACACCAGTTATAGTTAGCTGTAAATTTTACTGACATAAAACCATTGAAATTCCCACTTTATAGTTAGTTGGACTCACTATAACTTGCGCGTGCAATGCACTGCTGATGACGTCACATATTACATCACTCATGACATGGTCAGTGACATCACTCATGACATCACTGATGACACCATCTAGTGAATGTGTGACTTTATGAAAAATAAATATGTTTTATATATGTATTTGGAAAGGTCGATGGAACAATACATTTTTAAAAAAGTGTCTTAAAGGATTGAAAAAAAAAAAAGATTGGTTAACTGGCTTATTAAGTGTATTTTAGTGAATACATATATTAGGGAGTAATGTTTAAAAATTAAAAAATATGTATCAGTGTTTCACTTTGTGCATAAGTGGCTGCATGGGTTGGTGAGTAACTACATGTGTGTGTGTATGGGTTATTAGATGTTTTTTTAGTATCAGTATGAGTGACTGTTTTGTTTAGTGTGGGAATTACTTACTACACTGACTCTTTTTTGTATGTATTTTAAAGACTGCATATGTGCAGGACTGCATGGTTGAATAGTGTGGATAAGTGTATGTTAGTGAGTAAATGACTGTCTCACTAGTGTTTTTAACAGTAACTACATATGTTTTAATATAGAATATGTGAATATTGATGCATATCAGTGAGTATATGTGAGAGTAAGAGATTGTAAGAGTTCCTGTTTAAATAAGTATGTGTTTCGAAAAGTGATTGTTTAAGAGAATAAATATTTGTAATTTTCATTAAAAGTAAGGTGGTAGTGTGTGTATTGCTCTATATGCAAATAAATGGATGATCAATAGTTTATTTGCATGTGTGAGTAACTTTTGGATGACTGTCGGTGTGTAACAGGATGTATCACTTCATATGATGGGTGAGTATATGTATGAGTGACTACAGAGAACTGTTGGTGAATGAGTGGATGTGTATATAGATGGTGGAATTACTGAATTGGTTGTTGTAACTAAAATGGGTAAAATTACAGTGAAAGGAGATCTGTCATCAAGTCACAAGAATGGTATCATCAGTGATGTCATGAGTGATGTCACTGACCATGTCATGAGTGATGTAATATGTGATGTCATCAGCAGTGCATTGCACGCGCAAGTTATAGTGAGTCCAACTAACTATAACGTGGGAATTTCAATGGTTTTATGTCAGTAAAATTTCCAGCTAACTATAACTGGTGTGAAACCTATGGTTTTTTATGTGAATATATATATATATATATATATATATATGTATATATATATATATTCACTGAAAAAAACATAGGTTATAGACCATATATAGTTAGGAATTCGCATTTACAAAACCTTATTTTACTCACACAAAACCATTGAAATTCCATATATAGTTAGTTGCACTAACTATATATCGCGCACCCGCAATCCACTGCTGATGATGTCACATATTACATCATTCATGACATGGTCAGTGACATCACTGATGACATCACTGATGACATCTCAAATGACATCACTGATGACATCACTGATGACAACATCCAGTGACTGTATGTTTCTGTAAAGTTAAAATATGTCTTACATATTGAAGAATGAGTGGATGTATAAGTGTCTGGATGAAGGATTTAGTAGGTGCATGACTGACTGTATGAGTGAGTGATTAAATGTGTCTCACTGAGTGCATGGGTTAGTGACTAAACTGTCTTAATTTGTGCATCATTATGTCTGTTGTTCTGTAAACGTGTTGATAAGTAGCTATATGAGTAACTATATGGGTTATTGATTGGTTGCCCAAGTATTTGTATGGGAGACTGAGTTTGTGTGTGGGTGGCTGGGAGGTGTATGACTCTGTGCATAGATGTGTGAGCAGTTGATTCACTAGATGTATGGTTTCAAAAGTGCATGTGGAAACAGCTGTATGGGCGGTTGACTGTGTGCATGAGTGTATTGGTGAGTGAATGGATATCTCAGTGCTACATGTCAAAGTAAGTACATATGTAAAACACAGTACATGTGAGAGTTGACATATATAAATAACTGTGCATAAGAGCCAGTGAATGTGTGAGTGGCTGTATGGATCATTGTGAACTTGTATCAGGGATTGTATAAGAGAGTAAATATGTGTTAGTATATGTTTGAATAAGTAAAGTTTGTATAACTGTATAGTTGAGGAAATGGAGGTGTGATTGATTCTTTGCATGACTGACTAGGTGTGTGAGTAACTCCATGGATGAGTGACAGTCTGTGAGTGTCTGTTTACACTGATTGTATCTAAGGTTATATTAGAGTCTGAATAGGTTCATCGTATTATCACATGAATGATATCATCAGTGATGTGATCAGTAATGTCAAATGAGATGTCATCAGTGATGTCATCAGTGATGTCATTTGAGATGTCATCAGTGATGTCACTGACCATGTCATGAATGATGTAATATGTGACATCATCAGCAGTGGATTGCTGGTGCGCGATATATAGTTAGTGCAACTAACTATATATGGAATTTCAATGGTTTTGTGTGAGTAAAATAAGGTTTTGTAAATGCGAATTCCTAACTATATATGGTCTATAACCTATGGTTTTTTTCAGTGAATTTTCAAGGTTTTGTAAATGCTAATTCCTAACTATATATGGTCTATAACCTATGTTTTTTTCAGTGAATTTTCAAGGTTTTGTAAATGCTAATTCCTATCTATATATGGTCTATAGCCTCAGGTTTTTTCAGTGAATATATATATATATATATATACATACATATATAAACATATATCATCTGTATATCTATATAAATACAAACATAAATGCATGCATACATATACTTATATGCATACAGATGCATGTTATTTACATGAAAGTTGAAAAAACACTGATAAAAGCAAAGCTAAAAAGCCACCTCATTACAAACAGAATGGCTTTAACTTAAACGAGGGCGAGATCTATTGCATTTTCAATGCTTGTTTACTTTGGTTCCATCAAGAAGACATTCAGATGTGTCACACATTTGCCATAAATTCTGAATGTTAGCACTCTAGTTGCACATTAGATCACTGTAGTAAAGCTACTGCTCACCAGGGATGTCTGCTGCTGGTATTCAAAGTGCATGTTTCAGTCTGCATGTCAGAATTTTTTTAATGAAATAGAAGAGGATTTGAGAAGTCACTCAAAATGATCCCTAATTTTTCTTTCTGAAGCACTAATCATACTTATTATGGCAAAATTAACCCCCTCATGTTGTTCCTTTTTAAATTGAGTGTTTTCAGACTTACCACTTCATTCCAATCAAGATGGCTTCTGGTGTGCCATACTTTTGTCATAAGTAAGACTGTTAGCGCTCTAGTTGTTCTTTAGAACACTCTGGGACATTCTGTCATTGGGCTATACTTGGGGTACATCTGGGTGATATTTGGGCTACAATTAGGCTCTTTTGTCTCTGGTGGCCATCTTGGGAGACTGTATGTCAGAATTTTTTAATGAAATTGAAGAGGGTTTGAGAAGTCACTCAAAATGTGCCCTAATTTTTCTTTCTGCAGCACTAATCATAATTCATATGGCAAAATATACCCCCTCATTTTGTTCCTTTTTAAATTAAATGTTTTAAGAGTTACCACTTTATTCCAATCAAGATGGCTTCAGGTGTGCCATACCTTTGTAATAAGTAGGACTGTTAGCGCTCTAGTTGTTCTTTAGAACACTCTGGGACATTCCGTCATAGGGCTATACTTGGGCTACATCTGGGAGATATTTGGGCTACATTTGGGCTCTTTTGTCTCTGGTGGCCATTTTGGGAGACTGCATGTCAGAATGTTTTAATGAAATAGAAGAGGATTTGAAAAGTCACTCAAAATGTGCCCTAATTTTTCTTTCTGCAGCACTAATCATACCTTCTATTGCATAATATACCCCCTCATTTTGTTCCTTTTTAAATTAAATGTTTTAAGAGTTACCACTTTATTCCCATCACGATGGCTCCAGGTGTGCTATACCTTTGTAATAAGTAGGACTGTTAGCGCTCTAGTTGTTCTTTAGAACACTCTGGGACATTCTGTCATTGGGCTATACTTGGGCTACATCTGGGTGATATTTGGGCTACATTTGGGCTCTTTTGTCTCTGGTGGCCATTTTGGGAGACTGCATGTCAGAATGTTTTAATGAAATAGAAAAGGATTTGAGAAGTCACTCAAAATGTGCCCTAATTTTTCATTCTGCAGCACTAATCATACTTTCTATGGCAAAATATACCCCCTCATGTTGTTTCTTTTTAAATTAAATGTTTTAAGAGTTACCACTTTATTCCAATCAAGATGGCTTCAGGTGTGCCATACCTTTGTAATAAGTAGGACTGTTAGCGCTCTAGTTGTTCTTTAGAACACTCTGGGACATTCTGTCATTGGGCTATACTTGGGCTACATCTGGGTGATATTTGGGCTACATTTGGGCTCTTTTGTCTCTGGTGGCCATTTTGGGAGACTGCATGTCAGAATGTTTTAATGAAATAGAAAAGGATTTGAGAAGTCACTCAAAATGTGCCCTAATTTTTCATTCTGCAGCACTAATCATACTTTCTATGGCAAAATATACCCCCTCATGTTGTTTCTTTTTAAATTAAATGTTTTAAGAGTTACCACTTTATTCCAATCAAGATGGCTTCAGGTGTGCCATACCTTTGTAATAAGTAGGACTGTTAGCGCTCTAGTTGTTCTTTAGAACACTCTGGGACATTCTGTCATTGGGCTATACTTCGGCTACATCTGGGTGATATTTGGGCTACATTTGGGCTCTTTTGTCTCTGGTGGCCATTTTGGGAGACTGCATGTCAGAATGTTTTAATGAAATAGAAAAGGATTTGAGAAGTCACTCAAAATGTGCCCTAATTTTTCATTCTGCAGCACTAATCATACTTTCTATGGCAAAATATACCCCCTCATGTTGTTTCTTTTTAAATTAAATGTTTTAAGAGTTACCACTTTATTCCAATCAAGATGGCTTCATACCTTTGTAATAAGTAGGACTGTTAGCGCTCTAGTTGTTCTTTAGAACACTCTAGGAGGCTGCAGTAGAACACAAAGGAATCAACTGACAGTCTCTGTCCTTGTTGGATGTTTATGTTTTACTGAGAATGTCAGACTTCATTTTCACATGACTGAGAAAGATAATGTGAATTTACAGAAAATATGCTTTCAGTTTAGCTTATAGATCCCCTTCCAAACCACTGTGGGAAAATCATGAGATATTAGTTTTCTTTCAAACAATATTCATGATATCACAGCAGAAGGTTTTTTCACATGGTAAAATCACCTTAGAACCCACCACAATTCCTAAAACGAGTATGGTACCATCAACAAATGATTTATAATGTAACTAAAGTCCTAAAACCCTCTATTAACTACAATGCTTTTTAATGAGGTGCTATCATGTATATTGGTCCCAAGATGGCTGCCAACACTTCTTGGATGAAGTGCTGACAGCCAATCAGATCAGATGTGTGGTTAGGCTCCGCCCAGATATATATCTTTTTTTGAACCTAAATTACTCAAAATCCACTGGAGCACATATATTGAGACCTAGCAAAGGCACATCGGGCTAACAGTCCCTACAATTTTGCCAAGTTTCGTGCAAATCCATTTAGCCGTTCAAGCTAAAAGTGAGGCCAACCGCCCTATGGAAATTAACATGGGAAAAACGCGTTTTGGGACCCCCCTTTTTTCTCGCCCCCCCCTTGATGAAACCCCCCCAAATTGTCAGGGGCTGCTCAGAAACAAAATGTTCCATTTTCCTGAAAATTTCAGCCAATTCCGTCCACAAACGCCAAAGTTATTAGACATAGAATTTTCAAAAATCCCATAGAGAAAAAATCCTAACTATATATACCTACTGGCGACCGCCAGTAGGTAATATATATATATATATATATATATATATATATATATATATATATATATATATATATATATATATATATATATATATATATATATATATATATATATATATATATATATATATATATATATATATATAGACTGTCTGTCTTGCACATTTCTCAGCACTGTATCTTTGCACTTTGCACATCACTTTGGCACTTTACAGCTTCACTGGCAGTTTAGATACAGCACAAGGGCCCACTGGGGCAACATGTAATAATTGATATCATGCAGTGATATTGGAATTTTACAACTATGATTTGGCTTGGCGACATGTTTTCAGAAATGGAATGTCTTGTAGACGCCTCTTTTAATATTTTTGAAATGAGGGTCGACGCAGTATAAATGCACCCTATTGATTATTCACTTAGGGCACATGGTGAGAGATTATCTTTCACAAGGCATTACCATGCACGGTACAAGTATATTTTATATAAAGTTCTTTAGGGACCTAATTATGTGGTTTATTATTGAACTGTTTGCTGATATATTTAACACGCTCTTTTAACATGTTTTAAATCTATTTTAATACTTATGAATTTATTCATGTATTTACGGATGGAATATTTGAAAGAGTCTTTTGTCTATGCCCATGCCAAATTTTGTTGTACTGCAACTTTAAAAATCTGCCGGGGGCTGTGCAGTATGTCATGTGATAAAGCCTTTTCAGGAGGCGAAACGCGTCATGGCGGGCGCGCTGGCACGAATTTAAATAAAACCACTTTCTGCACCCGCAACTTTGGGTCCACTCTTCGTCATTGGGACGTTCTTTGGCAGTGCAAGCTGGCAGGTTGGCGATTTCTTCGATTATATATATATATATATATACATAAACTGTATTTTGTTACCATAGATGGCACCCATTTGCAAGTCTCAGAACAGACTCTGGATGTAAGAAATAAGATAAACACACTATTATTTCAAGTATTAGGAGGAGGGTGTAAGTCTTCTTATTAGCTGGTTCTAAGCAACCTTAATGCCTAGATAGAAAATTCAACAAAGCCAACATGGGAACCTTAATTAATCTTTGAAAGCTTGGCCTGAGTAACAAAGAAACCCTCAGAGAAATGTCTAATGGCCAAATTACAGACAACGACACAAATAACATAAACCTAGATAAAACAAAAAATGATGGACATTGAACAAGGGCGCAGATTTACTAACGCTTTTTGTCCGGTTTGTGTTACTTCTGTAAAGCAAGCCCGAAGCAAAGTGTTGTGGAGGGATTTACAATCCAACTTAAATTGGGCCGGGCAATCGCTGCCTTGCTTTAGTTTTACATGAAGAGGGGATGGCTCCGTGGGTGGTACATGGACATTCCCATGCACCCACTCATAGGTTTTGAGACACATGCCTATGTACAAATAATTGTACAGCACATAAAAAGAGGGAACGTCTAAAAGCATAGTTTTTATACTGGAAGGCACCCAGTGCACCAGCTTCTGGCATACAATGTTATCTAATATGAGCCCAATCCTGCCTGCCCTGTGTATGGAGAAGTGTGGCTCAGGGGTTAGAGGCGGCAGACCCGGAAGCTGAGATCGGCCCTGGACCAGGGTTCAATTTCCTGCCTCAGCGGGTCTTGGGCTAAAAATTCCATGGACTCGATAATTCTCGCTCCGGTGCCTTCTCGACTCACGGGTTCACACTCTGCGACTCTGGGCAATAGCTTGCTTAATCTCCACAATGGCCCCTCGCGGCGGGATGCCTGGCTTTCACCTTGTGGATACCCTGCCGGGGCTATCTCACAGGGGAATACCAGGACAGGTTCCCTAAGCAACCTAAGCAAGCGCCGGGAAACCCACTGCGGGTAGCTGTGCGCTATATAAGCTCAAATACATTTACATTTACATGCCGTGAATTACTATATTAAGGTCAAACTCCCACTGCCAATGATAATCCATTGTGCAAATGCACCCAATTGCTGAGAGGCCTCCCAGATCTTTGGCCATTCTTACATGTACCAAAGTAATGGTAAAAGCGCTGGAGACTCAATCTTGGGGATAAGATGTGAAGGTTCACTGTTTGTTGCAGCACAGTTGGTAGTAAAGAAGGAATCTTGAATGCTGAATATGAATTAGTTTCAAGTTTATTTCAGTTTGGTCGGTTACTTAAAAACCCTTGCAATAAAATCCAGCAAGCCATAAAAGAGCAGAAGTGCACATCAATTTAAAAGAATGTAACCTCCTGCATCAGGTATGTGTGGCACATGTGGACAGATTTCAATAAATCCATTCAATCTTCGTCATCAGTTAAGGTGCAAACAGATCAGTAAAGTGCAACCTGGGCGGGTTCAGGTGTGTTTAACGGCCCTTAGCCACAGTTAAACGTCAAAAAGCGTAGGAGACCATGACTCCCATTGAGGTAAAAGAGCAAGGATGAACATACATGTAAAAAGGTATAATTTCGTGCAGCAGGATTTTATGGCAGTTGTAAAAAGGTTTGAGCAAATATAATAAAACCCTCGTCGTTGGCTAATGTGTCGGCAAGTTATTGTAAACAGTGGGGTAACAATAGCCTCCGCAGCCCTCGCAGTGCAAGGGGTGGGGGGGGGACTTAAGGGACCGCCTGACTGGGCCTAGAGGATGAGGGCCCCCTCCCCCCTCTCAAGTGACGTTATGCCACTGATTATAAAGTCCAAGCTGGGCGGGTTCTGGAACAGCTTAGCACATATGAATTTAAAAGGTTTTGTAGGGGGACCAATGTATGTTCATGTGCTTTAGGTGGTGGTGAAAAGATTAAGGGGCGATTCGGAGCTTGGTGGTCCTCAGATATCGGGGACAGTCGACAAGCTGATCTCCCAACATCATACACTCCCTATGCATGAGGGCATTTCAGGAGTAGATTGCTTTCCAGATTTTCAGCTGTAGCATTATCTCCAGAAACTGGAGGATTTCATATTACTGTAATACTTATTCTATCCACACCCTGTAAATACCTTTGGATTTTGCTGTGCAATGGCCTTCTATGTCCTCTTCTCCCTCCTACCTACCTCAGTAAATAATAGTTTAATTGAATAACTCTTTATGATATTGCATCACTTAAATATTTAATATAAAACATACCACAAAATTCTTCTGATTTACAATGCACACTAGCATAAGAGGACAAACGTGTTATGTTTGCTTTCTTGTATCCGCACTCAATCACTGCTCCTTGAGCGCAACTTTGTGTGTTCTTTTCAGAAACTGAAGAAATGTGTGAAATTGCAGATGTCAATTATATAACGTGGTCGTGAGTGATAGACAGCATTCCGAATATATATATATACCAGTATTTATATAATGTACCGTAGCTGAATGGCTGCAGATCACTTTACATGAAAGGGTTGATAGGAGATTGTACAAGATTGGTGTAAATTAACTGGGGATAACAGGATGCACACCTATTTAAACTTTAGGTACAGAAAGATTTGCCTATAATCACACCATTTACAATCAAGTTCCAGAGCCAGGATTGGATTCTAAGGCTCCAGGTTTCAAAGTAAGTTGTTTAGACCTGGGTTTATCTGGAACAGTATAAGCAATAACGTGAAACTTTTACCAGAATAACATAACACCTTTAAGCCTGTTCATATCTACATGAGCAGAGTTAGAAATCAAAGATGGCTTTTGATAGTTCTTTTGTGAAACATGCCTTTTGCTATTGTAACGCTCATTGTACAATTTCGAATAGGTAGTTAAGACACAGCCACTTGCCATGATTCACAAATTTGCGATTAGTGCCCCCTCATCATGGTTTCACTGCACTTGGTCCTAAGTACTTTATAAATTCGCCTTTCACTGCATGACTGGCGCACACGGACATTAGGTATGCAGTGCCAGAGGTCACTGCTTCTGGGGACCAGAAGAGCTGAGCAAAAGTAAAGAAAGCCTTTGGAGATGAGTGGGTCCTCTTTTATATCAGGCTCCATTTTGGGGATAAAGTGTGGCGGTGGGGCAGTGCAATGGACTTCATAGCTCTCATATGTAATATAATCTTAGCACCGAGGGTCAATATATGTCATTCAGCCCTAACATATATATATATATATATGTATATATATATATATATACACATATATACATATATATATATATATATATATATTCAATGAAAAAAACCATTGGTTATAGTCCATATATAGTTAGGAATTAGCATTTACAAAACCTTATTTTACTCGCATAAAACCATTGAAATTCCATATATAGTTAGAAGCGCTAACTATATATCGCGCACCCGCAATCCACTGCTGATGATGTCACATATTACATCATTCATGACATGGTCAGTGACATCACTGATGACATCTCAAATGACATCACTGATGACAACTCAAATGATTGTATGTGTCTGTAAAGTTTAAATATGTTTCACATATTGAAGAATGAGTGGATGTATAAGTGTCTGGATGAAGAATTTAGTAGGTGCATGACTGACTGTATGAGTGAGTGATTAAATGTGTCTCACTGAGTGCATGGGTTAGTGACTAAACTGTCTTAATTTGTGCATCAGTATGTTTGTTGTTGTGTAAGCTGCTGCATGTGTTGATCAGTAGCTATAAGAGTGGCCATATGGGTTATTGATTGGTTGCCCAAGTATTTGAATGGGAGGCTGAGTGTGTGTGTGGGTGGCTGGGAGGTGCGTGACTCTGTGCATAGATGTGTAAGCAGTTGATTCACTCGGAGTATGAGTTCAAGAGTGCATATGGAAACAGCTATATGGGCGGTTGACTATGCATGGGTGTGTTGGTGAGTGAATGGATTTCTCATTGCTACATGTGCAAGTAAGTACGTATGTAAAACACAATACATGTGAGAGTTGAGATATATAAATCCCTGAACATAAGAGCCAGTGAATGTGTGAGTGGCTGTATCGATCACTGTGAGCTTGTATCAGGGATTATATAAGAGAATAAATATGTGTTATTATATGTTTGAATAAGTAAGATGTGTATAACTTTATAGTTGAGGAAATGGAAGTGTGATTGATTCTTTGCATGACTGACTAGGTGTGTGAGTAACTCCATGGATGAGTGACAGTCTGTGAGTGTCTGTTTATACTGAGTGTATGTAAGGTTATATTAGAGTCTGAAGAGGTTCATTGTATTATCACATAAGTGATGTGATCAGTGATGACAAATGAGATGTCATCAGTGATGTCATTTGAGTTATCATCAGTGATGTCATCAGTGATGTCATTTGAGATGTCATCAGTGATGTCATTTGAGTTGTCATCAGTGATGTCATTTGAGATGTCATCAGTGATGTCATCAGTGATGTCACTGACCATGTCATGAATGATGTAATATGTGACATCATCAGCAGTGGATTGCGGGTGCGCGATATATAGTTAGCGCTTCTAACTATATATGGAATTTCAATGGTTTTATGCGAGTAAAATAAGGTTTTGTAAATGCTAATTCCTAACTATATATGGACTATAACCAATGGTTTTTTCATTGAATTTTCAAGGTTTTCTAAATGCAAATTTCTAACTATATATCCACTATAACCTATGGTTTTTTCTGTGAATTTCATTGGTTTTTTAATAGCAAATATGAAAAGCTTTAAAATGTCAAGTACGTGATAGATAAAAACATTTTCGTATTTATGCACGCTGATGTGCTTTGAACGCTGCACCCCCCCTCCCTCCCCTCTTTTGTCTTAGTAGTACTCTCTCTTTGCAGATACTGAAGGGTAGTTAACGCAGGCCTTTACCCCCGTTGTAATCCGTCGTGCCTGCTTGTCTCTCCATTTGATTGATTGTTATCCAAGCATTTACTGTTTTACAATTGATTCTCTTTGGTTCATTCTCTATTTACAAACAAGCACAAAGTCGCAATACTCTGTTTAGTCTTTGCAGATAGTGAAAAATCGTGTAAAAAAATAAAAGTAATCGAGCAAAATCAGTAGGCCACTAATTGGATCTCTTTTTGACCTCGCTAAAATAGAAATATTAGGAACAACCCTTCATGAGAAATACGAAAATAGTGAGATGAACTGAGCTCCACACCATGAGGGCTGCAAGACAGCTCGGCTCCATCACCCATCCCGCACAAAATAACGACAAACCCTATGCAAATATTGAAAATATACACAACACACCAGCAAAGAAACAGGGTAAAACATTTTATTAAATAACTATTTACAAAACGTTGGTTTATAAGATGATGTCAGTAGTGGACCGATGTGTGAATAGATCGAAAACAGCACAAGGCTCCAAGATCCGGATGGCAAGCTCCTGGATGTTGGGTGCCATAGTTTAGAGTTCTGAATTTCAGCCTTTTTCAATGCCTGTGCTTTGTTGAATCAAAATGGCGGCTTGACACAAAGCTGACTCAAGCGTTGCTACTGATGCTATGCAGACCAAAACTGGTTTTCAGTTTGTACATTTTTCTAGATTTTTCAATCCAAGTTTGGTTGACTTTGTAGAACGATGGCTTCAGATTTTCAACATACGGTGTGGTGGCGCTGACTGGGAGGGGGCGCTTCGCTCCTGCCCCCTCCCCAAGTAAGATTTTCATACGTGAAAGTACGTTAATGGTTTTGGTCCCTGAGATGCTTCGATGTCACTACCATTCTCAAATAGCATAAGTTCTGGATGTTGGGTGCCATAGTTAAGAGTTCTGAGCAGTGCTTGTAACACTGTCTGAAGCTTATTTCCACCTACTGCAGCTTCACTATTCTCAAAGTAAGTGAGTGTCGTTTGTGGACCTGACTGCATTAGAAAACAATGTGATATGTTACCTTCCTAAACAGCTTGACGGAGGCCCCTGAGGGGCGGTGTGATGGCCATGGACTCGGAGAAGACGCTTGGCTCCGACACCCTCCCCAAGTCTTATAGCTCTGGTGTAGCCTGAGATCGCCCCCGACATAGGCGGCCGGCTCCCGGGGTCCGGCGGAAATTTTTGCCTTTTGATGACTCTTCAATTCTGGACTTTGTCCCACAATCCGTTTGACCTGAAGACAAGCTGTAGTGGGGCGCCCCTTTATCGTTTTAGTTGCCATTCCGCCCGCTTTTGCTACACTGTGCCTCTTCCGCCATTCAGCTGTTTACCGCCCGCTCTTGCGACTACAGCGTCTCGCTCACCATGTAGTTTAGATGCGCCCGCTCTTGCGGTGCAGCGATAGGCAGCTGCCACAGGACTCTCAAAATGGCGGCCGGCTCTTCGGTTTTGGGCCTGGTCCACTAAAATGGCCCTGGGACACCTTGGAACTCGGACGCTTGCCTGCTAGGGCTTGGGTCCCATTCTCGAAAAGCGTCCCCTCAGCCGTGAAGATTCTACAAAAGTCTTGGGGGCTTCCGACTCCCGCAGGCTTCTGCTGGGGAGCGGCTGCCATGATTGCTCGTGGAATGGCCACGACGGAGCTACGAGATGGTAGTGGTCTCATGCTGACGCCAGCTTTAGTCTGAAACATCCAGAAACACTATAGACTACCAATTCGATCAGTTCCGGTAGCGCCCCAACATGACCCGGAAGAGAAGAACTTGCCCTCCCCTCTTTGACTGATGGTTCTTGTTGCCTGTCCCCTCTGTTGTCATTTAACAGAACTTTTTGGACTGCTGAAAGGGGTTGTGTTCTGAACGCTGGTTGGTGGAGACATTTAGACTATATTCTTGACCTACGTTGTCGCGTAATGCGTTTTATGACACGCCGCGTTAGCGCACCCGGAAGTGATCCGAGGCGCGGCGCGCAGCGCGTAACGTAAGCATAACAGGTCACGTGACTTGTTAATAAAACTTTTCATTGGTTCATTTTACTTTTGTTAATTTAATGATGAAAAGCTTGGTCATATGACCTAAAAATTACGCTTTTTATTATTTTCGAACAATATTTTTTTTTCAAACATATGTTATAATATTCCAGGCTAATGTACTTTCCCGGAAAATTTACAACTGTCTTGCAAGTAAAATATATTCCTTTTTCGAGAAAAAGGGCGTTTCTTCCTTCCATGACGGAGCCGTTGAGTAAAAGAGATTCGGCCTGCTGTCTTAGTCGCCGATACGCCTGATTATCAGATTCTTATCGATCACTTTATGTTGCAGACATGAAAAACACAACTGCCCTTGACCATTTATCTTTACTGCGTTCCTACATATTATACCCTTTATCCGTCATGTAATTGGACTGCTTTATTTCACTTGCCTTTTACTGATTCGAAAACAGTCACTAAAAGTAAAAAATATACAAATGTAAATACTACTACCGTGTTTTGTTTTAAAAACCTTTATTGTGAAAATGTCAGTATACAAATACGGGCCTATAACCACGTGGGCCGGCCACGGAGCAAACTGAAATCGTATATGATGAGGAGACATTTACACTGTAGAAGAACGTAACGAGCGGGCCATTAGGTGACAAGAACAAAGGTCTCTAACAGTTGCGGAATCGGTGGACGTACATTTTGTAATTAAAATACGACAGGGCCACTTACAATTAAATTTTCTAGATATACATTTGCGGGCAAGGGGTTACGAGTCCCATTTATACCGGCGCCATTTTGGGCGAGGCCGGGCAGGTCCAAGATATAGTCAAAATGTCTCCACCAACCATCGGCCAGACCAGAACCCCTTTCGGCCCTTTATGCTACAAGATGGTGTCTTCCATTCAGAAAATATTGGTGGCAGCATTTTGAAAGGAAACAGAAACAGCCGTTCTCCTAGTGAGTTTCACATAGTTACATTTAGAAAGAATGTTGAAGAGTAGTATGTGGAAAATCTGAAGCCATTTTTCTACAAACTCTCAATCAGACTTGGATGGAAAAAAAAAACCTGAAGAATGTACAAACTGAAAACCAATTTTAGTCTGTATAGCACCAACAGTAACGCTTGAGTCAGCTTTGTGTCAAGCCGCCATTTTCATTCAATCAATAGCGTCCCCCTGCACACATTCAGGGACCTGGTCGTGTCTTCAGATGAAACGCATTGTAGGAAAAGAAGCAGAAAAGAAAAGGCAAAAAGTTCCGCCGGACCTAGTGAAGCTGCAGCAGGTGCAAATAAGCTTCAGACAGTCTTCAACTTACTCTGATTCTTATAATAAACTTCAGATAGTCTTACAAGCACTACTCAGAACTCTCAACTGAGGCACTCAACATCCAGGACTTGCCATTCGGATCTTAGCGCCTTGTATTTTGGTTTTGTTCTTGATGGAGGGGAAACAACAAAAAACAGGCATTGAAAACGGCTCAACTGGAGCAAAAAAAAAATTACTTCTTGGGTGCATTAGGGCATTTATGATTTTCGAATGCCGTATTCATCAGGTTGATGCTCATGTTGCCATAGGACAGCATAGCATTCACCTTCTTTGATCCAGGAGGGATGGAGAAAAACTGCCAGATGAAACTTGAAACTTGGCCATCCAGATCTCGGCGCGTTCGACTCACTGTACCGCAACAGTGACCGCAACTCAGCTGGACACGCCGTCTTTCGGCGCAGCATTGTAGGATGGCCACACCAGTGCGGCAATTTGCTAGACACCACCTCGGTGCCATCCGGATCTCGGCGCGTTCGAGTCACTGTACCGCAACAGTGACCGCAATTCAGCTGGACACGCCGTCTTTCGGCGCAGCATTGTAGGATGGCCACACCAGTGCGGCAATTTGCTGGACACCACCTCGGTGCCATCCGGATCTCGGCGCGTTCGAGTCACTGTACCGCAACAGTGACCGCAACTCAGCTGGACACGCCGTCTTTCGGCGCAGCATTGTAGGATGGCCACACCAGTGCGGCAATTTGCTGGACACCACCTCGGTGCCATCCGGATCTCGGCGCGTTCGAGTCACTGTACCGCAACAGTGACCGCAACTCAGCTGGACACGCCGTCTTTCGGCGCAGCATTGTAGGATGGCCACACCAGTGCGGCAATTTGCTGGACACCACCTCGGTGCCATCCGGATCTCGGCGCGTTCGAGTCACTGTACCGCAACAGTGACCGCAACTCAGCTGGACACGCCGTCTTTCGGCGCAGCATTGTAGGATGGCCACACCAGTGCGGCAATTTGCTGGACACCACCTCGGTGCCATCCGGATCTCGACGCGTTGTGCTGCCTTCGGCCTATTCGCACATCGGTCCGCTACTGACAGTGACCGCAACTCAGCTGGACACGCCGTCTTTCGGCGCAGCATTGTAGGATGGCCACACCAGTGCGGCAATTTGCTGGACACCACCTCGGTGCCATCCGGATCTCGACGCGTTGTGCTGCCTTCAGCCTATTCGCACATCGGTCCGCTACTGACGCCGCCTCACGTGCCAACGGATTTTCTACGCTTTTTGTAGCCCTATGCCGCAGAACAGGTCATGTGACTTGTTTATAAAACTTTTCATTGGTTCATTTTACTTTTGGTTTCCTAAAGATGGAAGGCTTGGTCATATGACCTAAAAATAACACTTTTCATTGGTTTAGAACATTTTTTTTCCCAAACGATGAAAGCCCCACCTTGTTTCTGGATCATTCAGACTGAAGCTGGCGTCAGCATGAGAGCACCACCATCTCGTGGCTCCGTCGTGGTCATTCCGCGAGCAATCATGGCAGCCGCTCCCCACCGGAAGCCTGCGGGAGTCGGGGGCCCCCAAGACTTTTGTAGAATCTTCACGGCTGAGGGGACGCTTTTCGAGTATGGAGCCCAAGCCCTAGCAGGCAAGCGTCCGAGTTCCAAGGTGTCCCAGGGCCATTTTAGTGGACCAGGCCCAAAACCGAAGAGCCGGCCGCCATTTTGAGAGTTCTGTGGCAGCCGCCTATCGCTGCACCGCAAGAGCGGGCGCATCTCAACTACATGGTGAGCGAGACGCTGTGGCCGCAAGAGCGGGCGCAACTCAGCTAGATGGCCGCCACCTGGGGAGGCCCGTTCACGCCGCCTCCCCCACGCCCCCGGGCCGCCGCACGCCAATTTTCGGAGCAGCATTGTAGGATACCAAAACCAGTGCGGCAGTTTACTGGACATCACCTGGGTGCCTGTCGTACATGTTGTGTCAGCCATGTGACACTGGACACAGACCGCTACTGACGAGGCCTCCCCCCGCACCACCCGGGACGCCCCACGCTGTTTTTCTGTGCTGCATTGTAGGATCCCTAAACCAGTGCGGCACCCAGGCGACATCACCTGGGTGCCGTCCAGAACTCTGCACGTTGTGCTGCCTTGGGACTATTCGCACAACAGACCGCTACTGACGAGGCCTCCCCCCGCCCCACCCGGGACGCCCCACGCCAATTTTCGGAGCAGCATTGTAGGATCCCTAAACCAGTGCGGCACCCAGGCGACATCACCTGGGTGCCGTCCAGAACTCTGCACGTTGTGCTGCCTTGGGACTATTCGCACAAAAGACAGCTTCTAACCATTGTTGCTTTTTGTGTTAATAAATGTTTAAATGTTTTTAGTTTTTGTTCTGTTCATTATCGTTAAAAGTTAATAAAGTTTTATAACCTTAATTTGTTGGAGTGTTATCTATTTTTTGAAAAACGGGTGAATGGGGCCTTGAATCGGGTTATTGTCATGTGTGGGCTTTGGAAGTGTGCTGCTGCAGGATCGGACATTTCAAACTCAAATGCACGTTCTTTTTCTTACCTTTCCGAAGCATGGAGCGCAATAGCAGGCAGAGAAAGGGTGATGCACGTGTTGAACACTACCTGACCTGGCAAGTTGCTGGCAGTGCCCCCCCGCCCGCTCCTGAAAGAGGGCACACACACACCGCCGCCCCGAGTACTTCACATATCTTTAAAAGACCATGCGCTTGTTCATGAGGCTTAAATGGTTTATCACCTCTTCTAGAACCCCTGCATCGACCCTCTGACGTTTCATGGAAAAATTACCATGTAACACAATACCAAGCCCTGTCGGCTGAAACCCCCAAGGAATCGTGGGGCATATTATCAAGGGGGTTTATCTCCGCTTTTTTGGCTTTAAAAGCCATGAAAGCGGAGATAAAATTATCTCCCTATTACCAAGCTGTCGCTAACACCAGTTAGTGACAGCTAAAAGGAGATAGCGACCATCTTGGGCCCCGCTTTGCATGTCAGTGATATTTATCACTAATGACATGCAAAGTGACGTGCCAAGATGTTAGCGACTGGAAACAGTCCCTAACATCGCTACCTTCTATTACCAACTTTTGGAGATATTCGCGCTAAGCGCGAATATCTCCAAAATCTAACACCTGCCCTGAGCAGTTCTTAGCCATGTTATCCAATGGGAGGTGGATAACATGGCTAAGAGCATTAGGTCAATAATACATGAATATCGCTGACTTTTCTGCGATAATAGCAAGGTTTATCTGCGATAAAAATCGCCGATGTGCGGCGATAATTTTTGTCTCTAAACAAGTTAGAGACAAAAATTATCGCTAGTTGTTCGTAATATGCCCCCGGGTTTTTGCTTGCAGAAATCGGGAGGCGGGAGACTAGCACTGAAATCAGTAGTCACACGCCTGAATCAGGAGGATTGGCATGTCTGAATTCTCTACAGCTGGGGCCATAAACTACATCCGCAGGGTTAGGTGATAGCCTGGGACCAGCCTGGCATCTAAAATGGCTGCCGTGCACGACAAAATTGTGGCATTCGAAAAAAAGGCAAGATGGCGCAGCCGCTGGAAGAGATGTATCAACATATATCAGCCTCCTCAGCCACCCTCAGGAAACATAGGGGATTAGGATACGTCTCCCGCACCCACTTATACCTAGTAATTTAATTAACGAAGCTCAAAATGGCGAATTCCCGTTTCGCTACCAGTTTGCGGCCCAGTTCGCGGCCCGTGAAGCGCTTCTACCGTGAAAAATCATTTTTTTTTTATTTTCCCCACGGGACCCTTTAATAACCCCAACAACATTCCTAGGGGGTGAAGAGGGGGATACCTTGCCCCCTTTCATTAAATTCCCCCTTAGTTTTTCACCTTTTCTTCTCTCTCGATCCTACCGAGAGACAAGATGGCGGCCGCTCCGGACTGTCACGCAGCAAAAAAAAAAAAAGCTCACGCACAGCCGCTGGAAGAGATGTATCAACATATATCAGCCTCCTCAGCCACCCTCAGGAAACATAGGGGATTAGGATACGTCTCCCGCACCCACTTATACCTAGTAATTTAATTAACGAAGCTCAAAATGGCGAATTCCCGTTTCGCTACCAGTTTGCGGCCCAGTTCGCGGCCCGTGAAGCGCTTCTACCGTGAAAAATCATTTTTTTTTTTATTTTCCCCACGGGACCCTTTAATAACCCCAACAACATTCCTAGGGGGTGAAGAGGGGGATACCTTGCCCCCTTTCATTAAATTCCCCCTTACTTTTTCACCTTTTCTTCTCTCTCGATCCTACCGAGAGACAAGATGGCGGCCGCACCGGACTGTTTAGAATGTTGACAGACACCGGAGAGCCAATCAGCTTTCTGCGCGCAAAGTTCCGATAAGCGAAAAGTAAGCGGACCGGATCGCTGCCCAGAGCGCTGTTACAGATATATATCTTGGTTTGAACGTTAATTTCTCAAAAACTACTGGAGCACATATATTGAGACCTAGCAAAGGCACATCGGGCTAACAGTCCCTACAATTTTGCCAAGTTTCGTGCAAATCCATTCAGCCGTTCGAGCTAAAAGTGAGTCCAACCGCCCTATGGAAAACTCAATGCAAAAAACGCGTTTTGGGACCCCCCTTTTTTCTCGGCCCCCCCTTGACGAAACCCCCCCAAATTTTCAGGGGCTGCTCAGAATCAAAATGTTCCATTTTCCTGAAAATTTCAGCCGATTCCGTCCACAAACGCCAAAGTTATTAGACATAGAATTTTCAAAAGTCCCATAGAGAAAAAATCCTAACTATATATACCTACTGGCGATAGCCAGTAGGTAATATATATATATATATATATATACACATATATACATATATATATCGGCACACACTTACTTCGTTTGCAAGAAAGTAGACGGCACTCCAAGCTTGGAATTTTTCTCAGTTTATTGGCAGACCCCCCTGCCCCCAAAGAAAGACAAACGCGTTTCGCCAAAAAACGGCTTCCTCAGTGTCAATATCCATAACAACTCACGCCATTATATCTCCACCTCTCTATCAACATCGAGAGAGGACTAACAAAAGCCATGTAAATGATTTGGCAGACATCTTACAATGTGCAAATTCGCAATCTTTAGGCTATACGATGAGAATGGCGATCAAAAGTGTTCGTGTAATTAAAAACAAATGGGAAAACCCCATGTAATTAATTTTGAAATACTTTGCTTGCGTGGAAAAAGTTGATTCTAACAAGAATAATTTGTGTAGGGATTTGGTAACATGATACATAATCAAAACTCAATGTGTAAAATACCTCAGGATTGGATTCACATTAAAAATACTTATTTTGTATATTGTAAAACTATCTATACACAATGTAAGAAATCCTGTCTGAGGTTCACAGTTAATGTATTTACACATGCAACATTGTGACACATCATGTTTCTCCAAAGCCTTTCCTTATGTTATCATGCATGGTCCACGCAAGTGTGTGACTATAATGCCCTGTATGGGCTGATTCTCTGTTTTCTTTTCTCTCGCCCTGAATGGGCTTTGATCTCCCTTATCCCAGATTTACAAAATTTGGAGTCTGATGGACATAGGGTGTGGGGGAAGGATTGGCGGATGGTGTTCTCATAGTTTTTGTTTTGTGTCTTGCCTGATTACTGGAATCTTTATCCCCCATTTTTTTATTTCATCCTGACCCTCTTCCTGTTATCTATTCTAGGTGTACCCAAAGTTCTTCGTCGTTGTTTAGGCCTCCAGGTTTCATCGTCTGGAGATCAATGATATATTTTGACTCCATAGCACTTAATGCTCTTATTTTGTCACCACCTCTTTCTTGTCTTTCCAACTGATCAATGAGATAAAAGGAAAGTAAATCTGTGTTGCTGTTGTGGTGAGTTTCAAAATGGCGTGCCACCGGGTAATTCTTATCTTTGTTAGTGATGGCACGCATGTGCTCCAAGATGCGCTTTTTCGCTGGGTTGATCGTCCTCCCAATATATCTCTTGGAGCACGGACAAACCAGACAATAAATCACAAATTCTGAATTACAATTCAGAAATTTGTTGATGTTTCTGGTGGGCCGTCGATCATTGGGTCTACCGTCATATTTGGTCTTTTTATGACTGTATTTGCACGCTTTACAGTGCATGCAAGGGTAAAAACCCTGGATAGGTTTTGATGTGGATGGTTTTGGGGGATCTTTATAGTGACTCCTCGTCAGGTGGTCACTCAGGGACTGACAGCGTCTATAGGTGATAGCAGGTTTGGGGGGATTCGATTCTTCAAGACACTATCCGTTTGGAGGATGTGCCAATTGTTATTAAAGATCTGGACCAGTTCTTTAGATTTCATATTGTAGGTCGTGATCATTCTTGTCACTGTTTTGGACTCCACTGCCTTTTTCAGGTTTTTGTTCTGTAAGAGATCTTTCCTGTCCGTAAGCTCCACTCTTTTAGAGGCCTCAACAAGCGATATCTTGGAGTAGCCTCTCTCTAAAAATCTAGAGACCGCTGCTTCTTGTGCCAGTAGGAAATCGCTATGTTCAGAGCAATTTCGTTTCAGGCGCAATAGTTCACCAAACGGAATGTTTTTTATCATGGTTTTAGGGTGGTGACTAGACGCATGTAGTACGGCATTTCCTGCAGTTGGCTTGCGGTAAAGTTTTGTTTGAATGGTGCCCCATGCCACAAATACCTCAAGATCAAGATAGTGGACTGATCTGTCACTGATTGTGCTGGTAAATCTTAAATTGAGACTGCAGTCATCCAGCGTTGCCACAAACCTCTCAGCCGAGAGTCTGTCGCCCCGCCAGACGACAAACAAGTCATCAATGTATCTAGTCCAGATCATGATGTGATCCGACCACTCCTCATTGGTCCCCCCGCAGGCCACGTGCTTCTCCCACCAGCCTACGAAGAGGTTCGCATAGCTGGGGGCGAAGCACGTGCCCATGGCGGTCCCCCTGATCTGACGATACAGTACACCTGAAAACAGAAAAATATTATTGTACAGACAAAACTCGGTCATTTTGAGAAGCATACGGTTGTGTTGATTAAATTGTATGTTTTTCTTCCCAAGAAACCATTCAATTGCTAAAAGTCCCTCCTGATGTCCAATACACGTGTACAAATTGGCGACATCTAGAGTAATGAGAAGCATATCTGCTTCCCATTGGATGCCGTCAATAATCCTAAGGAAGTCCTGGGTATCCCTCACAAAAGAGGGAAGATCTTTGACAAAAGGAGACAAATAGTTGTCAATGAATCTGGAAGTGGCTTCTAAGAGGCTGCCTATGGACGAGACAATTGGTCTCCCTGGTGGGTGCTTGATATCCTTATGCACCTTTGGCAGGTGGTAGAAGGTAGGGATGATTGGATGTTCGCAATGTAGGTACTCATGTTCGTTTTTACTCAGCATGCCTTCATCCAGCCATCCCTTAAGTAACTCAAGATAATCAGAGATACATTTGTCAAAATCCTTTTTATTGATAACCTCATAGCAGTCTTTATCCTGTAGTTGTTTCAGGGCTTCCAGTTTATAATGTTCCTTGTCAAAAATCACTATATTTCCCCCCTTGTCGGAGGGTTTGATCTCATTTGTAGAATCTTCCTTAAGTGACCTAATGGCTTGCCATTCCATACTCGAGATATTAGAGTTGTTTCTAGTCATTTCAGTTTTTTTAGTGGTTAATTTTTCCAGATCTTGTAGGATCGCATCATTGAAAACATCAATGGCTTCATGTGTGACAGTTGGTAGGAACCTCGATTTCTTTTTGAGGTTGCTAGGATCCCTCTTTTGGACTATTTCTTCTCTCCTAAATACCTCACTCGAACTTGGTAAGTCTTCCATTCCCGCCAAGGAGTGTGTAACTTGTAGGAGAGGTAGGTCACCATCAATGAGGTCGTTGCCAGTTTGCTTCGTTGATCCTATGTTCGTTGTTAGTCCTGATTGTGGACGTGTAGCAAAGATCTTTTCCAATTTTAGTTTGCGTACAAACTTAAAAATGTCAATTCTTGTTTCCACTGGGTCGAATTTCGCCGTTGGGCAGAAAGTCATACCTCTTTTTAGTACCTTCTCTTCATGGGTTGAGAGTTTTCTCTGGGAAAGGTTGATAATGGTGTTTTCCTGCTTCACCATCTCCCCCTCCTGCCCCTGCTGCGGGTTACCATAGGTGTTGCACCTTGTGCGGCCCCTTCTGCCGCGCCTGGTTTTCCTCCTCTTTTTGTGGTGTTTTTTTTCGCCGTCTGGGGCTGCGGTCATTGTCGCGTTTCCTTCATTACCTGAAATTCGTCTAAAAAAGGCTCTGCAGTGGTGGGTCCAGTATCTCTTCTTACATTGGTTCTTGTTGATTCATCCTCTGATGTTGAAACTTCGGATTCAGAGGTGACATTAGCGGTTGCCCGTTGTGCCCCCTGTGCGAGTCTTTTTCTGGTGGCATCGAATTTCTTCACGAAGGTAAGTATTCGGCCCGTTAGGTAATCTTGCTCATCCCTCTGGAACTTGGTTTGCTTCCTCTTTTTGATTCCGTTTTCATATTCTTTTATTCTTTTTTGCATGTTCACACGTAGGTCATCGATAGTTTTCGTATCTTTATCTTTTATGATTAATTCCTCAAGTCTTTGGATCTCGGCGAGAGCTTTATCTCTGTCGCTCCATGCGTATTTAATTAACATTAACAGCATCCCTTTGCTGGAATCTGCAGTGTATGCCGCCCAATCTTTCAATAGTTGGGGGTCCGGGTTTTCGTAAGATGGAACAGTGAAAATCCGTAGACCTCTGGGAACCCTGTTGCAGTCTACATATCTTTGGAGCGACGTCGCCTCCCACCATTTTCTTATCTCTCGTTCCTGGGTTTTTTCTAACTGGTGGAATAGAGTCTGTAAATTGCTCATTGGTGTTTGTTGCATTGCCATAGTCTCAGATTTTTTTGTGACTGTATTGAGGCTTTTAAACACATCATCCGCCTCCCCTTCCCTCTCCGCAGTTGAAGACATAATAATGGGAGAGTTTGTGGCACTTGCGTTACGCGCTGTGTACTAATCAGCAGTTATCTCATGGGGTAAAAAGCAGTTTGGCGGGGGTCTGCCAGAATAGCTCCAAAGCGGGACAGAGGTAGAATTATTACAGTTCGTATAGCCGGGTACTCGTGCAGGCAGCACTTACCCTCTCCCGGTGTCCACAGTAGCCAGCGGCGTTCCGCAGTTACACGGGTCAGGCAGGCTGGAAGCAGGTTTCCTCTGTGTTCTCTTAATGCTCCTGGTTCCGAAATACGGGTACCTCCATGGATTTCTGCTACCTGGGGGCAAACGGCCACATTAACTTGCTGCACTGGACGGTCACCGCCGTTGCTCCGCCCACGTCCCGGGTGCTAGCGTCTTGCGGTGGTGAGCCGCGTAGTATCGGCACACACTTACTTTGTTTGCAAGAAAGTAGACGGCACTCCAAGATTGGAATTTTTCTCAGTTTATTGGCAGACCCCCCTGCCCCCAAAGAAAGTCAAACGCGTTTCGCCGAAAAACGGCTTCCTCAGTGTCAATATCCATAACAACTCACGCCATTATATCTCCACCTCTCTATCAACATCGAGAGAGGACTAACAAAAGCCATGCAAATGATTTGGCAGACATCTTACAATGTGCAAATTCACAATCTTTAGGCTATACAAGGAGAATGGCGATCAAAAGTGCTCGTACAATTAAAAACAAACGGGAAAACCCCATGTAATTCATTTTGAAATACTTTGCTTGCGTGGAAAAAGTTGATTCTAACAAGAATAATTCGTGTAGGGATTTGGTAACATGATACACAATCAAAACTCAATGTGTAAAAGACCTCAGGATTGGATTCACATTAAAAATACTTATTTTGTATGTTGTAAAACTATCTATACACAATGTAACAAATCCTGTCCGAGGTTCACAGTTAATGTATTTACACATGCAACATTGTGACACATCATGTTTCTCCAAAGCCTTTCCTTATGTTATCATACATGGTCCACGCAAGTGTGTGACTATAATGCCCCCTGTATGGGCTGATTCTCTCTCTAAAAAAAAAATATATATATATATATATATATATATATATATATATATATGTATATATATATATATTCAATGAAAAAACCATTGGTTTTAGGCCATATATAGTTAGGGATTTGCATTTACAAAACCTTATTTTACTCGCATAAAACCATTGAAATTCCATATATAGTTATAAGCGCTAACTATATATCGCGCACCCGCAATCCACTGCTGATGATGTCACATATTACATCATTCATGACATGGTTAGTGACATCACTGATGACATCACTGATGACATCACTGAAAACATCTCATTTGACATGACTGATAACATCACTGATGATATCATTCATGTGATAATACGATGAACTTCTTCAGACTCTAATATAACCTTAGATACAATCAGTGTAAACAGACACTCACAGACTGTCACTCATCCATGGAGTTACTCACACACCTAGTCAGTCATGCAAAGAATCAATCACACCTCCATTTCCTCAACTATACAGTTATACAAAATTTACTTATTCAAACATATACTAACACATATTTACTCTATTATACAATCCCTGATACAAGTTCACAATGATCCATACAGCCACTCACACATTCACTGGCTCTTATGCACAGTTATTTATATATGTCAACTCTCACATGTACTGTGTTTTACATATGTACTTACTTTGACATGTAGCACTGAGATATCCATTCACTCTCCAATGCACTCATGCACACAGTCAACCGCCCATACAGCTGTTTCCACATGCACTTTTGAAACCATACATCTAGTGAATCAACTGCTCACACATCTGTGCACAGAGTCATACACCTCCCAGCCACCTACACACACACTCAGTATCCCATACAAATACTTGGGCAACCAATCAATAACCCATATAGTTACTCATATAGCTACTTATCAACACATGCAACAGTTCACAGAACAACAGACATAATGATGCACAAATTAAGACAGTTTAGTCACTAACCCATGCACTCAGTGAGACACATTTAATCACTCACTCATACAGACACTTATATATCCACTCATTCTTCAATATGTAAGAGATATTTTAACTTTACAGAAACATACAGTCACTGCATGTTGTCATCAGAGATGTTATTTGAGATGTCATCAGTGATGTCATCAGTGATGTCACTAACCATGCCATGAATGATGTAATATGTGACATCATCAGCAGTGGATTGCGGGTGCGCGATATATAGTTAGCGCTTATAACTATATATGGAATTTCAATGGTTTTATGCGAGTAAAATAAGGTTTTGTAAATGCAAATCCCTAACTATATATGGCCTAAAACCAATGGTTTTTTCATTGAATTTTCAAGGTTTTGTAAATGCAAATTCCTAACTATATATCCACTATAACCTATGGTTTTTTCTGTGAATTTCATTGGTTTTTTAATAGCAAATATGAAAAGCTTTAAAATGTCAAGTACGTGATAGATAAAAACATTTTCGTATTTATGCACGCTGATGTGCTTTGAACGCTGCACCCCCCCCTCCCCTCTTTTGTCTTAGTAGTACTCTCTCTTTGCAGATAGTGAACGGTAGTTAACGCAAGCCTTTGCCCCCGTTGTAATCCGTCGTGCCTGCTTGTCTCTCCATTTGATTGATTGTTGTCCAAGCATTTACTGTTTTAGAATTGGTTCTCTTTGGATCATTCTCTATTTACAAACAAGCACAAAGTCGCAATACTCTGTTTAGTCTTTGCAGATAGTGAAAAATCGTGTAAAAAAAATAAAAGTAATCGAGCAAAATCAGTAGGCCACTAATTGGATCTCTTTTTGACCTCGCTAAAATAGAAATATTAGGAACAACCCTTCATGAGAAATACGAAAATAGTGAGATGAACTGAGCTCCACACCATGAGGGCTGCAAGACAGCTCGGCTCCGTCACCCATCCCGCCCAAAATAACGACAAACCCTATGCAAATATTAAAAATATAGACAACACACCAGCAAAGAAACAGGGTAAAACATTTTATTAAAAAACTATTTACATAACGTTGGTTTATAAGATGATGTCAGTAGTGGACCGATGTGTGAATAGATCGAAAACAGCACAAGGCTCCAAGATCCGGATGGCAAGCTCCTGGATGTTGGGTGCCATAGTTTAGAGTTCTGAATTTCAGCCTTTTTCAATGCCTGTGCTTTGTTGAATCAAAATGGTGGCTTGACACAAAGCTGACTCAAGCGTTGCTACTGATGCTATGCAGACCAAAACTGGTTTTCAGTTTGTACATTTTTCTAGATTTTTCAATCCAAGTTTGGTTGACTTTGTAGAACGATGGCTTCAGATTTTCAACATACGGTGTGGTGGCGCTGACTGGGAGGGGGCGCTTCGCTCCTGCCCCCTCCCCAAGTAAGATTTTCATACGTGAAAGTACGTTAATGGTTTTGGTCCCTGAGATGCTTCGATGTCACTGCCATTCTCAAATAGCATAAGTTCTGGATGTTGGGTGCCATAGTTAAGAGTTCTGAGCAGTGCTTGTAACACTGTCTGAAGCTTATTTCCACCTACTGCAGCTTCACTATTCTCAAAGTAAGTGAGTGTCGTTTGTGGACCTGACTGCATTAGAAAACAATGTGATATGTTACCTTCCTAAACAGCTTGACGGAGGCCCCTGAGGGGCGGTGTGATGGCCATGGACTCGGAGAAGACGCTTGGCTCCGACACCCTCCCCAAGTCTTATAGCACTGGTGTAGCCTGAGATCGCCCCCGACATAGGCGGCCGGCTCCCGGGGTCCGGCGGAACTTTTTGCCTTTTGATGACTCTTCAATTCTGGACCTTGTCCCACAATCCGTTTGACCTGAAGACAAGCTGTAGTGGGGCGCCCCTTTATCGTTTTAGTTGCCATTCCGCCCGCTTTTGCTACACTGTGCCTCTTCCGCCATTCAGCTGTTTACTGCCCGCTCTTGCGACTACAGCGTCTCGCTCACCATGTAGTTGAGTTGCGCCCGCTCTTGCGGTGCAGCGATAGGCGGCTGCCACAGGACTCTCAAAATGGTGGCCGGCTCTTCGGTTTTGGGCCTGGCCCACTAAAATGGCCCTGGGACACCTTGGAACTCGGACGCTTCCCTGATAGGGCTTGGGTCCCATTCTCGAAAAGCGTCCCCTCAGCCGTGAAGATTCTACAAAAGTCTTGGGGGCCTCCGACTCCCGCAGGCTTCTGGTGGGGAGCTACTGCCATGATTGCTCGTGGAATGGCCACGACGGAGCTACGAGATGGTAGTGGTCTCATGCTGACGCCAGCTTTAGTCTGAAACATCCAGAAACACTATAGACTACCAATTCGATCAGTTCCGGTAGCGCCCCAACATGACCCGGAAGAGAAGAACTTGCCCTCCCCTCTTTGACTGATGGTTCTTGTTGCCTGTCCCCTCTGTTGTCATTTAACAGAACTTTTTGGACTGCTGAAAGGGGTTGTGTTCTGAACGCTGGTTGGTGGAGACATTTAGACTATATTCTTGACCTACGTTGTCGCGTAATGCGTTTTATGACACGCCGCGTTAGCGCACCCGGAAGTGATCCGAGGCGCGGCGCGCAGCGCGTAACGTAAGCATAACAGATCATGTGACTTGTTAATAAAACTTTTCATTGGTTCATTTTACTTTTGTTAATTTAATGATGAAAAGCTTGGTCATATGACCTAAAAATTACGCTTTTTATTGTTTTCGAACAATACTTTTTTTTCAAACATATGTTATAATATTCCAGGCTAATGTACTTTCCCGGAAAATTTACAACTGTCTTGCAAGTAAAATATATTCCTTTTTCGAGAAAAAGGGCGTTTCTTCCATCCATGACGGAGCCGTTGAGTAAAAGAGATTCGGCCTGCTGTCTTAGTCGCCGATACGCCTGATTATCAGATTCTTATCGATCACTTTATGTTGCAGACATGAAAAACACAACTGCCCTTGACCATTTATCTTTACTGCGTTCCTACATATTATACCTTTTATCCGTCATGTAATTGGACTGCTTTATTTCACTTGCCTTTTACTGATTCGAAAACAGTGACTAAAAGTAAAAACTTTACCAATGTAAATACTACTACCGTGTTTTGTTTTAAAAACCTTTATTGTGAAAATGTCAGTATACAAATACGGGCCTATAACCACGTGGGCCGGCCACGGAGCAAACTGAAATCGTATATGATGAGGAGACATTTACACTGTAGAGGAACGTAACGAGCGGGCCATTAGGTTGCAAGAACTAAGGTGTCTAACAGTTGCGGAATCGGTGGACATACACTTTGTAATTAAAATAGGACAGGGCCACTTACAATAACATTTTCTAGATATACATTTGCGGGCAAGGAGTTACGAGTCCCATTTATACCGGCGCCATTTTGGGCGAGGCCGGGCAGGTCCAAGATATAGTCAAAATGTCTCCACCAACCATCGGCCAGACCAGAACCCCTTTCGGCCCTTTATGCTCCAAGATGGTGTCTTCCATTCAGAAAATATTGTTGGCAGCATTTTGAAAGGAAACAGAAACAGCCGTTCTCCTAGTGAGTTTCACATTGTTACATTTAGGAAGAATGTTGAAGAGTAGTATGTGGAAAATCTGAAGCAATTTTTCTACAAACTCTCAATCAGACTTGGATGGAAAAAAAAAACCTGAAGAATGTACAAACTGAAAACCAATTTTTGTCTGTATAGCACCAACAGTAACGCTTGAGTCAGCTTTGTGTCAAGCCGCCATTTTCATTCAATCAATAGCGTCCCCCTGCACACATTCAGGGACCTGGTCGTGTCTTCAGATGAAACGGATTGTAGGAAAAGAAGCAGAAAGGAAAAGGAAAAAAGTTCCGCCGGACCTAATGAAGCTGCAGCAGGTGCAAATAAGCTTCAGACAGTCTTACAAGCACTGCTCAGAACTCTCAACTGAGGCACTCAACATCCAGGACTTGCCATTCGGATCTTGGCGCCTTGTGCTGGTTCCGACCTATTCACACATCGGTCCACTACTGACATCACCTCATAAGCCAACAGGGCACCCCACGCCGACTTTCGGCGCAGCATTGTAGGATGGCCACACCAGTGCGGCAACTTGCTGGACACAACATCGGGGCCATCCAGATCTCGGCGCGTTCGACTCACTGTACCGCAAGAGTGACCGGAACTCAGCTGGACACGCCGTCTTTCGGTGCAGCATTGTAGGATGGCCACACCAGTGCGGCAATTTGCTGGACACCACCTCGGTGCCATCCGGATCTCGGCGCGTTCGAGTCACTGTACCGCAACAGTGACCGCAATTCAGCTGGACACGCCGTCTTTCGGCGCAGCATTGTAGGATGGCCACACCAGTGCGGCAATTTGCTGGACACCACCTCAGTGCCATCCGGATCTCGGCGCGTTCGAGTCACTGTACCGCAACAGTGACCGCAACTCAGCTGGACACGCCGTCTTTCGGCGCAGCATTGTAGGATGGCCACACCAGTGCGGCAATTTGCTGGACACCACCTCGGTGCCATCCGGATCTCGGCGCGTTCGAGTCACTGTACCGCAACAGTGACCGCAACTCAGCTGGACACGCCGTCTTTCGGCGCAGCATTGTAGGATGGCCCCACCAGTGCGGCAATTTGCTGGACACCACCTCGGTACCATCCGGATCTCGGCCCGTTGTGCTGCCTTCGGCCTATTCGCACATCGGTCCGCTACTGACGCCGCCTCACGTGCCAACGGATTTTCTACACTTTTTGTAGCCCTATGCCGCATAACAGGTCATGTGACTTGTTTATAAAACTTTTCATTGGTTCATTTTACTTTTGGTTTCCTAAAGATGGAAGGCTTGGTCATACGACCTAAAAATAACACTTTTCATTGGTTTAGAACATTTTTTTTCCCAAACGATGAAAGCCCCACCTTGTTTCTGGATCATTCAGACTGAAGCTGGCGTCAACATGAGAGCACCACCATCTCGTGGCTCCGTCGTGGTCATTCCGCGAGCAATCATGGCAGCCGCTCCCCACCGGAAGCCTGCGGGAGTCGGGGGCCCCCAAGACTTTTGTACAATCTTCACGGCTGAGGGGACGCTTTTCGAGAATGGAGCCCAAGCCCTAGCAGGCAAGCGTCCGAGTTCCAAAGTGTCCCAGGGCCATTTCAGTGGACCAGGCCTAAAACCGCGGAGCCGTCCGCCATTTTAAGAGCCATGTGGCAGCCGCCTATCGCTGCACTGCAAGAGTGGGAGCAACTCAACAACATGGTGAGCGAGACGCTGTAGCCGCAAGAGCGGGCGCAACTCAGCTAGATGGCCGCCACCTGGGGAGGCCCGTTCACGCCGCCTCCCCCACGCCCCCCCCCGGGCCGCCGCACGCCAATTTTCGGAGCAGCATTGTAGGATACCAAAACCAGTGCGGCAGTTTACTGGACATCACCTGGGTGCCTGTCGTACATGTTGTGTCAGCCATATGTGACACTGGACACAGACCGCTACTGACGAGGCCTCCCCCCGCACCACCCAGGACGCCCCACGCTGTTTTTCTGTGCTGCATTGTAGGATCCCTAAACCAGTGCGGCACCCAGGCGACATCACCTGGGTGCCGTCCAGAACTCCTCACGTTGTGCTGCCTTGGGACTATTCGCACAAAAGACAGCTTCTAACCATTGTTGCTTTTTGTGTTGAGAAATGTTTAAATGTTTTTAGTTTTTGTTGCGTTCGTTATATTTAAATGTTAATAAAGTTTTAAAATGTAACTGTCTTGGAGTACTATATTTTTTTAAAAAATCGGGTGAATGGGGCCTTGAATCGGGTTATTGTCATGTGTGGGCTTTGCAAGTGTACTGCTACAAGATCGGACATTTCAAACTCAAATGCACGTTCTTTTTCTTACCTTTCCGAAGCATGGAGCGCAATAGCAAGCAGAGAAAGGGTGATGCACGTGTTGAACACTACCTGACCTGGCAAGTTGCTGGCAGTGCCCCCCCGCCCGCTCCTGAAAGAGGGCACACACACACACCGCCGCTCCGAGTACTTCACAAATCTTTAAAAGACCATGCGCTTGTTCATGAGGCTTAAATGGTTTATCACCTCTTCTAGAACCCCTGCATCGACCCTCTGACGTTTCCTGGAAAAATTACCATGTAACACAATACCAAGCCCTGTCAGCTGAAACCCCCAAGGAATCGTGGGGCATATTATCAAGGGGGTTTATCTCCGCTTTTTTGGCTTTAAAAGCCTTGAAAGCGGAGATAAAATTATCTCCCTATTACCAAGCTGTCGCTAACACCAGTTAGTGACAGCTAAAAGGAGATAGCGACCATCTTGGGCCCCGCTTTGCATGTCAGTGATACTTATCACTAATGACATGCTAAGTGGCGTGCCAAGATGTTAGCGACTGGAAACAGTCCCTAACATCGCTACCTTCTATTACCAACTTTTGGAGATATTCGCGCTAAGCGCGAATATCTCCAAAATCTAACACCTGCCCTGAGCAGTTCTTAGCCATGTTATCCAATGGGAGGTGGATAACATGGCTAAGAGCATTTGCTCGATAATACATGAATATCGCTGACTTTTCTGCGATAATAGCAAGGTTTATCTGCGATAAAAATCGCCGATGTGCGGCGATAATTTTTGTCTCTAAACAAGTTAGAGACAAAAATTATCGCTAGTTGTTCGTAATATGCCCCCGGGTTTTTGCTTGCAGAAATCGGGAGGCGGGAGACTAGCACTGAAATCAGTAGTCACACGCCTGAATCGGGAGGGTTGGCATGTCTGAATTCTCTACAGCTGGGGCCATAAACTACATCCGCAGGGGTAGGTGATAGCCTGGGACCAGCCTGGCATGTAAAATGGCTGCCGTGCACGACAAAATTGTGGCATTGGAAAAAAGGCAAGATGGCGCAGCCGCTGGAAGAGATGTATCAACATATATGAGCCTCCTCAGCCACCCTCAGGAAACATAGGAGATTAGGATACGTCTCCCGCACCCCCTTATACCTAGTAATTTAATTAACGAAGCACAAAATGGCGAATTCCCGTTTCGCTACCAGTTTGCGGCCCAGTTCGCGGCCCGTGAAGCGCTTCTACCGTGAAAAATCATTTTTTTTTTATTTTCCCCACGGGACCCTTTAATAACCCCAACAACATTCCTAGGGGGTCAAGAGGGGGATACCTTGCCCCCTTTCATTAAATTCCCCTTTCGTTTTTCACCTCTTCTTCTCTCTCGATCCTACCGAGAGACAAGATGGCGGCCGCTCCGGACTGTCACGCAGCAAAAAAAAAAAAAGCTCACGCACAGCCGCTGGAAGAGATGTATCAACATATATCAGCCTCCTCAGCCACCCTCAGGAAACATAGGGGATTAGGATACGTCTCCCGCACCCCCTTATACCTAATAATTTAATTAACGAAGCACAAAATGGCGAATTCCCGTTTCGCTACCAGTTTGCGGCCCAGTTCGCGGCCCGTGAAGCGCTTCTACCGTGAAAAATCATTTTTTTTTTATTTTCCCCACGGGACCCTTTAATAACCCCAACAACATTCCTAGGGGGTCAAGAGGGGGATACCTTGCCCCCTTTCATTAAATTCCCCTTTCGTTTTTCACCTCTTCTTCTCTCTCGATCCTACCGAGAGACAAGATGGCGGCCGCTCCGGACTGTTTAGAATGTTGACAGACACCGGAGAGCCAATCAGCTTTCTGCGCGCAAAGTTCCGATAAGCGAAAAGTAAGCGGACCGGATCGCTGCCCGGAGCGCTGTTACAGATATATATCTTGATTTAAACGTTAATTTCTCAAAATCCACTGAAGCACATATATTGAGACCTAGCAAAGGCACATCGGGCTAACAGTCCCTACAATTTTGCCAAGTTTCGTGCAAATCCATTCAGCCGTTCGAGCTAAAAGTGAGTCCAACCGCCCTATGGAAAACTCAATGCAAAAAACGCGTTTTGGGACCCCCCTTTTTTCTCAGCCCCCCCTTGACGAAACCCCACCAAATTTTCAGGGGCTGCTCAGAAACAAAATGTGCCATTTTCCTGAAAATTTCAGCCGATTCCGTCCACAAACGCAAAAGTTATTAGACATAGAATTTTCAGAAATCCCATAGGGAATTAATCCTAACTATATATACCTACTGGCGATAGCCAGTAGGTAATATATATATATATATATATATATATATATATATATATATATATATATATATATATATATATATATATATATATATATATTTCTTTATTCGGATGTAGAGCAACCATAAAAGATACAGTACATCATATCATAAAAAAAAACAACTCATGCTAAAACACTGTAAAACTTAAATAAATAAAAACCAGCTGCACAGAATCAATTGATTCTAGATTGTCTAGATCTATACGCCCCCTAACTTAAAAAACAAAGTAATTTATTAGTTTTTCATAGTGATCTCATTATCAGTTCCTTTAGCAGGATTTAAATTGCGCTGACAGATTCAGATGATGGGCAATGGCATTCATATCATTTTTGGGTACCTGGATTGATTTTTTGTTATCAGATTTTGACCGAAAGCAAGAACGAGAAAGATCCAGGAAAGTGATAGGAGCAAAAGATTATCAGGCAAAAAGTGACAAATGGAGAAAGCAGGGATGAAAACGAAACAAATAAGAGTGCGAAAAAGAGGCAGGGAGCCATATAATATAAAAGTTAGCGATGCAAGTGCTAACTTAAGACAGTCACCATTTTGGGCTGGCTAGGGCCAGGTAACAAAACTTTTGAGGCTGGTGCTGTTTCATGACCTTGGTGACAACGTTTAAAGCAGTGCTTGGGGCACATACATTTTACCACCATGTGATGAAACTAGTTTTCTAGAGGTGGTATCGTGGAATTGTTAGACCTGGCCCTTTTGAGAGGTGATCCCGAAACCTTTTGCCTTTTGCCTCCTATTTTTCTGATCCTGTGGTCGTTGGTTATATTATTCTGGGCACTTTACTGCTGCTGATCAATGCTACAGTTCATATGATCTCTTTTAAAATTGTAACAATGATTGGTTATCCATGATTGGCATATTTGATTTACTGGTAAGTCCCTAGTAAAGTGCACAGTGTGTGCCAAGGCCTGTAAATCAAATACTATTAGTGGGCGTGAAGCACTGGTTGTGCCATCCACATGAGTAGCCCTGTAAATGTGTCTCAGGCCTACCACTGCATTGTTGGGGCGCGCAGTTGTAAATTGCCATGTTGTCCTGGCAAGTGCACCCACTTGCCAGGCCCAAATCTTCCCTTTCCTTCCATGTGAGGCACCGTTAAAGTAGGGACATGGACAGGGCGCAGTGTATGTGTAAGGTACAACATGTACTTCTGTGTGTGAAATGTCCTGATAATGAAATACTGTGTATTTCGTTTTTCACTATTGGAATTTTGCCTGCCCCATAGGCTTGTCATTGGGGCTGCACTGTAACAATTTTACATGTGTAACTTGCAATAGGTACAAGATAGGAAAATGAGCTTTAGGCTCTCTGAACTCAAAATTGATTAACACCCCTTTAGGTAAAGGTGGTTTTTAAATTCTGTGTTTGAAAATGCCACTTTTATAACGTGGACATTATCTTACTTTACCATCCTGTTTGTGTATTTAGCATCTAGTGTTGAAGTGGCAGAAGCTTTGTATGTCCATTCATTCTAGACAGTGACTGGGGATGGGGGGGGTGAGGTGTGCCCTGCCTTGCTTGGGTGACTCACAGCTGAGCTGAATAGACCTTGGCTTCATTTATAGTGGTGGGAGGAGTTTCACTTACACCTGAGTAGGCAGCATCTCCTCTGCACAATGCTGTCTCCACACACTGTGGTGATGATGCACCAGAGATGACTGCAAAAAGAACAATTGATGGACCGAATGCTGCCCAATGCAAACATTTGCCCCAGTACAGAGACCTAGGCCTAAATACATAATTTTTTTGCTACCCCTGCCTTTTCGGTTCAGACCCAGACATATGCAAATCAGTATTCACCCAGTTCCCCATGGGAACAGTCCTGCTTTGCTCTGCATTTCGTCCATCGCCTCTGTGTCTTTTGATTTCTCGCTAAGTGCGCCGGGGATGATCAGACGTGGGTCCCAGGTTCACTCTGCCACTGGTTTCAAGCTAGCATGGCTGATGAGGGGTGATGCCCCGAAACCAGTTCCAGGATGCTTGTTTCCGGTCCAGGGAGGACATGGCTTGGCAGTTTGGCCTGGATTGTTTCCATGAGGAACAGGTTCAAGACTCATTTGCATATGGCTGGGTCTAAACTGGGGTGGCATGGTGAGCGAAAGAACAATGGATTTAACCCAGATATCTTGACTTGGGGGGAATGCTAGATTTGCTCTGCATTCCGTCCATCATCTGTGTGTCTTTTGCTTTCTTGCCCTAAGTTCACCGGTCATGTCCAGTCATGAGTCCCGGACTCACTGTGCCACTGTCTTCAAACTGCCACCGCTGTTGAAGGGTGATACCCCGAAACGTGTCCCTGGATGCTTGTTTCCGGTCCAGGGAGGACTTGGCTTGGCAGTTCGGGCTGGACTGTTACCATGAGGAACAGGGTCAAAACAGATTTTCGTGTTGCTGGGTCTAAAATGGGGTGGCATGGCGAGTAAAAGAACAATGGATTTAACCCATATCTCTTAACTACGGCTGAATGTTTGATTTGCTCTGCATTCTATCCATCATCTGTGTGTTTTTTTTCTTTCTCTCCCTAAGTGCACTTAGTATGCCCAGACATGGGTCCTGGGCTCACTGTGCCACTGGATTCAGGTTAGCCTGGCTGATGAGGGGGGATATCCCAAAACTGCTTCCAGGATGCTGGTTTCCGGTCTAGGGAGGACCTGGCTTGGAAGTTTGGGATGGACTGTTTCCGTGAACAACTGGGTCAAGACTGATTTCCATATGATTGAGTCTCAACTGGGGTCACATGGTGAGCAAAAGAACAATGGATTTAACATGGATCTCTTAACTGGGGTGAATGTTTGATTTGCTCTACATTCCGACCATCATCTGTGTGTCTTTTGTACCAGAGTTGACAGCACTGGTTGGGACTGGGCTCTGAGGCGCTTGCCACAAAGACACAGAGAACAAAGAAAAAATGGGGAATAGTGGACCTTAAACCCCAGACAATCAGATTACTTCAAGGAGCAAGAGGACCCTGCCAAGAAGTGCAGAACAACTGTGTGAGGAGCACTGCCTTTTCTAGGGGTGGGTTGGCCTGCAGTTGCCTGCCGTCTGTGGTAGAGGAAAAGGACAGACTCTTTTTGCCCTGCTGTGGTATCCTGCTTTTGAAGAAAAATCTCCAAGGGCCTATGTGCGCTGGCCTTTTTTGGGGGGAAGACTTAGGGACATCAAAGTCTTCCATCTGGTGCTTATTTCAGGAAAAGCTTCCCTCTTGTGCTTTGACTGCTACTCTACAAAAAATTCCTGGTACCTTGACTTCAGTGGGAAAAGTCCTGGTGCCTTTGCTTCATTCAAAGGAAATTCCTGGTGCCTTGGCCTCCATTTACACTTTTCTGCAGTGGAAAAGTCTCTCTGGGCTTCCATATTTGAGGATCCCATATGCATCCCCACCACTTCACCTCCAGGAAGCAGCGACCGAGGCGCCATCTGCTGGGCTATGTAGCGAGGTCTCTGACCTCAAAGAACCAAAAAATTGAGAGCTGCCACTCCCTAGTTGGGAGAGCACAGCTGGGCTTGCAAGCGCTTCCTGGCAACCCGCCACAATGCCACATGCTGCTGAGGTCCCAGGAGAGGCCAGGATCCTCCAGCATGTCTGCCTGGCCCCACCAATCGTCCCTCAGCTAGAGGGAGCAGCTGAGCAGGCACTGCCAAACTGCGAAAAGCGGGACGGGCTGAGTCTCCTGAGGCGGTTGAGGAGAGCTCAGGCTGGTGCATCGTGTCACCACGTGAAAGCGGGCTGCTGCCTGCCTTTCGGCGCAGGAGGCCTGGCGAGGTTGCCTGTGATGCCCTGAGGTGGGTGGGTATTCCCATGCCCTCGGGTGATGGACAACTTCTACTAGCGCAATTCCGGGTAACTCATCAACGGAGGTACCCAGTGATGAGTGGACAAGGGTGTAGGAAAGCCCCTGCGAGCTCATTGCAAGCAGCCTCCCAGGAGCCCAGGTGCACCGGGTTCCAAGGTTCACAGGGAGTCACTGGCAATACTCTGGGCTCTCCCTGATGAATGGAGGGTTGATGTACCTTAGGGTCTTTTCTTGGGGATCACTGAGTCTCCGAGGCCAGCAGCAGGTGCACTGCACGTTCGTGGGCAGCTGCATTTCACTCAACTTACGCATGCGGGGGACGAAGTGAGGCCTCCCCGCCAACGGGGGCATTTGTGCCATCAGTAACCAATAACGGCGAGAGCAGCACAGCTGCGCTGTGCCCATGGGTGATTGTGGAAGGTCCTGGTGATCCATGCACAGTGATGTTTGGTGATGTAGGTGTCATGCCTTACTAAGACCAGTTGACCAGTATAACTTCCAGAAGTTGCATTTACATGTACAGTAATGGTATTTACAATAGTGATTCATGACAGGTGCAACTTATATAAGCAGTCCATTATTATCACACTTGCCTGGTTAGCAAAGTGATTTATAACCTGGTATGCTTATAACAATTGCCCAGTGGCAAAATGATTTATGTGATGTGGTCCAAAGTGTATTATGTATGATACAAAGTATATTTTCATATAACCTTGTGTGAAGTCTCTTTTTGTGATGTGCCTAGTGTGTCACTGTTGTGTGAGTGTGTTGCACAAAGTCTTTGCACATTGCCTCTGGGATATGCCTGACTGCTCTGCCTAGGGTGTGAGCAGGGTTTATCTTGGGTGTGTAACTTCCTGACCCTGAATAGAGAGGTGGGCTCTGTCTGGCTTATGTGTATACACTAGCCAACCAGAAACCCCATTTCTAACAGGAACAGGAATGTTTTTGCATTGTTTGTTTTATGGCATTTCGTTGGGGTAGTTATCTGTTCTGATATTTTTTACTTCCAATATATGTTGTGTTGTGGTGTTCAGTTTTGACAAGTAGTGCTCCGTTACGTATTTACTGTGTTGCTATGTTATTTTGTAGAAGTAATTTTTTGGTTGATTTCTGTTGTTTACTTTAGGTGTGGCAACAAATACTGCTGCATTACCATCCAAAAGCAACATATCTTTAAAGATACTGATACAAGCCACCATTTACCACTATTTATGGTGGAGAAATAGCACTGCTCCAGTTCTTTAACAATTTAAGACACCGTTCAAAACAAAACTGTAGCTACATTGTAGCCGGTATCACACAAAGAGAGCACTGGCAACACCAAGTTAAGACTAAGTCTCTGGTGCAGTTTGGACTTACTAGTGTTAGTTGAATAACTTGAACAGAGCTCATTTACTATCTTGGGGCGAGGTAAATGTTTGCTTGTCACAGGAACGTTGAAAGCATCTGCTGCTTTTAGGTGGACTTGTGGCATGCTTTGTAGACCTATCTAAAGTTAATAACAGAACATAACACAATAGCATATACAACACAATTTTAAACATAAAAGGACACATCACAACAAAACGATCAAAATATAACACAACACAGCAACTGCACACTAAAACAAAGTCACGTTGCAGTAATGCAACAAAAAACACAATAGCACAAAAAACAAAAGAACACATTACCAGCAGAGCAAAATGTCACCCAACAAATCTGAATACATTTTCTTTTCATCCATTACCACCTCCATAATCCTGATTACATAAAATGGTGGTAAAAGGTGTTTTAAGCAAGGACTACCTCAACTCACAACCAAGGACATACATTAATCAAAAATGTTTTCTGATATGGACTCTAGTGTATTAAATAGCAGAACAGATGTAACAGTGCTATTTACCACAGTATGCAGTGGTAAATGGTTGCTTGGCTTAGCAACTTTAATATGCATAGGCAGCTTATGCATAGACATGTATCAGGATTTCCTGACATATTAAAAAAAAAAACAACAAAACACAATAAAATCCACAAAGCAATATAACAACAACAACCCATGAGGGCAAAACACAACAAAAGTCCAACATAACATCACATTGTAATAAATCAGCAAAACAAAACATCACAACAGAATACCGCACCACAAATATGTACACCATTTTTATGACAATATCATCTCCAGAAATCTGATTGTGTAAAATAGTGGAAAAAAGGGGTTTGCATAAAGCACTGCCTTAGATTACCATCAAGAACATATAATAGGCCCACACGGCAATTATATGGTCTAGTTTAAGCAAGAACCCAAAAGCCCAAATGATTAATTTTGGCCAGGAATTAAGTATGTTGTGATTTTAGCTTCTGTAATATTGATACTGTGCATAAGAAGATTGTCAGACATCGCTGAAGCGTGTGAAGGTCACATGTTTGAATCTGAATGAGCATTCTGAATTGCTGCACTATCTCACCATGTAGTCTAAAGGTCTGGGAATTACCATCCCATCAAAACCAGCCAAGCATGTGCATATCTGCTGTGCTTTGAGGACAACCTATATTCAGTAGTCCATAAATAGAAAGAGTGACTCCAGATAACTTAGGCACTGCCTGGCTTCTATTTAAGAAGAATCAGGCTTACTATTTGCAGACTAAAGTTGATCAGCTAAGATTACCACAAAGCTATGCTGACCTTTGGAGGAGAATTGCAGGCTGGCAACCTATGTAATGAATTGTGCACTTCAGAATAAGCTGTTCTATAAATGTGCCTGTATACTGCCCTGCACAATTATGACATCTCAGCATTCTACGTATCAGTCTAATAATTATGGCACTTATAACGAGTGGTTGGATAAGTTAACCGGAGTTACTACACATATTGGACTTCTTAGCTTTGCCTTTTCTATCACATCAGGTTCACGGCGGGGGATTCAGAGATTTTTTAAGGTTTGGGCAAAGTGGGCTCTGATGGAGCCAAAACTCTTCTGCAGAGTCTCGGCCTGATGACCTTGATTAATTCTGAAACAGATTGTTTTAAATACAATTCTCTTTTAATCTATGTTTAATGTGGGTGATGTGTGAGAGTATTACAGACTGTTTGCAGAGAAATGTTTTGTTTATGTTTCATGCAACATCTATTAAAAAAAGTATTTTAAACATCAAAACAGGACCTCACATATTAGAAATGGGAGGGTGTCTTGGAGATTATTTGCAGTAATATTAGTGAGCTACTGCTGTATTACAGTATTGAAAACTTTTCACTATCTCTGAATATTATATGTAAACATATTTTGAATTTGGACCAGCGTGCCTGTGCACTGTAATTGACCTGGCCTAAGAGTGCATGAAAGAGCTAACATTGGTTCATAAATTCAAAGCTGTTTCGAATGGGGTCCCGCAAAACACATTTGGCCCAGGGTCCCTAAAATTCTTCAGATGTCATTGGATGGAATAAAAAACACACCCACCTTAGATTTTGGTAGGTCAAACCGCATGCTGTTCCCCGTGGTAGGAAAAAACTTTTCACATTGGCAATTTATTGCACCAAATAAAAAAATTTACCTTATGGTATTGTCATTTATCATGTGAAATAAATATCACACCAAACACCAGGCCATGTGTGATAACCAGTGGCGGCTCCTCGAGGAAGTGCTTCAGGGCAGTGAGGTGGTGCTGGGGAGGGGCAGAGTGGGAGGTAGTAAACTCCGGCATACGGACGAACAGAGTTAAGTAATTAAATAAAACAAATTACATCACACACGCACATATTTCATAAGCTGAACTACAAGCACAGCTATAACTTAAAACTAGCCTTCAACGAGTACCATCAGCAACTCAAGACAGCTAGGAATATCACCCCAACCTCATGCCTGAATGGGTGAACAACACTTACAACGCAACTTTTACATCGCAGAGCCTTTACAACGTAATCATTACAACGCAAACTATTACAACGCATTGCTCTGGGGGGCGCTCTAGGATAGGGAATAGGTTAATTTACTATCCAATAACCTTCCCTAGTGTCCACGGGGACTGGAGTTGGAATAGTAAATTAAACTATTCACTATCCAGCGCCCCAAAGCACTATGCTTTGTAATGGACTGCGTTGTAATAATTGCGTTGTAAAGGCATGCGATGTAAATGCATGCGTTGTAACGTCATACATCCGCCTGGATGCCACCTCCAACCACAGCATGGAACTAATCTGCATCATCAAGGCATTTTCCAACCTTGCAGCTTCGGAGAACACCATCACCTCCTCTCGGGAGCTCTGAAATTCCCTTGCCAACTTCTTCTACAGCAAAATCGCTACCATCTACGAAAACTTCGACCCCCCACCTAACAATAACCAAACTCAACAGACTACTCCACACCATCAACTCCCACTAAATCTCACTAAACACATGGGAATCTTTCTCAGGAAAAACAAACACCGCCATCATGGGCTCCATCCACTCAGCAGGTCAAGGATTGGCCCCACAGCCACAGAACACGCAAGAAACTTTGCAATCATTCTGGACCGCAAGCTCTCGATGAGGAAATCGATAAACGCTGTCTCATCCTCCTGTCCCCTCAATCTACGCATGCTCAGGAAAATCTTCACATCGCTCCCCATCAGCACTAGACCACTGTCACACAGGCCCTCATCAACAGCCGCCTGGACTACGGCAACCCTCCATATGTGGGAATCACCTCATACCTACTAAACAGACTCCAGATCATTCAGGCGCAGTAGCCAAGCTCATCATTGACCTTCTGAGATGGACCCACATCACTCCTACCTCAAATCTCTGCACTGGCTCCCCATCAGCAAATTATATTAGTTCAAAATTCTCACCCATGCACAACAAGGGACCGGCATTCCTCAACTACAGGTTGAACTTCCACCAACTTACCTGTATACTTCGCTCCTCACCCCTCTTCTTTGCCCACACAACCTACCTTCACAGGAGCCAGAGCGGTGGCAGCACCTTCTCACACCTATCAGCCAAATCCTTAAACGGCCTCCCCCTTGATCTCTGCATAGCCCACACTCTGTAGGAGCTCAGGAAGGACCTAAAGACCTGCCTCCATCTCAGCAGCAGCATTCCCCCCGCCCCCGGCACTAGACAATCGCACAAGTAATAAGCAGCACTCTACAAATCTATTTGATTTAATTAAATAAGTGCGAAACTAAACATTTGCAGTAATCTGATTCCCGCACACTTCTACTTTTAACACGGGAATCCAAATGAGTTTTAAACGCTCTAAAGCTCCTTTGCATGATGCTGCAGAGCCTCACGTGCCTTTCATAATTTATGGGTACCAAACAGGATACTAGGGAAATTCTTTATCAGGCTACACAGTATGGTTTATCAAAATGAAATATACCATTCAGTTTTTACTCCCGTCACAGATTTCCAGGAAAGATCACTAGGTCAGGCTGCCTTGGCCATACCTGGCGCATGGGGCCACAGTTGCAGCCAGAAACGTCAATGTTTTCTTGCTGTAAATGTGTATCATCCTGTACTGAGTGGGGACTGTCAGTGCTGTGAGGCAGGATGTTTATCTGATACAGAGCAAAGGAAATTGAAATCAAAAGTTTCTGAAATATCCACCCATTTGAATTATGCAATGACCTTTTTAAAACTATACTGCAAGGTAAACATTAATTAGACTGGAAAATCTTACAACCTATTGGCAAATGTATTATTTTGCCCCCCCTCGTTTAGGTCCTAGTGTAGAGGCATATTTAGCTGTTTCACCAGCCACATGTCATCAGAAATTCATAAAGAAAAATTCACATTTACTTACACAGGCATAAACAGACTTTAAGTCAGGACTATTTATCTATTGGTCATTTCAACTAATTCAAACAACAACCAAAGAAGGTGCTGCATCATTTTCCTTTTCGTGCTCTATAATTTAGTCTACACTGCCACCTAAATGAGTTCTCTATTTCTGCAAAGTTTCAGTGGCCCTGATCACAATAGTAGGTATTGTGTCAAATTCTTGTTAACATTTTTCGCAAAGGGTCCGGAAAACAAATTCTATCAAAATCTTACGTTTTCCTTTCAGAATAGCCAAACTACAAGACATACTTTCTTTCCGACTACCCAAAAAACTTTTGACAGTAATGGCACTGTTCTCGGTGGTTACTATAACCGTTTTAGGCATTTGCAATGAAGCCACAGAAATGGACTGTGCCCCTGAACACAGGTGGATTTTTAGCATTCAGGTAGGAGGCCAGCTCTCGGTAAAGAGATATGGACGAGAATGAAAGAGAACACATAGTTACATGGCTAAGACTGAAAGGCAGGCGTGTGGTAAATGCCAGTAGTGAAGGTCAAATGTGATCTAACTCCTCTCGGGAGGAAGTGAAAAAGAACCCCTTTGGAATGCTGATCAGTTCGTTACCAGCAACGTCTCTATGAGCCAACCGTGCAACAATGCAGGGGCACTGACTCCACATTACGTTTCATCACCAAGGTTAAATTCAGAAGTATCACACTTGTAATAGAAATGCCGCTTGAAGAACCCTTCAAATGCAAATTACAATGTGTGCATCATACAGAGTGAGGCTGCGACGGACTGAGCTTGATCCCAGGCACTGCTCACTCTAAGGCCCTGTTAATGAAGTGACCAACCCTGTGCAAACTTCTCTTTGTGCCAGGGTTGGATAACTGCAGTCCTAGAGAAGGGCCCGCCAGGTGCAGCACAGAAAGTGAAAAAAAAGGTGACTCATTCAAAATAAGCCTAAATGCTTTGGGGCAGATTTATGAGTTCTGGAGCATCTCTGCAAATCAGCAGGGATGTGCCAGAACTGATGCGTCACGCAATACCCTCCTTGCGGCACCACAGATGCGCCGCATTTACAATGTGGCGTACCATGGTGCAAGGAAGGGCAGATGTGTGACGCATCTTGTGGTGTATGGGCGGCGCATTGCTGGAGTAGCGTCGCAAGTGCGACGCAACTCCTGCAATGTACAGAGGCCACCCATACATAACGTGGTGCGTCACTCCTTAGGCCTACTTCAAGCAGGCGTAAGGATTTGACGCAGCAGCCTCGTAAAACTGACTCAGTGAAATCTTGTAGATTTCACTGCGTCAGTTTTACGCGGCTTTCCTACGAGGGAACGCCCACCCTGCGACAGAACGCCCACATGAAACCTGACGCAGGTTTCGTGTGGCGCAGGGCTTTACAACGTGACGCATCTGCCAAGATGCGTCACGTTGTAAATAGGGCACAGGGATGCACCACGTTTCCACGCTGTTGCGTCACGCAATGGCGGCATAAACATGGCGCAAGTCCGTCATAAATCTGCCGCTTTGTTAGCATGATCTGTCAATGCTTAATTTGAGCCGGTGTTTTCCGGTGCTCAACCTTGGCACCAAATTAAGACCAGCGCTTTTCATGAGCACAAGTTAAGGACACATTCATTTACACGGAGATTAAGGGGCAGATTTATGTTAACTGGCGCATCCCCAGGGATGCGCCAGTTAACGTGCGCCACAGTGCACAGTGCGCCACAGCTCTGCCACCCATGGTGCGCCGCATTTATAATGCGGCGCACCATGGTGCAAAAACGGCACAGATGCGTGATGCATCTGTGCTGGAAATGTGGCGCATTGCTGGAGTTGCGTCGCAAGCACGACGCAGCTCCAGCAAGGCTCGGGGGTACACCATGTGCACAATGCTGCGTCAAGACCTACGCCTGCGTTAAGCAGGCGCAGGGTTTTGACGCAGCATTGCCCTGAAAGTGACTGAGTGAAATCTCATAGATTTCACTCAGCCACATTCAGGAGGCGTTCCTGCGCAGGAAGGCCCCCCCCTGCGCAGGCACTCCTCCTTATGGCGCAGTGCTTTACAACGTGACGCATCTCCTAGATGCGTCACGTTGTAAATAGGGTGACGCAATTGTGGCGCAAAGAGGCTCAACGGCCTCATAAATCTGCCCCTAAGTGATTTACCACAGAATCGCAGGATGTTGAACCGACGCCAAGACTCAACCCTAGAAGTGTAGTACCCCTGCTTTAAAGTCGGTAGCTGGTTCGTTTTAGGCAGCGCAAACAGGAGAAAGGGGCTAGTCGAAGCAGACTCCAGACAAGAGCCCCAGCACTTACTTTTTTTTTACAAATTAACCACACTCTACTTAGAAATATGTGCTCAAACACATGACGTTGCCTAATGCTAGTTATCCTTTCTCACAGTGAAGTGTTCCCGCAATCACATCTTTCTTTACCATTTGGACTTTTTGTCACCCCGCATGAATTCAGCCACACATATATAGTCATTTCACGCTGTTGCTAGTGGTTCTAATGCCCCGTCTTTATACATCAAGCAGGGGGACGCATGCACTGAAACTGTCCATCTTTTCAGGCGGAGAGAGGATAATTGCAGCGTTCCGGGGGTATGATTCGTCCCATATTATGGTTCTATTGTCCGATAATCTGTGAGCATTCAACGGGAGCAAATGGTTAAGTACACCGGATGGGAAAACGGACAGATTCTTGAAGTGTCATCATTACTTATGCGGTGGACGTTTTCATTGACTGCGATTCATTTGAGGGACACTGAAAAATGACGCCTGATTAGCTGGCAAAACCTCCTCGAACATGAAAAATGATCGCGAAATTATTTTTTTTACGGTGCTGCATTAATTCGTTCATCCTCAGCTGGAAAGTTGTTATAAATGGTCGTCTGTAGCATTCTATTATCAGAGCCACATTTCACAATCCTATTAAAAAGCCATCGGTGCTACTGAGAGCATTTTCTTATTACGAGCAGCCTTCAAGACAAAAACAGATTACAGCAGCCAGGCACTCCACTTCCTATTCGTTTACTATTTCACCATCTGAACGGATGAACAGTATTCTTAGAAACCTGCCCCTTAAAAATGTTTGCTAAGGAAATCCTACACCAACACTACCATTCTGAATCCTTCATAAATATTTGTGATTACTAATAAAGTATCCAATTCCCAAAAACTCATCCCGATCTCAAAAACCTGTATTTCGTGCAAGGAGCTACTTGTAGTTATTCACATTGCCATGCTGCCAAGGATAGTAACAACATAACTACTAACCATCACACTCCTACAAGTATGATAATTCGGACAAATTCAGCACCCCAAAGCTTTTTTTTTAAGTGTTTTGTTATTGGTGCTAAGGAGATCAGCAAGGTACATACGAAAATTCAACAATGGGAAGACATGGTAGCTTTAGATTCATAAATTTTACATGGACCAATCCAAAGATAACACACAGAAAAAAAATCAAATAAAAAAGGGAAGAGAAAGTAAAGAAAACAGGAAAATCAAGTTATATTATTCTTCCATAAATAAATCAACCTTGAGCGGGTTTAGTAGCAGTATTCTTTTGTCATTTGGTCCGCTTTAATCCATAGATAAATCACCATGTAATATCCTTGGGAAAACATAGCAGTGCGATGGTACAGTGGTGCAGCGGCAGCTCAGGCTGCGGCTCTCGACGGTGCTGTAAAATCAGCCACCTTCCTTTCCTCGGCCTCCTAACCGTTTTACTCGGCCCTCAAAGAATGGCTTGGGTGGCAGGTAATAGTCAATTGTAATGTATATTAATAAATAACTGTTGTTATAGTCATGTCTAAATTAGCCAGACAGCGCCAACATGTGGTAGACTGTTTGACAATTAAGTGCTGGTGCCGAGCACCAGAATCCCATGACCCCTGAGAGTATGACCAGCAAAGGCGGTGAGTAGGATACTGGAGGGGTAACTAAGGAAGTGGCTTATTCTTCTGGTTGCCCCAATTTATGACCTAGGATACTCCACATGTGCACAGTCTGTTCTTCATGGGCTACTTGTGTTATCAAAATAGTATCAAAGTTACCTGGAGCTGCTATAAAACATCTGAGTGTTCGAGATTATTTAGTGGCACAAATCAAGTGTTTGTAATGTCTTTTTGGGCAGCCAAGATAGAAGGAATTACAAATCAAGAGACCTGAGTACAGTGCTAGTATTCCCCTTACTTTTAAGCTACTAATCACATGCTCACTAGAGCCCAATCTTTTCCATGCCACCATGCTCCTGTTGATGCCATGTATTTTCCTTAGGGGGCTGTGACAAGATCTCAGAAAAGGCCTTTAAAACCACACAACAGTGAGGATTGTGCTGGCAGCCCTATCCTTATCCTTTATGTCCTGCCTCCCCACAATGCCTATTTGCAGCCACTTCTGAGTAACCCTCATCCAAAAAAAGACCATATGTTGGTCTCGACCAGTCTCTAATCCTTCTGCAAGTCTTGACACTTTAGGCAAGGCTAGGGTTTTTAAGCGCATATATGATGCTGTCATCTCTAAGACGTGGGTTTTTACAACCTCTGGTCTTTGAATGGTTCCTGTTCACTGCTGTTTTCTCTTCTTTTCGATGTTTTCATTTGAATATTAGCACTGGAGAAACCTTCAATAACTTCAAAGTTCCATGGGAGTGAGTAGGATAGGAGTCAAGTTGGAAACACTCAGTACACACAAAATGCCCTAGCATACTTTAGATGATGACGTAGTAGTTCTTCAAGTTCTCTGTAATCATCTTTTAAGGCAGATGCCCAGGTATTCAAGGTATTACCATACATATGTGTGCGTGCGTATAGGCCTGCCCTTGTAAAAATACAGTCTCACTTGCTACCAAAGGTGTGTGCTTATATCCCATTAAACTTATTGTAAAGTGGAAGAGGTCTAGAAGGAAGTATGCATTATCTGGCTGCACCCAACTCGATGGGTGTCTCAATGGCCTCCCTTAGTGTTTGTGTGAATCAGTTTAATAGCCGAGAGCAAGTCTGCATGGCCAGGTGCATTGCCTCACTTGGTACCAATCAAACCCACCTACCTTTGGGAGAGGTCCATTGATGGGGGGGGGTTTCTCGTGGGGTATTTCCCGAGCCCCCCTTGCTCCATACTATGAACCCCTTTGGGATGTTGAAGGAACCCATAGTATAACAGGATATATATTTCCTGCTCGCATTCTGTAATGGCCCCATACGTACCTGCAACAAGCATCAACATGGAGAATGCATTTCTGAAATGCCTCTATGCCTGCGGAGGACATTCACTGGTTCACTCAGTATTACTGAATCCTCTGCAATACTAAATTAACCAAAAATAAGCTCGTTACAAATACGACGAAGAAAAATGAGCTTGTTTTTAAAAAATGAGGTCATATGGTAGTTCAGTATTCAAAAGCTTGTGGTAGTCCTCTTATATACTAATCTCTTTGGGTAAAACATTATTTCTGCATCTCTAAAGTTTGTAGGGACAATCTGCATAATATTGAAGCTCAAGATACAACTATGGAACTTTGTTAATTATGAGACTGTACCGAAAACGTAGGAGCTGCACCGGCTGACTGAATACATTTTGAAATGACTCCACTAGGTGGAGTGTTACAAAAGGTTTAGGGCTATTGAAAGGAACCATCAACAGTGTTCTTGAGTGCTGCTAGTAAAGTATCAGCTTTCATGAGAGGACGCGTTCATATAATTTGGGTCCTTTAAATAGTTTTTAAACATAAGCATGCATAGTTGCAAAGTTTTTCTGCAATCTGAAAACGTCTGTAGGAAACTTTACAACTTGATAAAGCTGCAAGGTATTCATGTACAATTGTGACTAGATACTTGATGTCTAAGGTTGAACTACAGACAAAAATTCGGTATACATTTACAGCTGTGCATGGAAAAACTGCAAAAGATAAACTTGCAGGCAAATTGTCGGTATGGATTTCCGTTCTTGGCTCGGTTTGATTCGCGAGAGAAAACTATATTGGAAAGCAGTGATAATTATCTAACAATTTGCCGAAAAAAGTTGAAAACTAGTTTTTAACATCACAATGGAAAAAATCAGGGGGCATGTTACCAAGCTTGGTTAGCATGAAACAATTATCGCTGAGCTGCGGCGATTTTTATCGCAGATAAACCTTGGTATTACCAAGGTTTATCGCAAATGCGATAAAAATCGGCCGGACTGCATGAATATCGCTGAAAAGTCTGCGATATTCATCCATTACCGAGCTAATGCTCTTAGCGATGTTATCCACCTCTCATTGGATAACATGGCTAAGAACTGCTCAGGGCAGGTGTTAGCTTTTGGAGATATTCGCGCGTAGCGCGAATATCTCCAAAAGTTGGTAATATGAGATAGCGATGTTAGCGACTGTTTCCAGTCGCTAACATCTCGGCACGCCCACTTTGCATGTCATTAGTGATAAATATCACTGACATGCAAAGTGGGGCCCAAGATGGTCGCTATCTCCTACTAGCTGTCTCTAACTGGTGTTAGCGACAGCTAGGTAATAGGGAGATCATTTTATCTCCGCTTTCTAGGCTTATAAAGCCAAAAAAGCGGAGATAAACCCCTTGATAATATGCCCCCTGGAACTTTCAGAGACTTCTCAGATTAAAAATGTTGCACATCCCTAGTTATACCTATTTCTGAAACATCTTATTACCGTTTAGGAAGGAGAAAGGACATGTTAGAATCCTCTTTATCTATACTCAAACAAGTGAGTTTATTGAGGAAGGTAGTTTGATTTACCCTGGAGGACAATTTGCATCGTAAAGTGCTTTGTGGATAGTAAAAGTGTAATGGCCTTTAGTTTTAAATACTTATGATTGTTTTAAAACACTTATATTTTCTATTAGTTTGCATGTCTATTCATGGTAATTAAAAAGGAAAATTATTTACTGCATAATTTGATTAAAATGATTTACAATAACATTATCTGTTATGCACAAAATAAAATAGTATAGCAATTATCAAGTGTGCCAGCCTGCACTATTAACAGTATTAAATCATTATTTCAATCTATTATACACTAAATTACAAAATATTGTTGTGCAACTAATCTGTTAAGTGCTTATGCATTAAATGCTCAACTGCTAAGCATCCATTATGTTTTTAATTCACAATGTTAGAAATATGAGTCGCGAGTACTTCTCCCTTGGGTGTAACAGATTGGGGCATAGGCAAATGATATGCTAGATATTTCCTTCCATTAAACCACATAATCAACATGGTTTATTGTTTTGGTCTCTTCTATTCCATACACTGTCAAATTGTAAGAACAGACTATATAATAGTCAGAGCATGGGAAAGGAGATTTTTTTTATTGTTGTTCAAGATCAGAATCTAAATAAAGCTGACATTTTATTGTCAATTAGATATTGTGCGCTGTAGTTTAACCCCTTGGGCGCTCATAATGAGCTCATCTCTTCATGAGGAGCTGAGTTCGTCATGACCGCCGCGGAACACCCACATGGGGATAATTCCCCTGCTGTGCTGGGCGTTCCATTAAACTATTAAACGGGCATGGTCATCACAGCACCACGGCGCTGTGTGATGAGCCGAGCTTGTCATGAGCACCGCGGCGCCGCGCCTGGCCCCACTCCACCCACACCGTGGGGGAATTTGCCCCGTGGGGAAGGGTTTAAAATTAGTTCCATATCTTCCTTGAAGTGAAAATGTCTGACTGCTCCTTTGATTTGCAGTTTCCTTTTTTGCTTGTATTTTATCCTTACCAGTGATGTGATATACAAACTCTTTAGGTGTAAAGAATTTCCTACGATTTGAGTTAATTCTCTTTTAATCAGAGTTTCAGTAACTCTTTCACTGAGCTCATGCAATCACAAATACATTTTTTTGATAATGTTATGTAAAGCTGATAGCATGATTACATCAAGTTTAAGTTTTAGGCATTAGAGCAGTGCAGCTGATCCAAGTTAAATCGCTGATCACATTTTTTCATGTGTTGCTTTTCTAATTTGTTTAGTATTTGTTGAGAAAAAAACACACAATGTATTGAGATACTGGGATGGTTTTAACAGTTGTTGCTGTAACTGTTAGCCCAATATCCCCACCTTCAAAATTCCTATAACAAAAATCATTAGATAGTGGTAACAGTTTCCATGAATTCTATGAGAAATTTGCATCACATACCAATCCAAGATAAGTCTAGCTTAAAATGTCTAATATTTGGACTGTCTGTGTTCCAATTAAAATTGAGGTCCCTTATTCTTATTGCTAATATTTTCCATTTGGTATCATTTCTGGTTATGGCTCCCTCTTTACAATATATTTGCTTCATGTTCTGTCGTGTGAAGTAAAAAACGATAAAATACAGTGATTAAGTATAATTAATTAAGTGGTGCCAGCACAAATTTTCTTTATTTGGCTAGTAACAACATCTGATAAAAAAGGCACTCCCCAGCCATAAGTGCAGCCTATACTTTTGTATTTCTTGACCATCCATTTACATCCTTAAATATGAATTATACAAGTCAACTTAAATGTTTGACTGTTGAGTCCAATGGATATATAAGCAGCTTACTGCTACTTTTAATCCTACAGGTTTTTGTCTCAGAGTTGAAGAAGTGAAGTTTAAATATTTTGCAAGTTGTAGACCACGAAACCTTTACTCACAATCAATATTTCAACACCACAGAGCCTAGGATTTTCAGAAAAGTCACTAACATTTTGTACAGAGAAGATGTAAAATTAGATAGAGTGGTATATCCTTAGTGGCATTATGTGCTCGAGCCTGTAATTAGAATTCATTGTAGGTTTTTCCATTGGATTGACTTCTGTAATGGCAACTACTGCCACACAGGTTTTATTATTGAAAGAAATAGAATAACAAGATGTTTGTAGTGTGGCATTTTTCAGTGATGTGTTCTTTAATGTGAAGAATTAAGATCATCGATTGGTATGATATAATCATCTCACAAAATATCACTCTATTTAAATGAAGAGTGAGAATTGTGGAAAAACGTGCTTTTTATTGTTAGAATCAGTTTGTTATGAATATCCTTCATGACAAATAGAGTGGGTTGATGTTAATTGTTAATGACCGATTTTTGTCCTGAGAAGATGGAGTGGAAGAAATTGTGTCAATCACTGGATGGAAGAAATCTATGCACATCGATGAATGCATATAGATTATTATTACACTATGCTTTATATTTTGATGAATGAAAAGTTCATAAATACTCACTGCTTTTTCAAACTAAAAGTCTAAAAATAACAAAATTAGGAATGATTATTTGTGGGAGGGATAAAATGTATATGTATTTCCTTTATGTATATTATATAATCTAATAAGATTTAAAATATTTAAAAAACATTTTTTAGACAATATTTTTTGTACATGTGTACTCTGTGGTAAAAGTTGACATTATCACATGCCGCATTAGGTAATTATGGGGATTATTATTGTCTGTTTTGTTTTATTACCCTGTCCCCTTATTGTATGAGCAGCAGCAGCTCTTAGGTTTATTTACAGAGCCTAGTATAACCAGTGTGCTTGTTTCACTAAACTTTACCAACCAATTAAGAACCCTCTAAGCAATGGTTTGAAACTTAACCCCAACAACTCTTCTTCAAACTTCATAATGTCCCCTGTAAAACAGGCAACAAAGCCCAGAGTACATAACATATGTGGAAGAGTTTTCATTTATGATGCATCTATCACCTTCCAAACTCCTGGAACTTTGGGGCTAGCTAGTTCTCATGTAAATTACTTAGGATATCTTTATCATTTGCACTACGCTATCTGTGGTTCTGGAGATTTTTTATATACAACTTCTGTTATCCAGTGGAAAACAGAAAATTAATCACTGTCTAATGGAGGAACATAACTAAAGCAAATCAGATTATAAAAATGGGCATTTTCAATGGCTAGGCCTAGTTTCACCCGATTATCCATCTCACCTTGAAAGGAAATAAGCCCTGACTGTATAAAGATTAAAATTGAAGCAAAATTGAAGCAGCTTCAGCCCCCACTTAAAATCATTTTGGTCCTATTCACAAAGGTAAGCATACATGTAGGTAAATCCAATTTTGTAAATCTACTCTTCTACTCTTACAGTTTTGAGTAACTTCACTACCTTTGGTTAGTCGCCATTTACTTAAATGTCCCAACCCAATGAAACAGTGGGTGGAGTCAATAAAATTGTTGTATATGACTGTAAAGAGACTATTAGTAGTGATTTTACAAGCATATTTGAAGCTATGCACACCTAAAGGGGACCTCAGCAATATGAGCTCTCCCTGTGGTAAAGTTAAGGTAAAATGTTTTGTAGTTTATCAAAGAGAAATCAAATCATATAATTAAAACATATTACATTTCAGTATTTCATATTTTCCTTTTAAACATAGTTTAAATGAACAATATGCTGCAGCACTATTAGCTTAACTTTTGAACGCATTTTCTAAATAATGTAAGTATATTAAATAAAAAAACAATTTCTAAACATATATTTTAACAAAGCATCCTAAAATATTTTCAAATACTTATTTATTATGTATTAAAAGTCGTTTAAAGTTATGTATAGATTTAACTTTAATTAGTTCAGCTACTTTAAAAAGATTATATTTAATTCAAATTTACAAGAGGTACTTAAATATTTTAATATTAAAATTATATTTCTTTATAATTTATATTTAATTTCTAAATAAATGTATACATATTTTAAAAAGTTTGAATTGCAGTACCCGTCGTTGCCCACATGTGGTGTTTGGTAGATGGTGCGGTTTTAGAACCTTTTTGCCCGCAGTAATCTTACAAGGGGAGTTTGTGAATAGCAATGGGCATGCTCTATAGAGACTATTGTAAGTAGGTGCATGTACTGCATGAGCCCCCTACTTAGACCTCCATTAAATCCCCAGACCTCCTCCCAAAACTCCTCCCCTGTAGTCTTCTCTGTGCCCTCCATATTTAATCCTAAAACATATATCTTCGTGTACTACTGTGGTACTACTATACGTACTACAAAATGAAAATCTGTCAAAATATCTTTATTCGGCATAAACAACAGCCATAAAAGTACAAACATTTATAACAAAATGTAAGTGTCAATAAAACACATACTAGTTGCTAAAACAGTCTATGTAAAACAGTTAATTACATTTTATTTACATTTCATATAATACTGATGGACAGCATTGTTTTCTTCGTTTGAAGGGCCATTAAATAGAATCAATTAGAGCCAAACAGCTCATTTCTGAGGAAAGTTGCTATAAATAAAGCCAGTCTTTTTCACATGCTAATGGGACCGAACAGCATAGCGTGTTGGCGTTCATTACGCGGGGTGTAATTAACAACTAGACGAACAATAGAGGCAAGGGAAGCAAACAGATATTGGCACCTGTTTTAAGGGTGACATGATGTGACTATATACATTATGATCAATGTTCTTATGCTTTCCCATCAGTGCATTTACTCCAAGGGGGTCCCAAAAGCGATCTGATCAACACTAAACTATTGGATCTGATTCAGAAGTGCAATGTGATGAACTACTGATTAACTATTGGATTTCTTGTCTTTTATCTGTCTCCCCTAGTGTATGACTACAGGGTGGCTCTCCCTCGATCTCGCCAGTTTTAGCTTATTTGCTTGTGAAACTCAGTAAGTTGAGCGTTCTATTTAAGAGTGCGTAAGAGTGGAGCTGATATGACATGGACCCAAGTCCAGCGACGTATGACTACCTGCGTCTATGTATTTATGAGGTAAACATACCTAATGTATGATTGACATGCCTGAGTGCGGACAAGCATTGAGAGTATTGGACGAACTATGGCCATACACATTTTACTTGGTGGCACAAGCGAGGTAATACCAGCACTGTGTGAATAAAAGGATGTATTCCACGCGCGAGTAATACGTCTCTTGCTTGTTCTCATTCCTTACAGTGCACCGAGAGAAAGTTATGTAGGGGCACCCTTGTTTTAGGAACAACTGGTTCCTATGGAATACCATATCCGTATCAAGGGCAACATAATAGCAGTGGGATCAAGAAAGGTCCTGACGAATGCCGATGTGACCTATAACTGCGGGTACGAATACAGCAGAAAAATGTAAACGAATTGGCAGTAAGGAGGGGTGTAGGAATTCTTTACTCTTTCTTCTCACCACCATCCTTCACATTTTTAGCACTCGCCTGAGGGTCCAGGAATACATTTTTGAGAAGTGACACCTCCGAGCTAATTTTAACCTCCACTGCACTTTTTTTCGGTGATCCCATTATAATGTGGCATTAAGTATTTGTATAATGTACATGTTTGTATTGTCTACCCCCCCTTTTGCTCAACTCCAGGTGTTGGTCTGTGCAGGGGAGTACTGCAGCAAAGCCTGGTGAAGAAGCATGTCACAATCTTGTGAGTGAGGACTGTGTTTTCACACTGTGCATGTGCCACTACCGAGACCTTTTCCTTTTTCACACTCTCCACTCCTCTTTGTGCATATAAATTTGCACTTAGGGGTTCCGGAGTAGAGTTATCAGCCTCTTTCCTCTTCTTTATGTGTGATAAATAAATACAGCAATGCCTGCTTGCCATTTAATCTTTAATCACAGCATGCACCAATGGCAATAAGTGTTTTTTCCTAGTAAAAAAATAACATGTACACAAAATCATAAAGTGATGAAAAGTGATGTGAAGTGTAATTATTACATGGACATACACTAAGATTCCCAAACCAATAAACTCAGTTTGGAAACGTCGCCAAAAAGTGCACAGTATTCAGTCTAAAATGCATTAAATAAAATCTATGCTGAGGAATTAATACCATCAAAAGGTAGGGTTCGATCCCCTCCACTAGCAATAAATTTAGATTAGATTCCACTGTGGATTTACTTATTTCTAGAGCTAATCTAGCACTTCAAAGTATGTAGTATACAGTTGTTTCACGATATCCTTGCATGATGGCCTAATAATTTCCAGGTTATTAAAAAACTATGGAACTCCCAATAATTATAAGTATTTTTTACAAAAGCAAGCCAATGATATAAACAGATTTATCCAGGAGCAAACAGTCTCTTATTATCGTCTATGTAAGACTAATCTCCTGTTTAGTACATATGGGGACCCATAATAATAGTGGTCGAAATTTAATGTGGTCCAAAACAAAGGGAAAAATCAACTGATGATGGCATATATAGGTGGAACAACCATGTGGGAACACCCAAACTCTATGCAAAATGTGTTATCTACCTTCTGCAATGAATGTGCCTCTTCATAGCCCAATAGCCCCGCTCCATATATGGCTATAGACAAACAGTATTTATTTAATAGGCTTATAGTCAGGTTTTTACGTAAATCTAAAAATAGCCTCAAAATTCCAGAAAGCTGCTGTTGTCTAATATTTATCAATTGGCTTCAAGCAAGTGATGATTGAAAGGGATACATAAATATGTTAAAAAGCTACACAGTAGAATCATCTATAATATGTAACTGCTATTTTGTGTTTTTTGACTCACATATCATGGCAAATGTAAATGTTAAATTAGTATTGAGATCTAAATCTCCCATAAAAAGAGAGAAATGCAGTTTGTGTAAAAGCCCCAATGTTTACATTACATCTATTTCCGCATTTCTAAAAAATACATCGTCCTGGCATGACAGTGCAATGTCTGCTAGGATAATTGAACAATTGTCATTTCTTAAACAGCGGGGCCTCTGATTCTGGACTGATTGTCATTATCAGCCACTGTATTATAATCCTCCTCCTTGGTGGCTTGAGATAACCTAGTCGTGTTTGCCAAGGACTCATTTAAGGGGCGCACAAGTGGTCTGATTATTACTTGTCCTTCTGGATGGTACTATTACTTAAGTCCAGCTCTTCATTTATCTTCACCAACCACTTACAGTACCACCCAGAGCTTTGGGACATCAGCCATATCCATCAGGATTCATTCAGAGGAGAGAGGCAGCAATTACAAATAATTGAAGTGAAAACTAAATCAAATAAAGTCATAGCATTTCAACGATAATGGTTGTAACTTTATTTACATCTGTTACTATGATTAGACCCAGTCATTCTTGCTTAAACATTGACCCTCAAATATGGGTATTAAAGGTAAATGGGAGGGGTATGCACTATGTTTCTGGTCAAAGTTCTATACCATGATCTGCAGTCACTTTTCTCAACATGGTCATGGAACTCCTTGGTGATTTGTTATATCACTGTGAAAGACAGCTGGGGAAGTATTACACAAATACATCTTTAAATACTAATTCATTGGCAAAGTCTTAGAATGAAGATGATTGTGATCAGAACTGTACAAAGACAAACCACTCTGCAAATTCCAAATTAAGGATTATTTAAGAGTTGTATAATTGTACACTAATACAAATATTCATCTTGATCAAATAAAAAGTCAACAATTGTCCCATTTTCAAATTATTCACAGATTCATTAATAAATGTGATACCCACATCCCAGAATTTAACACACATCCTGTACTTTACAAAGTTGAAATTGTCAGGGAACAAAATTCTACCTAGGAGACCTTTCAAAAGTCTTTGATGGGGCCAGGTCAACAGAAAACTCTGCAGCCCCAGCAACTGGGTCATCTACCGGAATGGCCGTGTTTAGCTGCCTCATCATTAATAAAAAGGCTGACTTTAAACAGGATTAATTAAATTTGTAGAAGGAATACAAGGCCCTGAAAAAACTTGGCCCAATTCCCTCCCCTTGGGACAGTCTTGCTTGGCAATCACCTATGTCATCCTTCAATGCAACGCCTATGAATGTATCTCACTTACCAACCTTCTCTTCTTAGACAAAGAAACCCACAAAAATACTAGACCTGATTTGTCCTGAAAATATGGAGCTCTACTAGTTGCATCAACCAGCAGACACACATTCTCGCCCAAGCAATATCAGAAACCATTTACAGCCCCCTAGATCACTTCAAGGTGTCATAACTTCAAAAGACATTGAATAAAGATGTCAGTGACTTTTTCAGAACCTATTTTGTGTCTAGTCTTGATTGAGGCTTAAATCTTGGAAAGTGATGAAACTTGACAACTTGAATAAGATATTCGGTTGTAAAATATTCGCCCTAAATCACTTGCAATCGGGGTTTATGTTCACCATGGGTACAGAGTTGGGTACAGAGACTGCATTGATGGGTATCTCTGAGGCTTTGACAAGAGTTTTAGATAATGAATAATGAATGGCCCATATAACCTAACCTCTCACAGGCATAATCTATTGTTGACATTCCTTTCTACTTTACAGTTACTTCTTGACCAACGCTTCCAGAATTTGCAAATCACTTTTGACGATCCCTTAATGGTCCATCTCCACCATGATCACTTTTAACACTTTTTTTTAACTAAGTGAATATGCAGTCAATCAAAACAAAAAACAACATTTATGGATCACACTCACTCCTTCTTGGCAGCAATCCGGGAAACCACCCAGATAATTCAGTCTGGCACATGCATGTTTAGCAGAGGATTAGGTAAAGTTGTCTATGCATCTACAGACGAAATATCAAACTATTACCCTTGAGCAGGGCGACCCAAAGGCATTTACAATTCTAATAGCCTCCAGTCAATCCCACAGTTATGTAAGAAAAGTCAGATAACTGCTGGTATTTTTGATCCAACTCTCTCTTTATTCATATAGGTGAACACCATTGAAAAAACACTCACTCGAACTACCTCTGGTCCTCAGTATCACACTCATGTTTAGCTTATACAACAAGAAGGATCTAGCTTGTGTCTCAGAGTTATCGGACATAGACTGCAGCTAGTATGCGCAGAGAGCCATTTCAATAACATCTCTGATTTTGCTTGAACATGTATTATACAGCAGGTATATCCAAGGGCTGAAAAGAACTGATTATGTACCATCGGTCCATACAACACTCTGCACTAGATAGAAACTGCACAAAGTGCAGCTATCAAAATGCTATGCATGAGCCACAAAACATAGAGGGCGAAGATTTCCCAATAGCTAAAATACCTGTTCCTCATTTCCAATCCTACTTGCAGCTTGCGATCAGACAGTTTTTGCCTTTGTCTTATTTTTACAAACATTTGTAAGTAGAAGAGTACAAGGCAGAGTAACATGAGTGAGACTGAGGCCAACATTGAAACAACAGGACTGCGAGTCCGTTTGGTATAGATATAATAATAATAATAATGCTAATAATAATTTTTCTTTTACATAGTACTTCATGCAACACTGTTGTCATTTCATAAATCTGTAAACACTAGATGCTACTATACCCCAATATTATGTTACTCAGTTGATATACCTAGGAAGAGTAGAAGTCTGAGTTGACCATGCCATGATTCAAACTTGTGACTTGCAGTTGCTTACTGTTTGCATTGCTACTAAATGGAATGCATACCTTACTTTCTACAAGTATTGTTATAATTGCAGGACCCACATGTTTTCATCACCTTTTATTACCTCCGGTCTTAGAATAAGTGAAAGGAACTAGGGACGTTTCAGGAAATCGGGCATTGTCTGTTTGGAGTCATAGTCTATGGCCAAGATGAGACTTTTCTTTTTTAATTCTGTTTTGCTGTATTCCTTCTCTAGGCATTTTGACACCACTTGACCAGTGGTAGGGTCTTCAATAATAATACACTTATAAGTTTCCTAACCACAATAAATGTCTTGACTAATTGAATTATTGTCAGAGCTTAAGAAGCAGGTATTAAACTGTTGATGCTGTGTTGCTTAATTGGTCCAAGACTTTGTATTAAAGTATGTGATGTTATAATGTGAAAATGATACATTTGTGTGATACTATAGAATGTCCATAAATCAGCTGATGCAAAATGAATAAAATTATTATCTGAAATTAATTGTTCTGAATTGTAGAGATTTTATGTACATGTATTTATATATGTACATGTATTTATATAGCGCAAATCGCCCACACCGCAGGCATCTATGCGCTTGCTTAGGGAACCCGTCCTGGTATTCCCCTGTGAGATACCCCGGCAAGGTATCCACAAGGTGAAAGCAATCCATCCCGCCGCGAGGGGCCGTTGTGGAGATTAAGCAAGCTATTGCCCAGAGTCGCAGAGTGTGAACCCGTGAATCGAGTAGGCACCGGAGTGAGAATTATCGAGTCCGTGGAATTATTGAGCCTAACCCCCCACCCCTAACCCCCGTCGGGGTGGGGAATTGAACCCTGGTCCAGGGCCGATCTCAGCTTCCAGGTCTGCCGCCTCTAACCCCTGAGCCACACTTATCTGAAATACAGTTGAACTCACGAAGCTATCCCCCCACTAAATAAGAACTATCACTTTGTATCATGTCCTCTAGTCCCAATCAACCCAGATGAGAATAAAAACTATGTGAGCACCTGCCTAACAGGGCTTCTGGAGTCAAATCACTGGACACTGCTACTGAGCAGAGAAACTGTCGACACATCCTCCCAAATAACACAAAGTTGAAAGTGACCAATGTGGATTGTTAATTGCCTGTCTATAATATTATAGCATTACATCATGCTGCTGGAGCTTTATTGGTTGTTCAAGACTCTAAACCTGAGTTATAGGCCCAAGCCACAGGCAAGGGCCTACACAGAGAGAGAAGAACTTTAACTGAGGGTAGAATGTTCTAAAACAAAAGTTGAGAAACAGAAATAAAAAAGTAGTAAGCTAAAGGCTGATGGAGCAGGGTGTTCTATATCTCAATCTTCAGGTATAATCATTCAATAACTCCTGTACAATAGTCTATAGAGGTTCGGCTTGAAAAGATTCAGCGTCCACAATTGTGTGGTCCAAACGGTTTTTCGCATAAATCATCCTTCCTGTTGCCTCCTCTCCTCCCAGTGAGAATCTCACTATCAGTTGTCTTATACAAAACAAATGGAAAGGGGCGACCAATCGGTCCCCCCGAACGTATGGTGGAGTACCCCGATCCCCCCGGGAAGCCATCTTGGGCGGGAGGCGCGTCTCGGCTGGTATGCCCGAAGCGGCGTAGCCGGGGCGCGCTCTTTCCCACCCAAGAGTGGGTTGTCCTAGACACCGAAGCCGTCCGCCACGCCCCGGGAGGCGGGAGGAGGCGGGTTCACGCCCGCCCAGAGAAGAATAAAAGGAGCCGCAAGCCATGGAAGCATCCTCTTGTTCCTGTGCTCTGAAGCTGCACCTCCTCGCTGCACGTGAGCTCGAGACGGAACGAAGAGCCGTTTTTTTGAATTTGTAATTTCTCTCTTTTTCTCTCCTAGCGCTACAAAATCATGCCGGGCAAAAGAGTCGCAAAGAAGGTCAGCACCGACCAGATGCTCAGGATGTTGATGAGGGACATGGCAGAGATGAGGAGGAAAATGGCGGCCAGGGACGGTGCGGGAAGGCCAAAGAGACCCAATCCGACGGAGGCCCCGGCCGGCAGAAGGAAGAGGGCCAGGAATGGGTCGAACGAAGACGAGGCCCCAGTTCCGGAGGCTCCCCCGATGAGCCCTCCTGGACCAGCGGAGATTCCCGCGCCGGCTCCTGCTGAGGGTCAGCAGATCCCCGTTGTGGTTACCCCAGTGGACGAAGGGGACATGCCCCCGGAATTGGCCGCTCAATTGGCGGCATGGCTGGGTAATAGCAGCGGGCGTCCCGCGGTCCCGGGGGACACGGCTGAGGAAGCCAAGCAATTAATGAGGCAGTTACGGCAGTCTCGAGAGGCCGCGAAACCTCCTTGTCCTTTTATTTCCCCGCAGGCTCCAGTAGAGCAACCCGCAGCAGGCACAAGTTCGGCAACAACAGCAGTCACAGCTTCTAGCTCAGGTAAGCAGCTAATGCCGATTGCGGGGAAGGGGTCGGTACCCTCGAGAAGGGAGAGATTGGCTCAGCATATTCCGATGGAGTTAAAAGAACGGATATGGGCTGAGAAATATGTAAGCATGTTCTCCTTACTAACCGACCACTATGAGATCGAGCATGTGAAAGTTCAGAAGGAACTCATGCTTCCGAGTGTTTGGCGTGCAAAAATGGCCGCCTTTACAGTCGATGAGACGATAGGTAACTGGGGTAGAGCATTTAGCATATTCACTTCGATTATGGGGGAACGGAGACCCGATTTGTTGACCGAGTTACCTGTGTACCAGTCACGTATTATGGAATTTTCGCAGACATATGGGGGCAATGAGTGGTTTTGTTATGATAATATCTTTCGTAAGTCCAAAGAGTTTGATGCATCTCTGACGTGGGATTGTTATGACTCCATTTCTTGGCAAAGGATGGAATAATCAGGCATGCTGAAGGCGCCATTGTTGGGGGGGGTGGGGGTGAACTTTCCCGCCAATCATCCGGGGCGCCCTTTCGGGCGGGAGCAAGTAACGAGCATCACCCAAAGCCGAACGGCAATACAGGTAAAAAAGGAGTATGCTGGAACTTTAACAAGGGAAAGTGTACGAGGCCCCACGGGTCATGCAAGTTTAGACATGAATGTGGGGGGTGTGGACAGTCTTCGCATCCCGAGACCATGTGCAGAGCCAAAACTGGTGATAACGGCAGTAGGGGAAGCGCCAAACAGGTCTGACATAGTCCGAAGGGCGGCTTTACCTACACCGGTGGATACCATGGCAATGATTCCTTGGCTCAGCGAATACCCTGATCATGTCTCCGCTGGGGTGCTGCGAGACGGGTTTTCTTACGGTTTCCGCATACCGGTGGGGAATTTTCAGGGTAAAGCACAATGTAAGAACCAACTTTCGGTCCTGCATAATACGGCAGTGGTGCAAGCAAAGATTTGGAAAGAAGTAGCCCGGGGTCGGGTGGCAGGACCATTCAACACGCCACCAGTTCCTAATTTTGTTTGTTCGCCATTGGGAGTGGTCCCCAAGAAGGACCCGGGTGAGTTCAGACTAATACATAATTTGTCAGCCCGAGGGATTTGTCAGTTAATGATGCAATAGACCCAGAGCTTTGTTCGGTGCGGTACGCATCCTTCGACGATGCGGTCGCCATGTTGAATCGCCTGGGGCCCGGAGCGCTGATGGCCAAATCTGACATTGAGTCCGCGTTCCGGTTGCTCCCGGTACACCCGGACGATCAGCGTCTTCTGGGCTTCATGTTTCAGGGGCGCTATTACATGGATAAATGTATGCCAATGGGCTGTTCCATATCGTGTGCTTATTTTGAAAAATTCAGTTGTTTTCTGCAATGGGCATTCACAAGGATGACGGGTTTTCAACATGTCATGCATTATCTAGACGATTTCCTGTTTCTGGGGGCAGCCAGGGACGCAGAATGTGCGCAGGCACTTAAAGAATTTTGTGATTTAATGAGTCTGTTCGGTGTGCCATTGGCACCAGGTAAGACTGGGGGGCCCTCAACTTCCCTCGAGTTTCTTGGAATAGAGCTCGATTCCAAAGAAGGTTGCTTCCGCTTGCCAGTTGAAAAGGTGCGGAAATTCAGGGCTTCGCTTGAAGCATGTATTAGAGAAACTAAGGTGAACTTGCATCAATTGCAGCAGACGGTGGGCCAGTTGAATTTTGCCCTTAGGATAATGCCGATGGCCCGCCCCTTTTCCCGCTCGATTGCACAAGCCATGGTCGGTCTTAAGGAGGGGCATCACCGCACGAGACTCTCGGCCGAGATTCATCAGGACATGCGCATTTGGTTGGCATTCTTGGCGGATTTCAATGGTCGGGTCGTCTGGACGAAGCCGGCGGTGTCCTCCGAAGAGTTGGGGCTGTGGACAGATTCGGCAGGGAGTATAGGCTTTGGCGCCATATTTGGCAATCACTGGTCGGCGCAAACGTGGCCGTCATGGTGGCACGAGAGTGGGCTGACAAGTAACATTGCCTTTCTCGAACTGTTCCCTATTCTGGTGGCCTTGAAAACGTGGCCTGAGGGGTTTAGGGATCACTCTGTGGTGTTCTGGTCTGATAACATGACCGTGGTTGAGTGTATCAATAGTCAGGCAGCACGATGCAAATGGGTTTTGAGGTTGCTCAAGGAAATTGTTTTACTAAGTATGCAATTGAACGTGCTCTTTAGAGCGAGGCATGTGCCAGGAGTGCTGAATCGGGCTGCTGATGCGCTTTCTCGTTTCCGTATGCAGGCCTTCTGGGGTTTTCTGCCCACAGCGGACCCGGTGGCGGCACCATTTCCCGAAGCTCTCTGGTCTCTCGGTGCCCGAACTACAAAACCTCGTGGGAGAGAGTTTAGCACCCAGGACAAGGAAGGCATATGAAGGGGCGTTCCGTTCCTATTTGTCCTTTTTGGGTTCAGCTAGGGGAGAGCATTGGGGTCAGGAAGAATTTGTCATAGAGTTTTTACTGTCTCTACGCAGGGCAGGTAAATCGGTGGCCACGGCCTTGAGGCATCGGGCTGCCATTTCCTTTATGGCGCGGGCTCATGGGATCCAGGACCCTACAGCGTCTTTTGTGGTACAGAAAGCGCTGCGCGGGTGGCAACGCCTTGAGGGTCGCAGAGTAGATGTTAGGCACCCGATAGGTCTGGATAGGTTGGCCCTATTACTGTCCGTACTTCCTGCTACTTGTTCATCCCAGGCGGAAACAGTGTTATTCCGGGCCGCTTTTTCATTAGCATTTTATGGGGCTATGTGGGTAAGCGAACTGGTGGCAAAGAATAAGCAGGATACGGGGGGTGGACTGTGCCGAGAAAACGTCCAAGTAAAGGGGGAGACAATGATTGTCTCGTTTGTCAGGTCCAAAACCGATCAAGGCGCGGTCGGGGATAGTGTAGTAGTCCAGCGGATCCCCGGATCTCCCATGTGCCCGGTTGCATGTGTCGAGGAATATTTGGCGCAAAGGGCGGCATCATGGGGAGGGACCTTGCTGAGACATGCGGATGCCACCCCACTGACGAGGTTTCATTTCTAGCGGGTGCTTGCAATGGCATTCTCGGCTGCGGGCCTGAACCCGGGCGAGTTTGGGACCCATTCCTTTCGGATAGGGGCTGCGACAGAGGCTACAGCCAGGGGTCTGAGTGTTGAAAAAGTGAAACAGTTGGGGCGTTGGTCCTCGAATTGTTACAAAAGATATGTGCGATTGCACATGTTGTGAAGCTGATATCATGTACTCACGCTTCTTGTTTTGTTTGGTTACAGTGTCGCAAACCTACGAGGCGGGGCGGACTGTGCAGTCGGCCCGACACCTGGGAACCAGCGGTCAGAGATCACCGGCTGATGAAAAAGTGGTGTGGGTCGTGGGCCACTCATACGTGAGGCGTGCCGGGGACGTATTCAAAGCAGGTGACATGATTCACACGGCTGGGGAATACGGGTACAGGGTGACCTTCTACGGAAGAGGCGGGCTCTGTATTGACCACTTTCAATCTTTTCTTGAGGGTTTGTTAGGGCGGACAAGGTCACCGCCAGCTATAATCATAGTACATCTGGGGGGCAATGATTTGGTGACCACTGGTAGACGACTGCTTCTCGAGGCGATACTATCCACAGTAAGTTGGTTGGCGAGGAGGGTTCCAGGGTGCACAATTGCATGGTCCCATATGATTCCACGAAAGGTGTGGCGGGGGGCTAATTCAGTGTCTGCTATAAATCATTCTGTGAAAAAGATTAACAACAAGCTTGGTAGACTGTTCCGTACCAGTACTTTGCATTCGATTCCTCATGGTTGTATCAGGGGGGACAATATGTATCTAGAGGATGGGGTCCATTTGTCCCGGGTGGGGAATTCTTTACTAATAGGAGACCTCGTAGCCTGGTTAAGGAGTTTGCAACATGACCTTTAGGTAGGAGTTTTGTGGGGGGTCCGGATAGCCGGTCAACTATCCGGCCTGTGGCGGTAAGGTCATGATCGGTGAGCAGTCATTGGAAGATCCCTAGGGGGGGGGCGTCACCCATTACGGATGGGAGCGCCCGGGGGGAGGTGGCCATTGGCCCCTCAACGGGGAGGCGGTCCCTTCTAAAGGACGGGACGCCTAAAGGAAAGGGAAGGCGGTCAAGGCCCCTCCCTGGATAGTAGGGGCTACGGGCCCCTCCTGGGAATTTCCCGGGGCCAGGACATCTGCGACGGCAGATGTGGTAAGTTGTGTAAGGTGGGGAGGGGGGTCTACGCTACCTTCTAGACACCTCACACGAGTCCTCGGACGACCACGTACATGGCGTCGAGTTAACAGGGGCCCCCGTCAAGACAAGGGAAATTGGTATGGCACACGAGGTACAGTCCTCTGTGCGGCCGCCCCTCACAAGTGAGGGGGGAGTTCTGGTTTAGGGATCTGACACCGGTTACGACCTTGCCGTTGGCCCTTAACGTTAGGATGTACAATTTCAATTTGAAATGCAATTTTGTAAGGATGTTAGTATCGGCTAGGAGAACCTTTGTATTAGATATATGTTAAGGTTAGCCAAACATCGTAATGTGGATATGAAATTGTACATGATATGAAACTGTTATTTTAATGTTTTGATTTTGTTTCATATTTTAATAAATACGGCCGGGAAGGGTAACTCCCTTCCCGCCTTCCAAAAGTTCAAGAACTGTTTCCGGTTTCCCAATTCTTGGGGATTGTGTTGAGAGGGGGTGGCGGGTATCTCAGCCATATGGAAAGGGGCGACCAATCGGTCCCCCCGAACGTATGGTGGAGTACCCCGATCCCCCCGGGAAGCCATCTTGGGCGGGAGGCGCGTCTCGGCTGGTATGCCCGAAGCGGCGTAGCCGGGGCGCGCTCTTTCCCGCCCAAGAGTGGGTTGTCCTAGACACCGAAGCCGTCCGCCACGCCCCGGGAGGCGGGAGGAGGCGGGTTCACGCCCGCCCAGAGAAGAATAAAAGGAGCCGCAAGCCATGGAAGCATCCTCTTGTTCCTGTGCTCTGAAGCTGCACCTCCTCGCTGCACGTGAGCTCGAGACGGAACGAAGAGCCGTTTTTTGGAACCCACCCACCATCCCCTGAAGACAGCAAGTTGTTATGGTATAAAGTTCGTTTTTACGTAGTAGTTTTTTCTTGCAGGTTGTTTCTGAATAAAGTTCATGATTCTGTTGCAATAAAGTTGATAACTCTGTGCGGTATGCTATATTAAAAAACTTTCATCAGAGTGATTAGTAACGTTTTGAATGTTTTAGGTTGAGACGTGATCTGTTTTAGGTAGGAATGTCTCTTGCTTTTTAGTCATTAGCCTTGTCGTATTTATTGTTTGGTCGGGCGGTAAGGTCATGATCGGTGAGCAGTCATTGGAAGATCCCTAGGGGGGGGCGTCACCCATTACGGATGGGAGCGCCCGGGGGGAGGTGGCCATTGGCCCCTCAACGGGGAGGCGGTCCCTTCTAAAGGACGGGACGCCTAAAGGAAAGGGAAGGCGGTCAAGGCCCCTCCCTGGATAGGAGGGGCTACGGGCCCCTCCTGGGAATTTCCCGGGGCCAGGACATCTGCGACGGCAGATGTGGTAAGTTGTGTAAGGTGGGGAGGGGGGTCTACGCTACCTTCTAGACACCTCACACGAGTCCTCGGACGACCACGTACATGGCGTCGAGTTAACAGGGGCCCCCGTCAAGACAAGGGAAATTGGTATGGCACACGAGGTACAGTCCTCTGTGCGGCCGCCCCTCACAAGTGAGGGGGGAGTTCTGGTTTAGGGATCTGACACCGGTTACGACCTTGTCGTTGGCCCTTAACGTTAGGATGTACAATTTCAATTTGAAATGCAATGTTGTAAGGATGTTAGTATCGGCTAGGAGAACCTTTGTATTAGATATATGTTAAGGTTAGCCAAACATCGTAATGTGGATATGAAATTGTACATGATATGAAACTGTTATTTTAATGTTTTGATTTTGTTTCATATTTTAATAAATACGGCCGGGAAGGGTAACTCCCTTCCCGCCTTCCAAAAGTTCAAGAACTGTTTCCGGTTTCCCAATTCTTGGGGATTGTGTTGAGAGGGGGTGGCGGGTATCTCAGCCATATGCCTATTCACTTACAGAAGACTTTTAGAAAATTACGGATTCTGCAGCAAAAAAAAAACATTGTGTGCAAAACAACAGCTCAAAGTAGAAAACAGGCCTTTCAATGTTAATGTGAAACGTCTGTTAATAATGCATGAGTAGGCTTATAATATCTAAGTTTAATTGCATACTACAACATTTAGCATTTAATACATGTGTTATTTAAACGTAAACCTTTACACAATATTAATAAAAAGCATTTTTGTTTGCAAATAAAATTCCTCCTGCAAGGCCATACCAGCCACTATTTGGCATGAGCCCTCCTGTGTCTCCAATGATGCTCTAAACATTCCAGTATTCTGCAGTTCATCAATAAATCCTTTCTTTCTAGACTTCTGTAATCTTCTCTGCCAATTTGAGGAGCCCTGAAGAGCCCCAGACACGGTCTTTGAAATCGCTAATGATTAACAAAATAGTACCAGGGAAATGGTGCATCTCACTTACAATGTATTTTTTAGAACTGAGGCTCAATAATGTTACATTTTTTGCATGTGGGATTGACATATTCACATTATAATATATGAGAATACTTGCTAAATGTAACTGCTTATCTAATGGACATGAGTCAGGCTGTAATTTACACTTAATCCCAATTTAAATTTCCTTACGAAATCGAAATGTAATTCCTCATTAAAAGACAGACACAGATAAGATGTTTTGGTAGGCTGTGATATAAATTTTGTAATTATGCCAGTACGATAATTAAATCGGAAACAAATATCCAGAGACTCACTGAAGCAAAATAATTGCACTGAATAATGTCCATTAAAATCTACAACAATGATTTGCACTATGTTAACTTGAAGTTAACCTCACACAAAACAAGCATTGGTGAAGCTAAACGGTCTGATTTTAATGTGCTAACACATGGCAACTGCATTTGTGCATGCTTGTATTGTCATGTGTGAGGTCATAAAAAGGAGCCATATTCACTTTGGCAAATCATTTGTGTATGTGAAAAGAAAGGGGAAAGGGCAATGTGCAAGAAGCAGGTGAAGAAACAAAGGGAAACTCCATATAGAGGAAATACAATGGGAAATGAAGTTATCTTTAAAGTTAGTAGGAAAGAAACAGATAGGAAAAGACAATGCGGAAGACGGAACGAGAAATAAACACACAACTCCTGTTTAAAGCATTTAAAGAAGACTGGGGAAGTGAAAAAACAAAAGAAAAAATAAATGCTTTCTCTATACAGTGGAGGTAGAAGCTAAATTATTTGATGATGATACTTTGAAATGTGAACTACTTACTCGTGCATTGCAATGCAAGCACTGTGATGAAATGATAAACCAAATAGCCAGCAGCATGAGATGAGAAGGCTATATTCTGCTGAATGGAGCCAAAGCGTACTAGGTGGAGCAGAATTCCTGTGTGAAATGTTTCTTCTCTCTCTATGAGGAGGGTGTTCTTTACACATCCAGTTTTATTGAGTGCAGAAACCACAGACCCGAGTTCACCAGCCAGTAGAAGTTTAATGTGTCCGTCTGTAACGCAACTGGTGCTCATGTAAAGAGCAGTGAAACCTTCGGGTCTTGTTTGTGGAAATATAAAACGTCGGAGAAAAAAAATAATAATTACCTTGGGTTGGTCTGCAATGAGTTACCATGCCATCAGTACAGTGGAACTTGGAACTAGAGCCTATGCATATTTTAAAGCATGTGTATAGATAGGCAGGCAGAAAGCTGCACTGTGAAGCCAGACCTAAACTCTTAGGCAAAGACACAGTAAAGTGCATGCTCAGAATCATTTTTAACTCCCAAAAAATTCTGTTCAATCAAGAGCGTCATTACCCACCTCGGAAAGTAATAGGTCTATATTACTAAAATGAATGTAGGTGACATAAACAGATCTCCTTTGCTTCAAACAGACATCAATGCAATCAATAAGCATTTAAATAGGTAGGACTACTCCGTTTTGTCATTTTTTTCACTTTTGCCTTGCACTTGGACATTTTAATCCGTCACAGCAATAGCCAGGAGTGAGCAAGGATGTGCCAAGGTTGGATCTATGACACATTTTCTGGATAGCCACATAAGGTATTTATTAAATAGGTAACAGTTTCTATTCATGTTATAAGCAAACCAAATAAAAACATTATATTAAATACATCCCATTCAATTACATTACATTAAATCTATGAATAATACACAGTAAGCATTTTTTTATAATTATGCAGCTAACCTATAGAATACATCCTACAAAACAAAGCATTTAAGGGTTGCCAACATTTACTAATTGCATTTATGATTTAAAAATGTTCTTACCATTCTCACAGAGGCTTATCTAAAAAGCTCCAGCAAACAATCAAACAATAAAATATCCCCAAACCTTTTAAAGAAATTACATCTCAGTGAAATTTGTATTTCTGAATAGTCACTGATATATATTTATGAAATCTACTTTCACACATAAGATAAATTATATATATAACACATGCACATAGAGCACATGTACATAGTAAGTAGTTATTTAATCTTTGTCGCCATCTAATTGTACTTCTGCTTAATCAGTTCATGCCACCTTTCAGATACTAGGCTACCTTGGTCCTAAATCTCTCCTCATAGCCAACTACAGCTTGCGTGGGTTTCTATGGAGTGTTTTCAAACCATTCTACAAATAGAGCCAATTGACCTATCACACAGTGCCCAAATATAAGCTCAAGGTGCTGAAACTGACTTACTTCTATGACACATATCTGTTGGCAATTGACACACATGATAATTGGATTTGTCAGTTCCTCTTGAGAGGTTTTTTTAATGTCCTAATCGTGTCTTTTTCTAAGTCTGTTGACTTGTGAGTGGTACCAATAAAAAGAAGTATAGGTTAGTCTACACTCATCACATTACATGTCCGCAGATTTGAAGTTTGTTGATTGATCTTACCAAGAAGGTCTTGAGAACAAGGGGTCTGACTAAGTCCATTCCCCTCTCAAAGGGTGCCCAGCCACTGGCAGTGTAATCAGGGAATTAACAAAAGGAACTATTTGAGGAAATGCATACAGTTGAAATACATATAACAATGCAAAGTATAATTGGCCAATAAACAGAACTTGCTGTCAATTGTCCTTTGCACATTACATCCTATATGGTATCATGAATACCAAAACAGCTATTTTTTTATTGTGTGCAAATCCTCCAAGACAGCTGTGATGCCCTAAAGTATGAGATGAATGTGGAAGGTGAAAAAGAGCCCGTAGCAACTTGGGAGGTAACATGCTTTGGATGCAAACTCATGTTTCTGCCCGAAATGTGGTTATGAGAGGGACACAAATTACTCTTACCATGGGTCTTTGCTTTCCCAATGATCAGCAGGTGAGGAGGCACTTAATACAAATAATACAAAATGGCAGTTTGTGCTGCATAAAGTAGGAGAAAACATGCACGATTTTCACTTCATCCCTCATTCTGAATTGATTAATGACTTCTGCACAATTGGAAATGAGAAGGTGTTCAATTTGCACCTGAGTTGTAATTGTTTCCTAAATCTTTGCCCAAAATGGGATTGCAATTTGGGAGCAAATTGTGCTTGATTCAGGTCATTGACCTCCACAATATTGCCAGAAAGAAACATGATAAAAATCAGGACAGTGGGGGAATTATGCAAGAAGGCCAGGTTGGGCACCTAGAGCAGGTTCGTTTACTTGCAACCTACTAGCATTTCTATATCAATGGCCGATTATAAGGCCATGTCCGGACCATATTTAGAAGGGATACAATTTGAACTTGCAAATGCCCCTGATTTGTAATTTGAGAGTTCATGCCACAGTCATAATGCATGCTACACAAATGTCATTAACATTAGATAATGTAATCAGTGTCAAAAATTATGTCATCAATGTTAGTATTCTCAGAAACCTCCTGGTCTGGTAAATCATAACAGGAATTTCAGAGCTAAGGGTAGTTAGTATACAACACCAAAAAAAGTATGTAGAATGTTGGTGTCATTGAAATCTGACTCATCTCAATGGAGGAGCAGACACATTAAATTGGCAGATCTTTCAGGACAAAACACATAGGAATTTGGATCCAACTACGCATCATAGTAAGGAAACTTACACTATCTTAGGGAACATCAGAGATGTTAGTAAATGCTATGGGTAAACCTTAAACAGTTGCGTACATCATCAGATAAAACAAATACACTTATAAACTATGGGGGTAAAATTAAGGAGTGCCCGAATAGAAATAGGAATACCGAATTATTTGCCCTGAATTTTACATTATGGAAATAAGATGTTCTGAAATTAGAAGTTGGTAACCACTGAAGCCTAATGGTGCATGGAAAAGGGAAATTTTAAGAAAGTCGTATTTTCTTATTTTCAAAGATTCATAAGCTTTTAAAGAAATAAGCAGACGGATGGCATGTGCAGAAAAAGAATGTCAGGTCCCATATAATTGGAATAAAATGATGTATCTCAGCTCTCACTCTGTAAGCCCGCATTAGAATAGTCGAATGTTGAGAAAAAAATTCCCAAGAATTTATATACACTGAGCTGTACATCTTTGTTAAAATAAAAAATAAAAAAGTAGACTTGGTTGCAGGAGGATGCAAATATTTTCAAAATTAATCAGGAGAATGTATTCTTCATATTTCTCACTCTTTAAATAAATAGTATTAAGCTTTCCAACAAACTGACAGTCTTACTTGTTTGTCCGAAGCATTTGCGGAAAGAAAGGAAATGAACGAGGCCAATGTTGCTTCAATCTGATTTGCTTGATAAGGGGATAACATGAAAGGAGTAATTACAGTGTATGTGGTCACTAATTGAGTGAAGGAAGTAATTTTTTCTGACGAATATTAGAGATCCTATAGGAATACGAACCAGACAATCCTTGTCGATGATAATTGTTAAAACGTGTATTATTGAAATTCTTTTACTTTTAACAAATATTTTTTGTACGGCTGTAGGACATGTAGTCTGCATAGCGCTAACCCCCAGTTTCTTTGTTTATGGATGTTACATTCTGCACTGGGGTGCTTTTTGTGTATTTGGGGCAGTCACATTGGTAATATGAGCGAGGCATGGCACGGGTCACACTGCTGGTAGGTATTCGGGGTACGTTTTTAATAGATGTGCAGTTAAGGTTACTTGCAATTGTGGGCAGCAGTAGCAGCCGGTGTGTGGATTGAGTGGGAAGGCAGAGAAAGGAGAGATCAGGGGACACGGGGGACGGACGGACATAGAATACATTACCTGCCTCGCCACATCGCACCCCTCTCTTCTGCAGGCATAGGCTCCCAGAGTGCCCTGCAGCCAGTCCTGATTAAGCTTTTATGCTGGTTCTCACTTTGTGAGTGGCCCAGCTGTTCTGAAATCGTCCCTGCAACCTGCTTGTCCATGACTGCGAAGACCATCGTGATGCACAGAGCCCGGTTGCCCAACCTGCTCTGCACCCAGCTTGCCCGTCAAACCAGCTGTGCTCCCATGCTTTTCAGGCCCTTGCGACCTGATACCGCATTTGGGATTCTTCAAACTTCACAGTAAGTTCTCTTGAGCAGCCTGTTATGAGGTAGTTCCTTTCGTTGTAGCGCAATTGCTACTAATAACACCAACACCCTGCTCCTGGCCGAATCCGGCATGCTCCTGAATAGCTACTAATGGAAAATTGGCTCTGGGCTTGCAATTAACCTGAAACCAGAAGGTGATGCCTAAGAACTGCCTACACAGCTTTTACACATTTATGTGTTTTCTTCCATAGGAATGCATTGTGGGTAATGGTGCACAGCTATGATATTATTATATTCCGAACTTTGAAGATTCATAACAGAATAAGTACTTACCTGTTAGCAAAGCTCTTGGTCTTAAAAATTATATAAAATGAAGTGTTATTTTTTTCAAATTGGTCTCGGTTTATTCTTTGAGTGTGTGTCTCATTTATTGCCTTTGTGAGTACAACAAATGCTTAGCACGTCCCTCTGATAAGCCTAACTGCTCGCCCACACTACCATAAATACAGCGTTAGTATTATCTACTGTTGCCTCTGCATACCAATCTGGAACTCACTGGACTCTCTGCACCATGTACTTCTTTTTACTGCACTATATAGAGAGCCAGCTTCCTACCTTTTATCCATAAAATTCCATAGTAACTAAATGCTCGTGTGTTATTGTTGAATCAAGTAGATAGAAAATCTAGGAGTAATTTGGTTACTATGAAAAAAATGTGAAAGTTACATTTTGTTTTCTTTAAAGGAAAGCATTCTATAATCTCTGTACATAACACTGCGGTTTGAATAAGACCATACTATTGATTAGGTTGTAAGGGTTCGCTGTGGAAACACTTTCATTAATTCAGGTTGAAATCAGACTCCTGTCAAATATTCGGTAAATGTAATGCCTGTGGTTATATTATAATTATAGCCCACATCCACATTAGTGCCTGAGTAATAAAACAATCAGACTCTTACATTCATAATGAATTATTTAATGTAGCCAAAGTGAAGATTACATATAATTAGAAAGAAGATTATTATCTATTTGTGGGTTTACACTGTCCAGCAGTTTGGCAGGAAATATAAATAGGAACAAAATGTCTGAGTTGTCTGAGAGACAGAGACCCATGCACCCACTCTCAGAACAACTCAGACACTCATGCACCCACTCACAGACCCACAGAGAGACTCATGCACCCACTCAGAGACTGATGGACCCACTCACATAACTACTCGGAGACTCATGCACCCACTTAGAGACCCCCTGAGGCACTCATGCACCCACTGACACACTCATAGAGAAACTCATGCACCCAGGGATACACTCAGATAATTATGCACCCACACACAGAGTAGACCCACTCAGATACTTACACACCAACTTGCAGACCCACTCACAGAATCATGCACCCACTCACAGACTCACTCAGACACTCACACACCCATTCACAGACCCACTCAGATTTGTCTGCACACTTACAGACCCACTCTGATACTCACACATCCACTCACAGACTTACTCAGAGACTCATGCATCCACTCTCAGACCCCCTCAGAGACTCACAGATCCACTCAATGACCCAGAGAGAGACTCATACAGCCCCTCAGAGATCCTCTCTGATACTTTCACACCTACTCACAGACCAACTCAGACAGTCACAAACCCACTCAGAGACCTATGCAGACATTCAGAGACCCACTCAGAGAGTCATGCACCCACTCAGAGTGTCAGTCAGAGATCCACACACCTACTCACAGTTCCACTCAGAAACCCATGCACCCACTCACAGACCCACTCAGACACACATGCAACTAATCACAGACCCACTCAGAGTTGAGCACCCATTCACAAATTCACTCATGCACCTACTCACAGACTAACTCAGACACTCACACACCCATTCACAGACCCACTCAGATTGACACACAAATTCACAGACCCACTCAGAAACTTATCTACCAACTAACAGACCCACTCAGTCACTCGTGCACCGACTCAAAGACCCGCTCACGCTCCCACTCACATACCTACTCAGAGACTCATGAACCCACTCATTGACCCACTCAGAGACTCACATGTCTACTCACAGGCCCAGAAATAAACCTATGCACCCACTCTCTTAAAATCATTTTTAACAAGACGACAACAAAACGTGGCAATGGGCAATTGTGTCTCCAGGTAATTATTCCTGCCATGTGGTGTTTCACAGGGATCTGTATTGGGCCCTACACTTATTAATCTATATGTTACACCACTGGTGTCGATTATCAAAAGCGCAGGCTTTATCCTTGCCCCATATGCCGACGACCCCCAAATTGTGGTGTTTTTAACTAACAAGGGAACGTGCGATGACGTAGCTTTTAGCTCATGCGTGAAGAAGGTGAGCAATTGGATGAATCGCAATTGCCTGAAGCTGAATGCCTCAAAATCCGAGGTGATCATCTTTGGCAAAAAGCCCTCTCTCTGGACCCCAGATTGGTAGCCGCCCGAGCTGGACACACTGCCCATACTCTCTACTAAGGTAAAGAACCTGGGAGTTGTGCTGGATAAAGAGTTAAAATTTAAAGAGCAAGTTAACAAAATAACATCTGCTTCTTTTTGTTACATAAGGATGTTAAAAAAAATCAAAACGTATCTACCCCCTGATCTTTTAAAAACAGTGACCATGGCTTTGGTCCTCACTCGGATAGACTACTGTAACAGTCTCTATCTTACCTTGACATCAGGCCTTCTGAAGAGACTACAGATTCTGCAGAATGCAGCGGCCTGCTTCACTTTCAAAATACCTAAACATGAATCAGCAAAAGAAGTCATCAGAAGACTACACTGGTTGCCAGTTAGACAATGGTGTAAGTTTCAAGCCCTCTCATTGGAGTTTAAGTCTTTGCATGGACTAGGGCCAGGCCGGTTTATGAAAAGATTTAAATGGAAATTCCGACAAGAACATTGCGCTCAGGCTCAGCCAAGAACATGGTGGTCCCCCCATTTAAAAAGGTCACATGGGGGGGAGAAGTATTTGAAAGACAACAGCAATGCTTTGGAAAGATTTGCCGCTTTCTCTAAAAACATCTACTTTTCTTTTCAGTTTTAGGAAATCACTAAAACCGTGGCTCTTTACACAGGATAGATAAAGTTTCCTTGCTCCTGTTTACTATGGTGATCAGCTCAAGCTGTCCTTTGATTAGAATACTACAGCGCCAAGACGCCTTTGGGCATAAACTGCGCTTTATCATTCAAATTTACAATACACTACTCACTGACCCACTCAGACACTCATGCAACCTATCACAGATCCACTCAGAGAGTTGTACAACCTTTCACAAATTTACATAGACACTCATGCACCTACTCACAGAGCCACTTAGGCACGCGCACACCCAGCCAGAGACCCACTCAGAGACTGACATGCCCATTCACAGACCAGCTCATATACCCACTCACAAACTCACACATCCACTCACAGACCTACTCAGAAACTCATGCACCCACTCACTGACCCACTCAGAGACTCACACTACCACTCACAGGCCCAGAAAGAAACTCATGCACCCAGTTATAGACCCACTCAGAGACTCATGCACCCACTCACATGCTCCCTCAGACAGTCATGCACCCGCTCAGAGACCTATGCACCCATACAGACACCCACTTGGTGAGTCATGCAGCCACTCATAGTGTCAGTCAAAGATCCATGCACCCACTCACTGTTCATCTTGGAGACCCACACAACCACTCTTACACCCAATCAGATAGTCACACACCCACTCACAGACCAACTTAGCCACAGATGCACCCACTCACAGCTCATTGCTCCACTCTCAAATCCACACACATACCCACTCACAAACCCATACAGCTACTAATACACCCACTCACTGACCTATACTGCCACTCACACACCCATTTACAAATTTTCGAGGTTACAATTTTGAAATATTTGTTAAAAAAATAGAAGTTCACTGATAAAAACAAAGCTTACAAGGATGTTATAGTAATGTAATAGAATAATAAACATCCTTAGAAATATACTGAAGAACACAAAGGAGACAAGGATGTTATATTTAGGTCAAACATACACACACACATATATATGTAAAGAAAACAAAAATGTCTTTTTTATTTGAATGATAACACGAAATGTTCTTTGCTGGATTTCATTTTGCACTGCCTCAATTGTAGCCACTGGTGATATATACTTAAATGCATTTTACAATACTAATGCATTTTACAAAAAATAATTTTAATGCTTGTGGATTTGAACCCTTTATTTGTGAGTAGTACACAAAAAGTAATGTGATTTTTGTTTGGAAAACAGACTCTTTGATGTCCATAATGGAGTATGTCTTTGCTTTTCATCATCACATGGTGCAGTGTTTGAAAAAAGAAAAAAATGAGAGAAAAGAATGTTAATTGAAACACAAAAAAACTGTGAAGCACTGGGTATTTAAATGTGTATGCCGCATTAACTGACTGTCTGTGAGCAAGGGCGGATGCCCAAAACGCGTCAGATTCTGTTGGACTGAAGCTTTAAATAAATCTTGTGCCTTTACCTACTTGTTGGATTCGTGTGGTTTTCCTGAGTCGACTTCAAGCGGAGCCTTTGTAAAACTGCTGTTGCTGCATATATATATATATCTATATATATATATATATATATATATATATATATATATATATATATATATACATATATATATAGATATATATATATATACAAATGTATCTCCTCCTCGACTCTCTTAGCGTCTCAAGCCACAGCTGCGCACGCCAGCAAACGAGGGAGACGGACCACCAAGAATCAGCATAAGTTGTTTTCATTTCAACCTAACAGAGACCAGCTACGCGTTTCAGGCATGTTTTCCCTTGATCACGCTGCAACAGTGAAATAGACAAATGCTTTTTTATATACATTTTCAGTGTTAAGTGTACACCCCTTCACAGTGACATCATGAACCATGTGACTCATAGAAAGTGAAAAGATACTGTCGCTGAACGTTTTGCAGCCCAAAAAGGCACACATAAAATATGTCTGGATAAATCCAAACATTCAATAGACATCAGAAAAAGGTGTTGTAAGAAGCAAATAGATACATAGCATACGCTCAAGTTCAAGTTCAAGTTCAAGTTCAGAAATTTGTATAGCGCACTACTCACCCATAGGGTCTCAAGGCGCTTGTGGGAGGGGGTGCATTCTTTATCGAATAGCCAGGTTTTAAGTTCCTTTCTGAAGGAAATGTGGTTCTGTGTGAGGCGGAGGTGAGTGGGGAGAGAGTTCCAGGTCTTGGCCGCCAGGTAGGAGAAGGATCTTCCTCCCATGGTGGATCTGTGGATGCGCGGAACTGCGGCAAGCGCTTGGTTGGAGGATCTTAGTTGGCGGGTGGGTGTGTAGAAGGATAGTCGAGTGTTGAGGTATTCAGGTCCTAGTTTGAAGAGGGCCTTGTGAGCGTGGGTGAGGAGACGGAACGTTATTCTCTTGTTGACAGGAAGCCAGTGGAGGTCTTTCAGGTGGCCGGTAATGTGAGCTTGGCGAGGGATGTCCAATATGAGTCTGGCCGATGCAATTTGGATGCGTTGGAGTTTTTTCTGTAATTTGGGTGTGGTTCCGGCGCAGAGGGTGTTTCCATAGTCCAGTCTGCTAGTGACCAGTGCGTGGGTGACCGTCTTTCTTGTTTCGGTGGGGATCCAACGGAAGATTTTTTTGAGTACGTTGAAGCAAGAGGATGAGACGGCGTTAACTTGTCTGGTCATCTAGAGGGAGGAGTCTAGGATGAAGCCCAGGTTGTGTGGGTGGTCTGTGGGTATGGGTGCTGTGCCCAGGGCCGATGGCCACCAAGAGTCGTCCCAGGCAGAGGGTGAAGATCCTAGGATGAGAACTTCCGTTTTGTCTGAGTTAAGTTTTAGGCGGCTGTTTTTCATCCATTCGGCTACTTCTTTCATGCCTTCATGAAGATTGGTTTTGGCGGTGTTGGGGTCTTTGGTGAGGGAAAGGATCAGCTGGGTGTCGTCAGCGTAGGAGATGATGTTGAGGTTGTGTTGTCGCGCGATGGATGCGAGGGGACTCACGTAAACATTGAAGAGGGTGGGACTGAGTGATGATCCTTGTGGGACTCCGCAGATGACTTCGGTGGCCTCTGATTTGAAAGGGGGGAGTCGGACTCTCTGGGTTCTCCCGGCAAGGAACGAGATGATCCATTCCAAGGCTTTTCCTTGTATTCCGACGTTGCTGAGGCGTTGTATGAGGGTGCTATGACAGACTGTGTCGAAGGCGGCGGAGAGGTCAAGTAGGATGAGGGCAGCTGTTTCTCTGTTGTCCAGTAGTATTCGGATGTCATCTGTCGCTGCAATGAGGGCGGTTTCGGTGCTGTGTTTGGCTCGAAAGCCAGACTGTGAGGGGTCGAGGGAGTTGTTGGATTCAAGGAAGGCGGCGAGCTGGCTATTGACGGCTTTCTCAATGACTTTGGCTGGGAAAGGGAGGAGGGAAATGGGGCGGTAGTTCTTAAGTTCAGAGGGGTCAGCTGTGGGCTTCTTCAGGAGGGCAGTGAGTTCGGCGTGTTTACAGCTTTCTGGGAAGGTAGCGGAGTTGAAGGAGCAGTTGATGACATCACGGAGATGGGGTGCGATGATGGAGTCTGCTTTGTTGAAGATGTGGTGGGGACAGGGGTCGGTTGGCGAACCTGAATGGATGGAGTTCATTAGGCGGATGGTGTCTTCAATGGTGATTGGGTTCCAGGCGTTAAGGTTGTTAGAGAGCGGTTTGGTTTTGGAAGTGGGTGGGGTGGGCTGTTCTTTCGAAATGTTACTGCCTACCGCTGTGTGTGGTGAGTGAAGTCGCTGCCTTCTGCCTGCAGCCTGCCTGCCTCGTGGGAACCACCGGACGCTCTCTGCTTGCCGCCGCTGCCCCTTCCTCACCCGCTGACCGCCGCCGCTGACCCGGTCACTTGACCCCCGTTCTCCCGCCGCCGCCCCAGTCTCCTCCTCCGCCTCCAGTCCCGCCTCCCCTCCCTGCCCATTGGCCACCCCGCCTCCTTATTTATGACGCCCCCTCAGCGACCGCGCAGCGGACGCGCACAGCGGGAGTGCCGTTTGAGCGCCGAAGGTGCGCCAAAGGTAAGCCCATCTGCGCCCGTCCGCACCTGGACCGCGCCCTGCGCCAGACCCCCTGGCCCCCGCACCCACCAGCCACCCCGCAGGACCTACAACTTCGCCACACTCATCGCACTCAACACCGCCCGAGCCCCCGGATGCTACCAAGCATCCCCGCAACACACCCATGGACCCTTCGTCTGCCGAGCCTGCAACTTCTCCTGCCACCGAACCTGCACTGCACCTGCCAAGACTGGAAGCAACAACCACCTCAAGTGCATCATGCTCAACACCCGCTCCATCCACCGCCACGCCGTGGAACTCTGGAACCTCCTCAACACCGCATCCCCAGACGTCGCCTTCCTCACGGAAACCTGGATGAATGCCTCCTCAGCCCCATCGCCATAGCCATCCCGGACGGCTACAAGATCATCAGGAGGGACCGCATCAACCAGACCGGAGGAGGCATTGCCATCGTACACAAGAGCACTATTCGCATCTCGACTGACTCCAGCATCACATTCAGCGCCGCCGAATACCTCCACTTCCAGATCCACACCGACCCCAAGACGACCCTCAGAGGCACCCTCATCTACAGACCCCCGGGACCGCGTTCACAGTTCTGCGATGACATCACAGACTTCATCAGGCCACACGCCCTCCCCTCCACCGACTACATCCTCCTCGGGGACATCAACTTCCACCTGGAGAACAACAACGACCGCAACACCACCACCATGCTGGACAACCTCGCCAACCTCGGACTCAAGCAGCTGGTCAACACCCCCACCCACTACGCCGGCCACACGCTCGATCCTATCTTCTCCTCCAGCAAGCACGTCTCCTTCAGTCACTCCACCGTACTCAACTGGACAGACCACAGCTGCGTCCATTTCAGCTTCGCTAAGAACACGGTCCACCACCACCCGAAGTAGGTTCCCCACAGGAACTGAAGCAAGATGACCGCAGACCAGCTCGCCACCTCCCTCAGCCAGAACCCACCCGTCAGAACAATGGACCCTAACACAGCAGCCTGCAACCTCACGCAGTGGCTGACCACAAGTGCTGACGACCTCGCCCCACTGAAGGACCCACTCACCAGACCCAGAAGCAAGAAGGCTCCCTTGTTCACAGACGAACTCAAGGACTCCAAGAAGGCCTGCCGCACCCTCGAGAAGACCTGGCTCCTCAACAAGACCACCGACAACATGACCGCCCTCAAACTCGCCACCCGCAGACATCACCAGCTCATCCGCACCACAAAGAAGAAATCTCTGAAGGAACGACTGGACAAGAACGCCCATGACAGCAAGGAGCTCTTCAACATCGTCAAGGAATTCTCCAACCCCAGCACCGGCAACAACGACATAACCCACTCACAGGACCTCTGCGACTCCCTTGCCTCGTACTTCCACCGCAAGTTCTCCGACATCCACAATAGTTTCAGCACTCAACCCCCGCACCCACCGGTCGAACCTACGCACCCAGCCGCCATCCTCCAGACTTGGACCGAGGTGACCCTCGAAGACACGACAAGCATGATGAACACCATCCACTCCGGATCGCCGACCGACCCGTGCCCCCACCACATCTTCAACAAAGCGGCCCCCACCATCGCACCCCACATCCGAGACATCATCAACGCCTCCTTCAACACAGCCACCTTCCCTGAGAGCTGGAAGCACGCAGAGCTCAGCGCACTACTGAAGAAACCAACAGCGGACCCGACCGACCTCAAGAACTTCCGCCCCATCTCGCTCCTCCCCTTCCCGGCCAAAGTCATCGAAAAGGTCGTCAACAAGCAACTGGCCGCCTTCCTCGAGACGAACGGATCCCTCGACCCATCGCAGTCCGGATTCAGAGCCAATCACAGCACCGAGACCGCCCTCATCGCAGCCACTGACGACATCCGAGCCCTGCTCGACAACGGTGAAACAGCAGCACTCATCCTCCTAGAACTCTCCGCTGCATTCGATACTGTTTGCCACCGCACCCTAGTCCAACGACTCAACGACACCGGCATCCAGGGGAAGGCCCTGGACTGGATCACCTCATTCCTCTCCGGAAGAACACAAAGAGTACGCCTCCCGCCGTTCCGCTCAGAGGCCACCGAAGTCATCTGCGGCGTCCCGCAAGGATCTTCGCTCAGCCCCACTCTCTTCAACATCTACATGAAACCACTAGCTGCCATCACCCGCAACCACAACCTGAACATCATTTCCTACGCCGATGACACCCAGCTGATCCTCTCCCTCACCAAAGACCCCGACACCGCCAAAGCGAACCTTCATGAAGGGATGAAAGACGTCGCCGAATGGATGAACAGCAGCCGCCTAAAGCTGAACACGGACAAGACAGAAGTCCTCATCCTGGGAACATCCCCCTCCGCATGGGACGACTCCTGGTGGCCCCCAGCCCTAGGCACCGCACCCAAGTCAACAGACCACGCACGCAACTTGGGCATCATCCTGGACTCCTCCCTATCGATGACCAGGCAAGTCAACGCCGTCTCCTCATCTTGCTTCCACACACTCCGCATGCTCCACAAGATCTTCCAATGGATTCCCACCGAGACAAGGAAGACGGTCACCCAGGCCCTCATCACCAGCAGACTGGACTATGGAAACACCCTCTACGCCGGAACAACAGCCAAGCTTCAGAAGAGACTCCAGCGCATCCAGAATGCCTCCGCCCGACTCATCCTGGACGTCCCCCGACGCAGCCACATCTCGAGCCACCTGAGAGACCTACACTGGCTCCCTGTCAACAAGATGATCACGTTCAGACTCCTCACCCACGCACACAAATCCCTCCACGACCTGGGCCCTAGGTACCTCAACGACCGCCTGACCTTCTACACGCCCACCCGCCAGCTGCGATCGGCGAAACTCGCCCTCGCCGTCGTGCCTCGCATCCAGAGAGCCACCGCTGGAGGAAGATCCTTCTCCTACCTAGCGGCTAAGACATGGAACTCCCTGCCCGCCCACCTGCGACTGACCCAGGACCACCTCGCCTTCAGGAAACAGCTCAAGACCTGGCTGTTCGAGCAGTAGCAGACCCCCCTCCCCACGCGCCTTGAGACCCTTCCGGGTGAGTAGAGCGCTATAAATGCCATGATTGATTGATTGATTGATTAAAGCTGTTATGTATGTCGGCGATTTTGTTGTAGAAGAAAGAGGATAATGAGTCGCAGAGGTCTTGGGAGGGAGTAATGTCATTTGAGGCTGCGGTGGGGTTGGTAAATTCTTTGACGATATTGAATAGTTCCTTGCTGTTATGGGCGTTGTTGTTTAGTCGATCCTTGAATGCTGATTTCTTGGTGGCTCGGATCAATTGGTGGTGTTTGCGGGTGGCTGCCTTGAAGGTGGTCAGGTTGTCAGTGGTTGGGTTTTTTCTCCATGTTTTTTCGAGAGTATGGCATAGTTTCTTGGAATTCTTAAGGTCATCGTTGAACCAGGGGGCCTTTTTGCTACCTTGTTTGATCTGGTGGTTTCTTAGGGGTGCTAATTCGTCAGCGCTGTGAGTGATCCATTGTTTGAGTTTGGTGGCAGCTTTGTTTGGGTCTGATGATAGGGCTGGAGGGTTTTGGTTGAGCGATGTGATGAGTTGGTCGGTGGTGATTTTGTTCCAGTTTCTTCGAGGAATAGGTTGTGGGGGGTTGTGAGTCGTGGTAGTTTTGTAGCTGAAGTGAACACAGCTGTGGTCCGTCCAATGGAGAGCTGTGGTATGATTGAAGGAGATGTGTTTGCTGGAGGTGAAGATAGGGTCGAGCGTGTGTCCGGCTAAGTGGGTGGGGGTGTCAAAAAGTTGTTTGAGTCCGAGATTGGCCAGGTTGTCCAGAAGGGTGGTGGTGTTGCAGTCGTTTTTCGTTTCCAGGTGGAAGTTGAAGTCTCCCAGTAGAATGTAGTTCTCGGAAGGGAGGGCATGTGGGCTGATGAAGTCAGTGATGTCTTCGCAGAATTGTTTACGGTTTCCTGGTGGTCTGTAGATGAGGGTGCCTCTAAGTGTGGTCCTGGGGTCGGTGTGGATCTGGAAGTGAAGGTGTTCGGCAGTTGCAAGGTAGTCGTCAAAGCTGGTCTTGATTCTGACGGTGTTCTTATGAATGATGGCGATGCCGCCTCCTGTTTGGTTGGTACGGTCTTTTCGGATGATCTTGTACGCGTCCGGGATGGCTATGGTGATGTCGGGTGCTGCTGATGCGTTCATCCAGGTTTCTGTAAGGAAGGCAATGTCCGGTGACGCAGTGTCAAGTAGGTCCCAGAGTTCTGTGGCGTGTTTGTGGATCGAGCGGGTGTTTAGCAGGATGCATTTCAGGCGGTTAGAATCAGAGCTGTGTTTGGAGGTCGTGGATTTGGTGTGGGTCTTGATGCAGGCGAACTTGCAGGAGTGGCAGGCGAAGGGACCGTGGGTATGTCCTGGGGCAGCTTCGTAGCATTGTGGTGTGCGTCTGGGGTTAAGGGCTAAGAGGGTGGCGGCGTCATACGTTATGCGGGAGGAGTGCGGTTTGCGGGGGACAGGGGGTCTGGCGCTCGGCGCAGGCCAGGCGCGGACGGGCGTAGACGGGCTTACCTTTGGCGCACCTTCGGTGCGGATGGGGCGCGACCGCTGCGCGTGACTGCTGCACGCAAAAGCATCTGTCATAAGCGGATAGTGGAGGGGGGAGGGGCGAGGGAGGAACAGCTGGGAGGCGGGGCGGGCTGTAGAGGACGAGCTCCCAGGCACAACAACAACAAAATGGCAGAGGAAACGAAACAGCAGAACAGGCAAAAATACAAATGGACTATTCAGACAATGTGAGCAAAAGCGCTACGATGAACGGTTTAGTAATTAAATTAAAGCAAAATAACAATCACACAAATAGCGCTACAACAGCGTGATTTCAGCAAGGTGTTAAAGTCATCAAAAGCGCTTAAATTAAATTAAAATTTAATTCAAATTTATGCCACTGCTAAACGCGCTACAGTGTTATGGACACAGGGGTCAGCAGATATGAAATCAGCAGGACTATGTAGGAAGCGCAGCACAACGATACCAGGGAGAAGCAGGGAGCTTGGGGAGCGACTGCTACCAACAGCGTCGGGGCGGTCACAGCGCTTCCGAGTACGGGAGCGGGCTATGTAGTCAGTGGGAGGGAGGATCAGCTTGGAGGCCGGGCGGGCTGTAGAGGACGGGCTCCCAGGCACAACAACAACAAAATGGCAGAGGAAACGAAACAGCAGAACAGGCACAAATACAAATGGACTATTCAGGTAATGTGAGCAAAAGCGCTACGATGAACGGTTTCCTAATTAAATTAAAGCAAAATAACAATCACACAAATAGCGTTACAACAGCGTGATTTCAGCAAGGTGTTAAAGTCGTCAAAAGCGCTTAAATTAAATTCAAATTAAATTCAAATTTATGCCACTGCTAAACGCGCTACAGCGATATGGACACAGGGGTCAGCAGATATGAAATCAGCAGGACTATGTAGGAAGCGCAGCACAACTATACCAGGGAAAAGCAGGGAGCTTGGGGAGCGACCGCTACCAACAGCGTCGGGACGGTCAAATCAAAGGACTGTTTGAAAATATCTGTTACAAACAGCCCTGAAGCAAGATAAAGATAACTGTATAAATACATTGATTCTGTCCTGCTTAGTAACCCAAATGCTGATGGTGCCTGCTGATATGACAATAAAGCAAGAAACTTATTACAATTCATAAGTTAATCATGTACAAAACATAGCCAAAGCAGCGATAGTTAATAAAGTGCTGAGTAAGAGTGCAAATACAAGTGCAAAACACGCAAGAAAAAAGTGCAATACCGTCAATCATCAAGAGATAAAATCATCAAGATATAAGAAACTTCTCAGATCCCTGAGATAAGTAGACTGTATAATGTCAAGGAATAAAATCCATCTCTTAAAAACAAACAGTAAAAAGGTATCAAAAGTTTAAAAACCCACAACCTGATATAATAAATACAAAAACAACCAATTGCTATTGTATCCATAGAAATAGTAATAAATAAGTAGTCAAAATTTCATCCTATCTATGAATATTCAGTCAGTACAAAAATATCAAGAAATGACAAAGAACCATCATAATTGCATCACTCAATAGAAAAATATATATAAATATATGCACCGACAATAATGTATAAATACACATATATATATATAAAAATACACGTAAAATAGTTACAAAGGAAAATATATATTGTGTAGGAGGACGGATATAATCTAAAAAATAGACACATCATAGCTCAACCTCGAAATAGGGAACCTAACTAAGAGGAAGTCGAAGGAAAATGTAGTGCACAAGACTAGACTGAGGAAAGAATAACAGAATGTTTCTAAACTTTTATAGAAAGTGGTGCATTTCATCAGTGTTATTCAGTCCTTTAGGCCAACGGCTATCAAGTTCAAGAATCATTTTAGTTTCAAGCTGTCTCAATAATGATTCCTGGTCACCGCCTCTTTTGAGATGGGGTATAGCACCAACCACAAAATATTTGAGACATGATAGGTCATTGTTATGGACTCTCTTGAAGTGGTGTGCAACCGAGTAGGCTGGATCATTGTGCAAAATCACACGTAAGTGCTGTAAAATCCTGACGTGCGCCTGGAGCTTCGTACTACCCACATATCTTAACCCACAGGTGCACGTCAGGATATAAACGGCGTTATCAGTCTTGCAGTTATAGTTATATATATATATATATTGCCAAAGGTGCCCCAAGCTTCAAGGACGCCACTCCACCAAGGACGATTGAAAACAATCTTTATTTCAAACCAGCACTGCCAATTCCGATTCTTTCCTTTCCCTGACGCATTTTGGAGCGGCTGCTCCTTCCTCATAGTGGGAAACTGGCAAAGTCCGAGTTACACCCAACCCTCAATTTCGGGTGTAGGAATATATATATATATATATATATATATATATATATATATATATTTATATTCCACAAGAAAAACACACTGCTCCTGCAGCGTGAAAACAGGCTACTGCAAAACGTGCTCAGTAATTTCTTTATTTGAGGCAAACATAGGCAGGCAGGCAGGCCCTCTTATGAGTCTTCATCAAATGCCACTGTGTTCAGGTGGGTTTGTAGAGCTGCCTTGCAGAGAAGTGTAAAAAGGGGTATGGCCCCGGACCACCTCTCTGCAATGCAGCTCTGTGGTGCATACTGGAGGTACCTGGTGGGCTAGTTGGCCCCCAGGGAGCCTCAGTTTTCAAGGGGAAATAATTCTTCAAAGACACAAACTGAGCGGTCCGTCCCTGTTATTTGTAAAATTTCACAAAGATTCCTCAAACTGCACCAAATATATTGGCAAATCAATTACATGTCTCTGCCCCCTCAAATGAGATGTCTCCTACAGGCCCCTACAAGAGGATTTACATAGTGATTGATAGTTTCCTTGCACCTGTTGTTGATCTCTTTCAGTGGTGGAAAATTCCCTAAGGGAATTGTATTAAATTATATTTTAAAAACAAAATAATTCTAATATTTTATTGTACTATGTAAAAGTACAATATTTTGGAATATTAAAAAACGACAGCATATTGACCCATAAATTAAATCTATATTAGCTAAGAGATTTATATGTTAAATGTTAAACTAATTAAATGTGTTTAACATTCATTTTTAAGGGATGCTATTTCAATGCCTCCGGTGCCTCCATTGTTTCTATAGGATTAGTTCAGTGGTTGCCCATGTGTGGTGCTTGACTTACTCCAAGTCTAGGCTAGTGTACACTGGTCACATTTAGCATGTCATGAATGATATACTATGTGAGGTTATAAGCAATACATGATGGGGAGGAGTAAGGTATGGTTAATTTATTGAATATAACTGGTGCATTTCAGGGGGTTTTGGTTTGTTTTGTAACCATAACTGCATTTTACTGTGTATTTTTCAAATACTTTTTTTAAAACATAGCTTAGGGTGTGATACGCAAAGCTAACCATGCCTACACTTTACTTTTGTTTTCTTCAGTAAATTTCTGTTTCTTTTAACATATTCTGTATGAACTGTCTTAAGATCATCTTCTGGATACGGCTAAGCGTCAGTAAATACAAACTTTAGCTGTGGGCAATAATGACTAGATGCAGTCCTGATACCTGATCTGCTGTGGGCGGCCAACCCTGGCAGCAATGTCTTTCAGCCATGTGAAGCAGGAGTTGGCTACAAGGCGTGATCTATGGATAAGCCCTGCAGTTAACCATTAGTGGAGGCTGAGCACCTAGGTTCAGTGCAGCCCTCTCTGCAAACAGGCAATCCTCTTTGCGTTCACCCTTTGGCTGTAAATAGTGTGAGTCATCAACAGGACCTGACCACAGTTCATGCCCTCTGCCCAGTGTACCCTGGGAGGTCAACATCACCTATAAACAGCCTTCAGCTGCTTGCAATGGAGGTTTAGCACTGGAGCTGGCCTCTGCTCAAGTCATGCTCCCAACCAACTGAGGGTAGCGTCAGTGCTTTATAATGGACTGTCATTTTTTTATGTTATGGCATTTTTTTCTGAGTATGTTTTTGTAACTTTTCACATTTTTTTGAAAATGTTTTTCAAACTATTTTCTTCATCTGTTTTTTGTACTTTTGAAAGTTGCACAAAAGTGTTCATGGTTTATGGTACTTTTATAGTAATTCTGAAGTTCTGGTCATAGCATATGAAATGATGGTTCTGTTCATCTATCCAGAGTACATTGTTTAATCATGCCACGTGTACCATGGGGTGCAGCTCAGGGTTGTATTAAGAGCACTCTCCTTTCATGCACTTGATTTTATCCCCCTCTGGGGACTGTAGAGAATGTCCACAATCTAGAGATTCTCTTGCAGCATGATCTGCATAAGCAGCCCTAAAAGCTTTTGCCACTTCAACAGCAATATCTTCCTGATGCAAAGCAGTAGATGATTACCATTGGCTTGATCATTCTGCTTGTGGGTTCTTTATCTGTTGTGGTCCAGAAATTTTAAGTACAGCATATGCTTGGCTGTCATAGGTTCTAAGAAGTGATAATGGTGTCCTCCAGGGGGCAAGCCCCTTTTTTGCAAAAGGTTATTTACTTGTTTGTTAGAGTTTGCAGTGTTTACCCAATCATAAGGCAATGCTTTGTTGGTGATATCGCATTCAGGGATACTCTGCAGGTCCCACAGAAAGAATAGTACTATACCAAAATGTTTTGTCTTCATTTCGCCTTTCACAAGTTTGGAGAGTCCTACTTCCATTCCGAGTGCTACAAGCCCAAAAATAAGTACAGCAAACCCCATACATTTGTAAAGGCCCTGCTTCTTTTTTTGAAAGTTTCTTTTGGGATTTGATGTGCCACCATTTAAAGTCCAGTGCCTCCATCCCAGGGAAAACTTCACAGCTATGTGCCAAAACCACAGTTCCCTAACCAGTACAGCAAACTCACAAGTAAATGACCATGCATCTGTGAAGCTTCCCTCGATTCATGGCACAAGACTGAAGCTTGTTCAGGATCTGTGGTACCTAGACAGTGTTCATGATATCCAGAGCCTCACTGGAAGTGCGGATCTAGCTGCTGGATCAGTGAGCCCTGCCAGAAGAAAAAAAAATAATCCATCCAAACACGGAGGGATTCCCTTTGAGCTCCCCAGGGGGGCATGAGTGTCAGGGTGTGCTCACCCTGCCCCCTTATGTGCACTTTCAATTATTTTTTCAGGACGTGGGAATCAAGTCCTAGAGTTCTTTCCCTGTCTTGGCTTCAGGCTAACTACTGGGGGTATGCAACCCTTTGTATGGAAAGAGGAAACAGTTTACTCAGGTGTAGGTGAGGCTGGGTCCAGCCCCTCCCTCACATCCATCTAGTCATGGCCCACCCAGTCACACTTAAGCTCCTATTGTTTGTGGCTGTCTGGGAGGAATACATGAAGCCTGTCTGACAGTTACACCTAGTCATGTGACCATAGACAGGCTGCAGGTGCCAAATTGTTAAGGCCAGAAAACTGCAACTTTCTAAAAGTGGCATTTTCAGAATTCTGATTTAAAATCCAACTTCACCATTAGTTAGAATTTTATATTAGGATTCCAGAAACACCAAACATGAACCAGTTATCGCTTCTCTTTGGAAATTACACCTTCAGTTGTTTTACTAACTGGACATGTAAAACATAAAAGTACATGTCGTAAGTTTTAAATACATTGCACCTTGTCCACTGGGTTGTCCAAGGCCTACCCTAGAGGTAATTTATATGTAATAAAAAGGAAGGGTTGAACCTTGCAAAAGGTATATTTTGGCAGGTCAAAATGGCAGTTTAAAACAGACCTGGGACATATTTAAAAGGCTACTTAAGTGGGTGGCACAATCAGTGCTGCGTACCCACTAGCAGCATTTAATTTACATTTCTTGGGTAAATGTAGTACTACTTTACTAGAGACTAAAAGGTATATTAAATACGCCAATTGGGGATAAGCCAAGAGTACCATGTTTTAAGTGGTAAAGTGCACTGAGTCATAATGCCAGCAAAAATTAGATCAGAAACAAATGGAGGAGCAAGGTAAAATGCTGGTGGGATGACCACCCTAAGGTTGGCAGGATTAACATGTGTTCCCACCAGCTGAAAGTGGGGAGAACTGCCCAACCCCTTGGGAGCTCTAATCGCTAAAGTGGAAGAACATGCAGAGACCATTAGCATTGGTGTGGTCTGACTCAGGATGATGTTCCACTGTCACTATAGGGAGATGGACCACCTCAATAGTTTTGGATTTTTACCCCTCTTCTTCATGAGCCATCTGAGGAGACTGTGGTCTATCTGAACTGGGAAGTTAGTCCCAAACAAGTATGGTCTCAACATCTTCAGTGCCTAGACCACAGCATAGGCCTCCCTTTCAAACTCACTACATCTTTGATCCTTTGTAAGTAACCTCCTGCTAATGTAATCTACCCATTGGTCTTGGACCTCCTCATTTAAAGGTGCTAGGACGTCCCCTATGCCAATCTCTGAAGTGTCTGTCTTCACTATGAACTCCTTAGAGAAGTAATCAGGCTTCAGTTTGGGTGATGTACACATGGACTCTTTGAGCGTATCAAAGACTTTCTGGCAGGCCTCTGTCCAGGTTTCCTGTCTAAGCTGCTGTCTTGAATTCAGCTCTGTCAAGGGGGCAACAATGTTGCCACATCCATCAATTAACCTCCAATAGTATCTTGTGTGATACGCAGGAAGGCCCTCATCTCTGACTGTGTTTTAGGAGGATGCTAGGCAACTCTCAATCCTGGCCTGGAGGGACTATGCCTTGCGCCTGCCCACCATGTTGCACAGATAAACCATGGAACCTTGGCCTAACTGGCCTTGATAGTCAGTCCTACCTGCTGCAGGGTCTGAGTCAGCTCCTGGAGGTGTCCCAGGTTTCCTCCCAGATGGATGGGGTGCACACCACTAGTTTGCCTCCTCAGTCAGAGCAATCTACCTGTACCCTGATGTAAAACTGCAGGACTTGGCAACAGCCAGCCTTTGTATAAGCTCTTCAGCTCGAGGGATGGGATTTGTGTCAATCTGGTAGTCCACATAGAACCTAAGTTCTGGATGGGCAGCCTTGGATCCCAGCACTACAGGGCTGGACCAGGGACTGTTGGAGGGCTCACTCTCCCCTAATACCTGCTGGAGGATTCACTCACCCCTAATACCAGCATCTTGGAGATCACCTCCTTAATACTGGCCCTCACCTTGTCTGACAACTTGCAAATACTATTTTTGACAGAAGGACTGTCCAAAGTGCCACTGTCATGGACACACAGATTTGTGAGGCTAGAGGAGAAGGAGAACAGAGACTGTAAGTAATGGGCATCAGTCGCTCTGCTGTTCTCTGGTCAGAGAAGGGGAATGGTTGACATCCTCCACTGACCCATCGTGATACTGGGCGGACAGAGGTCAGGTAGAGGCTCACTCTCCTCTTCCATTCCCTTATCTATCACCAGGAGCATACTCATTTTGGACCTCTAAATTTTTTAGGCGGTTTACGCGGGGCACCCTTAAGGGATTCCTGGGGTTGTTGAGATCCACCAAGTAGGTGGACTCCCCTTTCTACTCCTTCACCTTATATCAATATATCTATATATCTATATATATATATATATATATATATATATATATATATATCAGTGTGTGCTTGTATTAGAGTGTAAGTATGTGTTAGTATATGTTTAAATAAGTGACATGGTATGTGTATAACTGTACAGGTGAGTAATTCATTATTTCCATTACTGGCTAGGTGTGTGAATAACTATGAATGAGAGGTGGTGTGTGAGTGTCTGTATAGATATGTGACTGGATATGATAATGCTGTATTGATGGCTGACTGTATGTATGAGTGACTGTATGGGTGAATAGGTGTATGAATGGATGTGTGTGTAGACCTAGGAATTAGTGTGTGAATATGTACTAACGGGTTTTGGTGTGTTCATGGTTTTGAAAATTATAGTCTGTATTTTAGAGTATTTTAGAGAGGATGTATCAAATGTTATATTAGGGTCTGATGAGGTGCATCAGATTTACATGTGGATGATGTCATCAGTGATGTCATTTGAGATGTAATCAGTGATGTCATTAGTGATGTCACTGACCATGTCATGAATGATGTAATATGTGACATCATCAGCAGTGCATTGAGGGGGTGCGAGTTATAGTTAGCTTAACTAACTATAACAGGGGAATTTCTATGGTTTTCTATGAGTGAAATGTCCAACTTCATTGAAACCTATGGTTTTTTTCAGTGAGTTTCAAAGGTTTTTTAAATGCTAATTTCTAACTAGAACGTGCCTGAAATGTATTATTTTTTTCAGTGAATTTCAAAGGTTTTTTAAATACTAATTTTTAATTGTAATGTTCATTAAACCTATCTTTTTTTGTGTGATTTTTAATTATCACCCCATTCTCAAACTGGTGAAAACTGCAAATCTCACCACTCTTCCATCGATACCTTCCGCCAACAAAATCGCCACAAACGACAGCCACAACTAACGCTAATGGTATGCAAAGTAGGCGTTCCTGTGCAAAAAAACCACGAAAACATCGCTTCCCCATATTTTCAACGACCAGCCAAATCTGCATTGCGATCCAAAAAGCAGGCGATAAGCCGAGTTAGCAGTAACAAATTAACATCAACCTTTAACTGGTGTAAGGAGGTTGACTATCAAGTGCATGAATTGGACCCAACTCTGAGCCACATCTAAAGAGGAACATGTGATAGAACTACTGATCATGCAGGTCAGACACCCAACAAGGCCACAACACCCAGAGCCACCACCACCAGAACCTCCCCCCCGGACCACCCTCCCTACTACCACCGAGGCAGCGCAAAACAGGACAACGGACCCTCCCAAAAACCATGCACCTCAGCCGCACAATAGCTGAATGTTGGGAGATGTGGCAACCAACTATATATGAAGGAGGCAAGTCACCCATCAATAATAAAGCACACAATGCCAAGTGTAACACTGATGTGCTGCACAGAACTCACTATGCAAAACACAAACCTCGCTGTGTGCTTCAGGTGCTACTAACTCACTCACCATAAGTTATCGCCCCGTGGCCTTATCAAGGCAGAATTCATTAGACAAAAGACATTGCTCCCAGTGCGACCCATCTGGAACACGCATCATCGCAGGCTGCACACACGCTGTGTGCTTCAGGTGCTACTAACTCACTGCACCATAAATCATTGCCAAGTGGCCTTATCAAGGCACAATTCATTAGACAAAAATCCTTGCTCTCAGTGTGGCTTGCCGGGACCCCGTATCATCGCAGGGTGTGCACACGCTGAGTACTCCAGGTGCCATTAACTGTGCAGCTCAAATCAACACCATGTGGCTGTGCGCCCATCCTGACCGCTGCCTCCATCCTACACTGGGGTTACACAGTTCACAATTCAACATTAGTAGCGATGCAAATTGTGTAAGACTATAATGGGTTAAGAAGACCAAATGCTCCCTATCTGTGCAGCTCAAGTCAACGTCACGTACCTCTGGGCCTTTGCTGACCGCTGTCTCCGGCCTACACTGTGGAAGACCGGCGACACATGGTGTCAACTAACCCTGTTCAACACAAGTCGATCCCATATGTGTAACTGTGTCCTGAGTCCTGAATGGCAGCGACCCCAACTTCGTGGCAGCGACCATAGCACCAGACTCCCTTCTATCAGTGAGGGATATTTGCATCTAGAAGGCCAGCGACACATGGTGCCACTGTACCTGAACTACGCAGACTGTGGGGCCACTAACGTATGCACGGGGCTGTGGGCCCTTGCTCACTGCTGCTTCCGGCCTACACTGTGGAAGACTGGCAAAACATGGTGCCACTAACCATCTTCAACACAAGCCGATCCTACATGTGACTGTGTCCTGAGTCCTGAATGGCAGTGACCCCAACTCTGTGAGACAACCACATCACCAGACTCCCTTTGATCAGTGAGGCATATTTCCATATAGAAAGCCGGCAACACGTGCTGCCACTAACCATCTTTAACACAAGCCAATCCCACATGTGTAACTATGTACTGAGTCCTGAATGGCAATCACCCCAAGACTGTGGCAGTGACCACAGCACCTGACTCCCACTGATCATTGAGGCATATTTCCATAAGCAACGGCAGCAACACGTGGTACCACTAACCCTCTTTAACACAAGCCGATCCCACATGTGTAACTGTGTCCTGAGTCCTGAATGTCAGTGAACCGAACTTCGTGGCAGCGACCACAGCACAACACTCCCTCCGATTACTGAGGGATATTTACATATGGAAGGCCGGCGACACGTGGTGACACTAACCGTCTTCAATGAAAGCTTATCCCACATATGTAACTGTGTCCTGAGTCCTGAAAGTCAGTGACCCCAAGTCTGTGGCAGCGACCACAACACCAGACTCCCTCTGATCATTGAGGCATATTTCCATATGCAACGGCGGCGACACGTGGTACCACTTACCCTCTTTAACACAAGTCGATCCCACATGTGTAACTGTGCCCTGAGTCCTGAATGTCAGTGACCCGAAATTCGTGTGAGCGACCACAGCACCACACTTCCTTCGATTAGTGAGGGGTATTTGCATATGGAAGGCCGGTGACACGTGGTGCCACTGAACCTGCACTACGCAGGCCGGTGGGGCCACCAACGTATGCACGTGGCTGTGGGCCCTTGCTCATAGCTACCTCTGGCATACACTATGGTCAGCATGCCTCACAATTCAGATACAGTCCTGATTTCATATAACGCAGTCCAGTAGGTAAGACACTTTGCTCCGAGTGCGGCACGTCCAAACAAAGCATCATCACAGGCTCATACAGTCTCAATGCTTGTGGTGCCTCTAACCTCTTTAACACAAGCCGATCCCACATGTGTAACTGTGTCCTGAGCCCTGAATGGCAGTGACCTCAAGTCCGTGGCACCGATCACAGCACCACACTCCCTTCAATCCTCGCCGGCGACACGTAGTCCCACTAACCGTCTTTAACACAAACCAATCCCAGATGTGTAACTGTGTCCTGAGTCCTGAATGGCAGTCACCCCAACTTCGTGGCAGTGAGCACAGCATCAGACTCCCTTCAGTCTTATGTGTTGTTCTTTTCTTTAAATAATTTTTTTAATGTAAATCTATACATAACTAACATTCTTCCTTGTCCAACCGCAAAGGGACACTTCCAGGCCCAAGAACAATGTTGGGGGTTTGTTGGTAATGTGGGAAGAGGGTGCGTTACCTGCTGATGTGGAGAGAGGCAGTGTAAAAGGAGTATTTCTCACAGAAAGAACTCCGATATGTTTTCACGCCTTTGACAGATGCCAGCTGACGGACTGAATTACAAAATGATTTTTCAATACTTAGGTAGTGTGAGTTATGAACAGTTCAAACCCAGGCTCACAGGGGGACAGCTGCAGCCTGTCCGCTCGACTCACAGATGCAGCACTACGAGCTGTCCGCGTCATTGTAGCTATCCCTGTCCTGTTCCGTCATATGCCACGCCACTCCGATTACGTTCTGACGTTCGCCCCACATAGCTACCTGTCGCAGGCGTACTCGCTGTTGGTGTGCAGGTCAGTTGTCTAGTTCTCAACATCTCACGGCCACTCCCAGAGGGCAGGTTTGCACACAAACCACACCCATTCGGCACATGCGTCACAGGCCATGTGACCACGCAAATATAATACAACAACAACTTCACATCACTTATTGCCAGTGTTGATTGGATGGCAGATGCTCCACGGGTCTCAACTATAAAGAGTCTTTGAAAAGTTGCGCAGAAGGTTATTTGCACCCTGATCTATATGGCCATCAGGGTCTTACCATCCCCTTGGCGTGGACTTCAGATGCATCGGGTTAGTGCCACCCGAAGCTCATATGGCCATCAGGGGCCTACCACCATGTGGCACGGACTTGAGATGCAGAGAGTTAGTACCACCCGAAGCTCATGTAGCCATCAGGGGCCTACCACCATGTGGCACGGACTTGAGTTCCACAGGGTTAGCGGCACCAAAAGCTGATGTGGTCTCCGCCATTCATGACTCAGGACTCAGCAACATGAGTGAGATCTACCGGGCCGCAGAGAACCTGATGTGGTCTCCGCCATTGATGACTCAGGACTCAGCGACATGTGTCAGATCTGCTGGGCTGTGGAGAAGATGATGTGGTCTCCACCATTCATGGCTCAGCGACATCTGTGAGATCCGTGGAGAAGCTGATGTGGTCTCCGCCATTCATGACTCAGGACTCAGCGACATCTCTGGAATGCGCAGAGTTTTGACGGGCACATGGAGTGCCCACTGCTGCACCCTCCGGTAGCACCACTTAATTATTTTCTCACGGATGCGCAGGGGCAGCAGTGTCAGTCTCTCTCTCTCTCTCTCTGTCACTTCCCTCTCTTCACTCTCTTCACTCTCTCTCTCTCTCTCTCTCTTCATTCTATCTCCCTAACTCTCTCTCTCTTCCGTCTCCCTTTCTCACTCCCTTTCTTTCCATCCCTCTCTGGCTTTTTTTTTCCTTCTCTGTTTCTCTGTGTCTCACTCCTTTGATATGCGCATTACACAGGACCTTATTTTGTGCTTGGCCTACCACCATGTGGCATGGACTTGAGATGCAGAGAGTTAGTACCACCCGAAGCTCATGTAGCCATCAGGGGCCTACCACCATGTGGCACGGACTTGAGTTCCACAGGGTTAGCGGCACCAAAAGCTGATGTGGTCTCCGCCATTCATGACTCTGGACTCAGCAACATGAGTGAGATCTACCAGGCCGCAGAGAACCTGATGTGGTCTCCGCCATTGATGACTCAGGACTCAGCGACATGTGTCAGATCTGCTGGGCTGTGGAGAAGATGATGTGGTCTCCACCATTCATGGCTCAGCGACATCTGTGAGATCCGTGGAGAAGCTGATGTGGTCTCCGCCATTCATGACTCAGGACTCAGCGACATCTCTGGAATGCGCAGAGTTTTGACGGGCACATGGAGTGCCCACTGCTGCACCCTCCGGTAGCACCACTTAATTATTTTCTCACGGATGCGCAGGGGCAGCAGTGTCAGTCTCTCTCTCTCTCTCTCTGTCACTTCCCTCTCTTCACTCTCTTCACTCTCTCTCTCTCTCTCTCTTCATTCTATCTCCCTAACTCTCTCTCTCTTCCATCTCCCTTTCTCACTCCCTTTCTTTCCATCCCTCTCTGGCTTTTTTTTTCCTTCTCTGTTTCTCTGTGTCTCACTCCTTTGATATGCGCATTACACACGACCTTATTTTGTGCTTTATTTTCCAGGCTCTGTCGTCGACATCCATGGTCCCCACAGGAGTATTCCGCCTTGTTGTTTTGTATTATTTTTGTTAAAATTTGTTTATTAGTTTATCGTTCATATATATATACACATGTTAATAAAAAAATAAAGTTTGAAAATAGCTTATCATTTACATATATATGTTTATAAAAAAATAAAGTTTGAAAAAAATAATAATCATGTTTTTGGTTGTTTTCTTAACTGCTGTGTGACTCGTTCTTGTTCTTATTACTGTTATTTGATGGTGTCCACCATGGTGTTAAATTTTGGGGCACTTATCGCGGGAACACTGGTGATGTCTGCAGTTTGCACCAACTTCTGAAAAGTGTGTTAGATTTATCCCAACTTGACTTGCATTAAAGTGCTGATAATGAAATTCAGACTACCCGTTCCCGTGAAAAAAGACATGGGGTGCACCTTTGCGATTTATTCTAAATACTAAAATCCTATATTGAATTGCACTGAGGTAGTGGCTGCATTTACAGTGTACACACAAAATCAATTAAGAAAGCTCATTGTATTCATATTGATTGGAAATAGTGCGTCAGGTGCTGGATCTTGACGGGATACACTGCCCAGTTCGTATATTGTTCTTCACACAAGAAAATTCCATCACAACTTTTACAACAACTGGAATCCGAAACAAATTCCGGCGATAAGCCATGTTAGCACCAGGGATTTTACACCTGCTTTCTCCTGATGTTAAGCAGGCGACAACCTGCACCATGAAAGAGAACACAGCCAACAGCAACACCAGAACACCCACAGGTGCCATAGAGTCAATGTGCATGATACAGAGATACCCATGAGGGCCACAAGACTCATCGCAACAACCCCAGGACCATCAACGCCTCCCAAACCTGCATCTAAGCAAGTGTGTCCCTGTTGTCATTGTGTTAGCATGATAGGCATGGGCCCTGCAATATCATAGTGTGCTATCACCTCAACGTTGGCAGTGACCCTGGATATGCAGCTATGCATGCATCCTCCTGCATGCATAACTGACGTGTGCTGGTCCGGCGTTCACAGGTCAGCGCAGGGGTGTGCCTATCCAGAAAGGGGAGCAAGGTGTCTCAAACATGTCCGTGTACTAGTGGGGTAAGTGAGTCTCTGTGTTCTGTTGTGGCCTGCCACAAGTGCCGCAGCAGTGGATGTTTTAAAGTGGCATGCAACACCTCCAAACAGCACTGTCATGGTGCAGTTGGAATGCAGCAGGACATGCTCGAATAGGCATTACAATGGTGTGCTGTACGAGTGCACGAGATACAACAGTGCACTGTACAAAAGTGTGGGGGCTCTTGGGAGAGAGGAGCAACTGTTTGGCAACGTAACACACAGTGAACCTGCCCATGTGCCACGTGCTGGGCATCTCATCCATGATGGCCACGGTCGCAGACCGGCCTTTCTACACATCCTGTATGAATGCAGTGTGGTTTTCACTTGTATGCTCGTTCAGTGGTGTGATGTTGGCAGGTTGTGTGACTTGTGCTCCTTAATGGTGTGTTTTATTTTGGCCATTGTTTGTCTATACCTAATTATGCATGTGTGCCATTGTGCCCATCTCCACCTGTCCCCCCACTCCCTGCTTCTTCCTCTTCCTGGTGCTGTTGTGTCTATAATTTTGTTGCTCCACACATTAATACATGCAAAGAACAAATTAGAATAGTTCCTTGATTCTTTTAGGTTTTAAAATGTCTCTCTATTGCTTTTTTTATAATTTTCCATATAAACAGTTTTTTTAATATTCAAGGACACATAGAAGTCAGAAGTGCAACGTATTCTATCAACACTTTCTAGAACATTCTACAACATATGCAGGTTAAAAGTTAATCAATTCTTTTAAAGCTAACAATATTTTTTTGCAATATTTTCTCGAACATTTAACGGCACGTGCAGGTTAAAAGTTCACGATTGTTTTAAGTACGAACAGTGCCTTCCAAATGCAAGTAGCAGGTGTGGTTGAGTTGAGCAAATTTTATCCTATGATATGTACTCCACGTTGAAACTGCTTTTTCTTAACCAATCACAAAGATGCTTTTCCACAAAACAAATGTGTACCCTACTTTTAAAAAACAATGCTTTTCATCTCCCAATCGTGTATCGTTTTGTATGGCAAAAAAGGTAGTTCCCCATCTTTAAACATATCTCTTATTCTACGAGGGAACTGCATGAGCTACAGACATCTTTCCATACCTTCCAGCCATACCTTCAAAATGCTAGTGTAGATCATAGGACATAGCTATATTTTCTGGTACAAGAGGTATGCAGAACACAGATGTATTGACTTAGACCTAGGTTGACAAAATGCGGACATTAAATGGTTTGCACTGAGAGTATTGAATTGGCACCAATTTCTACCTTTGGTTAAAACCTCTTTTCATTTTCCACACCCTGACCTCATGATTTTGCATTGTGGTGGAAATGACATAGGCACATTGACTGGAGTAGGTTTGGAAATTCTTATGAAGGACACCTTTGTACAATTGATGTTACTTTTGCCTCAAACTGTCTTTGTATATTCTAAAATGTGCCAAAGACGGAAGTGGAAATGGTCAAAAAATGTTGTCCTCGGAATGAAAAATCTAGGAAGAATGTCAACAAAGCTGTGTCTGCATACCTCAGAGACCATAGAATGGGGTCAATCTACAACAACAACATACGTTTTGATGTGCCTAATATCTACAGAAGTGATGGAGTACACGTCACAGATCAAGGAAACAGAGTTTTTCTGAATAACCTGAAGTTGTGCATCCGCATCTACATGTAGCTCCAACTATTGAACACAAGGGCTCTTTTAGAGCCATCCTATAACTGACAACTTAAGCCCGCTATTTTAGGGCCAGGTAACAGCAACTCCGGGACCTCCAAAATGTATTCTCCACACAGCTGTAGCGCAGCGGCCAGACAATCTGACTATGCAGCACAGACCTCTCACTTTGATCACTGGCTCAAGCGACAACTCAGGATACCACCATGTAAATCTGGGCAATAGCTGACCTAATTTCCACGCTCGCCCCCAGCGCCTGCAGACCCCTACGAGTGAGTAGTTTGCACTTTACAAATACCGGATTGATTCGAAACGGCAGAATTGAACTTTACACTCCCACTGTAGCACACCCCAATCACCCTACAGACCTCACACTGTTTAAAACAAAAGTTCCTCCTAGTACGTATGCATACATGCTGACACTACTAGGACAGGTGTGCCACAGCGGCCAGAAAACATGAGTTCAGAGCACAGGGCTCACGATTTAATCCCCTGCTCCGGCAGCACCTCAGCTCAGCACCATGTGACTCTGGGCAATAACTCACTTAATAGCTCACATAATCTCCACGCCGGCCTCGAGGGCCTTCAGACCCGTAGGAGTGAGTTGTTTGCATTTTACAAATACCGAATTGATTTGATACGCGCAAATTTACCTTCGCACTCCCTGTATAACACCTCCTAAGCACAATACACAAGTTACAATGTTTGAAATAAAAGTTCCTCCAAGGAAGTATAACTACATGCTGACACTACTTGGACAGATGTGGCACAGCAGCCAGAGCACATGACTTCACAGCATATGACACACATTTTGGACTCACGCTTTCATCCCGAGTCGGACAGCAGCTCAGCTTAGCACCATGAGACTCTAGGCAATACCTCATAAATATTTTCCGTACCCCAGGACTTTCAGACCAGTGGGGGTCAGTAGTTCGTCCTAGTAGGTATAAACACATGCTGACACTACTTCCACAGGTGTGCTGCAGAGCCCATGTCACATGACTTCACAGCATGAGACACACAGTTTTGGTTCACGCTTTAATCCCAGAGTCCCGCAGCAGCTCACCTTAGCAGCATCAGACTATAGGCAATACCTCACTTAATTTCCATAGCACATCACTTTCAGACTGCCCCACAGAGGTTACAGTGCTCCTACCCTCCTCTTTCCTACTTTTTCAACCCTTTTTTCCCCTTAACCACTTCAACTGAATCACAAAATGGCAGCCAACACTTCCTAGTTGCAACCGCTCGCAGCGCTCGCAACCAATAAGCTGCATGCTCGTAACGCCTCAGCCTATCAATTGGCAGAATTCCCAAATATCGATATCTGTAAATTTCGATATTTCTCAAAAACTACCAAATGGATTTAGACCAAATAAACAAAAGTGTGCTTTCTAGACCAAGACCATACTCCCTGCCAAATCTGGGGTAATTCCGTTAACCCGTTCGACTTGTAGCCTTGTCAAAGTTTCCTATGGAAATGAACATGAAGAAAACACCTTTTGGGACACCCCTTTTTTCTCAGCCACCCTTGACAAATCACCCCCTAACTTTCAACATAGGAACTGATATGAACAAAGAATGTGTTCGGAAAATTCCATGAAGATTCATCAAACAACACCAAAGTTAAAAGCAAAACAATAAATGCTCTTCCTATGAAAACTTGGTCCTAACTATAACTACCTACTGGTGACCGATTCGCCCTGATTCACCTCTGGATTATGCACAGACACAAAGTGACATGTACCTGTTTGTACGTAAGTTGAGATTGTTTAAGATCCATCAGAATAGACAACAGGGTCTACATGAACGAGCCCACTGGAGGGCGTGACCCACCTGTGGTCGATCAAGTATGAAAAAGCGGCAAGACTTGGCTTCTCTTCCCCTCCAGCCAGATGACATCGCCTCCAGCCCGTGAACAAGGAGCAGGGAGCTCTGAAACGCGTAGGGCTTTGTTTAAACAATCAAGCGCTGAGATGTCCGGTAATGAAATAAAGAAATGAAGCTTTTTAAAATGAGCAGTCTCATCCTGTTACTTCAAGTGCGTCTTCACCGGAGGACACTCTTTTTTGTTGCATATATATATATATATATATATATATATATATATATATATATATATATATATATATATATATATATATATATATAACAAACGTGTGTGATCAAGAGTACTAGTTACTCGAAACGCGTCGCCAGGAAGGTATATATATATATCAGTTCACTGTACCTGCAGTCTCAGTGGAGGACATGAAAACTCCGACATGGATCACCAGAAGGATGGGCGGCGGTGCAAGCTGAGGATAGTGGGCCAATCAGAGATCATCATGCTGACTTTTACAATCACGAGACCCTTGGCTTTATGTCATTCAGAGCAAAGCTGGCACTGAAGAAAGCCGTAAGGCTGAAACGCGTCTGCCCCAGCGTTTCGCTATTTTCAACAACAGAGCTGCTTTTAATAAAAGTGAACTTGAGTCATCGAGCATGTGTCGGACCTCTCCTCTTGGGATGGGAGTTTGGTTTGTAGATATAGACGGTTTGCAAGTACCGTTGTGCCGGCACGCCTTTCGGTCAGAAGCACCGCGTCAACTTGTAAACTAAAAGTGGTGTGGTTTTTAGAAGAGACAATGCGGTGCCCCCCTGGATGGTAAAGCAATACTCACCTGAGTGCAAGACTATGCGGGGAGAAAGCATGCGGCGGTCTATAATGGGCCGCTGCGTGTAAGTGATGCAAGCTGTAATTTTTAAACATCACTGCCTCTCAGCCATGTACATCGGAGGTAAATGCCTGCCACCACCAGACTTCACGTTTGGGACACCACTAGGTGTTGGAGGGAGCAGTTCACTGTACCTGCAGTCTCAGTGGGGGACATGAAAACTCCGACATGGATCACCAGAAGGATGGGCTATATATATAATGCATATTTAAATAACGAAGCAAACCATATTCACTGGATGATGTCATCAGTGATGTCATCATTGATGTCATTTGAGATGTCATCAGTGATGTCACTGACCATGTCATGAATAATGTAATATGTGACATCATCAGCAGTGAATTGCGGGTGCGCAAAATATAGTTAGTACAACTAACTATATAGGAGCAATTTTAATGGTTTTGTATGAGTGAAATGTCCAGCTAATTATAACACCCCTAAAATGTATAGTTTTTTGAGTGAATTTCAAATGTTTTTTAAAAGCTAATTCCTAACTATATAAGGCCTGAAACCTATGGTTTTTTCAGTGAATTTGAAAGGTTTTTTTAAATGCTAATTCCTAACTATATAAGACCTGAAACCTATGGTTTTTTTCAATAATTTTCCAAGGTTTTCTAAATGCTAATTCCTAACTATATCAGGCGTGAAACCTATGGTTTTTTTCAATAATGTTCCAAGGCAGCCCTAGGGGGTGAGGGTGTTTCTACCCTGCCCCCTTTTTGTTTTTACACCTCTCTGCAACGCAGCCCCCTGGTGCGTTTGCAGAGGGAAAACGAATTCCCTTTGCATACTGGGGGTCCCTGGGGGCCAACAAGCCCACCTGGAACCTCCAGTATGCGCCAGTGGGCTGCATTGCAGAGAGGTGTAATGAGGCCACACCCTTTTTTACACCTCTCTGCAACGTGGCCCCCGGGCGTGTTTGCAGAGGGGGAACTAATTCCCCTTGCATACTGGGGGTTCTTGGGGGACAACTTGCCCACCTGGAACCTGCAGTATGCGCCAAGGGGCTGCGTTGCTTTGCCCCGGGGTCGGCGGTCCCTGGGGAAGTGTGGGGTGATTGTAGACCCCCCACACTTCTTTATCACTATGCCCCCGTGATTTGGTCCCCCCGGGGGGTAATTTTTTAAAAAACAGACCAGGTTTTAAAAAAAAATGTGGTCATTTTTGTCTTTGTGGGACCACCTGGGCAGGCCTAGGGTGTCAGGGTGTATCTACCCTGCCCCCTTTTTGTGTTCTTCATGTTTGTTTTTTTGCCTTTGTCTATCGAGCACAAGATGGATGCCAACACTTCCTGGTTCGAAGTTTTGACAGCCAATGAGCAAGCAGCTTTCTCTGGAAGGCATGCTGATTAGCTGCCACTGTCTGTCAACACTCCAAACCAGGAAGTGTTGGCAGCCATCTTGTGCCTCGGTAGACAAGATGGCTGCCAACACTTTCTGGTTTGGGGTGTTGACAGACATTGGCAGCCAATCAGCATGCAGCTCGTGCTCGGAATGGTACAGAGTACAGTAAGCTTACAGTAAGCTGCTATAGATATATATATATATATATATTTTCTTTTTTGATTTTCTCAGGAACTACTGGAGGGATTTACACCATTTAAACAAAAGGCACTTCTGCGTACCAGTCCCTACAATTTTGCCAAGTTTGGTGTAATTCCGTTCAGCAGTTCGGGCTGTAGCCGTGTCTAATCGTCCTATGGAAATTAACGTGGGGAAAACACGTTTTGGGAGCCCCCTTTTTTCTCAGCCCCCGCCTGACGAATCCCCCCAAAACTTTCAGGGAAGGAGCAAAACTGAGCTGACCAAAATTTTAGAAAATTGCACGCAAATTCCTCAATCGACGCCAAAGGTATTCCAAATAGAATGTTGCGGATTTCCTATGGAAACTAGGTCCTAACTATATATACCTACTGGCGATCGCCAGTAGGTAATATATATATATATATATATATATATATATATATATATATATATATATATATATATATATATATATTTATTTATTTATATATGTATATATATTTATATATATATATATATATATTTATATATATATATCCCGCTTTTAGAGAAAAACGGGTCTGACACATGCTGAAGTTGCATTTCGGTAATTTTATTGTCACCATGCAGCACTGCTAATGTTCACAATGTTCTCCTTCTCAGCTCCTGGCAGACCGGTTTCGGAGTGGTGCCTTTATCAATGCCGGATACATGCTGGAAAGGTGAAGTTTACTCAGGTTTTCGGGGCAGTTCTTTAAAAGGCCAGGTGAGTCATTTCATTGGACCGTCGATGTCGTCACTGAGAGAGGACTCGGAAAGTTCCAAGAGATAGTGTTCTTTCCCTCTCACAGTTAGGGTGACTCCAGTGCGCCGACCACACTTAAAGGAACAGCAGACGCCAGATTCGTGAGCCAGGTACAATGTCCCGCCCAAACATACAATTGTGCCCTGACGTAGTCAGCCCTCTGCACGTCCCGTTCCTTTTATGATGTGTGAGTCATGGCGAATTCCATCACCCAAATGCAACTCCTCAACAGCCCAACTGTTGCTCTTTCCCCAAATGCCTATACCAAGATCCAGGCTGGGGGGGCGCCGCATTAGTGCAGTCCATGCACAAAATCCACAAGGTTGTCGGCAAAATGCGGAGCACCAGACCAAGAGGCGTGTCAGTAAAGCGGGGCCGACCTGCCGCCACTTAAATACCTCCAATCCCCCTTTTAGAGAAAAACGGGTCTGACACATGCTGAAGTTGCATTTCAGTAATTTTATTGTCACCATGCAGCACTGCTAATGTTCACGATGTCCGGCTTCTCAGCTCCTGGCAGACCGGTTTCGGCGTGGTGCCTTTATCAATGCCGGATACATGCTGGAAAGGTGAAGTATATATATATATATATATATATATATATATATATATATATATATATATATATATATATATATATATATATATATATATACATATAAAATGGAATGGAGAATGGATCACCTATAGCTACCACCAGAACATCTGAAACCTTGTTGGGATTAGTCATAACAAGAGCTTGAGTGCCATTAGAAAGAGAAGGGAAATTCTGCTGACGGTGCCAATGGGGGCCGACAAGATCATCAATACATTTCTATATTAGAAAGACAGAATGTGCACCCAGGGCAACCTAAAAAACATTTTTGTTTTTTTAAGTAGTACTGTTCTTTAGAGGTGACTTTCGAGAGTGGCCATTATACATGAGTTTTACTATTCTAAATGCAATCAAAGTATCATTGAGTAAAGTGCATACATGAAATGCATGATTTTTTACTATGGCAACTCTAGACCTACATATACGAATCTAAATTCAATCAATTTATAACTGTTAAAAGTGCATAGATAAAAATGTATGAGATTTACTATTCTTAACTCCAGTGTAACTACTTTTAAGTGTATACATTTGGAGATGGTGGAAAGGGTGTGGGGGGACATTTTTTATTCAATTTACTGTAATAAACATAGTGTTGAAATAAGTAATACTAATAACCTTAGAGAGCAGAAGCAGAGTATGATACAGGAGAGGAGTAAGGGCAGTTCAGACAGCTCAATGTGGCACAGTTCAGCAGACTAGGAGGAATAGAGGCAAGGTCAGAGGCCGTGGGAGTGAGGAAGGAGGCCCTGGAGTAGAGGCATCTGTGGATGGCAAAGGGAAGGCAGGTAGGTGCCCTGGAGCTAAAACGACCTCAGAGGGAGCTCAGAAGTAGCTAGACATGCCTATAAGCAGTAAGGCAGACTGTGTGGAGCAAAGTTAGAAAATCACACCTTCATGTAATTGAAAGAAGAATTTCCTACTTCCAAGCTTTGATTCTGACAGACTGAGGAGTTTGTGAAGGTTTACCATTTATATCTGGAACCCAGCTCAGTCTAGCAATTACAGTTTATTAAATTCCAAACAGGTAATAAAGGAGGGAGTGGTTCTCATTGCATCGTTAGTTGTATGCTAGCGAAGACCAATTAGAGCCACAAAAAAGTATTGGGAAGCCACTATATTGGAGAGGTCGACAAGAGTTAAAGAGCTCATGCAGACATGGCAGGCCTTTCATGTTGAAACCAGCCCTAGAGTTAATTTTAGGTTGAGCCTAGATATCGCTTGTGATGTAAGGTAATCTGTTGTATGTACTTTGTGGGGGTCTGACTCCTCCCAGACTTTGGATTGGCTTTTTTCTGTATTATTTAAAAATCACAGCCTCCAAATGGTCAATGGTTGGTGTATGTTCCACTTTTTTTTAAGTTCACTCTTCTGGGGTTTTGCCGCAGGAACAAGCAGCGACGCACATACAGTCCTTACGTTCAGCTGTTCTCCTTGCCTTTCCAGTTCCAGCACAAATGAAAAATGGCCAATGAATCTTTTTTTTTACAGTGAACAGAGCTGTGGCGCACAGACGTCACTAAATGGCTGCTTCGCTATGGTAGGGAGTGTGCGCATAGTGAGCATGGGCAGCTGTCAATTCACGCCTCATGGCGCATTACATAGAGCACGTTAGGGAGCACTCCAGGGTGATGAAGTCTGTTTTACTGAATTAAAGAGAAGCAATGAGCACCAAGCTAGTGCCAATGATCAGCTTGGGCTCCATTGGTCACATTTACCTAGCCATCAACATCACAAATGGAGAGGTAATTGTACAAAGCCAGATGCACTTTCCTGTAGAGTAAGTTAAGACCTAGCATTCGACTGACTCGTCCCAGAAGGTCTTACCTCCTTAATGTCCTAATTTAGGGATATCATAGTTTCCATCCGGACTCTCACCTTTTGCTCCTTATTTCTCCTACAGGAGATCACTGTGAAGATTTTTAATCTCAGAAACACAACACCGGCAGTTGCTGTATGAAGGCAAACTGTGGGGTCAGTATCCCTTATATGTGGCAAGAGCTCCCCCCAGTGCTCACATCTTTATAGGGCATTGGTGTCCTTTTATATTTCGCTCCGTGGGTTTACCTAAACATTGACATGAAAAAATACTGGTGCTTACCATATACTCCAAATCAAGACAGCCCTTTGCATTTTAATTAACAGATGAAGCTACCATCTGTATTTCTTAAGGTGTGTCCAAATAAGCGGGACATTTGGTGGGGGTGCTTTACATTGTGTACTAACCCTTTAAACCCACAGTTTATACTTTTCTATGGGCATATAGTTAAGTGTTCGCATACTCTGGGTTACCCCAGTGATTGCCACTAACTTAGTGAAGCAGGAAGTTACAAGGTCACTTTTCGCACCCTGCAAGAAACAGTTCTACCATCTCAGTCCGTGGTTGTATGTGGTCTCTAAATTTAAAGTCTCTGACCCAGTGCCACCTTGTGCTATTCTCGTTGCAGACTGACAGCTCCCCAGGCTGGTAGTGCCCCATGTTTGTGGATGATCCTACAAGACAATTTTGTGTTGCGTCTCACTATGTGGCTGTGTAGAATAAAATCGTCCTGCTATGTTTAGATGGTGGATGAGGACCGTTCTCGGTAATCCCCTTCTGTGGGTACATAGACGTATTAGTGCAATTTATTATGTGACTCACCTCATTTACGAAGTTTCTAAGTGTAATGACCCAATTTAATCCACCTTTACCTGTCCTGCATGGTTGATTTTTATGCAAAGTCGGGTTTGTCATTGTGCAGTTTCATGTATGTTTTTTATTTGTATGAATATTGCTTCAAGGCAGAACAAGTTTAGTAACAAATGCCCAAATTTATGCTGCCAAGAGTGGCCAGCACAATAGTCTGTTCCCAAATAATTCACCCAAAGTCAATGTTAGGTAATGTACTTTTTAATGATTGGTTGATAATTTCATAGAAAGCTGAGGTCTGGTGCCAAGTATGATGCTCTGGGCCAGATGTATGACCATTGTGATTAGCGACTCGCAAATTGCCACAAAATACGAGTCGCAATTTGCGAGTAGCAAATCACAATATACAATAGTGTCTCAAACACTGTTGGCGATTCCCAATGGGGTCCCAAATTGCATGCCTCATGAATATTAATGAAGCACTTGCAATTTGTGACCCTATGGGAATTTCTGGCCCTCCCAGGTGTGGTGGCCTGCTGGGCTCAGCAGACCTCCATGTCTGGGACTGCTTTTATATAAAGCAGTTTTTTTTAAAGGCAGCCCGTTTTCCTTAGAGGAAAACGGGATGCATTTTTTAAAAAAATTAAACGTTTTTGTTTCATTTATTAAGGGCAGGTAGTGGACCCTGGGACCACTGCCTCACCCTAAAAAGTATTTTCCCCTGCGTTCACAAAGAGGAAGGGGTCCTCTGGGGAACCCTTTTTTTGCGAGTGCTTTAACACCCTTCTGAGATGGGTGGTAAACTGCGACTGTTTTGTGACTGCAATTGCGGTTGCCAAACAGACATACATAGGGCTCAGACTCCCTATTAGGAAGGGACGATCTTGGAACGACCCTTCCTAATAGCGAGTCCCTAATCCTATTTAGCGAGTCACAAATGAATTGCAAGTCACTAAATAGGGTTAGTACATGGCCCATTTGCGCACGAAAAATAGTGCCTTACATCTGGCCCTCTGACCTTAACTTTTAGTCCACTGTGCGTTTATTACTCGTTTAAGGCAAAAAGCGTGAAAAAATACCAGTTATAGTACTCTGAAGTAACAGCACAAAAGCAGTCTTGGGGCATTTGTGATGTACGAATAATGGTCTTTATTTTGCTTTAAGGTGCTTTTCAGAGATGATGATTTGGTTGACGGCGAATGTAAATATTTAGATTTCAAAACAAGTATCGCAAAGTGCTTGTTCCAAGCTGTTGCAGCAAAACTGATTGTCACCGAAGCAGTTTAATTAATGTTGTGCAGCTAGATCAAACTTCCTGTGTTTATGCAGTAAAGACCATTTAAAGCGTGTTTATGGACGTCAGCACCACAAACGACACAGAATAAAGGAGTATCATATCATCAATCATATTATATAAATTGTGTGCCTCAACTATATGCAAAAATTGCGGAATGTCTGCTAAATTTAGGAAAAAATTGCCCCAGTTATAGGGAACATAGAATGATTATGGGACTTTGAGTGCGCTGTCTATATAAACAGACCATTAAGTATTTTCAGTTAAGGCGCATGGAATTGTTTGTTTTATGAAACAGCCAGATCTTTATTTTATTTTTTTAATTCTCAGTGATTGTCTATTATCTATTTTTCCGAAGGTTGATCCAGAGCTTCTAATTCTGTGTAGCATACCTGGATGTTTAGTGTGACACACAACACCACACAATTCAACACCACCCAACATAATTACACTGCACATAATACCACTCAATGCAACATGATTCAACTCCACATAATTACACTCTACTCAATACCACATAAATACACCCCACATAGATATACTCCACACCCTGCTACATAATTCTAATCAGCATAATTTCACTCAATGCCGCACAGTTCCCTGCCACACAATTCAACTCCGCATATTTCCATTTCACACCACATAATTGGATACTAAACCACATAATTTAACTCAGCAATACAATTACACAACCCACCACAGACATCCAATCCACACCACACAATTCCACATCATGCGACAAAATTCAATAGCATAGCACATAATTAAACTCCCCAACATACCACTTCACAACACAAAATACAATTCCACATAATTCCTCTCCATGACACACACACACACTCCACATAATTCCAGTACACTCAATACCACACAATTAAGATCAACATAATGCCACTGCACACCAGGCCACATAATTCCACTACACAAGTCCACTCCATAACACACAATTCCACCCCACACAGTTCAACAACTAACAAATCCAATCCAACCCACATGCATTCACTTCACTCTGTAACACATGGATAAAAGACATTGTCATTTACAGCGTCAATAGCTCAAACTGTTGCAAAAGCAAGACTTATTGGCTGTGTCAATGCTTTTTTCTGGGAAGCTCTACAAAGCCAGTTTCCATTGAACATATTCCATAACACAAGCCAATATAAACCAAAGGTGCCTTACTGTACAGTTGCTGTGAAAACTTGTAATATGGTATAGTGCGCACTTTTTTTTCTAAATAATCACTTCATTGCAAGCAAAAAAGTACATAAGTAAAAAACATTCGCATTTGCAACGCCAATAACTCTAACTTTCACAGATGCGAGACCGATTGTATTGCAAATGCTTGTTTAGCAAGCAGCCCACCGGTCAGCCTTGACACCTACTCTCGCATTTTTAACAGCGCCTTTATGAGCACACATCCATGTTGTATGGACTTCCCTTTGGGTCACAAACGGTTTAGGCAATCACCGTGAGGGACCAATTCAGAAAAGTTGTTTTTCCGCCCGTAGGAGCCACAGGTGTAAAGCAACACGATTTCTGCAAACTAAAAGAACAAGCTGATTCACGGAATCACGATTTACCACTGTTGGTGAATAAACACCAATTACAAAGAGGCAAAATACTGTTCTCCACAAACACTGACTACGTATGTTTACAGCAAGTGGTATAATTGCAGCTGGCGCTAATTGCATTTCTGCCGGCGGAAATTGCTCTTCCGCTATTACAGAACAAACCAACCACCAGCTGATAATTGCGAAATGTAAGCCCAAAGTAAAACATGCCAGGAGTTGATTTTAAAAAGATAAAACCCATGTATACCCAGCTGCTGCAACTTGGAGCATGGTTTATGGTAATCATTAAACACAAGTAAAGTTGACGTTGTTCTGTAATGGCTGTATCTCTGCCATCGAAGTTTAAATGCATTATAGCTGTCACTTTTGTGTTTTTTATCACCATCAATACATTTGTTAGGCTTAAAGGACTACATGCAAAAAACGTGTTCCACCGGGTGAATTGTCATTGTTGACGTAATTATCTTCAGGTTACTGACCCCTGGCGGAAGTTCAGTGCCATCGCGGCCACCACGAGGAGCAGCCATTTCCCATTGGCAGTGATTCAGTCAGAATGAATCCCCGATACTACATTTCCATACGCTAATTCAAAAGACATTCCAGCCCCTCTTTAATGCCTCTTACTGTGCTTTATTTATTAATTCTGTGCTGCGGTGGAAAGGGTTTCATTTAATTGCCCAAAATGTCCTGCCGTTTCAATGCGAACACGGCCTTTCTACTGGGATGGACGGACCCCCTTCGGCTCCTCGGGGTTTGTTCCGCTGCTGAGCCCAGCGCAGCTAAAAATAGTCCGCATTTGTTTATAAACATTGAGAATTGTATGACATAAAAGAGATTCATGTAGGAAATCCGAAGGGTTAGATAAACTCGTTTGTTTAACTAGAAAATAGAAACACACTCTTTATAAAAAATAAAAAATAAAAAATAAAGGTTAAAAGGAAATGCAGCGTAAAAGAGCAACAGAGACACAGTAAGCGGAACAAATATTAGCAGAGCAGGATGGCGATCCTCCTCAATCTATGCCCCAAAGCCGTAGGCGCGTTGGAGGGTGTCGACGGCTCCAAACTGTTCTCGAAGTTCCTATTTACCTATGTAGCCATGTCATAATCAGGACTAAGAGGCCGAAGCTGCAGTGAATCAATGTGTCAATATGTTTTTATGTTTGCTTGAATGTTGTAGAATTTACTGCTCAGGCATTTTGTCATGGAGGCAGTGGCCTGGTACTATTTCCGTAGGATATGCACTTGTAAAACCCAGGGTTTCTGCAGGCAGCCCCAGAGCACTGATGGCAGTGGTTTAGTACTAGTGCCATAGGATATGCACCTGTAAAACCCAGGATTTCTGCGGGCAGTCCTATGGCGCTGGAGGCAGTGGTCTGGTACTATTGCCATATGAGATGTACCTGTAAAACCCAGTGTTTGCCTCCAGCGCCCTAGGGCTGCCTAAAGAAACACTGGGTTTTACAGGTACATCTCATATGGCAATAGTACCAGACCACTGCCTCCAGCGCCCTAGGGCTGCCTAAAGAGTGTTTTGGTACTATTTCCATAGGATATGTACCTGTAGAACCCAGGGGTTCTGCAAGCGTACCTGTAAAACCCAGGGTTTCAGCAGGTGGCCCTAGAGCGCTGGAGGCAGTGGTCTGGTACTATTTCCATAGGATATGTACCTGTAGAACCCAGTGGTTCTGCAAGCGTACCTGTAAAACCCATGGTTTCTGCAGGCATACCTGTAAAACCCAGTGTATCTGCAGGGGTACCTGTAAAATCCAGGGTTTCTGCAGGCAGTCCTAGAGCACTGATAGCAGTGATCTGGTTCTAGTGCCATAGGAGATGTACCTGTAAAACCCAGGGTTTCTGCAGGCAGTCCTACGGCGCTGGAGCCAGTGGTCTGGTACTATTGCCATAGGAGATGAACCTGAATAACCCAGGGTGTCTGCAAGCAGTCCTAGAGTGCTGGAGGCAGTGTTCTGGTACTATTGCCATAAGATGTCTGCAGGCGGTCTTAGAGCACAATTAAGGGGCACAAAACATGTCAGGTAGTTTTCTGCCTTGTTTCTACCTTTCCTTGGATACCAGTACGGGGGTGTGAGAGGGGTATTGTGAGAAAATTGGATTACTGGTTGAGGGTGGTAAAACCCTACTCAAGCAGCAACCACAACCCTTGTCAGGGTGAGGCACAAGCAAACCCCAAATTAACCTGTGCTCAACCCTTTGATAGCTCGGCACAGTGCAGCCAGAATTTACTTAGAAGCAATTTGTAAAGTATTTATGCAGCATTTCAATCAGTAATAAACTAAAAACACAACACAAGAACAACCTCACACCCATCTAGAACAATAGAGTACATTTCAATAATAAATCAAGACCAAAATGATAAAGATCCAATCAGTAGAATTGGAGATATGCAGGTTTAAAGTTGTCAGTAAATATAGCATCAAAAAGCGCAAAGCGCCTACAGTGGATATCAGGCTGATTACGATGGCATGCGGGCTGGCTACCGGGACCCAGTTAAGCCTGCTGAACAAGAGTACCTTTACTCCTGGTTGTGGAGCGTTGCCAGGTCCTGAGTCGAGGATGTGTCGCACAGCAAGGACAATACGTTTGTTCAAAGGAGCTGCGAAGCTGAGTTGCGAGGTCCTGCGCTGTCATCAAGGATCCTGTTGATGAGGGCTTGCAATGCAAAGTGCAGCATCAAGTTTGCATTGGGCAGTTGAGGCAATGCGTCTTTTCCGAAGAGCTGTGAGGCTGAAAGGCGAGAATCTAAATCATCGTTGAGGCGGCCATCGACAAGAGATTTGCGATGAGAGGACTTGAGTCGGAGAACTTGCACACAGTGGCGGTGGAGACGAGGGCTGCAAGTTGATGAGGAGTTGTTGTTGTGCATGCAGAACCCTCAAGGAAGAGGTGATATGTCGGTTCTGCTTGGGTTTGTGCTGTGCAGCAGAGGAGTTGCGTCAGTTCTGCTGGATCCACAGATGGGTTGGCAAAGCACCTTTAGGCTCCCTTCTAAAATTCTAGGACCATAGTGGTACCACATCTCTCTGGGCTCTGATGCAGATCCAGTCCTTCTCAAACAGGCAAGAGGGCAGCAGGAAGCAGTTCAGCACAGCAGGGCAGCAGCCCTTTAGAGCAACAGTCCTTCAGAGCAGCAGTCCACCAGAGCAGTGGCTATTTCAGCAGGATAGCAGTCCTTCCTCCTGGCAGATTGTACACAGGTCCCAACGTATACTGAAGATTTGGTGTCTTATCCAATGTTTGCACCTGGGCCTTCCTTTGAAGTGGTAGAAGCTTCTAGAGGTTTACCCTTTGAAGTTCACATGCATCCTACCTACTCTGTCTTTGCCCCAGACCGACTGCAGGGGGTATGCAGTCTTTTGTTTGGAGGTAGGAGAAAGCCAATTCAAGTGAAAATAGGGCTGCTTCCAGCTAGTCCCTCCTGTCTTACCAGCGATGGCTCATCCAGGCACATCTAAGCTCTCTATTATGTGTGACTGTGTAAGAGAAATACATAATGCCCAACTGTCGGATACACTCAGTCATGTGACCCAAAGACAGGCTGTATGCAGTAAATGGCAAAGACAGGACAATGTCAACCTTCTAAAAGTGGCATTTTCAAAATTGTAATTCTAAATCTGACTTTACCATGAGAAAGGATTTTGCATTACAATTCCAAAGACACCAAACATGAACTGATCACCTGCTCCCCTTTGGAAACTATCACTTATTAAATGTAATAAGTTAGCTCCAATGTTGTCCTATAGGACAGGTAGGCATTGCAGTAGTGGAAAACAAATTGAAGGGGTTTTTACTACCAGAACCTGTACAGGCCCGGGCACTAATAGCCAGGTGTACTATTTTAAGTCGCCTTGATTATTGCAACGCGTTTTTACTTGAGTCTCCAGGCCTGCTACTAGACAGACTTCAAAGAGTACAGTCTGCTGCTGCTAAACTGGCCCTTGGTTGGTCTAGGAGGTCCTCGGCTACAGCGGCGATGGCTGAACTTCACTGGCTCCCGTTAAAACAGTGAGTGTCCTTCAAATCCCTCTGTCTCGTTTTCAAAGCCCTGCATGGACTTGGGCCCAGCTCTTTGCAAGCCATGTTTGCCTGGTATACCCCAACCAGAGCACTTCGTTCTGCAACGGCTTGTCTTGTGAAAGTGTCGAAATTCAAAAAAGCTAGGGCTGGAGGCAGATCTTTCAGAGTTGCTACCGCTAAACTCTGGAACAGTCTGCCCCTAGATATCCGTCAAACGGAAGAACTTCTTCCTTTTAGGAAACGTGTCAAAACTTGGCTGTTTCCAAAGGGTTAGCTTGATGGCCATCGTACTGCTCTGCTTCTCCCCCGTGCTTCTTCCTCTTGGAGATATCTCAGTGCCAGGATGCCTGTAAGGTGACAGCTGCGCTATACAAATGTTTCAAATAATAATAATAATATACCTGATTGGCATATTTAGGGCCGGTAATCTAAATTCTATTAGTGGACCTCCAGCATTGATTGTGCCACCCACACAAGTAGTCTTTCAAATCTATCTCAGGCCTGCAATTGCAAGGCCTGTGTGTACAGTTTACAGCCACTTCGATTTGGGATTTTAAAATCACTTGCCAAGCCTTAAATTCCCCTTTTATTACAAATACGTCAACCCTGAAGGTATGCCGCTGGTAGCCCTAAGGGCAGAGTTCTCTGTAACTAAAAGGTAGAACATGTACTTTTATGTTTTGCATGTCCTGCTAGGGACAAACCTCTAAATTGATTTTTCACTTCTGTGAGGCCTGCTCCTCCCATTGGCTAGAAATAGGAACTCCTTAAAACACTTTAAAGCTTTAATTCCTGATTAAAAAAGAGTAGCTGCATCATGTTTCATATCTTTGGAATGGTACTGATAAATCCTCTTTACTGGTAAAGATGGATTTAACATTACTATTTTATAAATGCCACTTCTAGCAAGCAGACATTTCTCTGCTCTTACTGGTCTGTGTGCCTTTTGCAGCATGTCTGAAGTGAAAGTGAAAGTGAAAAAGCTTTTATTGTTCGATTAATTAAAATCATTACAATATGCTAACAATGTAAAAATAGTTATCTAAAGAACGACATAAGTTATATTCCCTAATTTTTTTTACTCCAGTCAGGTTCAGCATTAAACCTTCAGTAAAATGTCATATTCTAACTATATAGTTTAAAAACAAGATGCATTAAATATATATTTATTTTTTCTTTTTCCCAGTACTACAGTTTTCTTTTTACGGCTCTGCGTTTGCGGACAGTCCTACACGAATTAGGTCTATGAATTTCCCTAGCCGTGCTACTGTTTGACTTGCTGTAGACGAGAAACACAAGTCCGAAATTTCGCAGCATCGGTTGAGGCCCTGAACTCTACAGATTGGAATGACCAAACGATGCCTCTCACTGGCTAACTTTGCGCAGCAACACAACAAATGATACCAAGATTCCTGGTGGTAATCACAAAGTCTGCATGCTACTGATTTATCCACACGAGCCCAGCTTGGGTTGAACTCCACTATGGGTAATGCCAGGAGCCTCATATAAGTGATCTTTTTTCGGGTTTGAACGGATAGTGCTTGCTCAAGATAGGGCTGTGCTTTTCCCACTTTGTAAGAGGCATCCAGTGAGGAGAGATTTGGGCGATGATGCAGACTAGCGAGATCTGTTGCAAATGATATTTGCTTTACCTGTCGGTTCACTGCTCTTTTCCATGCTGCAATTGAAATATTGATATTGGCCAGGTTTTGCACCTCTATTTCCAGCAATTGATTGGCTACTGCCAGTTGCGCTTGCCATTGGGATCCGCTTTATTCGAAGATTGTTTTAATTTGCGCTTTCAATGCGGTTCCTGGGGCTCGCAAGGTGCTAATGTAATATTTTATTGTGTCTCCCAGGCAAGAGATGTCAGGGCGAGAAAGCCCCAGCTCCAGCCTTACTCTGGCTCTCCTGGCCTGTCGTGGGATGCCCAGCACTTTCTTATTTGAGGCAATTTGAAAACTCATGTAAAAGTTGGTAAGGGCTCCGGGGAAGATTAAATGGCCATAATTAACTGAGTGCACTATTTTTGCTTTTAAGACTTTCAAGATGGATTCCGTGGATGGACTGTGTAATTTTTGATTGAGGTTTCCCAGACTGCAGATAATTCCTGCCCCTTTACTTCTTAGATGCTTCAAATGAGCTGTTGTCCTTGCCCCCTCCGTTAGCCTGAGGACCAGGTAGTTATAATTTTTGCAAGATCTAATTTGCTGATCACCCAGGCGCCATTGGGCTATATACTTTCGATGGAACTTCCCAAAGATAAGAATCTTGGTCTTCTCCTGGTTTACCAATAAATTATTCTTTTGATTAAACCTGTATTGCGCATCTAGGGCTTTCCGTAAGCCTATCCTGGTATGATCCAAAATTACAAGATCGTCAGCATATTGAAGGATTTGGAGCCGCACATTCCCCTGCTTTGGAATGACTAAGTTTGCCCCCTCCAGTGCTTGACCCAGGTCGGATGTGTAGATATTGAACAGAAGTGGTGCAAGAACACACCCTTGTTTAAGGCCGTTATTTGTTAGGACCTTGTTGGTCAGCGACGTTTGACTGGTCTTGATACTTACCCAGGTTCCATCGTGTAGAGATCTTATTGCCTTTTACAGCTTTTCGGGGATGCCCCAGTTGGTAAGTTTACTCCATAATATGCCACGATCTACTCGGTCGAATGCTGCGCTATAGTCTACAAAACAGCAAAACAAAGGAGGTTGAGCGGGCTGAGTCGTACGTCTGGACAAGTATCCCAGTGCTATGATGTTATCTACTGTGGAACATTGTGGTCTGAATCCAGTTCGAAAAAATGGAAGTATGTTGTGCTCCTCCGCCCAGCTTTCTAATTCCTTCAACAGCACTCTAGCATATGCCTTTGCTTCGATGTCTAGCAAGGCCACAAGCTGATAGTTTTCAGGTTTTGTGTGGTCTCCTTTTTTGTATATGGGGCAGAGTATTTAGCCTTTCCACGATGATGGAATGGAGGCCGTTTCAAAGGCATACTTAAAGAGTGGGGTTAGCTGGTCTGCCCAGAAACCGTATGCCTCTTTGAACACAGCCGCTGGGACTCCGTTGGGGCCCGGTGCGCTGTCTATCCTCATTTTCTTGATCAAGTTGATTATCTCTCTTGTGTTTATGAACAAGCGCTTGTCCTCATCTTCATTGACTAATCAGACCCCCCAGGATATTGCGGCATGGATTATCAAATTTAGCGGCACAAATTTGGAAATTTAGCGGCACAAATATGGAAATTTAGCGGCATTTTTGCGGCACTTTATTTTACTCATAAACCTTCATTTTCAGCCTGAAATCAATAGTAGGTGTTTTAGCAGTCTCTTCCACTTTGAAATAGGCATGTTTAAAGTGTCTGCAGCTCTACGTAAGCACAGCATCAGTCCTAACCTCGTCGGAGGGAGCTGTATTTATCCCTGACATGTTCTAGTGCCATGTATGCACCCCTATTGTGGGGCACCGCTGCCTACGGATCCGAGAGGCAGAACACCTCTTCCTCAGGCACCCTCTTTTGCCAATTGCGGGTGCCACTGATGCCCTGCAACATTGGTAGCAGCATAATATTTCTTTTTTTTTAAATTTGCTGCAAAGATATTGCTAACAGATGACAAATGTGCCAGTAAATCTGTTCTAGCTTACTTAATTGGTTACATAGAGGCTGCATTTTAAAATATCTTACAGGGTTAAGATACCTGTTGTAGAGACCATTGTGTGCCCTGCAATTTCAATGGGATTTTAATAGAGGTAAGATAACTTTTGCTCCCAGCTGAATATTGAAATATGAAAGCCCTCCTACTGTCTGCACGTTGCGGCACCCAGCCGAATACAAACAGCTTGCAGGCGCTGCTGAGTTATCAGACACCAGGATAAATTCCGCATTTTTCTCTGGGAAATCTCCCCTTTCTCTTTTCTCATTTTCAGTTTTGTTCTTGATTCCATCACTTCTCATCCCTATAATTCCCCCTCCAGTGCTTCTTATCATTCTCTTTCAAATTGTCTTTCCTCCTTACTCGCTCAGTTCTCTTATTCATTGTTTTTTCTCCCTTTTTCGCTCCAATTTTCTTCCTCGGTTCTTTTCAGTGCGTAGCTTTTCCTTTCATGCCTTTCCCTCCTGATTTCAGTTTGTCCTTCCTGCCTCTCTCGTGCATTCACTTCCAGCACTTCTCATTTGTCTTCCAATGTCTTCTATCTTTGTCTCTCGTTTATATTAAAACTCCCCACCTCTCCTCCTCTTCTCTTCCCTCCTCTTTGCCCCCCTCCCCCACTTCAGCTCTCAAGCACTCATCGCCCCCCTCCATTTCCTCTCGGGGAACCTTTTACTCATTCTCCTCGCAACTCTATTCTCCTGTCCCACCGTTCTCTACATCTTGTACTCTTTCTCCCTTCTGTTCCCATCTCTTCTATTCATCTTTTCCCCATCTCAACCTCGTTCTGCCCCCCTCAAGGCCTCTCCCTTCCCTCCCCTCTTTAGCCTTGGCCTCCTTTCGCACACCTAATTCTTCTATCCCAGCTCTCCTTTGCCATCTCTATCTTCCTCCCACCCTCTGCAACTCACACCTTCCATGTCTTTCCAACCTTTCCCTTTCTAGCTCCTTCACACTTCCTTCACATCTCACACTTCTCTCCCCTATCGTCTCTTCACCTTCCCCCCTCCTCCAGTCTCTCTTCCCCTCGCCTCTACATCATCCAGCCCTCCCCCGTTCGGGCCCCCTCACGTCTCATTCACAGTTCCCCCCTCTCCACGCGGCACATCTTTCCGTTCCTCGCAATTTGCTCTTCATTTAAATGCCCGCAGTTGCCGCTCGTCATATCAGCTCACCTCCCCCCACACCTCCTTTGCCTGCTCCACCACACGATGCACAGGCTGTTCGAAATCTCACTTTCCCTAGAGATTCACCATGGGTGGGAGGGGGGCGGGGTTACTTCTAGGAGTGAAGGCGCCGTCTGTTCCCAACAAGGGCGATGTGTAGGAATACCCACGTGGGGCCGGCATACCAGCTGAGCAGGTCGGGCGAGATCTGCTAAAAAAAAAGACTCCCCCCCCCAGCTCCTGAAATCATAGACGGACATTATTGTAACTGATGCCTGCAAAGGCCTAACAAATATGCCCCACATTTTGACATTGCGGACAGCTGTTCTGTCATCACAGACAACTAAAAGGGGCCTCCTTCCAACCGTCCGAATTTCGCGGGCAGTTTTGTAAAAATCGCGGGATTTTTACAAAACTGCCGATTTCGCGATTTGTTTGCAAATCGCGAAATCCCGTAATCCTGGAGGGTCTGACTAATAGACTTTGTTGTTCTTGTGAGACCCTCATTACCTGCTCTGTTGTGTACAATTGCTTTGCATACTTGACCCACTCCGTGGCTTTGGTCGGTGTGGCTTAATTGTCTGATGTATCTCCAGAATTGGACATGGCCATTTTCTTTGAGCATATTAAATATTTTCAGCCACTCTGCCTCAATTACATTTGTTCGGATGTCCCATATTTTTTTCCTGTGTTCACTTCTTAGGGCTTTTATTTCCGCACTGAGGTGATTTGTCACTCCTTTTCTTCTCGCCTTCAATGCTTTAGAGAGACTGTCTCAAATACATATCTAGGGTGAGTGACAGCTATACTTTGTGTATTCCCTCCAAACAGCCACAAGCACAGGAAGGTGGGTGTGATCTCATCTGCATTCATATAAAGTCTGATAGTTCTTCTTGGGCAGGAAAAGAGAGGGGGGGCTGACAGGTACACTTGAATAAACAGTGTCCTATGTCCCACACAAAGGGCTGATTACCCCCCACAGAAATCCTAGCAGACAGGGCTGGGTTGAAAGGGGCTGCTCTAAAGTCACCCCCACTTCAAAGGCACATTTAGGTATAAGTATTGGGGCTCTGCCCCTATAAAGAGAGTACACTACTGGACCTGTAAAGAACTCTGCCAGGAGTATAGCCTGCTGGGCCACAAGGATTGACACTTTATCTGACTGCAGCTCTCAAGGAAATCCGTTCTGCTTTGCTTAGCTGTCCTGCTTCCTGCTGATCTCTGCCCTGCTAAGGACAAGGACTGGACCCATCTCACTTGAACCCAGAGTGACTCCAAGGGTTTGTTGGCTTGATCCCTGTTTTGAAGTCTCAGGGCTATCAAAGACTTCCTTAAGCTCCGCAACAGCACCTGGACTTTGCCATCTGTGAGTCCTGCCCTGCCAAGGGGTGCCATCCCAGTCCTGTGCCCATGAAAGGTGATTTCTGCTGCCCAGAATCATCAAAATCGATTCAGTGACGTCTTTGCAAAGATGGGAACAGATGGACTGCCCTTCGATGCTGATGGAGGAGATGATCAATGACATCGCCTTGACGGACTGCACAGTACCTGCATTGTAAAGAAGTTCAATGCCAAAGCCTTCAATGATTTGTTGGATCGGCACTGACGCTTTGCCTCAATCCACGGGATCGACAATGACGCAGCAATTCCTCACATTGAGGCTTCAAAGTTGATGCTTTCTCCATTGTGTCAGTGGGACCCGCCTGAGTCCTGAAGCTGACCTGCCCTCCATTGCGCTCAGCCTGAACTTTGGATTCACCCAAGTTCAGGCTGACCTCAAGTAACCCCTTGGCGCTATTGACTTCTAAGCACTATTTTTAGTTTATTCTATTAAAATTCATAACTCAGGCTTTACTTATTGGAATTTTGCCGATTTGGTCTTGATTTTCTCATAATATTATTCTCTATTTTTCTAAAACTGTCTGGAGTATTTTTGTTGTGTTTTCATTCTGTTACTGTGTGTGTGTGTGTGAGTGTGTGTTGCATAAACACTTTACACAGTACCTCTTTGGATAAGCCTGACTGCTCTGTGCCAAGCTACCAAAGGGTGAGCACAGGTTATCTTTTAGTGTGTATCTAGTTAACCCTGACTAGGACTTTGGCCCCTACTTGGACAATGTGCATACTTCGGCCAACTAAAGGCCCAATTTCTAACAGGCTGGCACAGAGGCAGGTACACAGTTAAATATGTTTTCAATTTTCGGGCCACTTATTATTAGGGTGTTTCTTCACTGTGTCATCGTAAAATGATGCAGTAACTGGGAGGCACATTTTTAGTTTATAAGTAGTTAGTTTATTTGGCCACTGGCAGTGTCCTCCACCTAAAAACATACGACCATACCCTAGTCTATATCTAACAATCTCAGTGTATCCTTCCTCGTTTAATGACAAGGTCAGTTTCTTCAACAGGACTACTCAAAAGGGACTTTACATGTAGGGTACACATACAACTCAAGGGCAGCTATTTAAAGATCTGGATATACTGCTGTGAAAACACCTCATGTGGTAGCATATATGGCGGTTGGGTATGTCATGCCAGTGCATCCATGTTCAAGAGAAACAGATAGTTTGATATGATAATAGCACAATGTATACTACAATGATGATAAAAACATAGGTCACAATTTCAAACCATGCTGACACTTAGATAGATAAGACCAGGATCTATCAGGGACAAATACTTGGACTCATTATTTCCTCGCCTTCCTACCATGATGGATTCTATGTTCAACTGTAATATAATTTCAACTGTTGCGATTGTCCAAGAATTTACAAACTCTCCTAAAATCTTCCATACAACCTGATATCTAAACCAACAGCTGAAATCACCCATCCACGAGATAATACCTGCTCAAAGTATACTTTTTATACCTCTTAATATGGCACTATTTAAAGAACAATTCTACAAATAGTTTTGACCATAGATAAATGTTAATAATGATAAAAGATTCTCATTTAACACATATCAGGAATGTTAATGTTTTGATTCTAGGGTCAAGCTAGTAGAAGAAAACTATAAAAATGTGACATGGAAGTAGCCATTGCCAGTTTACAATATGGCACCAAAAGAGAATGTGATTGATGTGGAATGATACCAACACATGAAGCACTATGTATTATGAAAAATAAAGTATTTCCAGGTGTAGGTAATGAAGACACAGCTAGTCATTTGAAGATCCCAAACTTTATATAATATTACGGTTGGCGGAATCCTTCCTCTATATGGTTACGGAAATCAGCAGTGTCTTGTAATATCCCAATTATGTACAGCTAAGGAAAAATTAGCTAAGAAATCTTGCTATCTTCTAAGGCTTATTTTATATGGCATATTCAATCAAGTTCATATGCAGAATTTTTGGTAAATGCAGTTTCTTTCTATACCTTTTTACAAAAGTATGAATAACTTTGATGCTGCTGTAGCAAACTTCATTTAAAATCTTTTAGCGGTGCAACAAGAAAGGACCGCTGCTGTGTTGAGAGTCGCTCCGCTCAAAGCGACTTTGCACGCAGCAGCAACACTGCTAACCGGCATCAGACACTTTGACCACATTACCCCGTCATTTAAGCATAAAGACTGGATCTCTCTCTCGAGGCCAGAACTCAACTGAAAATTGCTTTCCTCACACACAAAGCACATTTTACTGACCCAAGGCACTTGGCAAAAAAGATTCATATCTCACGAGGTAGGCACTCCCTCAGAAGTTCAAACACTCTCAGGCTTGACTCCCGAGATTCAGAAAACAAAAAACCTACACACGCTCCTTTTGTGGAGCTGCACCAAGGAATTGGAACTCCTTACCATCCAAGGTGTGATCAAACCCATCGACCCACTTGATCATAACACATGTGAAAAAGATCGTAATTAATAGATTCCTTTCATAATTAATACATTCATCTCATATTTTCTCTTTAGCTTATCTCTTGGGCTCAATGGGCACCACAATGACAGTATTATTTATACAGGTCAAAAGCACATCTTTCCCAGGAGAGCTCCACCCACCCATTGCTTTTTTTTCTAGCAGAGGAATATTGGCAGAAGCGGCATAATGGGCCAAAAACGGTGGCCTGGAATATGGTCCAGGAGATTACGTCAAGCATTCCACCCATCACCTTCTTGCTGTTAAGAGAATTTAAGAAATACACAAAATATTTACAGTAGTAGAGTTATAACATGAATGGCATTTGTTTGTCTGTCTAATACGTTTTATTGACTGTAAGTTAGCATGCCACAGCTTTATTTATAAGGGGTAATTAGTTTAACCTCCCACCATTATTTGTAAATTGAAGTTTTACCAGACGATGAGATCCTGTTTGCTTGTGTTTTTTTGGGGTGGAGGGTCATCTTTTTGTTTACTGATTTCTTTGTGTGGTACAAAAACAAATATAAACATGATTCTTTTGTGGAGCATATGTACCACTTTCCTTTTTTTCGCTTGCATGTTCTGGCCATTCCCTACTAAACTCAGGGCCATATTCATCAAAGACTTACACAACGCAACACAGCAAGCCACTTCACTGCATTGCATAAAGAGCCGAAATGCCCCATATTTAGCATTATACTGCGCATTCCTGTGTTTTTATAGCTGTGTCACACTTTTGGCTGCCTAGCGCCAACTTAGGCACCCTTGCGTCATGCTACACAGATGTCTGCAGGCGTGATTTTTTGGTGCAAGAAGGGACACCTTCCTGCACAAAAACAATCATCAGAGGCATTTTCCTCTTTCTAAATGTGCTGCAGAATGTGTACATTTCTGACGCATTCCCAGGTCTACCAATGTTGGCAAATCTGGGAATGTGTCACAATCCATGGATGGAAGCGTGGGAACACCCTCCTTGCCACAGAGTAACACAAGGTAGCGTTTTGCGCTGCCTTGCAAGGTTGATGCAAAACCTTGATAAATATGCCTCTATTTTTTTTAGGGCACATGTCATTTTGTACAAGCCCAAAACTGAGAATACCTCACTCAACGTGTGCAGCTTTGCACTATCAAGTGAGTGAGTGTTTAATTTGTTAATCACGAATATATTCTTTCTAGGAATTCAAGATGATTCCTCCCTTTGTGCCATTAAATATATTTAAAAGCAAGATGTTTCCATCAATTTGTGGTAGGTCCCAAGTTTGCATGAATAATGGTAATGAGATATACTTGCAGAAGTACTCTGAAACATACAGGAGACAACCCAAGTAAAAAAACTGAGGAAATACATTTTGAGTATCCACAAATGTCATTCCCATTAATTCAAATTAATTACCTCGAAACGTTTTCGGTGTTATAGGGACATGCATACTGAAACCTTACTATGTCCTCTGTGACATGATCCAGCTACAAAAGACTTGCTGTATTTAAGGAAAGAAACTCTTTACACAGGAGTGGTAAAGAGTGTGAGTTATGTATACAACAAGCTATAACGTTGGTGAGAAACAAATGCAAGCATATTTGAAAGTCTCAAAGATCTTATGCTAAAGACCATAGGCACTCTTTTAAGTAAATAAGGCATTAGTTTGAGTCAGTGCTATGTCGATACTACCGACCTTACAAGAACTGCAGTAGTTCTAAGCCTAATTAAAATGATTCTGGTCAAATACAAACAGGACACAAAACTGCATACAAGCGAGAAAATATGTTTAAAACGGAATCCTAATTCAATCTACCCACAGCAAATTGAGCACCGAGTGAACTGATCTTGGCAGGACCTGTGTTAAAAGAATTCTACGAGAGGCAAAGAAATGCAAAATACTTATGTTGTGCCATTACCTTGAGGAGAGGAAAGTTACCCACCATCCTGGAAAGCAGATCGCAAATGAGACTCAAGCATGTACTTGTAAATCATGATGATTGGGGAAGGAGGGGCAGAAATCTGCATTTTACAATGACCATCTGTGAAATCACACAAATATAAATCAAACGTCTTCCAGCTGTTGATACAAACCAACCGAAATCTAGTTCAAAAATGGATAGGGATGTGGTGGCAATTGTTTAAACTGGAAATGACACAATCATCATTACTCTAGGGGTCAGGAAACCCAGAGCCACTGGAAATTCCAAAATAAATCTCTCTATTGGAAGAAAATGTTATCACTTTTGCTGCAAATCTGGAGAAGTCAAGCATTTCCTCATCTAATGTTTGAATGCACCAGTGCAGCAATAAGAAGAAAAATATGTTATGTTGGACTGTGAAACCTCAGTGCAAGGTGGATAATGGTTGGTAAGTGCATGAAAAACTTCGCGCAATAACTACACTCCACGCTGTTACTTGAAGCGTAAAAGGCCATTTATTAGGACAAGGTTGCAATCATTTTAGACTTATTAACAGTACATCAATGCATGAAATATACATTTCCATAATCATTTAGACTTATTAACAGTACCTTAATGCATGAAATATACATTTCCATCCCATACCCACACATTCTCCTTTCTGCCTTTCCAAAACCATCTCACCTGTTTGACTCTTCACCCATTCACTCGATAACCTCCTTCCTTTCCCCATTCTCACCTTCACTTGCCCTCCAAGCATCCTCTGTTGACTTTGCCTTTATTGCTCATTGCCTCCCATGCCCCACTATCAGTCACCTGTGTACCGTTTTCCCCCCACCCGAGGGGTGGATCTGCCCGTATGTGACTCCCCACCCCTCCAAAGTACTGTACCGCCTCTGCTCTGCAACCTGCCCTAAACTGGCACCCCAACCCTTGAAACACCCCCGGTCCTTCCCTAAACCTGCAGGGTGGGCGGATGGACAAAATTAACAACACCCTCCCGGTGGTGCTAAGGTGTCAGGAAGAGGCCGGATCTTCCTCTTGTAGAAAAAGGTAGGGCTAGGACCTTTCTCAAGATTTGCCCGGCGCTAACCGCCCTTGTACCATTCAAATTTACCAAGCAATGAGGCAGGCGCCGGAGACCAGAAGGCAGGAAACAGAAGTTTATTCCGACGGAGCAGAACACATCAGATCAGACAACAAGGTATCGTCTCGAGGTGCTCTAACAGCCTCTCGGAGGCCTGGCCTCTTATACACTGGTTTATGGCATGTGACCTTCCTTTACTACAATCAGAACTTTGTAAAGCAAGGAAAAGACATCCCCGTAATCCTAGTGTCAATCCCACCCCCATATACCTTCACAATAGAGGTCCTCAACCTGCTGATAAGAGGAGGGGGCCATCACGCAGCTGAGTGTTCCGTCGAGTCTTAGGATGTGTGCGCCTGATCGTATCACAGGGGGGGTGGGGAGGCCTGGATCAATAGAGGGTCCTTTGAAGGAGAGCGACCTCATACAATAAAGGGCAGTAAATGATATCTCCCGGCTTAGGCAATGGCCTCGGACCTGTGTGGACAGTCGGACACGGGGTGAGGGGCCATCAATGGAGTGGTATTCATGCTGCGTGGACAATCCAGCGCAGGAGGGAGGTTTATCAACAGAGGGGCATTCATGGGAGGAGAGGAGGTGTTGGTCAGGCGCTGGCGTGACTCCCAAGGACAGGGTCATGCAGAAGGATCATGCTCATAAGGAGGAGGGAGGGGGAGCCAGGGTGCGCGGAGGATGCTTGCTGGGTCAGAGGGGCGCGCTGGCGATCGATCGTGGACAGGGAGACCATGATATCTAAAATGGCTGCCGTGCACGTAGTACATAGGTGACCTAGAATGGCTGCCGTGCACGTAGTACATAGGTGACAAGCTGGCGCAGATGATGTTTAGATCGCAAATTAAAATTCCACAGTCCTCCCTTTTAACATGTCTCGCCAACTTGTCAGTTTGGATTTATCCCCATAAGGCCACGTATTTCTACTTCATAGAGGGGGCTCATGTGCTCATTTCGGAAGTCCAAAGTCTTTGGGCACATACAGTTAGAAACAAGGCCGCACAAAGGTGGCAGACATTGGATACCTAAGCAACACCCACATAATATTACAACAGGTATCAGCACGAAGGAAAACAACTTCCAACCCCAATTCTTCAAAGTGTCCCAAAACCAGCTCCCAAGCGACCATCCTTCTTGTTCTTGGTGAACCTCTGAGGAAAGTCTGTGGAGGTGTTCAATGGCTTTGTAGACTGAAGGCGAGTTGTCAGGCACGTATGTGCAGCAGCTGGATCCGATGATGCGGCATGCTCCTCCTCGGTCGGCTAGGACCACGTCTAAGACAAGGCGGTTTTGGAGGGTCACAAGGCGGACCGCCTGAAGCTCCGCCGTGTTGTTGGCGAGGATGCCAACCGTGATGTTGATCGTTGTTTCTACTGCCTGGGTCAGGTGTCGGATAGCGCGGCTGTTTGCCATTGGGCCCCACAGGGGAACAAGTCCTTTTGCAGCATCTAGGAACTGTGCTCCGGTGGAGTCGGTTTGTCCAATGTCATCTGCACGCCTCTGCCGGTGATGGTTGGCAGGGGCTACATATGTGGGTGGAAGAACGAAGGCAATGTAACAGGCGCCCTTCCAACCTCTCGGGAGCCAGGTGTAAGCTTTGGTGCCACACACAAAGTACATATTCGGAGAAGCAACAAAGGAAGGGGGGGTCAACTGAGTCCAATGTTCTGGTGATTCGGCAGGCACTGTGACCCACCAGCTGCGTTCCATGGCCTTCGAGATACACAAGACCTGTGACATTGATAACAGACAGGGCCACAGTCAGAGTAGCGGTAGTTTGTTTTTGCAGATGAGAGAAGGTGGTCCTGGCTGGGTTGTGGAGCACCTGTACTTCGACTCGTTCTTTGGCAGGAATGTCTTTAAGGAAGGTGGCGCCCGTAAGCGCTGGACACAGAGCAACAGAGGTCCTTTCGGTTTTGTTCAGCCAGAACCCAGAGTAGAAGTGCGACACTGTCCGGCTGGAGGTGGCGTTGTCCTTGTGGCTCTCTTGCATGAGGATCAGCCAGGCGAGGCAGGAGCCGTGAACTGAGAAAGGAGAAGGAATGAAGGGGATGGAGTGTCCTGTAGCATGCGGGAGCAACCCGCAGATCCAGCAGTTCGTAGCATTTGCAGCAAGGTTGTGTTGGTGCAACAGTTGCACGAAGGAATTGTTCCAGAATTCCCTGCGCCTTTCTCGGAGCTGAGGCGACAGAGAGATTAGGTGATGCTCTTTCAGGGGGGTCGGCTGTGCAGTAGGTAGCAATGCCTCATGAGCCGGTGTGCTTTCCTCCAGAATCCAGAAGGAGGTCATGAGGAGGAGGCAGAAGAGGAAGACAATGAAGAGTGCGATTGTCTTTGATTTGTGCAAGTTGTCAGTCTTTGGATTTCTATACTGGGTATTTCCTGTTGCTTCCATCATCTTCTTATCTGGCGCTTCCATCATCTTCTTATCTGGCGCTTCCATCACCTTCAAGGGGGCTCGGTAGCGGGCAGAACCACAGACTTCGTTTAGCTTCTCTCCCGGCAACCCTTGATTGTGTTTAGGTCACCGTTCTGAGATTTAACTTAGTCCGTGGCCTACTTAGCCGAAACTCCCTCCTTTCGACGCAGGAAATACCCTTCTCTGGATGGCACAGTGGGATCAGAGAATTTTGCAAGTTCGAGTGCCTCAGTATCGGGATAACAGTCCAATATCGGTCGGTCTTTGCTCAGGAGCTCTTCTTGGGTGCTGACGTTTTCTGTCGTGGCCAGGTTTGCAGAGACCTTCCGACAATGATGCGCGTGCAGCCAGTGCTTCTTCCCCTCCACTCGGAGTGCCGTTCGGGTGGTGATCAGCACTTGCCAGGGGCCCGTCCACCGAGGTTCCAGACTCTTGGTTCGCTGGAAATTTCGTATCAGCACGAAATCTCCCGGTTGGATGTCATGGCCGGGGCCCCTGGAAGCATCGGGGATGGCTTGCTGCACCTGTTGATGAATGACAGACAACGTTTTGGTTAACTTGCACAAATAATCAGATAGTAGGACGTCTGGGACGTCATGAATGGAGGTCGGTTTGGGAGCAGTCCAGAGGTTCATCGGTCGCCCAAACACGACCTCGTAGGGGGTCAAATGGTGCTTGGTGGGGGTGGAGCGCATCGATAACAAAGCCAGCGGGAGGGCATCCGGCCAGTTAAGTCCAGTGGTGGCCACTATTTTTGCCAGTTTCAGCTTCAGTGTGGCATTATGGCGTTCCACTAGACCGGCGGATTGGGGGTGGAAGACCGCATGAAATCGTTGCTTCACCCCCAACCCCTTTAGGATTAATTGGATAACCTCAGCTATGAAGTGGGGGCCATTGTCGCTCCATAAAATTCGACAAAGGCCATAGCGAGGGAAGAATTCCTTCAGTAGCACTTTGGCAGTAGTCATGGCAGTGTTGTCACGGGTTGGATAGGCTTCTACCCATTTGCTGAAGGCACACACAATGACTAGTACATACTTCAGGTTTTGGCATCTCTCTAGTTGGATGTAGTCCATCTGAAGGACCTCAAAGGGGTGATTGGGGGTCCCAAACCCTCCCCGGGGTACTACAGTTCCTTTCCCGGGGTTGTGTTGCAGACAGATAAGGCACTGCTGAACTAGGCGTCTGGCTGAGTCGGGGATTTTGTCATTGTGCCAGATTTTGGAAATGAGTTCGATCATGGGTGCAGATCCTATGTGTGCGGGGGAATGTGCCATTGTCAGTATGGGGATCAGGTATGAGTCGGGCAGTAACCACTTATTTGCATCCTTCGTTCGCCAGCAACCCTCTTCGTCCTTCAAACCCACCCTTGCCCACTTAGTCAATTCGTGAGGGGTGCTGGCCGACTGTATGTCTCTGAGCATTTCCCTTGTGTCACTCCATTTTTCTGCTTGCGACCTGGTCACATATATGCGTGTCACCGTCCTATTCTCAGCTGTGGTTCGTGCAGTGATGTCGGCTAATGCATTCCCTTGTCCGACTAAGTCTGTCACTCTTTTGTGTGCCTGACATTTAATCACCGCTAATCGTTTGGGGAGGAGAACTGCCTCAATCAGAGCGGACACTAAATCTCCGTGGAGGATAGGGGTGCCGTGGGACGTCAGGAATCCCCTCTCCCTCCACAGGAGCCCAAAATGGTGGACCACTCCGAAGGCATACTGGCTGTCCGTATATACGTTCGCGGTGGTCCCTGCGGCTATGATGCATGCTCGGGTGAGGGCTATCAGCTCTGCTGCCTGGGCAGATCGTTGTGTGATGCAGGCTGTCTCAATTACTGTTCGGGCTGTCGTTACTGCATAGGCAGCTGAAGTGGTGCCATCTGGGAGTTTGATGCATGAGCCGTCTACCCATAGCTCTCCATCGGGGTCAGGAAAAGCAGTGTCTCGGAGGTCAACCCTACTCCTAGTCTGTTCGTCTGTGAGGGTCACACAGTCGTGTATGGGAGGAACGTCGGGGTCGTTTTCAGGCAGGGGTAACAATGTGGCAGGATTCAAAGTCGTGCATCTCTTTAGTGTGATGTGGGGTGCAAGCAGAGTCAACCCGTACCCTGTCAGTCGTGGGCTAGTCAGGTGTTGGGTCTTTGTCTGGTTCAAAAGGGTGTCAACTGCATGGGGCACTAATACAGTGAGGGAGTTGGAAAGTACGATTCCCTCGCTCTGACGGATAGAGACAGCAGCGGCAGCTACTGCTCGAAGGCAGGCAGGTAAAGCTCTGGCTACAGGATCAAGAGTGGCGGAGAAGTAGGCACAAGGGCGCTGCTTAGGGCCAATCGATTGAGTCAGGACAGACAATGCGCATCCCTCCCTTTCGTGGGTGAAGAGGGAGAAGGGTTTGGAGTAATCCGGCGTTCCGAGGACGGGTGCTGAGCAGAGTGCATCCCGTAATTCCTTAAAGGAGGCTTGACACTCAGTGGTCCAAGGAAGCGGGGAGGGGACATCTTTGGTCAGCAGGGCAAGTAATGGTTTCACAATGAGGCTATAATTAGGCAACCACTGTCTGCAAAAAGAGGTTAGGCCAACCAAAGAGCGGACCTGTTTTTGTGTTTTTGGGATGGGGGTGTCTAGGATGGTTTGGATTCGGTCAGGGGTAAGTTTCCTCCCTTCTTTGGACAGAAGATGGCCTAGGTAAGTCACTTGTGGCTGGCAAAACTGTAACTTCTTTTTGGAGACTTTATGGCCATTTTCTGCAAGGAAGTGTAGGAGTTGGACAGTGGCTGTCGTTGCAAGCGGGGTGGTGTCGGCCGCCAAAAGGATATCATCGACATATTGGATCAACACCACTCCCTCTGGTAGCTGGAAGGCATCCAGCTGTCTTTTGAGGGCCTGGCTGTAAATGCTGGGACTTTCAGTGTACCCCTGGGGCGCTCTACAAAATCGGTACGAGCGGGACTTTAAAGTGAAGCCGAAGAGATAACGGCTGTCTGGATGGATGGGGATAGAGAAAAACGCGTTCTTAAGGTCGATAACAGTGAAGGTGGTGGCGGTGGACGGGATGAGGGTCAAAATGGTGGTGATATCAGAGACTACGGGATATTGGGGTACAACCACTTTGTTAATCTCTCGTAAGTCGATGATGAAGCGGTAAGCTTTCTCATCTCCTTCACCTTGCTTCTTAACATCAGGTAGGATTGGGCTGTTGCAGACGTTGCTAACCACCTCTTCAACCACTCCTGCATCTACCAGAGACTGAATGATCGCTACCAGTGCCTTCTCACCCTCTGGGGATATCCGATATTGCGGGAGTTTCGGGAGCATAGCGTCCTGTCGTACAGTTATGTGGATAGGATCAATCATCATTCGCCCCACATCAGAGTCGTTTTTGGCCCACAAGTACGGGGGCAGGGCGTCAAGCAAGGACATGTCAGCGTCAGTTATGGGGCACATGTGTTGTGGGGGACGGGATCTGGGCATGTCTGGGTTGTCGTATAGGATGACTCGTATTCCATCTGGGGAACACCTAATGGTAGCTCGAAAGTGTTTCAGTAAGTCAATGCCCATAATGGCGTCAGGGGAGTTGGAGGAAAGCAGGAATGTTGCGTCAGTGGTGTTGTTTTCTAGATCAAAGGAAATAGGCACGGACAGGGGGTTAGTGGAGGGCGTTCCATCGAAACCTATCGACGTTATGTGTGAGCCAGACAAGGGTGCCCTTGGAATCAGTCGTTTTGATAACACACTACGTGTCACCCCAGTGTCTACCAAGAATGGAGACTCTGTACCCAAGACCTTAGCGGTGACATAAGGACCTTGCTGGTCAACACAGAGCTCGACTGGATCCCTCCCTTGCCCCTGGCAGTCCTATGCAAAGTCGGGGGCATGTTCACCTTCGGACAGCTGATATTGGTTCTGCCGGGGACGGTCAAATGTGTTCAGCCTCCCTGATCTGTCATTGTTGGTGCCGTTGGCGTGCCCTCGTCCTTGTACCCCATTTCTTGGACCACTTGCCACATCCCTGGAGTCCCTATTTCTATTCATCTCTAGCATAACCGGACACTGGTATTTCCAATGGCCGAACCCTTTGCAGAAGGCACATTGGTCGTTGCTAATGTCTCTACGTCCAGGGTGGGGTGTGGGAGCGTGATCTTTAGGAGGTGGATCTCTGGGGGTGGCTGATTGGTAGTTCCCTCTTTGAGGTTCCCGTCCCATCGTTATACCTTGTATCTGGGCTATCATTACCCTTTCCTTTAAATCTTTCTTCTTTTTCTCGGACGCCCTATCAATCTCATTCTTTTGGTGCTCGTAATACTGAGCCATCTGAAGGATAGCTGCAGGTTTGGAGGCCCCCCAACTACTCTCACTTGTCTGCAGCTTTTGGGAGACCTCTTGTGTTAGACCCTTTACGTAATTTTGTACAAACAGGTGCTGTCCGGTTGCGGTGGTCATGTCTTGGCCACTGTAGTCGGAGAACACTGTCTCGAATCGGGAGAAGTATTCTGACACATCTTCCTGCGGTTTCTGTCGACAGGTCGTGACTATCGACCAGTCTACCTTTCTTTCCGGGACCAGTGTTTTTAATTTTTGAACTATTTTGTCTGGGAGTTCTAGTATGTCTTTCACTGGTTTCCTTCCAGGTTCTCGTTGTCTATCTAATTTACCGAGTTGGTCCCAGGTATGCCCAAACAGATCCGTGTGGTCAGCCTTCCGGATTTGCTTCCACACATCAGCTGGCAGGCATAACCCAAAGAACAAGTCAATGTCCGCTAAAGTCATTATTGTCGAACCCAAGGCTGTGCCTAATTCGGTATAAAATGCCGTCGGGTTCTTTCTTAAATCGGGCAGGGTTTGTTTGAAGGTTAGGATATCCTGTCGGTCCCATGGTTGGTAAACCCAATTGTACACAACCCTCCCTTTTGCATTTTCATTATCAATATCATCGCTCGTTCCCTGGCCCCGTGGCGGGATCCAGTAAGGAGCCGCTTCTCTGATAGGCATCATAGTATTGGTTACTTCTGCCGAGGTTGTTTCAGGGACCGTAACCTTGGCTTCTGGTTTCTGTTCCGCGAGGTGGCGGAAGACCTCAAGCATTTGCATGAAGAGCTCCGTCGCCTCACGTTCAGTCCCATCTCCAACATCAATTTTCCTATACAGTGTTGTTAGTTTAGCGGGACCCTTGCTCTGATACCTATCTTCATACGCGTTCAGGGTGTGGTAGCTGAATCACAAGATGAAATGCCGTCTGTGGCTGTCGGCATGTGAATTATATATGCTCATTGTGTATTCTTCGCTCTCCCTTCGTTCTACCAATGTCTTTGCTATTTTGTCGATCCCATCCCCCTCATCTTTGCTCAACCTATTTAGTCTGGCTGATGATTGTTTGCTAGACTCGGGGTCATCTGATGAGGTTGTTAATGTGGCTGGTGCAAAGGCCGTGAGGGCTGGTGCACTAGCACTGAGATCGCTTTCGCTCACACTCGGAGCGTGAAAGCTTTGTCGGCAGGGGGCATATGGAGGGGGCATGTAGATGATTGGGGGACCTAGTATTAACTCATCGTTCGCCCGTTGTTTGGAGGGCAATTCAGGGTAGAGCGCAGAGGGGGTCCTAACAGGACATTGGCCTGTCGACCCTGATTCTTGGTTTTGCATAGTATCTTTTCTTTCCTTTATTTCTTCTTCTAGTTGCTTCGCGGCTAGGTGGGCTGCCTTTCGTAATTCTTTCCCTATTTTTGCTTCTTCTCTTTTCTTTCGTTGTTCCGTTTCTTTGCGCCACATGCCGATACTGTCGAGCATAGTGGGCGTGGTCTTATTCTTCTGGAGCGCTATTTCTAATGTTTTTATTTTATTTTCGTCAAAGGAACCTATCAGTGGCCACTGACTTTCAGGGTCCTTTTTCGTATATTTATGCCATAGTTTAGTGTAAGCTATAGCGACTAGTCCATACTTAGTGAACATGTCCTTATTAGGGGTGCCCTCCAGTGGAGCTGGATGGTTCATCTCTAATAAGCGGTCCGGGCTAAACAGGCTACCAACCAGTGGGGAGAAGACAGGCATGACGGATTACAACGGGGACAAAAGTCTGCACTACCTATCTTATCACGGCGGACAAAGACTAGACAGAATATTTCTATTCTACGTTGTTTGGAGGCCGTGAATACCTCAAAAGAACCAATACCGAATAATCGGCCAATCAAACAATCCAGTGGGGAGAATAAGTGGGCACGAAAAGTTATCGTTACCCACTCTTTCTCTACCTGCAAAGAGAGACCTTGTTCTTCCCTGTTTGCAGACAAAGAATCTCCAGACAATAATCCACGAACGACAGTTCGGGAAACAGTGGGGGAGGAAGATAGGCACGACGGATTACAACGGGGACAAAAGTCTGCGTTACCTATCCTTCACTGCTTGCAAAGAGAGAGCCTGTTTGTTTTTCCCCGTTTGCAGACAGTGAATCTCCAGAGGGTTTCAACAAAGCGTAATACTAGTATTATCCAAACAAAACAATATTTTTCCAATCTGTCGTGTTTACACGACCTTACCCGGACCGCATGGACGGTTTCCTGTCCTCTGGATCCAGCGCCCGATCGTCCTCTCTCCTTCGTGATGTTCGCGGCACTCCTGATGGTTCCCAGTCAGGACCGTAGATCACTCGAGAGAGGTCTGTTCAGAACTAGTGAAGGTCGGATGATCGGCTGTCAGACGAGGGTCTATCGGACACGAGCTCTTCCCGATCGTTGCAGTCGTTCACTCTGTCATCGGGACCTCTCCCACTGGATCCACGTGTCGCTGATGGGCCCCACGCTTTGGGACGCCAATTGTAGAAAAAGGTAGGGCTAGGACCTTTCTCAAGATTTGCCCGGCGCTAACCGCCCTTGTACCATTCAAATTTACCAAGCAATGAGGCAGGCGCCGGAGACCAGAAGGCAGGAAACAGAAGTTTATTCCGACGGAGCAGAACACATCAGATCAGACAACAAGGTATCGTCTCGAGGTGCTCTAACAGCCTCTCGGAGGCCTGGCCTCTTATACACTGGTTTATGGCATGTGACCTTCCTTTACTACAATCAGAACTTTGTAAAGCAAGGAAAAGACATCCCCGTAATCCTAGTGTCAATCCCACCCCCATATACCTTCACAATAGAGGTCCTCAACCTGCTGATAAGAGGAGGGGGCCATCACGCAGCTGAGTGTTCCGTCGAGTCTTAGGATGTGTGCGCCTGATCGTATCACAGGGGGGGTGGGGAGGCCTGGATCAATAGAGGGTCCTTTGAAGGAGAGCGACCTCATACAATAAAGGGCAGTAAATGATATCTCCCGGCTTAGGCAATGGCCTCGGACCTGTGTGGACAGTCGGACACGGGGTGAGGGGCCATCAATGGAGTGGTATTCATGCTGCGTGGACAATCCAGCGCAGGAGGGAGGTTTATCAACAGAGGGGCATTCATGGGAGGAGAGGAGGTGTTGGTCAGGCGCTGGCGTGACTCCCAAGGACAGGGTCATGCAGAAGGATCATGCTCATAAGGAGGAGGGAGGGGGAGCCAGGGTGCGCGGAGGATGCTTGCTGGGACAGAGGGGCGCGCTGGCGATCGATCGTGGACAGGGAGACCATGATATCTAAAATGGCTGCCGTGCACGTAGTACATAGGTGACCTAGAATGGCTGCCGTGCACGTAGTACATAGGTGACAAGCTGGCGCAGATGATGTTTAGATCGCAAATTAAAATTCCACACTCTCCTGACCCTTATATGCCCTCCCCCATCCCACCCCTTCCTTTAACCTCTGTAGTCCCGCCCTCCACCTTGTCCTTCCGCATTGCGCGAAAACCCCGGGGGAAGACTGGTCTGCGACCTTCGCTTCCCCCGGGGGCCGCATCGCGCAATAACTACACTCCACGCTGTTACTTGAAGCGTAAAAGGCCATTTATTAGGACAAGGTTGCAATCATTTTAGACTTATTAACAGTACATCAATGCATGAAATATACATTTTCATAATCATTTAGACTTATTAACAGTACCTTAATGCATGAAATATACATTTCCATCCCATACCCACACATTCTCCTTTCTGCCTTTCCAAAACCATCTCACCTGTTTGACTCTTCACCCATTCACTCGATAACCTCCTTCCTTTCCCAATTCTCACCTTCACTTGCCCTCCAAGCATCCTCTGTTGACTTTGCCTTTATTGCTCATTGCCTCCCATGCCCCACTATCAGTCACCTGTGTACCGTTTTCCCCCCACCCGAGGGGTGGATCTGCCCGTATGTGACTCCCCACCCCTCCAAAGTACCGCCACCCAGGGAACCCCCGGAGGGCGGTTACCTGCCCCACCCCCCCCCTGTCCTGCGCACCTTTCGCCTCCTGCCAGCGACCCGAAAGCCACCCAGTGGATGACAATCCACTACCTCCCCCTGCGTCCTGCAGCAAAGCACCACTCTTGTTGCCAACGTGAACCGCGAAAGGTGCCCTTTCCAGAAGGGGCCCACGCGCCCGTCCTTTCCGTGCCGAAAGGCAGCCTCCCACAGCAGCACCCGGTGAACGACCGTCCACCCCACATGCGTCACCTGCAAGGCAGGAACGTCCCCAGGACAAAAAACCCCACCATGAGTGTTGGTCGCAATGCAGTGAGATCCATCACTCCCACCTGCGTCTGTGTGTCGGGCAAGCAAACCCCGCCTAGGGCCTTCCCGAGCTGGAAAAAACGGCACCCCCACAACTCAGTGAACAGCCATCCACCACCTGGACCAACTCCCAAATAGACCAGCCACATGTCCGGTCCCAATCCTGTGAACCGACTACTGTCCCCCCCCCCGTGGCGAACGGCCATCCACCACCAGGCCTGCTTCCATCACCCGTACTCATGTCCAGCAGGACAAGCGACCGCTCCGGACCACTCATCGTCCATCCAATGTGCCCCCCTTTCTGAGGTGAACGACCATCCACCCCTGGCGCCACCATCCATTACCCCACCGGCAGCCAATGAACTATTCTGACCGCCCTTGGCCCATAAAAGGAGCCCCCCCAAAAGCCGAGGCACATGCCACCCCATATGTTCCCCCCCACATGTCCGTGCATCACTTCTAAACAGAAGGAGTAGCCCTAAAAGCTCATGGAGACAAAGAAGCATTCAAGAGTGTGACGCGAACATCAAATGCACAAGTGCTGCCAATGAAAACAACTGTGCACGTAGGTAAGCAGAAAAACCCCCCGCCTGTTTCCCTCACGTCATCCTGTATATCTACGCGAGTCGTACATTTCCCCCCCTCGTGGTGAACGACCGTCCACCACGCGTCCTTGGCTCACAAAGACCACCACCGGTCTAGGCCATACATTAGGCACCCAAGGTGCCCCCTCACATGTCCGAGGTGAACGACCATCCACCCCATACACCCCCATCTTTTGCCTCCCTCGACAAACCATAGCATCCGTAGACCGCTCGCGGTCCAAAAAGGAACCCCCCATCAAACCAAATCGATCTTTGTTAATAACCGAAATCCTGCACGGTCATGCACACCTCATTTCCCCATGCGTCGGATAATTTACTGCAGCTCCCACCACACTCAGTGAACGGCCATTCACCAATCCGTGCCTGTATTCCAAACCCAAAATGATCTCAGGCCAATCCTGGCCATGGTAGGCGCCCCCTCCCCCCCGTGGACGACCATCCACTGCCTGTACCATCACCCCCATGTACATGAGCAACAGTCCCCACCATTCTTGGACCATGACAGGCGGCTCCCTTTGACCAAAGGCCCCCACCATCGAGTCACACCGGACCGTCCCCCATCACCCAAAGCGTCATGTCTTGGACCTCCAAATCCTCAGCCGACCAAACTGTCTCCCCCAAGCACAAACCCTGCGCCCGACCAGGACGCCCCATGTTCCGTTCCTTGGAAACACCTCCCCTGCCAAGCACCTCAGGATATTGCCAGCTTGACACACCCCAGCAACCATTCCCCTGCATGTGTCCCCAAATCAAGACAACCGCACATCCCCTGCGCCGTATGGCAAACATAATGGCACCAACACCTACCCATGTCCCTCGCCCCAGTCTCCTACCGTCCACCACCCAATCATCGGGGAACCTGCCCCCAAAACAACCACACCTCGCTAGAGCACCTCTTGTGTTGATCACCCGCTAGGAGAACCCCCCCCTCCCCTCCCCCCCATCCCCCCCAGGCGACAAACCTGGTTCCTATCTTACCTCCTGACCCCTTGGTAGAAAAGAAAAAATAGTCCCATAAGAAATACACGGTGATCCCCCAGCCCCTTTACGGCCTAGTCACATAACATAAGGAAGCAGGTAGGAAAATCGCTGCCAGCGTCAAACAGAGAGCAGACCCGGCAAGACTCCCATAATCATGTGCAAGACACTCTTACCATTCGTACAGACTACTTCTATAGTCCCGAGATATGCAACCCAGGAGCCAGTTCTGGAATTACCAAAATAATCTACAAAGCAATCAACTGTGTGTATAGAAGGAAATCCATTGAGCCCAATGCTAAATTGAGTACAGAAATGTGTTGCCTACTCGAACCCATGTACCTACTGCCTTTACAAAGTGTATCGGCTTACTGCAAATAACTCTACTGAGACCTCCCAAATTGCGGACAGTATATGTTTGATACCAGCTGGGTCTAGAAAGAAAACAACTATTTCCGATACAAAAACAATTGGCCTGGAGTCCAGTCTGTATGCGAAACATTATGCTGACTGAGTGTGCACGACACATGCTTACACTGCCCCCTGGCACTGCCTCACTGCTCGACCAAGCTACAACTTCAGAGAGTAAGGTTACACCTGGCTTTAACCTCCGTCATACCTCTGGGATTTCCGGACTCTATTCACACTGCACCTTATCCTGGTCCAGTACACTCACACAACTCCTGTCACAGACTATAGACTCACTTGGAATCCGAACGCGTGCTTTCCGATTTGGGAAACTTACATGAACGTAGTGCCACCGAAAACTGGGGCAGCAACTCCAAACGAAACATGTCGGAGATCAGAAACTGAATGATCCCTAAAGATGCCATTATAATTTGGTCTTATCATGCCACAGTTGCTGTGTTTTGAAGGACAAAGGTGAAAATGCCAGGCTATGATAGAGGTCAAAATTCTCGCAGTTTGGTTGCTATCCTTTTAACAAGTACCCTTGCGTCTACTTGTCAGTATCCCACCGCAAAGGTAGAGACTTTTGAAAAGGTAATTCTCTTATAATCCTGCTAGACTGCACTGAGTTGAAAGGAAAGTTGCGGGATGTCAGTTTATATCTCAACCACAAAAGGAACTACATAAATATTCCAGAACACGTCAGCAGTTAGGCAAGCACAAATGCCATACCACCAAAATCCTGAAACTTAACCTCTGAACCTCCGGCATAGCCCTGCACAACCATCCCCCTGCCCGTGTGTGAGCAGCCCCTCCCCGGCCAGCCCCCCCCCCCCGGCCAGCCCCCCCTTCGCGCATCCGCTAAGTCAAGATGTGCAGCAGTCCTCCACCTACATGGTACACCCAAACCTGGCCAACACCCCAGGAGCATCTAGCCCCCCGCCTCTACCTTCTCCACTCCACTCTGGCGCCCATGTGACGCTGCCACGCCGGCCCGCCCGTCACGGGGAGGGCAGCGTTGTATCCTGCGGAGGACTCCCCGGGGTATAAACATCTACCCCGGAGCCACTACCAATCCGAACAACCAAATGCCATGTCACCAAATGACTAAATGGGAGCCGACCGGCCATCCCTGCCAACCCCGCTGTTGTTATATCCACTGTGAAGCTCGCCACCCACCTGGGTCCCGGCATTACTCCATCCAGCAGCAGTACTGGTATCCCCCGGACACCCCCACACCTGCAGCGCCTGCATCAGAAGCGCCGCGGTCCCCGCGTCTCTTACCTTATCCCCCGGCCTCAGCCACAAACGTGTACCTAAAGTTGCTCCAGCACAACGCCCCACTGCTCCTGGGCGCCATGACCATCTCAGCTGTGCCCGCGGATCCTACCACGGCCGCCCCTGACCCCCGCAACCATAAAGAAACCGCCCAGCCACCATTTACCTCCCGAAACCACCAAACGGCCCCCAGCCCTGCTCACACAAACTTCCCATCGACCCAACCCCCCACCACACAAATCCCCACAGAGCCCCACACGCCCACAACTCCCTTCACCATCACACCCACCGACCCCCAGCACTGCTAGCACGACAAACACACCGACTCTCACACCGCACAAACCGAACAGGTCACACCATACATAAGTAAACATTGCTTGGAGAAAAACGTTGCATTGGACGCTGCGCGAATCCCCCGACGGAGGGCAGGCCGTCGCGGACCCCCTTCTGCTTCGGACCAGCGTTAGGAGGCCGTAGTGCGCCCCACTGGTGTCACACCTGCTGCCGAGCTGGACCGCCATCCTCAGTTCGCCTCCCCCACCGGGTCGCCAGAACCAGGTGAGCCCAACACCACCGGGGCTCGTGCCGTCATGGCCGTCCCTCACACGTGACCCTGATACCCCACACATTGCCGCCTACCAACTCCCCAGGGGGCCCGGTCCCGGCCCCCCCCCCCAGCCATCAGCATTGCCCAGGGACCAACCTCGAATAGCGCAGGCTCCCCGTAGGGGCGGGCCCACGCCCCCACCACGCTGCAGTTAAAACAGGGGGGGGGGAGGGAGAGAGAGCCAGCGAGACCGCAGCCAGCTCCGGGCGACGTCGTAACATGCGACGCCCCGCCCCACTGCTCTACCCCTGTCCTGAAATGCCCGCCAAAACTGAGGCCCGCCTGTCTGCCGAAGGAAGGGGAACCACTGAAAGGCCAGAAGGAGCTATGCCCGAAAACCCACCCCCCCCCGAACAAACTGGGGCCGGATCGCGCCCCCCCCACCCCAGGCACCCCAGCAAGCCCCCCCTCGGGACCGCAGGCAAAGCCAGGACTCCCCCCCTCCCCACCCCCGCTGCGGGGCCCCCATCAGCCCAGCACCGGCCACATGCCTGCCCCCCCACCCCTCGCGGAGACCGGCAGCGCACCCAGAACCAGGGAAAGCCTCAGAGGAAGGGAACCAGACGCGCGCAGCGCAGAGCCCCGCCCGCTCCCGACAGGGTGTCCCTCACCAACAGCCAGCCCCGATGGGCACCGCAGTAGCCACTACGCAAGCAAGACCCCCCTGCCGCACCCGGCCGACCCCCCCCCCAAACGCGCTACACTTACTACTTGGGGAAAAAACCCCAGGCCGGGGGCCGCGCCTGCTGGACACGCCCGCCACGGCCTCTCCACCCGGCCAGTCCGAGCTCCGCCGCCTCCTCGGGGCGAAAACCTCAGACATGCAGAAAGACTCCCAGGGCATCTCCACACAGCCTCACATTGGAATATGATAGCCGTCCGGGCAGCCGATCGACAAATCGGCCCCCCCCTCAAAATACCCTACAGCTCAGACAAAATTAACAACACCCTCCCGGTGGTGCTAAGGTGTCAGGAAGAGGCCGGATCTTCCTCTCCTGACCCTTATATGCCCTCCCCCATCCCACCCCTTCCTTTAACCCCTGTAGTCCCGCCCTCCACCTTGTCCTTCCGCATTGCGCGAAAACCCCGATGGAAGACTGGTCTGCGACCTTCGCTTTCCCCGGGGGCCGCAACCTCCAATAGAAGCCCTGAACAGTGTCAATACCTCCCTCAGTTTAAGTGAGTATTGCTGGTGCTGCATACTGTCAGGGACTGACAGTGGTTCATACCGTACCGGCCGATTGGCCGGACTACAACACCCAGAAGGCCTTCTGGGAAAGGCCGAAACCATTAATACACGTAACGCCCAGGCGGCGTTATACGTGATTCTCGATTGGAAGCCTGTTTCCGAGGCTGTGCTGCCCGCTTTGCTCCCGCGGCTGGCGCTTTAGTGTTCTCTTGTTTCCCGGCTGGGAAACTTTACCGATCCTTGCCCGCCGTTGGAGGCGATCCCGGAGTTCGAAGGAGCAGGAAGTCAGGATCCATCATTTCTCCTCTTCCCTGCTCGGTGAAGCAGGAGTTGACCGTTACCCTTCCCGCTAGAGGCTGCAGCGGGGAAGGGAGCCTGGATATCGGAACTTGCTCGACGGAGTAGGTGTTCCGGTTCTTGCCATTTGTTATTTAGTTTCTGCTCGGAGAAGCAGAAGTTTGATGATTAACTCTTCCCGCTAGCGGCTGCAGCGGGGAAGAGGGTCTTGACTTTATTGAGCACTGAAGTGGCTCGTCTGGAGTTCAGAGTTTTTCTGCTCGGGTGAGCAGGAACACAGGAAATTCTTTCTTTAGTTTATATCCAAAGCAGGCTGCCGGTTCCCTTCTGGGAGATATCACATGGACATCATCAAGGCTATTTTTCTTTGAACCAAAGGAAGTACTGGAGTGCCGGTAAGCTTAGACATCCAGTAAGGATGGACTAAGGTTCTAACTTTGTACTTTCCTTATTATTACTGACTACTTTTTCTTCAAGGGGAACCACCTGTTTTGCTCGGCCTGCTGGTTATCCTATGGAATCTATTCGTTGGATATTATCATTGTTTCTAAAGGAGTAGCAACACAGTTCTGGAAGGATCTGGGCTTCTTCTTCATATGTTCCTTCTTCCATGACATTTCCAGAATTATTCTCACTGGTATTGGAGGAGGTCTTATTATAGTAGTGGGAGTCCGAGATAGGGTATGTATGGGGCATGTTTGGTTATTTAGCTTCTGAAGGGACCAGATTGTTTTGTTGCTAATATCTGTTTTGAATTCTAGGAATGTTCAGATTCGGATACAAAAAGAAGTATCTTGTCGTCAGAAAGAGAGAGGAAGGGTCCACTCTGAAGCTCATCACTATCGTTGTGTTATATTCCTAGTAAGACCTATTGAGTGTAGACAGTGATACTTATGTCTAACCCCTCCATCTTCTCGTTTCAAATTTCCCTTCCATTGCTGCTCCTACCCATTCCCATCCCTCACTTGATTACCTCTGTGCTCTGTGTATATCTTTAGTCAGAGTGTGGGGAAATCAGGAGGTGGGCCCCTTTAAGCATCATTCTGATCCTGAGGAACCTGAGACTCGTGACACATACAGTACCGCCACTGAGGCAGACACGGAGGAGATGCAGAGACATAGGTCTTCCACCACTGTACAAAGAAGAAAAATGTAGAAAATAAATCTGGGAATTTTGCCAAATCATGGTGGTTCGGAAAACCGGATATCTGCAATGAAAGTACAGAGTGTTGGAAGACACTACTTGAAATAAATGCCTGGAATTGCAGTGTGACATCCAGCACAAAAAAACAACATATGTAAGTATACAATAGAATAAAAGGGAGACGATGTAGAAGGCAGCAGAAGAGACACACAGCTCAGTGTTAAAAAAGCATTTGCAATGCAAAACGTCTCGCAATTGCCATTGCCCTCACGTCGGACGCCAACACCACCATCCTCCTCAACGTGCGCTCCATGCACAGACACGCCCCAGAAGTCTGGGACCTCCTCGGCACCCTTGCGCCAGATGTCACCTTCTTCACAGAAACCTGGACGAATTCCACCTCCGCCTGACCGCCCCAACTGCCCAGGAGGAGAACCCTCCGACTCATGACCTCCAGTTCAAGCGACAGCCCGCCCACCAATGAACTACTCCACTTCTAGATCCAGATCAGCCCCAGAACGACCCAAAGAGGCTCCCTCGCCTACAGACTTCCCGGACCTCGAACTGAGTTCACCACTATCATCACAGACCTCATCGCTCCCCACGCCATCGCCTCAATGGACTACATAATCATCGAAGACCACAACTTCCACCTCGACGACCTCAGCGTCCTCAACTCCGAAACCCACCTGGAAAAAAATACTAATCTCAGACTAAAACAACTCGTCCGCACCCCCACCCACAAGGCAGGACACACCCTCAACCCCATCTTCGCAGGGGGTAACAACGTGCACTTCAGCCACACCATGAAACCCCCATGGACAGACCACCATTGTGTACACTTCCACGTCAACAAACCTACAGCACCCAAACCTGCACCCCACCCCTACAAAGAAACTTGAGCAAGATCACTGAGGAGCAGTTCAACTCCACCCTCAACAGCGATACCCGCCACCTCAACTGATGCCAACCTCGCAGCCAAAGAACTCCATAGATGGATATCAAACTGCGCAGACAAGCTCGCTCTCCTACATAAATCCAACAGGCAGCGCCCCAGGAAGGCCACCCGCTTCATTGCCAACCTCCAAGAATCCAGACGCACCTGCAGATGTCTCGAGAAAACTGGAGAAACAGCAAATCCCAAACTGCACCCCAGTCACCACTGAAAAAACTGCATCAACAATGAAAGGCATCCACTCAAGAGCCCCCACGGACCCCTGCTCACCGCACATCTTCCACAGAGCCACTGCCGTCATCGCCCCGGAACTACGGCAGACCTCAAAACCAGCATCTTTCCCGATGACTGGAAATGCAAAGAAGTCAGACCCCTGTTCAAGAAGCCCTCAGCAGTTCCCATGGACCTCAAAAACTACTGACCCATCTCCCTCCTCCCCTTCATGGGGAAAGTCACTGAGAAGTCCATCAACATCCAACTAACAAAACTCATCGAAGAAAACTCCATCCTTGACCCCTCCCAATCCGGATTCCGCAGCAACCACAGCACTGAGACCGCTCTACTCACTGTCACAGATGACATCCGCACCCACCTCAACCAAGGACACACAGCAGCACTGATCCTACTCAATCTCACTGCAGCTTAAGACACTGTCTCCACACACACACTTATCGCCAGAATCCGCAAAGCCGACATACAGACATACAGGGAACTGCCCTCGACTGGCTCCGCTCCTCCCTGGCAGAACCAAAAGAATCAAAATCCCACCCTTCCTCTCTGAACCCATGGAAATCAACTGCAGAGTACCCCAAGGATTGTCGCTCAGCCCCACGCTCTTCAACATCTACATGGCCTCCCTCGCCGCCATCGTCAGACAGCACGGACTTAGCATATTATCCTACGTCGACGACACCCAGCTCATCCTCTCCCTCACCAAGAACCCAATCGCCACCAGACTCAACTTCCAGGAAGGTATGAAGGACGTTGCATCCTGGATGAGCATCAGCTTCCTGAATTCCTACCTGCAGTTACACCATAACGAAATAGGGATTAAGAAGAGCTGAAAATTCTGGAACTCGTATGTCCTACTGAAAATACTATACAAATCTAAGCCCTCCAAGAATGAACCTAAGAATGGAAACCAAGGATTATGCCACTCTGTCATAGGTTGGTCCATATCTTTCCAAATCTGAGCTTTTAGGGAACCCTCAGAGGCTGGTCAAAGTCTATCTTATCTTTATAATTTAGGCTGCCTGGACATAGAGATTAAATTCCAAGCTAAACGTTGCCTGGACCATGGACGATTGTTGAAATCAATCAATCAATCAGTAGATTTGTGGAGACTTCTTCTCACCTGTGGGGGTATTCAGGCGCTGGCAGTGTCCAGTTGATTAGCAGAATAGCCTGGTCTTGAGGGACTTTCGGAACTCTGAATGAGATGGGAAGGTCCATAGATAAATAGGGTAGCTTGTTCCATGTCTTCGTTATTAGGCAGGAGATGGAGCAACCTCTGCATCTGCTACATCAGGTGTGGGTTAACGGTTACAGAGAAGGATGCGGAGCAGAGGTCTCTGGTGGGCTAATCAACTTTGAGGCAGTGGTTCTAGTAGGCAGTCTGCAGTTGTGTAGGACCTAGTATGCATGGGTCAGGAGCTTGAACTGGCATATTTTCTGCAGAAGGAGCCAGTGGGATCCAGGACCCGTCTGTCAGTGGTGTTCTGTATGGTCTGTAGTTGTCAGAGGAGGTGAGCCACGATCCCTGGGTAGAGAGAATTGCCATAGTCCAGTTGACTTGAGATAAGAGCTGGGGTGATGATGGGGCATCTTGAGTTTTAGGGTAGCCATTTGAAATTCTTACAAAGTATGCGGAGGATAAAAAAGCAGGAGGAGGAGAAAGGTTGACCTGAGTCGTCATATTTAGCTTGTTGTCCAGAATGACCATAGGTTCATAGCATGTATTGTAGGGGGGGAAGTAGACCCGAAATCTGGGGGGCACTAGGATGCGTCCCATGGGGAGCTTTTGTTTCCAAAAATCAGTACCTCTGCCTTCTCCGAGTTGAGCTTCAGACAATTGTCCTTCATGCTCCTTGGATGCCTATGTTGTGCATCCTTGTGATGTGTGTAAGTGGGAGACTGTATCAAAGGCTTCTGAGATATTTAGGAGGATCAAAAACACAGACTCTCCTCGGTTGAGTAGGGACAATGAATGGTCGATCCAGGTGAGTTCTGTGGTATGGCTGTACGTGATGCAGCCACTGGAGGTGAAGATGGGTTCTAGCCTGCGGCCTGCGGCGTGCATGGGGTCATGGACAAGTTGGGTGAATCCAGTGTTGTTCATGCTATCAAGGAGGTTTGTAGCGTTGATGTTACTGTGGTCATTGAGATGGAAGTTGTTGGAGCTGAGGAAAATGTGTTCGGAAGACATTCTGTGGGTGGAGTGTCGGTGGTCCCATGCATCTACCAAGGCATTTTGGCACATTCCCAGATTTACCATGACTGGTAAGCATAAGAATGCATCAAAATGCTACACCTACCAGATAGAGGATAAACCAAAGTAAAACACCATATACAGCACAGACCGCTGCAGCACAAGCCATTGCAGTAATGTTGCCAGATGACATCTTGTCACCAAGCATGCAGTGCTCTAGTCCTGGGTTTTCAATTAACCACCTAAGGCGCTCTGGGTTTTGTAGTCCTGGTTCCCTTCAGTAGGTCCAGCTGAACAAAAAACAACCATTGTAAAAGAAAAACACATTACTTCCTTTACAATGCAGAAAGGATCCTGGCACCAATGCAACCTGCATTGCAGATCCCTGCATCATAGACGTTGCACCATTTGCAGTTCTAGACCTTGCAAGCCTGATAATGGGGTAAACATTATTTTTAAAAAGTCCGATGTTCAATATTCCCTCCTCGATTTGAAAGGAGATCAGAGACATAACTTAATCTTTGGGCCTTAACATGGATGCTTTGGTTTCAGGTCACCAAGATAACAGGTATGCAGTCTAGCTTTTTTTTCTTAACATATCTTTGTAATATTCTACAAAACAAGCACAACAACCAGGCTACAATAATGTGTTAATCGAAATCCCTTGATAGGGACCATGGCATCCTGTTGACCTGGAGATAAATGCTCAATCTAGTTTTAGATACTTCGCCTGCGGATTGAAAATTTTAATTTGGCAGGATGATGGAAGAATTTGCATTGTTAGACATACAAAGTTGTCTCACGTCAGGTGAGAGTACTACATCAAGTTGTGTTTTAATCTTTTATGTTGGACTTGTAAAGTCAAAGTCAAAGTCAAAAAGTACTTTATTCGGCTAAAAAGGTATAACCATAAAAGCAACAACAATCATATTTCATTTACATTGCACAATATTACATCAATGTAGGAGGTTATAAAAAACAGTACATAGTGTTTACACTATTACAGTTCATTCAAGCAAAGCGACTTCCTAAATTTAAAAACCAGTTTAAAATACTCAATTAATGAAGCCACAGTAAAAACATTGTCCATTTTTTGCATTACTAAATCATCTGTTCACATTCATTTCCTTTAAAATGGGGACAATCAGTTTTCTACGAGGCAGCGTATAGAATTTACAAAAAAATAGAACATGTATATTCGATTGTATAGATGTTTCATCACAGGGACATAAAGGGAGTTCTTTGGACCATGAATTCATTACAGGGAAAGTAAATAATCTAAAAACAATGTTAGCTCTAAAACGTGTTAAAAGTAGTCTATCAAAATTACACATATATAAACTTAAGTATGGCTGTAATTTGTCACTTATTAAAATTAATTGATGAGAAGTGACAGTATTTTTATTCGATTCATCAAGCTGTCTTTTATTTCTGAGGAATTCCATACATAGTGTCTTCAGGTCTTTTCTAGGAATATTTGCCATGGAAGGCGGATCATTGTAATAGAGTGAACGGTCTATTTCATTAAGGAACGTTTTAATGTAATTTAGCCATTCAACAACATTTGCTCTCCCCATTTTTAAGACATCCTGTATTATGGCTCGATTTAATACACATTCGTTCACTGTCCATACTCTGTGCCATAGTAAGATGGGTTGTACTCTAATTGTGTCCGTTATATAGGGAATCCCCAACTCATCATGGCATATAGAGTTCGCTGTATTCTCTGGAAGTGATAGGATGTTCTTTAAAAATTTATTTTCGACTATCTGAAGTGACTTTATATTGGTATAACCCCAGAGGCCAGCTCCATACAGTGCCACAGATACACACGTTGCATTGTACACAGTTAAAATTTCCCTGATTGGTTTCATTCCCAATTTACGTGTAAAACTTTTTAGTGCCATGATTGTCTTAGAGAACAAGAGCGTTCGTACCTTCACCGCACTTGACCAAGTACCAGTTTCGTGAAACAAAATGCCAAGATATGGGAAGGTAGATGTTCTTTCTAAGGGGGCATTATTTATGTACATTGTTTTCATTTGTTTTTTGGTGCGCGTGCCACAATTCATTGAAAAAGTCTTACTACAGTTTATTTTTAAATTAAGATCGAGCATAAACTGGTTAAAAGATGTTAACATTTTTTGTAGGGCAATGGGGGTGCGCGCCATCAGAACGGCATCATCTGCATACAGGAGTGTGGGAATAAATCTCTTTCCGATCTTAGGCATATCCACACACTCTTGCAGCAGGCACTTTTCCAGACCATTTATATAAATAAGAAATAGGAAGGGCGCCAGTACGCACCCCTGGCGCACTCCTCGGCCTATTCCGAAAGATCTGGTACATTCCCCCTTCTTGCCAAAACGTACAACAGCTGATGCTCCTGCATACAGGTCCCTTAAGAATTGGATTATCGGCTTTTCCACGCCCAATTGTGACATCACGTCCCATAATTTACTATGGGACACACAATCGAAAGCTGATGTAAGATCAACAAATGCACAATATAGGCGCTCCCTTTTTATCACAGTATGTTTCTGCTGAATCAGGAACAAATTTAATCCCTGCTCTATTGTTCCTATGCCTTTTTGGAATCCAAATTGTAAATCACTGATTACCCCCGCCTCCTCCGCCCAGTTTTGCAATTTAACTAAAATCACTCTACCAAGGATCTTTATTGACGAATCCAGAAGGGAAATTGGCCTATAGCAGGCACAATCTTGTCTGTTTCCCTTCTTGTAAATGGGTACAATAATTGATGTGAACCAGGAAGGGTTCAATCCCCTTACAAGAGCTGCATTAAAGAGTTGTACAAGTATCGGGCCCCATAGTTCGATATTTGACTTGTACAAATCCGCTGGGATTCCATCTGGGCCCGCCGCTTTTCCGCCCTTGGTAGCTCCCAGGCTTTCAACAATCTCTGGTAGTGTTACTTTAAGTTCATTTTCCTCCTCAAATGATTCGCCTTCTGTGTTTACCCCAGTATTTCTTAACTCATCTACTGACGTATACAAGGTGGAAAAATGCGTGACCCAACTATCCTCATTAATCGCAATTTCCAACCGTGCTTTGGTATTTTCGTAAGGTAGGGGGGCGTTTACCACCCTCCAGAAGGCGGATGCATCCCTTGTTTGTGAGGCTGTGCAAAGTTCTTCCCATACTCCTTTTTTAATTGCTTCTTTTCTGTTTTTTAGGGCCTCATTATAAGCCTTCCTTAAGGATCTTATCTCTACAGCATCACGCGGATCCTTGTGTAGTGCATGTTTAAGCTCTGTTAGAGCCTTAGTGCAGGTTTTATCGAACCATCTTGTACCCTTCATTAAACCATTTTTTGATACTAAAAGTAGGTTCTCTTTGATAGTGGAAGCAATAATATTAAAATTAACTAATATACTTTCACTATCGGAATCCTCATCTAAACAGATCTCAAAATTTTCTGGGCAGCTAATTAACAATTTTTTAAGAAAGTCTTCAGGTACCACCTTACTCCACTTGAGGGTGTACCCATTCTGTCTACCTAATGTAATATCTGGGACAACCTGTATTTGCTCATTATAGGAGGCCAAGAAAAAGTTCTCCATCTCAATTTTTTGCGGTAGGTGGTCACTGAGTGGTGCATCCATTATTTTATAATTAACTAATTTATGACCATAACCATTAGACCAAAGGCTAAAGTCTATCGTGGTGGATGCTCCCCTCCCAATAAAAGTTGGGTGAAATGGTATTGGCTGCTCAGTTAGTTCATTTGCAAATCCCAGATCATGCTCAAATAATAATTCGTTCAACAGATCCCCAGTCTCTGTGTGCTTAAAATGTGGTAAATTAACATCCTGCTCCAACATTATACCACAAATTCCTTTAGAGCCTTTTGTGCATAATGGACAATTAAAATCACCCCCCCACAAAATCATTACCTCCTTTCCATTCCTATCAGACTCACACTGTAGGTCGATCGCTAACATTTTCAAAATATCACGTGAAATATTAACTGGAATATTATTATAAAAATTTATAATTACAAAACGCAGTCCAGTTTTGGTGTCTATTGCTAATTTATGGTAGAATTCACACTTAGAATAAAAGCGTACCCTCTCATATACTAAGCTATTCGACAAGTACGTTATCAAACCACCCTTTGGTCTCCCATGTCTAGCCCCAATCGCAGGTGTACAAAACGTTCTATAACCATTCAAATGTATCTGGTCAGTGGCCCATGTTTCCTGGAGGGCCATGATTTCTATGTCTTTTATCACTCCCTCCCAATCCGGATTGGTGATTTTTGTTTTAAGTCCTGCCACATTCCAGAACATTAAGGAACATGTATCTTTTTTCCGATGCGTACTTTCAAGACTTCTGGTGTCCATTTCTTTGGGATTTTCAACCTCATTTCTCAAGATATTGGCCACATTTAATACATCAATTGCAGGTATTAAGTTCTTTCCAGATTCCTGCCTTGGGGTCACAGCACGCGGAAGAGTCAGCCCAGGACTATCCAATGGGTTACTTTGGGTGGGTAAAAACACAGGGGATTTTACTACCTGGATATCAAACTGTCAATCTACAGCCTCCAAGTTGCTGAATCGATTGAAGCAAGGAGTTGGGAACGGAGCTTGTTGGAAGTCCCTCCATTCATTATATCGGTATTGGTCTGAATAGTTTATTCCCCCTCTCCTTCGTTTAACTATAGACCAACCATCATTTACCTCTTCTCCCCACGCATTACAATCTGAGTCATGTCGTGTTTTGTTTCCCCATCCTCCATGTGCAGAGTTTGAGCCCCTCATCCAGCTCCATCTATTATCCACATGCTGCACAGGCATGTAAAAGAAAGAAAGCGGCCTTGCCACAATTGTTGCCCCATTTTGACCCTTAGACCTTTCACAAATATATTCCACTGATCTCGGGTTATCAAAAGTTATCACCACACAGTCCCCTTGTAGTCTTTTTGTACTTTTCCCCACCCAGGGGACACGCTCCACCATCTTTAAGTTACTATGCAAGTTAGGTGGGAGGGGGTGGTTTGAGTTCAACCAATAAAACACTTTATTTTTGAGTGCCCAGAATGATTCTTTCATTTGAGTAGCTAGTTCAGGGACACCCGTTAGAATGACTACATATGGGCAGGCATCTGGTGGTAAATCAATCACTCTACGTTTTTCCTGTCTTTCTTGGATGGGTTTTTCGACAGAACTAGTTGGAATAGTTGATTTATTTACCTCTACAGCTGGAGTAGGTTTAATTAATTTTTTACTAATCACTGAAGTACGCGGTTTTGGTGCAGGTGCTTTTACAGCAGGATTAGTTACTTCTGCTATAGTTATTGCTGTTAATGGTAAATTATTTTGAGGAAGGGTTGGCTGTATGGGGTTTTTGGTTGTAGTCGAGCACAGGGCTGTTATATCCGTGTGCATTGCTTTTAATTGTAATTCCATAGCCTGGAGCTTAATTTCCAAAGGGCACAACAGGGCTTTAATTAAGTTTTTTAGTGTTATTATGAAGGAGTCCTCCCTCTCTTTGTTGGGATCTTCCCTGTCTAAATTTGCAACAGTGCCATTAGAAGACGAACTGTTATTGAATATGTCCGCCAGTGTGTCATCTAGGGTAGAGTCCATGATGGTCATAGGCATTATTAATGGACCAACTGCTCCTTCCCCAGCGACCTCTCCAGAAATACCAATTAATCGTTCTGTACTTTGTGCAGGTCCTATTCTATGTACAGATGTCACAGTTGTCTTATTTTGATTAGGAATTTGTTGAGTATGCCTTTTTTTTGGGATTGCTCCCTCCCTTGCCCCTTGTGAGTCAACATTCGAATATTCTGCCTGGGTATCTATTTGTGGGGAAATCAAAATATTACCAGAAGGTGGCAATTTCTGAGAATCAATTTGAGCAGAGTCCCGAAGCTCGGGTTGAGTGATCGTATTATTGTGGACCTCAACAAGAGTCAGCTCAGAAGTAGTCTGGGCCGCGGGACGTCCTGGTGTACGTGCCTGCGCAATGTGGCCCATAGAGGACCTCTTTGCTAACGCCAGATCCTGGGATACCCTCCTCTCCATTAGGACTATTCCCTGGTCTATCAACGTATGTCTACGGACAATGAAATCGTCAAGTGTGCCAATCAACTTGGCCCCGCCCGCAGCTGCCTTACTTCTAGTTTCACTAGGCATGATTGTGACAGACCAGAAGCAATAATCCAATATTCAGGCACTTACTTAACAGTCAAAGGTAGTAGAAGGAATCAGGGTCCCTACCAGTCCGTAAGACCACAAGGGGGACAGCAGATAGACCAAAGTTTTGGGCCCAGCCCGGCCTCCTCCGACCTCGGACGGCCTCAGACGGCCCGCCCTTTGCCCGGGCTTAGCCCCGGGCGTCCCGCTCGCGTCCCGCGACGCGGGGTCGTTCCTCCTTTTCAGCGCCTCTGCTGGCGCTCCCTGGTCGCAGCCGCGTCACTCAGACGCGCCGCCGCGTTGCCTGCCGGGATTTGGAGTCTCCCGGAGCGGCGGCGCGGAGACTGATGACCCTCGTCTCTTGGCGGTGTCAGCAGCGTGGGCAATGGCTTCCCCCTTCCTTGAGCGTGAGAGCGGTAAGTGGGTCTGACTCTCGGCAGTGGCGGCAATTGCAGAATGATTTCCCCCGCTCTGCCGGGTCGTTCCTCCTTTTCAGCGCCTCTGCTGGCGCTCCCTGGTCGCAGCCGCGTCACTCAGACGCGCCGCCGCGTTGCCTGCCGGGATTTGGAGTCTCCCGGAGCGGCGGCGCGGAGACTGATGACCCTCGTCTCTTGGCGGTGTCAGCGGCGTGGGCAATGGCTTCCCCCTTCCTTGAGCGTGAGAGCGGTAAGTGGGTCTGACTCTCGGCAGTGGCGGCAATTGCAGAATGATTTCCCCCGCTCTGCCGGGTCGTTCCTCCTTTTCAGCGCCTCTGCTGGCGCTCCCTGGTCGCAGCCACGTCACTCAGACGCGCCGCCGCGTTGCCTGCCGGGATTTGGAGTCTCCCGGAGCGGCGGCGCGGAGACTGATGACCCTCGTCTCTTGGCGGTGTCAGCGGCGTGGGCAATGGCTTCCCCCTTCCTTGAGCGTGAGAGCGGTAAGTGGGTCTGACTCTCGGCAGTGGCGGCAATTGCAGAATGATTTCCCCCGCTCTGCCGGGTCGTTCCTCCTTTTCAGCGCCTCTGCTGGCGCTCCCTGGTCGCAGCCGCATCACTCAGACGCGCCGCCGCGTTGCCTGCCGGGATTTGGAGTCTCCCGGAGCGGCGGCGCGGAGACTGATGACCCTCGTCTCTTGGCGGTGTCAGCGGCGTGGGCAATGGCTTCCCCCTTCCTTGAGCGTGAGAGCGGTAAGTGGGTCTGACTCTCGGCAGTGGCGGCAATTGCAAAATGATTTGTTTTTTTTCTAATACAGGCAGGATCAAAGCAACAAGGAAAAAATTAAAGAGAGTACCTCTCACCTGACAGTCATGAAACTCGGCCTCATTAGTACTACTTTGGTACTACTTTCCATCATTAGAATACCATTGGTCTACAGATCTGTATGTTCAATGCAAAGTTGTTAAGCATATTCTTAGGTCAGGTAAGAGAGAGTGTGAAGAGCTTAATCCATTTTTATATATAAAATTCACCTTCAGTCACCCACCTACAGCCATTGCTTTATCAGAGTTTCATATGGAAAACATTTGTCAACTGTATGTGAAAGTATTAAGTATCACTGCGTAACAACAGGAGTCATAAGAAATTGATGCCAAGAAAGGCTCTGTGTAAATTGATTCCTATTTCATTATTATATGCAATAAATATTGCCAGATAATCTGTAATTAATGGGTCACCAGAAATCATCCATAACAATAATGGTAGTAGTTAAATATATAGGGGCAGATTTACAAAGATGCCATGCAACGCATCACACCAACCGAAGTTGCTGCAGAGCATTGTCTAAGATCGGAAGGGCAAGACGACGCCACATGTACTGAGATACAGCGCTGTCCTGCCCGCTCCCTAATGATGCTGCACAATCAGGCTGCCTAGACCCACACATACACTTTCGCAACATAGTGCATAGGTGGCAGCGTCATGTCTAGCATAGGTTTTTTACTGGAAGGGTATACCATTTGCACAGAAAAGTAAATTCCAGATAAACATTTTGCACTGGTTCACATGAGTTTTGACAAAAAAACCATCATAAAATGTTAGTAAATCTGCCCCATATTTGTGAATGTGAATTTATACTTGTATAGAGCACTTGTATAGAGCACTCACCCGCAAGGGTCTCAAGGCGCTTGTACGAATACCGCTGTGGAACCCATCCTGGCTTTCCCTGTGAGGCGTCCACTCCTGGGCACCCCCAGGGTGAAGGCCAGGCATCCTTAGCGTTGTGGGGGCTGTTGTGGAGATTAAGCAAGCTATTGCCCAGAGTTGCAGAGTGAGACTCCATGATTGGAATGGGCACCGAGGCGAGAATTATCAGGTCCCTGGAATTTTGAGCCCAAGACCCACCGAGGCGGGGAATTGAACCCTGGTCCCTGGCTAGACCTCTGCATCAGGGTCTGCCGCTCTAACCATTGAGCCACACTGGTTGTGAAAGAGCAAACTGCACTAAGAGCAATGATGCACAGTGATAATATATATACAATTAAACATCATTGCATTATGTTGAAGATGCCTGTAGTAAAGATCCTTTCTCCAGAAGGCATCCATTAGCCTCCAGACAACTACTGCTCCACGTTCCGCGTTGAGTCTTTACAGCTGCTGCACCCATCCTTGGGTGCACTCACCTCTCTGGTAGCCACTACTCGGTTGCAGTGTTAGCCCTTTATGCGGACCAGTGGCGTAGTTGGGGGGGCACTATTTTTGGGGGGCAGTGGAGGTGACCATGTTGGGACTGTTGGATACCTCCATCGCCCCGCTACCGAGAACAAGTCATCCGTCGGCCGCAAACCTCCCCCACCCACCCCCATCAAACTTATTGGTCCCCTAAGCAATTCTTATAACTTTGGGGACAAGGTATAGTTTAAATTGACACACTTGATGGGGAGCGATGGTCAGTAGATGTGCTGGTGTGACATTGGCAGCACTGACCATAGGTGGTGTAAGCAGCAGTGGCCTCCTATCGAGGCCTTGGCGGTTATGTTTTTTTACAAATTAAACACTGCTGTAAACATGCTGGTTTTGCAAGCTTGGAAGGGGTGCGCCATAAGCAAAAATACATATATGTCTGTGGTCCCATTTAGGACTGTTCCTGCACCAGGTACTCTATTAACTCCTATACATTTCTCCTAGGGCCCCTGTTTTCCTTCCAGCTCCTATCTCGAAGTTTGATTACGTATTTACGTTTTAAATAAGGCCGAAACGACGCCACTGGCAATACCTTGGCAGACTCCTGCATCTAAACAGGACCCTCTACGAATCCAAGATTAAAAACAAAAACAATAAAGGCACTTTGGTTTCACATAAATATTTCTCTGCCTCGCGCCAGCCTTACCCAGGATAACAAGCAATAGTACTTTGTGTTTGTTTTATGGTGATTAAAACGTTAGCAGCTAACAGGAAGCGGGAGGCGGAATTCTCATCGTGCTGCACGCGGCAAGCCACGCTCTACCTGGATTGGCAGCGCGAGCCATGAATTAGCTTGAAAAAAGCCAGCATCCCCGTGGCGGCGCGAGGCGTGTTGGCTGCTGCTGCACTGTACCCAAAGCAGGTGGCAGGTTAAGTAAAACAGACGCGATGAATCTCACCCGGTTTTATGTGTCTCACACGGCCATTTGTTCCCATCTGGTATTCACAGTTAAATTTGACAGGTGGCCTTTCTGGGAGTCTATCGCGCGCCGCAGGACAATAAGCAGGGCCTTCTGACAATGTATTGCTTTTTTATTCCAAGAGCAGGAATATGAATGTCCCACCAATCTGAGCTGCACAGTGAAAGGCGGCAAGATAGGCATCTAACTCTTTGCCATAATGATGCCTTGGGGAAGTCGCAATGTCTGCTTCAGCATCGCGAGAACAGCTTTGTGCAAGAACAGTAAAGAAGCCCGGGGGCCGGAGGCAGCGTAAGATCGCCTCAGGGGACACAGAATTCAGATTTACTGCGACATTACTGCCTGGCAGAGATAATAACAATGAAAATAAGAGCTTTCAGAATGTTTTACCTATTGTTAGTGAGATGCGACCTAACATGAATAATGCTGATTCCCTCGAAGAGACTGTAAGCAAATGCAGCCAGCTAGCGATGCCATTAGTTCAAAGCAGAAAATGCGCAGCCATTATGTTGGTGTTCTGAGGTGAACTCGCAAAAATGAGCACTGTTCAGAAGAAGATGGCGAGCAGAATTTAAACTTTACCCTGTTCGTGTTTAGTTTAGGTGTAATAAATCACAGGTGGTGCATCATATATCAAAGTCAGCACCTGCACCAGCGTGAAGTGTAAAAGTGTAATTATCTGCAATAGCAAGGCTAGCACTAAAGGATGAGGGATATGACACACCAAGGCATGTAAGTGAGTTCTAGGTGAATGATGGGGAGACACGGTGGACCTCATCATAAATATATGCTGGGGGATGAATACCAGAATATTTCACCAAGGTCCTAGTTTACAAGGTAGGTATATCAAAAATATACTTGACTGGGTAATGCAATTAGGAACTTAGATCAATACAATGTAGAGTGTTACTGATTGAAATGAATGTCCTTGTTTTAGTTTAAGATAACATTTACAAGGTTTTTTTCGTGATTAAGTGTCTCATATTCATTGAAATTCCAAATAATGACCTTGTTCATATAGAGGTAAATTGCATGTATTTATTCACATTCTGTTTTTTTCAGGGTAGAATATATATGTCCATGATATTGGTCACACATCTGCTTAGATTGACCTCAACATAAATTCCAAGATTCTTTTTCCTGAGTGTCCGGAATCACTAGATTTAATATGAAGAAAAAAGGCCCTATTAACAAAGACCTTATCAGGAATATGCATGGAAACCTGCGTATTACTGTGAAAGTAATTCTGCACTTGTAGATTTACACCTACATGTAAGTGTCAGTTTACTACTTTCTAGAATTGACAAACATTCCCATGAATACCAATGGAAAGCTCCAAATGGTGCAGACTTCCATACATACCCGTGGGAAGATCTGACATTCCCAGCTGGGTCCCATTCCTCTGCTTGGAGATCTTCCTAGCGGAGAAGTCCCCACAGGAGGAACATGTGTAAATGTTAAACCGGGAAAATATTTTCACCCATTAAGGACACTTTTCCCCTGTACCCTCACCAAATCTGGGAGTGATACACACACCTCCCCACCAGCACTCGGCTAGATCACAAATGTAAGCACCTTGATGGTGTTTTTTTTTTCTTTAGTGTTCCTGGCAAAATTAAGGACTTCCTGGCTGGCTTCGGAGAGTGAACAAGGTTTCATATCAGGGGCTGAAATTCAGGGTGGTATAAGGGTCCCCTAGTAGTGGGTCGCTGTGCGTCTCCTCCTTCCCTGAACCATTGAACTCTACCGGCTTTACCTACAGGCTTAAAGATCTGTCCTCTATGGGAAAAAGTCTTTAACTTTTCAAATTTAATGAATGTAGATACTGCCGGTCTTAAAACCAAATCACATACTATGCAAATGAATTCTGTATCATCTGTAGCAAGGGCTGAAAGTAGCCTGAAATCCGATGTTGTGGGTCGACAGCAGCAGCAGCACATATCCCTTTAATCTCAGAGGAAGATCTGGGGGGCCACATATCCCATACACGGGAAGCTGAAAGAATACTCTTTTTTCAAAATAGAAAGCAACAGCATCTACACTTCCAGAGTCTTTCATGATCGATCATAATATTTAATCTCTAAATATGGGAGTTATTGTCTCTCACCTAAAACAGGCTGCTCCTCAAGATCCAGGTATCCACAACATATAACCATAGCAGCTCTGCAGCCCCTAGTCCAGCCACCAGTAATGGATGCTAGGAGGGTTGCAACCTCGCAAGTGCAATCTCAGGCCATTGTAGGAAACAATCCTCAGATTCAGCTCCCTGGTCAGAGTACTCTGGAACTGCAGCGGGTATCTCCACCTGTTCTAAATGATGTAACCCTGTTTCAACTCCAGGCTGCAACGGATAGCAAGTCCCAGTCTCAGCTTCCTATCCTAGCACCCGAGGTTCAGCAGGCCTACCAATGGGACTTAAAAACCATGTTAAATCTTATACTGGATGAAATAAGAGATCTAAAAGCATTTCATGCAATTGAGACTGCGTCCTTGCATCTTCGTTTGACCAAAATAGAGGCTACTTGCCACCTTCCCAGCGAGGATGCAGGAGACTGAGTCTAGGATATTGAAGCTTTAGAATCGAATGGCGACTTTGCAGAAGCAGATGGATCTAGCAAAGAAAAACAAATTGTCGCTGGAAAACAAGATCGATCAACTGGAAAACCATTTGCATCTCTCTAATCTATGGCTGGTGGGGGTTACCAGAAGGCTAAGAAGGCTGGAGAAGTGTGGCTCACTGGTTAGAGCAGTCAGACCCTGAAGCAGAGGTCAGACCCGGGACCAGGGTTCAATTCCCGACGCAGCAGGGTCTTGAGCTCAAATGTCCACGGACTCGATAATTCTCGCTTCGGTGCCTGATCTAATCATGGGTTCACACTCTGCAACTCTGGGCATTAAGCTTGCTTAATCTCCACAACGGCCCCCCGCGGCGGGATGCCTGGCTTTCACCTTGGGGATGCCCTGTAGGGGTTATCTCACAGGGAAAAGCCAGGACGGGTTCCCAAGGCAAGCGCCGAGATACCTCCCCAGGTGATCGAGTGCTATATAAGAACATACAAAAAAAAAAAAAGGCTGCAAAGGGGGCCAGATTGTTCAATGGGTTGTGTAATTTATTAAGAATCATATCCTACCAGAAATCTCAGGTGCCTTGACAATTACAAGATGCCATAGGGTACTGGCACATCCATTTCTCAATTCAAACTGGCCTAGGATGATTTTGGTTAATTTTGCCGACTATCATATGAAGGAATGGATACTCTCAAGAGCCATCCGAAGAAAAAAATTCTCCACTGACTAAGTAACATTTTGTTGAATTTTCTCTGAAATGTCCGCTGCAGCAGCTCGGCGTCGAAAGGAATTTGTGAAACTTCTTTATTTATTTAAGGCCCTGGGTGTCCAGGCGGCAATAGCTGAACACTCTAAAATTAAGGTTTTAGTAAAGGGCAAATTTCATATGTTTTCAAATCTTGAAGAAGCTCAAGAAATGCTGCAATCTATTTCTACTCTGGGAGTTTAGGAAAGTGTGACAGCAGAAGGAAGGGCCGGAGAGAGAGGAAGGGGGGAAGGAGAGAGGGTGGGTTCCAAAATAGCTAGAGAGATTTACTAGTATGTAATGGTGTGGGGTTCTCACTCAGGGAGTGTGAGAGGCTGGCTCAGAATATGATGTACATTTAGGTAAGTGGACACCGTTCACTGATCCAGACACAACCCTCATGGTGATTTTAGTGGTCCTAGACAACCTTAGAAAGCTCTCTAAGTGGTAGCTGTGGAGAGCCACCTTCAGGCTTAGTCCAGAAGGAGTGTACAGCAGCTTGGTTTTCCAGTATACAATCTTATAGGTATAGATTAAATGAAAAAGAACCACACAGTGTATTTATTCAAATATCTATTTATTATAATGTGCTTACTAACACTTTTAGATATCTCCTAGCCGCAGATATACACAATACACACAATACTTTTCAATAGAATCAGGTAAGAAGCTCCGAATACTCAGTGGTCACCAGGGGAGGACAAACCATATACTAAAATAATGGTATGCCAACCATGACTCGAGTCAAGACAATACTCAGAGGATGTAGAAGTGCCTAGGACCCAAGGAACCACCCAAGATGAGTATCTAGGAGCCCCATGGAGGTCGTGTGCAGTGTAGGAACACAACCGCATTCTCCATACAAATCAACATGTACATCGCAGTTGCAATTTTAAAGACCAAGGACCCTTCCCAGTGGACCCTGAAGAAACCCCATGGAAGACAGAAGGTTGGAGAGCCACCCCACCTGTGGATACCTTAGGAACCAGGATACCTTCCCCATGGGAGCCGGGCGCATAGGTGTGAAGTGGCGTCGGAAATGGCTGTCAAACCCAATTTAGAACTTCAGGAAGATGCCGCTGCTGGAGAAGGTGAACATGTCCAGTGGAACCCAATGGTGTATTCAAGTTCAGAAGTACCTGAAAACAGAAGGGACTGAGTCTATGCCGCACAGAAGTGACCAGGAGACACTGAAGATGAATGCCCACCGATGTCGGGTGTTGTAAAAGAGTTGACGTGACCTTGGAACTGCAACAGTGTGGACCAGACGAAGTTGTGGAAGACTAGCAGCCATACACGAGCTGTACCACATCGGATGTCAAGAGTTTAGGGGTCAGTGTCAGGTGGGAGCACCAACAAGCCTTGGCAACTGCAAACAATGTGGCAGTAGAAGAAGGTGCAATGTTGGGACCAGCAAGTTCCAGGAGACTCACCACAAGCTGTGGAGTCAGGGCAGGCTCTGAGCAATCAGGGAAGCCCAAAATATTCAAAGGTGACCCTCAATAGGACAGACAGGCCGGAGGCACTGGAGTCGCAAAAGAAACTCGAGCAGCTCACCATAGAAGCAGGTCCACGTTGTAAGTGATGCAGTGAGGATGAAGATCTTCATCACTGAAGGTATTTGGGGTTGGGGCAACTTGGAGCATGAAGATCGTAGTGGAAAGAAGCCAACAAGCATTTGCAACGGCAAGTTGACGCGGTGCACAGAGGTTTGGAACCTGCGGCTCCAATGAGGGATACTAGCATCAAACTTGGTGAGACGACAGACCAGGCCTTGAGGGATGTGAAAAACCACCACCTGTGTTGCTAAACCTTTTGGAGTCCTTATGAACTCAGGATCAGCACACCGGTCAACTTCACTTCAAGGGATATTCCATCAGGTGTCCTGGATGTACACATCAAACCTCCCACACCGTTTACGGTGTGGGAGGTTTGATTCCAATGTGTTTGATACCAAACACATCAGGGTTCGTTACAGCCAGTTTTAAGAAGATCATTGTGTAATGACGCGGTGCCCCACTATATGTTATATGGCTGTCTCACTTACAACCCGGGAGAATGGACCTTGAAGGATGTAGGGGTGTCCTGCTCCTGCAGGGGCATCATAACACTTAGAACCAAGCACCCTGCCTTCAGGATTGAAAAGGCCTGTTGTAGTGGTGACTTACAGGTTTTAAGTGCAGTGACCTTAGATATAGGGAACCCTATATCTTTCGTGAGTGGTGCTAGTACCAGCTTAGGAAGGCTGCAACGGGAGGCCTGTGGCGAGCGTTTGAATGGTTTCCCATAGGTGGCATAATACATGATTCAGCCTATGGGGGCCCTCTGGGGGACCTATTCCCTGGGTACCTTAGGACCATATACTAGGGACTGATAAGGGTACCCTAGTATCCAATCTGGGATGTACCTAAGTGCTTACCATAACAATTTAGGGGAGAAAGCACAGATACTGGGGTCCTGATTAGCAGGATCCCAGTCAGACTAGTCATAAACAGCATTACATCAAGCAAAAAGAGGGGGCGGGGGTAAACATAGAAGCAGGTCCTACTTTCCTACAGGGTCCTTCAACATGGCACGTAGCAGGAGCGTCTATCCAGGTGCTCGGACAGAGGGGATTGAGAGGGGTATTGTGGGCTATTCCCCTCCATCCAGGGGTGGGTGCACAGTGTGCGGTTGGTGGTGGGGGCACGGATATTAGAAAAGAGCAGAATTATAGATAGGACAATATAATTGGAAAGAAAAAATAGAAACGTAATAGTAATTTTTTTGCTTTCCTTTCTGAAATGGTGGTTGAAATAAGTATAATATTGGTCAATGTAATGGGATATCGAAAAGCAAAAGGTACGGGGCTTTAATTAGCTGACATACTTCTTTTGCACCTCACATACTTTTTCTTCAAGAGAGTCATCTAAAGTCCAATTTCCAAAAACTACTTATTCCCAAGAATTGTGCAAGGGCATAATTTGCTTCTGCCAAACTGGCCATGAGGGGTGTTGCAATATATCTTGGGCGAGAGCTAGACTGGGACATTATACAGGTTCAGCAGGATGCCTGCAGTACGTGGATCTGGTTTACAGCCGGGGTAAATGGTTATGCTCGTCATCTCATAAATTATTATGCCCCGATAGTAGACAACCCTAAATAGAATATAAAAATTATTGTCTTGATGATAGGAGTGGTGGGTCCAATAATACTAAGGGGGGGATTTTAATTATATTCAGGACCTAGCGAAGGATATCTCAAATAAAACAAAAAAACAATTGAAGTCTATAACCAAAAGATATTTGATACTATGATCCAATATTATCAATGGATTAATCCTTGGCATACAGCCTACTTGGAAATGTCACTATTTTCTTATCTCTCGCTCTCTTAAGTGTCTTGATTCCCAAATATGGGCATATTATTTTTCTGATCATTCCGCGATATCTGTTAAGATAGAACTAGATGCTAAGCGACTGGAGAGATCCAGGAGGCAGATGGATCGTCTCCTTCTTTCAAACTAGGAATGGCTGGATAATAGGAAAATATGGATCAAATAATTTCTTCAGATTAACAAGGGCACCACTGGCCTCTTTTCTGTTTGGGATGCCTTTAAGGTGGCTTCTCACGGGCAGATGATGGCTTTCACAGCCGTTCAATCTAAGAGGCGGAGGGGACTTATTTTTAAAATGCAACTTGCAGTTAACACTGAAGCTCAATCAAGGGTAAATTCCTTGATCAAGCGTATTGCTATGGATCAACAACAGGCTACTGCTAAACAAGAACTCAGGGGATTTTTTGTATTCAAAGAGATAGACAATTCTCGGTCATACCAACAGCGAGTTTATGAAGAAAGCCATATGGTCGGAATATTGCTGAACTACAGCAACGGAGGTCTGGGCATTGACAAACGATGAGGAGGTTGCAAAAATATTCCTTGCACACTATAAGAAATGTATGCCACAAAGTATACGCTTCCACAAGAAACCATACATCAGTATTTTTCAGATATCAATTTACCGGAAATATCAAGTAGTCTGATTGAGCCATTAGTAGCCGATATTACAGCACTAGAAATTCGTCAAGTTATTGCAGCAATGCCATCAGTAAACAATGAGTTTCCAAATGAGTTTTATAAAGTCTTTCAGGAAGAATTAAAACATTTTTAGTGGAGCTTTTTAATGCAGGAAAAAAGGGCGAAGAAGTTCTCCAGATATTTAAGAAATCAAATATTGTTATTTTGGTTAAAAAAGGGAAGAATTCCATTGATGTCAACACATATAGACTTATTCGTCTCCTAAATTCCGCTTATAAACTCTTAATGAAAGTCTGGCCCAACAGAACTTCATTCACCAGCCAGAAAATAATTAATAAAGGCCAGGCTGGCTTTTTACCAAGACGACAAATGTCGGCAAATACCACTTTTCTCATATATGCCATTGATTTTTTTAATACTAATTTGATACCTGCATATATAACGATGGCCTGAAAAAGCATTCAACCTTGTTAACTGGGATACCCTTTTTTTGCACTTAAAAGGGTTGGTTTTCTATGTATAATCATCAACATGCTATTTGATATTTACAAGGGCGCACATGCCACATTTGTTTTGAATTCCAGCATGCTCAGAACAATAGATATAAATCGGGGAAGTCGGAAGGGCTGTCCTTTATTGCCGGCACTTTTTACCTTCTTCATCGAACCATTGACAGCCAGGATAAGGGCCAATCAGGCAATCAAATCTCCAATGGAAGGGATGGCCAAGCTCAAATTATTTGCAGATGATATAATCCTGTATCTCAGGCCTGATGAGTTAAATCTAAATACAATTTGGGCCGAGTTCCAGCAGTTTCAATCTATTTGGCAGGTTCAAAATCAATCATAATAAAACAGAAACCTTAATTTTTAACACCTCAGCTGATAATTTCCTTGGTAGTTTTCATTTTCCAGTGGTTTCGATCAATCCCATTCGATATCTAGGAGTTCATGTAACTAACTCCTATGCAAAACTTTACAGGCTGTACTATGAAGCTACCTTAATAAAAATGAGGGATCTACTTGATCGATGGTCTCTTCTCCCGATTATTCTTATTGACCGGGTTGCCCCATCAAAATGTAAATTTTGCCTTTATTAGTTTTTTTATTTATTAATGTTCTGATAAAATTAATTCGGCTTATTTTAAAGAGCTGGATGTTCTTTTTCGTCAGTTTGCTTGGAATAAAAAAGCACCCAGAGTCAAATATCCAGTACTACAATTGGGAGTAAATCAGGGTGTGTATACTATGGAACTTCCATGCTCAATTTTTTGGTTGGTATATCAGATTCAAGGGTGTTGATAGAGGATTTTTTTATTAATAGAATGATAAAGGAAGTGGGATCACAGCTTTCAAAATTTATAAAAACGGCCAAACTCACAAAAAGAACGATGTATAAGACTTTACAAGTCCTCCGTATTAGACTCCAGTCTCTCTATGCTATCAAAGTGCCAGAGGCCAGGTAGGGATATCTCCAGTAAAATGAATGTAAAGTTTTGGGTCCACAAATCCAGTCCAGCCAATAAAGGTTTTGAAATTCAAATGGGTTAAGAGAGCTGGGCCATTTTCTTTTGGGAGGAAGGTGTATCACTTGGCACAAAACATTTCCAAGGTGTGGAGATCGCAGTAAGCCCTTCCTTTTGGATTTATACAAATTATCTAATTTGTGAGAAAAAAAAATCCTGCTTGTACCTTTCCTTCACCATTATTGAATGCTCTTTTTAAAGCTAGGCTGAACAGGGCGGGTAACTGGTATAGATTTCTGCAGAGTCAAGGGAAAAAACAACCACCTAATAAAGCATTTCTTGGAAAAGATTTCTGCAACAACACAATGCTTCTTTTCTGAGGTTGAGTGGCATACAATCTCACAACTTGGTAGTAAAGCCTTAAGGGCTGCAAATTTTAAGTGCACGCCTTTCTCTCACGATCAATGGATGGTGTACTACACCCCTAAATCCTAAATGTACCCAGAATTGGAAGATATATGTTTAAGGTGCCAGCAACCAGATGGTGGAGATTGGCTTCATATTTTCTTTACTTTCCCATTGCTGGTTTAATTCTGGGGAAAAAGTATTTGGCTCCCTAAGTAAAGGCTTACAGAGCCAATTCATCCCAGAGCCCGCTGTGGCACTTTTTGGATGATCAAAACAGAAGTTAACAGCGACTAATATTAAAGCCAAGCAAGCCTTTATTTTGATCACTTTGTTGGAGGCGCGATCCTTGATTCTCCAGAATTGGAGCAGAAGTAGAGATCCTACATATATAAAATCGCATAAGAAAATGACCCGCACAAGTAAATTCGAAGATGCCTAAGCAAAAAGGGTTGGTGCGTTCAAAAGGTTTGAGGGTTTGGAAAACTATGGAACTAATTGGGGATTGATCCATGGTGTTTATCCATCCACTGGTCTTATACGAGGTGAACTGCTTTTAGCACTCAAATCATTCTTATTTATGAGGCAATGAACTACAATATAATTCTGTGACAGAGGAGATTTTTATTTTTTGCTAATGTTTTATTATGATTAAAATGTATTGCTGTTACACTTGTATTGATCTCTGTTTTATTATTTACTGACTTATATTGAGTAGTTACTGAGACATAATGAATTTCTTTCTATTTTTCTGCTCAATGAAAAAAAAAAAGATTACTAATGTAACCATTTCCAGGGTGGAAAGAGGAAGGAGAGGAATTTGTTAATTCAAACAAACATCTATGCTTGTGGATGTTCAAAAACTTCCTGAGATAACCACGCCCTGAAACATTTAAATTCCCACTCCTTGGGGGATATTTATGGTTGAGGAGAAATCTGCGTTCAGCCCAGACCTCTGCACATGTAGATAGGCTTGTGCCTGCCAGAAACTCCTTTGTGAATTTCTGGCATGCATATTGAGGTGAATTTTGTCATAAACCTACATTCACAAGATTCAACTTAATGAATAGGATTCATATTGTCCATTGGAGTCACCTAAATGCATGGCCAGCTCATATAGGCTGGGCAGATGCATCAATTAAGGTGAAGTAAGACTCATTGTAGACAAAAGTAGCAGAAAGAAAGTAGTTCTGCTTTGCAGTTTGGGCTGCAAATGCCAGTGCTTTCCCTGGGGAGGAGGATGATGCATTAGCAAAAAATAATATATTTGTCCATTGCACTGATTCTCCTCACACCTTTCAAGAGCTTAGTTTGTAAAGACCAAAAAAAATCAGTGCAAGGGCTCAAATCCTAGGAGTATGCAACAACTGAGAATTTCACTGCATGGCTCTTTCTTCCACCACCCTACACTACTTATTTCTTTATATCATTCTTGAGGGTTCTTTTCAACCCTGGTTTCTCCATTTGTCTTGGTTCTGAAGCAGTGATTCTGGAGGAGATGCAGTGTTTCTGTGTGCGATGCTTCAGTCCCAATCCCAGCAGCAGCGGTGATGCACCAATCCCGATCTAGCAGGAGGCGATGTGTGGGCTCCAATCAGCACAACAGCATCGATGCACAGGTTTTTGCAGAAGCATCACTTTAAACTCACTTCCAAGGGTCCCGGACTGGATTGGCACCACATTGCAGACCAAGACTTACAGCAAGTAAAGTCTAGGTGCTGAGTTGAGATGAAAGTGAAGTCTTTTATATCCCTGAGACTTCAACAGCATGAGACAAGCCAACAAGCCCTTGAGGAAACTTAGGTTCTAGGATGTAGAGAGCAGGTCCAGTCATTCTCACTTCCCAGGTAAGAAGCAGCAGGCAGCAGGCCAAATCAGAAAAGCAGTTCCTCAAATTAGCAGTCTCTCCTGGCCTTCCTCATAGAATGTCCTCATTTTCAGAAGTGTTCTGCGTTGGTGGGATCAGAGGCCCAGTACTTATACCCTGTTTGGCCTTTTAAGTAGCGAGACTTGAAAGAAATGCTTTGAAGTGCAGAAGACCCTGCCTTACTTGCCCTGGTTCCAGACTTACTATAGGGGGTATGCAACAGTTTGTGTGTGGAGAGGACCCAGCTGTTTCCGGTATTAAGGGCCAGCTCCTCCCTCCCATCCTGTTTCAGGATGACCCATCAATATGCAAATGGCTACTCAGTCACATCTACCCTTCCTTTGTGTGTGGCTGTCTCGAGGGAATGCAGAAGACAGCTGTCACCCACCCCAGACTTGAATTCCAGAGACAGGCAGAAGGCCCCAAATGGTTTAAGTAGGAAAATGCCAAATTTCTAAAAGTGGCATTTTCGGAATTGTAATTTAAAAATTAGCTTCACTATAAATTGTGTTTTTAAATTGTGAGTCCAAAGACACCAAATGTGGTTTTCCTATCTTTTCCCAATTGGAAACTACACATAAAATGTAATAAGGCTGTCACAATTTTATCCTAAAGGAGAGCTAGGCCTTGCAGTTGTAAAAAACGTATTTAAGAGTATTTCACTACCAGGACACGTAAAACGCAGACATACATGTCCTTCTTGTTAAATACATTGCACCCTGCCAATGGGTTTTCCAGGTCCTACCATAGGGTTGACCTATATGTAATAAAGAGGACAGTATAGGCTTGGCAAGTATGTTAACTTGCCAGGTTGAAATGGCAGTTTAAAACTGCACACACAGTCCCTGCAGTGGCAGGCCTGAGACATGTTTAAAGTGCAACTTAGGTGGGTGGCACAATCAGTGCTGCAGAACCACTCGCAGCATTTGACTTCTAGGCTCTGGGCATTTTACTAGGGACCTATAAGTAAAACAAATATGCCAATGGTGGATACATCAATGTTACCATTTTTAGAATCAGAGGACAAGCACTTTAGCATAGGTTAGCAATGAAAAAGTGCACAGATTATTAAAGCCAACAAAAAAGAATTCAGCAAAAATGGGAGGAGGAAGGCAAAAAGCTTGGGGTGACCCTACAGAAAGTGAGACAATTCTTTCTGCTGCTGGTAAAAAGGATTTGCTGTCGCAATAGGGTATTACTGGATGAAGTAAGGAAAATATGAACCAATTTCTAAGTCTTTGGTGGGAGAGCTGTGCACTGCAACCATGTCTAGCGGGACTTGTGGACATTCAATTTGCATGCTAATTGTAAGACCTGGCTTTTTCAGCAGGTTTATCCTCGGACATTTTGCTTTTAGTCCTCCTGTTTTGAACCCTGTTTTTGTTGGTTTTCGGACTGCTGATCAGTGCTAAAGTACAGATGCTCTCTGTGTAAATTGTTGTTCTGGATTGGTGTTTCTATGTTTGGCTTGCTTGACTTACTACTGTCCCTAGTACAGTGCACTGCATGTGCCCAGGGCTTGTAAGTCAAATGCTGCTAGAGGGCCTGCAGCATTGATTGTGCCACCCACACAAGCAACCTTGCAAAAACTTTAGCGCCAGGATGCCTGCAACGGTGACAGTCGCGCTCTATAAATTCTTAAAATAAAATGTTCTCAGACCTGCCCCTGCAGTGTATGTGCACAGTTTGCTACTGCCATGTCGACCTGGCAAGTGCACCCACTTTCCAGGCCCTAACCTTCCCATTTCTTACATGTGAGTCACCCGTAAAGGAGGCCCAAGGTACCCCTGTGGGCAGGGTGAAGTGTATGTGAAAGGGAGGACATGTCCTGAAGTGTGTAATATGTCCTGATAGTGAACTGTAGTGAATTTCGTTTTTAACTATTGAAAGGCTATCAGTCCCATAGGATAGCATGAGAGTTTATTTCTTATAAGTATAACTTCCCATTGGTACAAGATAGAAAGTTGGAGTTTAGTATGCCTGGAACTCAGAATATTAAAATGCATTTTATAGGAAAAATTATTTTTATTATATTGTGTGTTTGAAAATACCACTTTTAGAAAGTAGGTATTTTCTTGCTTAGCCATCCTGGGTGCCTCTGCAGGTCTGTGGATTGACAGTCTGGCTTTGGAATGACAGGGGCTGGGGATGTGCATTCATTGTAGACAGCCACTGGGGGTTAAGGTGTGTCCCGCCTCTCCTGGAGGAGTCAGGGCTGGGCTAAATAGACCTTGGCTGCATTTAGAGTAGGGGGAGGAGATTTTCTTTCACCTGAATGGGCCTGGTCTGCCTTACACAATGTTGTCTCCACCTCCTGCCCGGAAGCAGGACCAGAGAGGACTGAACTGGTTTAGACTGAGCACAGGCATTCTCTGCCACCAGAGAACAAAGGAAAATGCTGTACAAATATTGGGGCCCGGACCCCAGAACTTTAGAATACTTCTGAACTGTAGAGGGACCTCTGCCAAGGAGAAGAGCTGGTAAAACTGAAGGAGAAGTACTGCCCCTTTGCTGTGTGCTGTTTGGGGTTGTCCTGCAGTGGCTGTTTCTGCCAAGGAGAGGATAAAGACTTTGCTGTGTGCAGTGTCTCCTGCTTGAAGAAGATCTCCAAGGACTTGAAATAGAGCTTGTCTCCTATTCTGAAGTCTCAGGGGAACAAACACTTCATCACCAGTTCTTCTGAACTTCCTTGCTAGGAGTTCTGGCCTGCCAAGAGGTGCCTGTTGCTGTGTTGGGCCTCTGAAGGTTGCTCCTGCTGTTGGGAGCTGGAAAAGAGACACAACTAAGAGAAGTGCGATGCTACCTCACCCATTTCTGATGTATCGCTGCTGTGCCACTGAAGAAACCGACGCAGCACCTGCCCGCAGCCAGAGAAATCACCACATGCCGAATCTTGTGCACTGATCTCCGAAGTCCAAGATCACTGCACTGATTCTGATGCAGGCCCTGCTGTACGGCTTGCATGAACCAACACATCTCGGGACCATGGTTGGAGACACCAATGCAGCGCCGCCTCCTCATCGAGAACGGATACATCCCTCATCCCCACGCATCAAACCGGGGCACAAAGTCTTCAAGAACACCAGGCCGCAGTAAGAAACCTACCCAGCACCTCCCGGCACAGTAAGAAACGGATGCATTACCCCCCTTCAGTAAGGAACCCACGCATCACCTCCCCTGTGTAGCAGTGAGAAATTGATGTATCACCTCCCTGGAGTAAAAAACCGATGCATCGGCTTCCCTGCGTCTGTTTTAGTTTATGATTTTGACGCATCCACAATACTTTGTGTTGAAAGTGTAGCATCTACAGTTTGCTATGGACAAAACTACTTTTGCCTTCTAAGGATTACTTTTCATTTACTGTATTGTGAACTTTTGTTGTTTTGTTCTTGTTTGGTTTAGATAAAGATTACTTATTTTGTGGTGCCCATTTGTAGTGTTTTCACTGTATTACTGTATGTGTGTACAAATGCTTTACACACTGCCTCTGAGATAGGCCTGTCTGCTCGTGCCAAGCTACCGAGAGGGTGAGCAGGGGTTATTTTAAATGTATATCCCCCATTACCCTGACTAGGAAGAAGGGTCCCTACTTGGACAAAGGTGCAAACCATTGCCAACTAGAGAACCCCATTTCTAACACTAATCACTTGTTGTTCATTCAAATTTTGCAAAATTCATTATGGTCACTTTCTGTCTATGGAGATATTAATGCCACAGAGCCAGTACAGCAACTGACTTGATTAAATGTGCAGGAGGTTATTTTATAGACAGCAAATTTTGGAATCAGGAGGGATGAAAATGCTTCTAGTATTTTCAGTCAAAGTGTTATGTACGACACTTTGGCATTTTGCATTGACAAAAGTATACTTAACTCCAGATAGTAACCATATGGTGCGTTTAAATTATGCAGACTCAAGGACTTCTTAAACATCCAGTCAGAATGCATTTCTTCAAAAAAGGATATATGTGCATACATCAAAACCCCGAGTGGAACTGTGTGTTGGAGAGGAAGAACCTTTTAAATATGCATTGGTATCAGCACTGGAGTCAAACGCTATTCCACCCTGTCTGCATCACATGCGCGCGATGCGATCTGCACGTCCACATTCTAGTTACATTCACAACCATTCTATGAAGACTTGGGGTTAACAGCAAGCACTCCAACCTACTGTGGGATTCTCAAAGGCAGTGATGCCGCCTGCATTTACATGAGGGCCTGGCATAGAGCTCCAGAGTCCATTCAAGCCGGGCACATAATGAATAAGCAATCAATGAGCAGGCCTTGCCACTTTAGATAGTCAGCCAGCATTCCGTCAGCACAGCGCTCTATGAATGTGTAATTGGAGCAGAGCTGCAGCAGGTCTCCTGGGCGCCAACACTGTCAGAGGTCCTGTTTTCATAAGGGCCTTATTCAGAGGTGGCTTCAACTGGTCTAAACATGCAAATATTAAGAAGTAAAAAAAAGTTCACTTTGCTAAAACGTGATATAAATATATAAAAAAACGAATGATACTTGTTGCCCCTATTCATAGTGCTGTAATAGGCAAAAATCATTCTTTGTAATAACATACATGTTAGCGCGGCTTCAGTGTACATTACTTCATGGGAATGCCATGAATGAGTCCCGCCAGAACACTTTGGTGATACCCACAGGCATGTTGCATCCATAACAGGCAATTTCTGGTGCTAATAGGGAAGTGTTATATAATTCCTAAGAAACATAGCATTATCTGGATTTTGTACGGTGATATATGGTACGACCAAATGTTTGTTCATTAAAATCTTATTGTCATGTACATATTTCAAAGTACTGTGAAACTACAACATTGTGAGGGAGGCAGGTCCTCAAAACTGCAGTTAATTTAGACAAAGTTATGGAGTCCCATTAAAAAAGGGACACAGATTCTGCAATGACAAATCTTGGCCTTCAAAATAAAGTTAGACATCATGCAAACAGACAAGGTGATGCTAATTTCACTCTTTTTGCCATAATTAATGGAAGATCCAGACAAGCTGCTTTCAGCCGGATCAGACCCACCCAAGCAATCCATTCGACCACGAGAGAAAAGGAAATAGCAACAATACAAAAACATCGGAATACACAAATAAACATTCACACACCAGCACAATCTACATTTCACCAAACCCACAGTTAACACACCCACATTCCAAAAAAGGTAAACCTACCACAACACAATTTCCAACAAAAATTGAAACACACACACAAGTACAAGTAACAACTATAACTTTTTAGATAAATGCAAACACAACAAATTTAAATAAATTAAAAACATTGTTCACATAAAAATAAAATGGGATCTATATTGGGTATTGGGTCATATGTGCCTTCCTTTTTTGTGGCTGCCCCAGAACCCCCTTTGTCTATTTATGGAGCAAACTCCTGCATGGAGTGAACATGTTTCCTCCATGGTGAGTTTGGTGTGTCAAGTGCTGGTTTTTTCTGTTGCCACAAGACTTTAAAAAAACGTTATTTATGAACTGTTCGTATTATACATGCATGAAACTGAAGAATTGCATGTTGGGCAGTGCACATATATCAGGAACACAGCTGTAAACAAGACAACATTGTATGCAACATCTAAACCTCAGTGGGGCCGTTCCCTCCCTTTCTCCCCCAAGTGCAACAGCATAATGCATACAAGTCAGTACGTTGCAATATCATAGAATCTTCGAAAGGGGCAGCGTTTCAATCGTCATGCCCCGCTGGACTCGTATTGGAAGGCATTATGCGGAGTGGATCCTCCTCATCATTACTATCTGCGTCCTTGGGGGGTTGTCCGTTTGGCGAAGGTAGGTAGACAAGGGTTCCCAAATGTCCCGGGGACGGGTCTTCGGGGGAATAAGGTCCCAATAGTTGGATAATTGTTTCTGACAATATATAATCAGGGGCGTCTCTAGGCTTATGGTGGCCCTGGGAAGGGAGCGTAGGTAGGGGGCCCCAGAAGAGGGGGTCCGAGCGGGGTGGGGCGCAGAGGCCAGTGAAGAGGGGGGGGGGGGGTGATAAGAGTGTTTGGAAGTGGAACAGAGCCAGAGACCGCCAAATCCCTGCCAGGGGCCACCACGCAAATATGTATCCATCCTTAGAGGATTATTATATTAAGGATATATATTGGTGTGGCGGCCCCAGGGGTTTGGTGGCCCTGTGCACGTGCACAGCTTGCACATGCCTAAGGCCGCCCCTGATATAATGTCTGTGATCCAGTCTTGGGCTTGTGGCGCCCACGTGCCCCCCAGTTCATTGCAATTCTGCGCTTGGCAAGTAGGAGCATTAAAGCAGTTGGTTTACGGTATTCACTGAGTATATCTTCCCATAGCCCAGTAGTCACAGGAGTGGAGACGGGGACACCAATACATTCCCCACCCTCCCAATTATGTCGAGAATCTCTATCCAGTAGGTGGCAATCGCGGGGCATTGCCAGGCAAGGTGGATAAAGTCCCCCAGGGGTGAGTGATAGCGTGGGCAGTGGGAGTCTAAGGATAGCCCCATTTGGTATTTGTGCAGGTGTTCAGTGTTTTAAATTAATAAGTTGCAGTCTGTAGTTAGGCGATAGCATCTCGAGTTGACCATAGCAGAAAGCCCATTGAGCATCAGTAAGGGGGAAGGCGAGGTTACTTCCCCAAGCCTCCAGGGCTGGTGTGGCTGCCGCTGGTGCTGTTCGCTGCATGTGAATATATAGGGATGTTAAAAGCTTACGGGGTGTGGGTGTCGTGTATATATAGTCTAATGCTGTAAGTTATTTCGGGGGGGCTTGGAAAGTGTTATAGAGAGCCCGACATATCTCACACAATTGATAATACAAAAGGGCATCTAGGGGAGTACATGCAGCAGTGTACTTTGTTGGCGGGGAAAGGAATTGATCATCTGGGTATAGGTCAGCAAAGGTATGAATACTTAACTTGCTGACATGGTTGCTTGCGCCTCTGTCGTGTAGAGGGGGTAGCAGGGTATGCCTTACCACTGGAACAGATGGGGCATAAATATGTGTGGTTCCTGCACGTTGTGCCATCCTGATCCAGGCCCACTGCATGCATTGTGAAGTGTCCATCTCTGAGGCAGGCGGTTTGTATGGGAGAAACAATGCTGGAGGTAATGTCCACAGGGAAACATGATCAGTATCTACCTTGACGTGTGGTTGAAAAGGTGTGGGATGAGTCCAGTCATGTGAAAATTGTGCCTGGGCACTCAGCACTTATAGTCGTAAGTCTGGTGCACCCATTCCTCCCCGAGATTGTGGCAGCATTAATAGTTTATATGTTACGCGTGACCAGCCGCGGCCCGTGGAGAAAGTTTGGTGGGGCAGGGAGGCGGTGCGGGGTAGGGGCAGGGTGGGGGGTGGTAAACAATGGAATATGGATAATTGCAGGTAAGTAAACAATTTAATAAATAAAACGAATTTCGTAGCGCGCGCTGCATCGCATTTTGAGATGCAGGGTGCGATACGTAATTCATTTTATTTATTAAATTGTTTACTTACCTGCAATTTTCCATATTTCATTGTTTACCACCCCCCACCCTGCCCCTCCCCGCACTGCCTCCCTGCCCCACCGAACTCCCTCCATGGGCTGCGGCTGCGCGTGACTGTTGCCCAACCCAGACTAGCGCAACGAGGTTCGAGCGGAGGTGTTTAAAAAAGGCTTGTCTGAGAGGGATGGGGATGTTCCTGAAAAGATAAAGGAATTTAGGTAACACTATCAATTTCGCTATGGTGATCTGCCCCTCCATGGTCAGCAGGAGCCTGGACCACAGTGGGACCCGGTACTCCAGCCAAGCCATGGCCTTGCCAAAGTTGGCCTGCCAGAGTTCTTCAACATTTCTGCTCATGAGGATGCCAAGATATTAAACAGGGCCACCAGCCTACTGGAGCAGATAGTGCATGGAGAACGGGAATCAAAGGGAATAACACGGATTTGGCCCAGTTGATATTAACTTCGGACAAGCCCCCGAAGTGTATGTGTGTTTCACGGATAAGTGGGGAAAGGTTGGTCTTGGGGTGAATGACATAAAGAGTAATATCGTCCGCGTATAAGAATATAACAAAGCCACGTGTTGGGAAGCCTAGCCCTTGGTTCATGTGGTGTTGATGGATTTATGCTGCAAGGGGTTCCATCGCAATTGTGAAAAGTAGGGGGGTAATCGGACATCCTTGCAGAGTACCCCTACTAACAGGGAAAGGGTCTTAAAGTTACCCATTGAGATGCACTCGGGCAGTAGGCCGGGTGTAGCGAAGGCGAATCTGTGCAATAAAGTTGGGGCCAAGGCCCAATCGAAACAGCAGCGGTAAAAGGTATTCCCATTCCAGTGCATCACAAGCTTTTGTAGCAATCGAGTAGGGCGGCAACTACCAAGGTATTGGGATGCAGATAATGCATGACAGCAAACATAGTTCTGAGGTTATGGGTTGTAGACTGACTCGATATAAAACTGGATTGGTCCGTTCTGATCTTTACTGGGAGAAAAAGCTTCAGCATATTCGGCAATACCTTAGCAAGTATTTTGCTGTCTGTGTTCATGAGCAACAGGGGGTGATAGGAGTTGCATTGGTAAGCTGGTTTGTCAGGTTTATGAAGCGTGAAGATGACAGCCTCTCGCATCGATAGGAGGAGAGAGCCCACCTTCAGGGCATCTTAGTAGACATCCAGGAGTTTGGTAGTTAAAATTAGAGAAGATTCTTTATAAAATGGGGCCATTAGCGCATCCAGACCAGAGGCTCTATTGGTGGGGAGATTGGTGATTGCCTGTTGTATCTCCGCTGCAGTGATGGGGGAGCCCAAGAAATCCTGTTGCACAGCTGATAGCCCTACTAATTCAATGGTGTCGAAATAAGCCTGAAGGTCTGGAGATGCTGGCGTCTGGGAAGTAGAGTTGAGATGGGTGAAGAAATAGACTATGATTTGTAGGAGTTATGGGTAGAGGAGCAATTCCGTCCCTCTGAGTTAAAAAGATCAGAGATGTAGGATGAGGCATGAGGTTTCTGGAGCAGCTTGGCTAGTGTTTTGCCAGGGCGGCCCCCTCGCCATATATGCGAGCCTGGCTCTCTTTTTCCCAGGATCGACGCTTCTCTCAGCACCTCCTCCTGGAATGCCAACATCTTTTCAAGTATGCTGGCCAGAGTGCCTGGATCGGTTGAACAGTAAAAAAGGGTTTCAAGTGCTAAGATGTTGGTTTCAAGTTTCGAGATCGAACAACAAATAGATTTAAGGATACTGTGTTGCTTGGCTATACACCAGCCGCATATGACCTCTTTGATAGCATCCCAGAGCACGGCTGGATAGTTGAGCGAACCGGTGTTGTGTTCGAAGTACTCATAAATACCTGCGCATATTTCCTCTGTGAAGACCGAGTCCCTGAGAGCGCCCTGGGGTAACCTCCACGAGAATATGCTAGGGAGCACGTGGGGAGGCTGAAGGACTAGTTGCACCGGGGCGTGGTCCGATAGAGTATGCGGCGAGTGGGTAGCTGCTGGCTGCCAGGGCAATATGTCTCTAGTTACCAGCCAGTAGTCAATTCAGGACCATGACACGTGTTGCAGTGAAAAGCATGTCCATTTGCGCGTGTTGCAGTGCGTGCTCCGCCAGATGTCTGTGAACTGGTTGTCTCTGATTTTCGTGGAAAGAGTCGAGGTGGCTTGGGGGTGAGGTCATCTAGAACTGTCAGCTCTGTCTGGCGGGTCGAATAGCAGAACATTGAAATCGCAGCACTGGAGTATGGTCTGGGGGCCAGCACCAACAATGAAGTGCCAAACTCTGGCAAAGAAGTGAGGGTCGTCTACATTGGGTCCGTAGACAGTGGCAAGGGCTGTAGAAAGATTGAAGAGTGTGCCCGTCAATATGATATATTGACCTTCAGTGTGGCAAGTGCAGTGAGTGGTGGTCCAGGCCAGGCCTCTGTGAATAAAGATACAGATCTCTCCGGTGTAGTTGGAGTGTATGGATGAATAGGATAGTCCCCAGCCCCTGGTGAGTGAGGTAGGGAGGGTGTTACTGACTAGGTGAGTCTCTTGAAGTAGGCAGATATTGCGTGTCTATTGAAGTAAGCATGAACTAGACGGATATTCATGCCGTCGTTTAGACCCCTTATGTTCCATGAGATGAGTTTAACCATAGCTGCCCAATTCATCCTTATATTGGGGCGCAGCGGCGGCCTGCCAAGGGGATTCCGTATTGTGTGTGTGACGATATGTGCTGTGATGGAAGTGGTGTCTGCATGCCATTAGGCCAACAACATTATTATGCATTAAACAGTACCCGTTAAACTTAATGTCACCCCCTCCTCAACCCAACCCCTACCCACACCAACTACCCAATTAGGTTGTGACACTCTGACCTACCACATTGACAATTGGCATTTATCCCTTCTGGCAGTGGAAACTACGAGCTAACTACCTGCCAGAAAGGCTGGGTGGCCAAGCATCAGCCATGGAAAGGGGACCCTCAGCCGCTGGGAGACAGCAGCGGCGCGCCACACGAGTCCCAAACAGGAATATTAAGATAGTGCATTAACATAGTTCTTTGGCGTCATTTCGTGACAGTAAACAGAAACAGCATATTTGAAAAAACAAAGCGTTTAGTAGTTTTAAGAGAGTCTATTCCGGTACAACAAAGCAATCTTTTAGTCCATGAGCGAAGGAGGAAAGGAAAGTAGACTAAGGTTAATCATTGTCACTGAGTAGTGCTTCCATCAAGGATCGAGCTGAGACTTTCTGGGAGCGGCATGACTTGGCTTGTTGTTTTGCAAACTTGACAGCTTGTTTTGGATCAGTAAAGTGGTGCGTTTTACCGTCATGTGACACGCTGAGCTTGGCTGGCTATAACATGGCATATTTTATGTTGGCTTGTTGCAACAGATATTTGGCTGGTTGGAAGTCCCGACGGGGCGCCTGCACCACCAGGGTGAAGTCAGGGTAAAGTTATTATTATCCCCTTTGTATTGGATTTGGCCCCATTCCCTGGCCAACTCAAGTAGCCTGTCGCGGCCTTTGTAACTCAACTGACGGGCCACTATCGGACAAGGCGTTGCTCCCGGAGGGGGTCTAGGACCCAGTGACCTGTGGGCCCTCTGAACAATGAAGACAAGTCTGCATGAAATCCGCCATTTTCGAGATCGACGCAGAGTCTGGCACTCCCGCGATTCGGAAGTTGTTGCACCTCGACGGGGCCTCAAGATCTTCAATTTTCTGTTTGATGAGGTCTAGCTCCATGTCCATACGCAGGAGGTGCTCAGAGCTTGGTTGTCTTCTACTTCAGAAACACGAGATTCCATGTGGTCAAGCCAAGAGTCATGGACGTCTACTCGTTTTTTCACCTTGTCGAGGTGAGAGGTTAGTATGGCTAGTTTGGCTTCCATGGTCTTTTAAACCTGAATTTACCTCCTGCAGGATTTCTTTTAGGTCCATTTCCTGATCGTCAACATCTTCTGAGAGTTGAGCGGCAGTGCTGTTTTTCAGCCTCTGGATCCTCTTGCTTGGTACTGCGTTTCCTCTCAAAGGAGAGCTTGGATTGGCGGCCCTCTGGCTTACCCATGGTTGTATATGGCTGGGGATCGGCAGCTTTTAGCCAGAATCAGTGGAGTGCTGAGAGGTGGATGGCTGAGTGACCCTTAGTGAAAGCAGATGTTTCAGGACTGTGCCCTGTCGCTGTTTTTTATGGAAAACTCACACAGAAGGGGGCCCCTGCAAATGATGCCTAGACAGGGGAGCAGGGTAAATTGCAAACAGTCCAAAGAAAGAAACCCACTGCCTGAACTATATTTAAAAAGGAATGTTATACATCGTGGATAGACCCAAACAGCAGCAATGTCACAACACCCCAAAAGAAAAGTACAGTGTGCTCAAAACCAAGAGCCCCAAATAACAAGGGGCACTAATGATCTGAAACGAAACTATTAGAACAAATATTGCAAATTTATTACAACAATTCTCAAAATACACAAAATATAATTAATACACATTTAATAAATAATCTGTGATATACAATAAATAGTCATAAGAAGACCCAGCGCAGCACACATTCTCAGGACCACATCAAACTCACAGCCCAATTCTACTTATTCATTCATGCATACTAAAAAAAAACACAAAGTCCACTGTATGAAAAACACATTAGTCTCCCCCAGGGAATTTTCCACAATGTAGTACATATAATGAAACACAATATCTTATATAGTTCATATATATACACAGGCCATCACCCTTTCATTTTATTTCTTCATGGGTTGAGGACACGAGACAACTATTCACACAAAATCATTTGAGCTTCACAGGAGGCCTCAACAAAATAATGTAGAAGGAGACATGTAGACCAGAGGACCACAGCCCTAATGCACATTTTGGTGCCCGACCCAACATGGAGGTCACACCTTCTTAAGGGCTCAGAGGAGTGGAATGCAGGGCAAACAAGAGCGCATGGGTAACCTACAGGGGAAAAATTATATATTTAAGGGTGTCGTAATGATTGCGAGGAGACACACTGCCAAGCACAGGAGGGGGGCTGGACGAGCACTTGCTGCAAATGTCAAGTAGGCGGGAATGGAGCCGTAAATTCATTAACAGGAGAGAAACCTTACATGCCATGGCTTTTAGTTGATGAATCGAATTGTGGTGGGCCCACATGTGACCCAGTGTGAAAAGTTATAAAGACGCTCACCAGCATGTAAACACACACCCTTGAATCCAAAAGGACCTGAGGAGTTAAAAAAATAATATACCTAAGGTAGGTATAATTCAGTCTCAATTTTGATAGTTGTCCAAGGACATCCAAATGGAGAGAAAATAAGACAAGTCCCTTGAACATGAACAAAGGAGAAAAATGAGACAACAGTTCATAAAGACAAAATATATTTTAGCAAGAGAAGCAGCCCCCTAATCTAGAGGAGTCACAAAATAGGGGCCACCATATAGGTGGTCTAACACTCACTGGGTGAGAAGGATTAACAGGCAACAGGTTGCCGATCCATTTGGTGGACTGGATTTCAGAAAAGATGGCCACCAGAATGTAGGATGTCCAGAAATGGAGGAAGAAGGTACCCTGTGTAAGGAGAGGGAACACAGGTGGATGACACCTCACTGCAAGGGGAGGTTAGGTAAGATACCAACCCTAGTCTACAAGGACTTAAAAGAGGGGGGAGGGGAGTAGGAGGGGGAAAGGGAAAAGGAAAGGAAAGAGGGAAAGGAAGGGAGAGGGCAAGATGCAGGGGATGGCAGAAGAAGTGCTCCCCTGCTAAGGTTAGGACACTAACCTTACAGGATCTCAAGTCAGGAACCCACCTCTGCCGGTCTCCCGGGCTAGGTCTGGATACCCAAGACCCACAAGAGGATAGAAATAAGTACATATTTCCACAAAGGGCTCCAAGAGGAAGGAAGTGCCCTAGAATCTCAATAAGGAAATGTGTGGCGGTGGAACGCCAAACCGGACACCGTTTCAGACCCCAACTGGCCAGAGGAGGTACATGGACCTTTTCTCTTAAAAAGCGATAACAAAAGATCAAAAGGGTCTGGTACCCTTGGACGGGTGAAATCCGGCTTATGGACAAGGTGGGAAGTGGGAGAAATACTGGAGCACTTTAAAATGAAGAACTTTGAAACCCCACCGAGACACTATGGGGTCCAACCTTGACGCCAGTTTTTACCCCCAAAAGGCCGGAGGAGGTACTCAAACCAGGTCATATAAGGGCAAGGTGTATTGCAAGGCTACTTCAGATTAGTCAATGGTGGCACCTGGCAGCACAAAGGCCCAGCTCAAGCCAGGCCCCCGCTTTGTGAGTTTGTGATTGTCAATTGTGCTGCCCTCCCCCAGGTCTTCAGGGGCAGCAGAGCCACACGAGGTTGGGCAGTCTGTTTAGCAGTGCAAGCCCCTGGAAGGTGAAGCACCGGGCCCCTCCCCGTGGGCATCGCAATCCACAGTCCCCCAGACGTGGGCAGCAAATGGTGATGGGCTGCACGAGGATGGAAGGGGAAGGGAGAGGCCCTTTCCACATGGGCATGCAACGGCGAGCGCCCAAGCCCAAGCACCCCAGCAAATCTGACACTGGGCATCCCAAGAGCCCCCATATGCAAGGCGTGTTGTTCCCATCAAGTAGGAGTGGTACCAGGTGGGTGCGCAGTACAGTGCAGGTAGTGCTGCAGGCAGGCAGGTAGCATGCACCCCAGGCAGTGTCTGCCACGTTGCTCTGTATCGCAGCACAGGCCCGAGTCTTACCGCAAGTCCTCTGTGAGGCGGTTCAGTGCATCTGGGAAGCTCCTCCGGTTGGAAGCCCAGTCACAGCAGGATCCCCCCACCCTGATGGGGGTGCAGTTGCCTGTCCTGCACAGGGTCGTCACACTACTAGCACAGCACCAAGTAGGCCGCAGTCACTGCCCAGCGATCTCATCAGGCACACGGCAAGCACAGAGCCGGGATGGGGAAACTGCTGCACCTGCGATGTCACCAATGCTCACGGAGCGTCGCACCCTCAGCGTCACAGCCTGGTGGGTCCCAAATCGTGTAGATCATTCAGAATTGTGAGCTTGGCTGTCAGAGCTCGCCTACAATGCAGCCATCTTGCAGCAGGGCGAGACCACGCCCCCTGTTGCCACAAGAATTACTGGTGCTCTGTGCGCTGGCTCCAGTTTTTCATCTATAGTTTTGTGAAGTTGTTTGCAGGTGTGCACTTTGCATGATGAATGTTTGCGTTGGATATCTAGAGGAAGTTGACCATTGTTACTGTTGACCAGCTTTTGTGGCATTTACATATCATTGACAGGATCTATGTCAGAGATGCTTGTTGCTTAGTACTTTGGTTCAGAATCGGTTATCTGCTGCAGTGTGTCCATGTGCTTGCATTTTATTGTGTGAATGGAGGATGATGTTCCCTGTGGCATTGTGTGCCATGATGAATGGGTCTGATGTACTATGTCCTTATTTACACATAACCTTTGTTATGTCTATAAAAACACTTTTCTTTGTGACTAATACCCAACTGTTACTTTGTTGTATTTCTATCTAGGACCCTAATTCGATATTCCCGATTCATGCCCTTATGTGGTTATAACAAATAATATCCTTATAAGAATCATATCCATATTTAGTAATAGCCCATGCAGTCCAAAACACGGCAAGGCTACTCCCATAGACTCCTAGAAAGCACAAGACGTTCTTTAAACAAACCAAGCTTTCAGAAGCCCAGGAATTCCCCCTGCTTTTGTTTTGATTTGCACAAAAACTCCTGGAGTCCAGAAAGAACTGTTAGTTCTTAGTGACGTCTTATGTCCAACCTTATGTGAAACCCGGCACTGAGAGAGACGCTGTCTTTTTCTCCAGCCAAGAAAATCCAGCTCCGGTGTTCCCAAGTCACCCTCGCGGGTTGCTGGGAGATCGAGTCCTGAGAAACAAGATACAAGACCCCCTTCATTCTATAACCAAGGTACGGAGCTAATTAAAACCTTAGAGAGAATTCTTGATTCCTATACTTGGCAAAAACCTAACTTAACTTAAAACTGCAACTTACGTACTCCTTCCCACGTATTAGGCTTAGGTCAGGTACACCGAGGTAGGCGTATCTTAGAATCACCAGTTGAGTTCGTTAGTCAATGTTTTTATGCATGTATATATTTTATCCATTTTAAAGTATCATATGGCTAAGAAACTTTATCAATGCTTTTACAGTATTATTTCATAATACTACTTTTACTGTACGCTCTTTACTTCATAATAAGTATTGCCAATGTGGCAATTCATTTCTCTTGCATGTGAAAGAAGACTGCTCAATAAAATAACACCTTTTTATTGAAAACGCCCGTCTCTCTATATCTCTGCACTCTGGTGTAATTAACCGCATCCTTGCTATAGTACATTTGCGTGCTGAGCTGCAATTTTCAAAATCCCTTGTTATGTGACAAGGTCAACTCGTCATAAGCACAGCGCAGGTAACACCCATGACGAGTTGACCTTGTCACAAGCATCGAAGGGGTTAAGCATGCACGATTGGCTGAGTAAAATAACAGTCTATTGTTTTCATACAACTCTAGAGATACACTCTTTATTCTGAGGGAGCAAAGTTGTCATGTTTATGCGGTTGTCAGAAACTAATCCCTTCTTGTCTAAATCAGGACGGTTAACCCTTGCCTGAACATTCAAGAAGGTTTCTAGTGACCTCTGAGCTAGCTGGCAAAACTAATTAAGTCTAACATAGTCAGTAGAGACCTAGATGACCTCAGTCCTACGTCTACACTGCTGTTTATGTTATTCCAATGCGCAGAGCCTATTCGGAATATAGGAACTACACTACATGGCGCGCAACGTTTGGTAAGGCGATAATCTAAAGCAAGATACTAGAGTGGTGCTTTTCACACAGACCCCTTTCTCCAGTAAAAACTCCTATAGACGTCTTGAGTTGGTGAAAGGTTAATATCCGCCGGAACTTAGTAGGATGAGAATCCTATGTATTAGCTTTGGTTTAGTCAACGTTGAAGGATACAGTGTTCCAAAATATTGTGCACCTAATCTTTGTTTCCTTGAAACTTGATCTGCAACAAAAAAGCTTTCTTTCAGTAAAATGGGGGAAAGTGAAGAAGAAAGAGATAGAGAAGCATTAGCAGCTCGACTCTTAAAGGATGGCACAACTATCCAAGAAAATGACCCGGGTGCTATAATCATTCCCTATAAGAAGTACTATAACTCTTAAACTTAAACTTATAGAAAATGGACTACCACCAAGAGGTGGTACGGTCATATTCGTGATAGAGGTACATGAGTTTCGGCAGACAGAGGTATTCTATTCATGGATAAATTTTCCAGCAGCACACGCTGTGACAAAAGATTTCCAAAAGATTTCAACTATTACAAAATAGAGGAACCTCCGGATGTATACACTCCTTTCGAGGACGTTGAAATCCCACTAACTTACCAAGAGCACCTGCTCTGGTTAATGGCACCCTAAAACATCAAAATCACATCACCAGGCACGGTCCACTAGGTAGACTAGGGGCCACGTGGCCGGTTCTAGCCAGCTACACACCACACCCAGACATTGATAAAATGTCGGACCGGGAACTTTTAGCTCAGCTAAAACTATTAATTAAAATACATGGAAATTGGTCCAATATGTCATGCGGACTTCAACAGTCCAACCAGCAATTAACATCCCACAACTGACCCCTCATCAGGGGAATACAAACAAAATTACACCACAGAACATACAATAATGTCTTGGTAAAACACCCATAAAACGGTAACAAATTCCATTGCTCAGAAAATAACTCAAAAAGAGGCAGTATTTCCTAATACTACACCTCATGAAAAACACAGAATTCTGACTATCTGCCTTCCAATGGGGGTCGCACCACATGTGGAGGACTGTGACACTTGGGGCACAGTCTTTCCTTCCATCTACACAAAAACACATGGTGGTCCGTCTATTGCGGTCATACCAGATGTACTAAGACAAATTCAATAAGAAAACGGTCCAGATCCTGCTTTAACTCTGGGTATGAAATTACTAAAAGACTTTAAGCAGGTCTCGGCTATATTATTGGCCAACATAAAAGGAGAAGCAGCATGTGTGGCAATCCGTCAGAAATTGAAGGAGACAGATATAACAGACCAACCATTTGAACTTGCCAGAATCATAGAAAAATCCTATGAAGAACTAGGAAGAGATAGTTTGGGTGGGAAACCAATAAAACCCCAATTAACTGAAAATCCTGAAAAAACATTTATTAAAAGTAATCTAAATACTCCAAAAAAGAGTTGGGATGGTAATAAACAATCCACTCCCAAGGAAAAACGATTCCAGTCCAGAGGAAGGTCTCCTCAATGGAAAGAAAGATCTCCTGGCCGAGGAGGCAAGTCTCCCCAAAGGGAACCCTCTGAGAAAAGATAAAGCCTTAGAGATAGGGATAAATTGAGAAAACCTGATAGATATCAAGATATTGATACACGTCCCTCTTCCCCTTTTCAGACTTCCTCACAGAAATCGGAAAGAAGAGCACGGTCAGAACACAAGGAAGAGCACCTCAAGTCCAAAGACAAAGAACCTGCTCATCAAAGTAAAAAATCACAATTTCCCAGAAAGAAGGTAGCAAGTATTAAAATTAAACATGCCGAGGATTCTGAGGACACAACTGAAAAACGGAGAGTGGGCCCAGACAATGCTAGACAGCGCAGCAGAAGTGACCATAGCTCGCAAGATCCTGATGAATCTTCTGGAGACAGTGGACCCGAATGAATATATTCAGGTGGAAACTGCAGACACACGAGTTAGCGTGCCCCATAAACTATATGAAATAACATTACGTATAGAGGGAGATAAAACTAGGAAAATAAAAGGTCTCTTTTGGGAGAATCTTTCTAAAGGCTATGACATCCTGTTAGCTGAAAAAGACTGGCCACCAGAGTTTGTCAGGGAGTGCCCTCATGGAGAAGAAATGATTATGCCTGCCTTCTCAAATCACATCCCGATTCATAAAAAATACACATTTGCAAGAAAATGGGAAGGGGCCCAAGCCCCTGCATTATACAAAAATCATGTAGGATTGGCTGAGGACTCTCCTCACCACAAAATCCAGTTAAAAAAATCAACCTACTGCACAAAGGCAGTAACCAGTTAAACAAGAAGCTAAAAAATAAGTCAGGGAGATCTTAGATAAACTTGAATATCTAGGGGTGATTGAAACATGCACCTCACAAATGAACAATCCTTTGTTTCCTGTCTCCAAGACAGACAATTCATATCGTCTAGTTTTGGACTACAGACATTTAAACTTCTGCTGCAAAACGTTTGCAGTACAAAACTCACACAGTGCAGCACTAATGAACAACATTGTGCGCAAAAAATATAACAAGACATTAGATATCTCTAATGGATTCTTCTGTCAAAACATTGCACCTGAAAGCAGGTATTTGACCGCTTTCTCAATAATGGGGTCGCAAAAACAATTTTGCCGACCCCCACAGGGATTCAAGAATAGCCCAGGATTATTCTCAGCAAGGGTAACAAAGTTACTACAAATATATGATGATGAGGCATTATCCTATGTCGATGACATCTATCTTACAAACGATGACCTGGAGACTCACTTAAAAAGAGTGAACACCATAATTCTTGGGTTCGCATCAAAGGGTTACAAATTCAACTTTAAAAAGTCAAGAATTGCCCATCTAACAGTCCTATTTCTAGGATATGAATTAGCAAGTGAAGGCAAAAGCCTGGCAGACAACTTCCCAGAGAAGTGTGCAGTACTCCAAGCACCAAAAACGCTGAAAAATTTACAATCAATACTTGGCTTCCTAAATTTCGGTAGAACATACATTCTAAATTATGCAGAGAGGGTTAAACCTCTCTAGGAATTAATAAAACCTGATTTTAAACCAATACATTAGAATCAGAAACACACAGAAATGTTAAGATCATTACAAACAGACATGTTATCTAAAACAACATTGCTAACTCACGAAAATGTACGCAACCTTGTAATCCGAGTCATCCCAGGAAGATGCGGATTCACATACCTGACCTCTAATGAGGGAGAAACAGTACCTATAGCTTACAAATCACATTTGTACACTCAAGCTGAAATGAAATTCAGTTCTACAGAAAAAATTCTGACAGCGGTTCAAACTGCTGTAGCAAGAGAAAGAGCCCTAGCCCAAGGCAAGAGAATAACTGTTTATACAGCAGAATCAGCCCTTGAGACATTAACAAGTCCACGCAATCTGAATGCAGTGGCATTAGATCCAAAATGGATACAATGGGAAAAAAATTTCTTGCTGCAGAAGACGTGAAATACTATTTTGACCCGAAAATGAAAAAACTAGATGATCTAGAATACAAACAAGAATATCCTCTGGCAATCGAAATTCTGCCTCTCGAACAATATACCTGTGTAATCTATATCGACAGATTTGCACACCATTACGATGAAGAGAAAAAATCCTACAGTGCAGCGTGCGCGATTGTTAAAGGTCGCTGGCGCTGCGATTCGCATTACTGCGTCAAGTCATACAACAGTGACATGCAGACATGGAGCAAAAACGGTTACAAAGATGACACAGGTGCAACAATAAAGCATAAAACGCTTTGGGAACAAGTAGTTCTTTTGCAGAAAGAACTACAAAAGACTCACGTGATATATACACTGAGTCATCAACGTGATGGCGTTCACGTTGCAGGGAATTCATTGGATAACAGAGCCACAGCGGCAGCGGTTCAACCGGCTTCCGTAGCCACAAAAAAGCGTTCTAAAAAACACATAGATGGAGAAACCATGCTGGCGGTAAAAGCGTTGTTAAAAGGCGATTATGCAGCATTACCTCTCAACTATCCACTCAGTAATACATAAATAATTGATGCAAACTCCGTTCCTTTAGCTCAAATCCCTGGAGGGGGGGATAGAGTAATTCCAAACACGAACCGGAGAATCTTCTTGATACAAGAAGCACACATGGGATTGGGTCTAAGGCACCAAGAGATCTTGAAATCGCATCAGAATACCGGGGATGAGCATGCAAATTTACAAATTTGCAATGGATTGTCCAGCTGCAACAGAGATCGCAGTTGTGAACCGGACCACACTATTGCCTGGACACCTTTATTAAAAAGCATCAGGCTATCTATATATGCATAAAATCCAGCCAGAGAAATGCGTCCCAATAATTATTAAGTCTGAATTCACTTAAAAATGTGGCCCCAGCGCTCGGCTGACGCCAGAACTGTTATAAAAGATTTGCGAGTCTTTATCGTCACATACGCAATTGGCATGCTACATTCTGACCAGGGTCCTGCGTTTAGCTCTCGAGCTTACAAAGAGGCCATGACCAGCATGAGCATTGCATTGAGGTACTCTTCTCCCTTCCACCCTGAGGGAAATGCGGTAGTGGAAAGAAAAAAACGTGACATAAAGCAATCTATAACAGCAAGGGTATTAGGTTCGGGTGATGGGTGGGTCAAACATCTAATAAGTGTCCACGTAGTCTTAATAACATGGCAAGAAATTCTCTAGGAGGTATCAGTCCATATGAACTTTTGTTTGGTACTAGAATGATTATCCAGGATATGGATCGTCAAACTTCAGTGGTAGAAGAAAAAACATTTGATATCAAAGATCGTTTGGCTGTTTTACAGGACTTGAATGAAACAAGAGAGAGTCTAAGTAACATAAAGTTTAAGCCAACAACCACTGAAGAACCACCTGTCCCAGCAAGACCTGTCTGGATTCCAAAGATTGGGGATCTGGTCAGAGAAAAGATCGCGGTGAAGAAGGAATTTGGGCCTTCTTACAGAAAAGCAGTACCTGTCTTAGCTGTCAGCGGAACAGGATCAGTAGTACTACTGCCACTTGCTGGTAAAAAGGAAAACAGAATTGTTTCCATCGACCTGGTGAAACCACAAACATGTGGCCGATAATAAATAGCAGGCCCAGTGGATTACCAAGAAATAGCAGAAGACCAAACTTTGCTACAATCCAAGAAGTTCAAACTGAGAGACTTATCACATTCGATAAACCTGCAGTAAATAAAAAAGGACTATGCAACAAAGCCATGGAACTCGTGCCTCTTGATACCTAAATTGCAACAATTCCTGATGACACACCAATCTACAACGATGTAGCCTCAGACTGTACAAATGTAACAAAAGAAAATGCAAAGATCAATGGAAATCTGGAAGCAATCCCACCAATTGACAGAACTGCATCTGGCTATTTTATCAACTTTGATGACTTTTCCGATGATCCAAGTGAACATGGAGACAAGCCAGCAACAAAAACTTTCAAAGAAAAAATAACTGAGCCTTTTCACCAACTAAAAGAAACATATCTGATTTCACCATGGATTGAATTTTGGACTGTGTTAGGTCTACTTTTCCTGCTGCTTTGGCTCATCATGGTTTTATACTTGGGTAGATTCATTGATGGAAAATATAGTACAATGGATACAGCAAGTCAGAACATCAACTTGGTCCTAAAGTCTCACAGATCCTCTCACATCGAGAAAAGAGAACTATCATCAGTGAACATCACAGCCAATCCAATACCTGGGGGTATAGCATGGGACAGAACTGACTATGAAATTTATGGCCCGATTGACCTCTTGAAGTATCTACACCAGTTTAAGGTTTCCTTAAGTGATTTTGTGATACCAAGTTCTTTTTCTGATTACTGGGACTTTGAAAATATTAATAATATGATATCAGATTTAGTAATGTCAGCAAAATTTACAGAACATGATTATTTACAGGGTTCATCAAATTATGAAGAATTATACTGTTACAATCCCTATGGTGATAACTATTTGCATAAATCTGCACAACCTAGAAATGTTTTTACTTATAATCAATGGGAACATTGTCCAACTCCACCAAAAGGAAGTACGAAGACATTTTATGAGAAATTTCCATACTTCTCAGGGTTTAACAACAGTGATCCAGAAACGTTTTATTTTAAAATGTTAAATAAGACAGGAATGAATACAATGTTGACAAATACTAAACTGATTTATTCTGAAAAGTTTTATGACAAAATGTCTACATTTGGTTTTGAATTTTGGAAAAATAACATTGAAACAAAAACCATCTGGGGAACAAAAGACTGGCAGGTACAAGGTCTAGAATCATTATTTAGAGCCTGCATGATCCCAGAACAAATAATATTCCTGAATGATACCATTCAACAAACTACTTGTCTTGGTTTAGCTAAGATAAAAGACTTAAATAAACCGTCTATTCTGAAGCCCATACCTGATAGTAATAGTACTGCGGATGTGGAAATAGACGTATCCCATATTTTTTACCAAAACAGAACAAATCCGTATTGGAAAAAATGGTTGATCTGGCCCACAGACACAAATAACTGTCAAGATAGATTCCTGAACAAAAGACAGGCGTTCAAAATGACCGGGCCAGAACCAAGATATTCCCAGAGACAACATCCAGGGACAGTTACAACATACAGTGTAGGGTAATTATGTCTTGAGTGGCTACAGAAATCCACACAGGTTGAAATTAAGCAACACTTGACTTTACTTAAAGAAGGTGCTGATTTCATAATGGGACCTCACAAACAGCGTCAAAAACGTTTCATAGCGGCCGGTATATACGCTACATACAACGAAGCTTGGAAAGTAATGCAAATTGAAACAGCAGAAAAAATACGAGAAATTGATTGTATAACTTTGGAAAAATCACTTTCTGTAGTGGACAATGGGTTAACGGCTCTGTCTTCCAGAATATATTCACTAGACAGTATTGTATCATCTGCCTTTGATATAATAGAGCGAGATTTGCTAATGTTACAACATGGTCAGTCCCAATTGCATTCTATTGTACAGCTAGGCTGAACGTTGCAAAACCTACTTTCAGGCTACGTGCCATGGCGTCTAATCAACATAACATCATTATTTTTTATCTTTAACCTTACTGATAAACAAATCAGTTTGGCACAAAAAGGAGCAGATTATACGATTCTGAACATTGAAAAACTTGAGAGATTACCATTGACAATGTCAGAAAGACCTGTCATTGAATGGATAATACACGGAACAATTACAATTCCGATAACAAGTTTCCAGTTTAAATATTGCCAAGAATATATACCATCAGGCCAGTATGAAAGGTTGGGTAAAGGATACATCAAATCAACCTGGGATTTACCTTACACACGCAAATGTTATAGTGAAGGGAAAAAGGAGGTATTCCTTAGTGGCAATAATTGTAAAAAATCACTGAGCGGTACACTTCTGTGTCAAGGTATTAACTTGCATGGAGCTTGCGAAGGGTCTTCAAATATCCTTTCATGTCACCTGCAAGGCACTCCTGCAACACAGATAGAACCATTCTTCAAACAGCTTTCCAACGGGAGCTACGTTTTAATAAATGACCACAGCTGTTGTGGAATGGTGCCAGGAGAATGCTATCTCGTAACTGTTACTTCCCGGGTCGTTTGCTGTATGCAAGTATTGTATCCAAACAGCAATGCAGACATGGAGGCGGCAATATGGCCTTATGTGAATATCTCTTCTATTCGAATTGATACTTTAAGCAGAATGAAGTCTATTCTTTTACAGACTACTGTGCCGCTGACCTCGTCCAAAGAAACGTATGATCTGCAAGTTGCAAGGACAACATCAGAACATGTCTGATACCAGTGGCATTGCACATGTATTTAAGACAATTTTTTAGGGACTGTTAACACCATTTGAAACAGTTCTGGGCATCTTCCCGAATGTTGTCCATTCTATCTTTGGCGGCCTACCTTTAATTTTGGGACTCATAGCAGGAATTTTATTTTTGTTCCTTCTGCTCCGATATGGCAAGCCAGTCCACAGACAAGACTCCAGCAACGATGGAAGAAACGATCCTAGCAATACGATATTGAGACCGTATCACTAAGGTCCTCGGATTAGCCCAGCTAAGAGATCTGAGTACAACTTGGTTTCTTTCATTCAGACCAATCTGGCAGGATTGCATCTTTCCTGTGCTTCGATGTCTGCTATGCAAAGAAAAATGCATGTTGGACGACTGTCTTACACTACCATCAGCAGTACCAATGGATATCGATACTTTGCTTTGTCCAGTAACGACTCATGCAACGTGTTGTCCCAAGCGGCTACCTATTCTGATGACTGCATTCGTTGAGACTTCACCATTACGAGTAGGTGGCGGTGAAGTACGAGAGGAAAGCAGCACCAAACAGGTACAACCTTCTGAGAGCATTGCTGATCCAAACATTGATGATAGCAATCATGCACAGAACTGCACAGTTACAGTATTTTCAAACTTGGTCGAACTTTCACCTGATGTTGTAGACCAATTTTTTGCAAGCCTGTCTGATATGATGTTCTCCCCTGAACAACGAGAATAACTTTTAAAAACAACAAGCACACAGCATTCCCTGAACTCTGAATTTGGCCTTCAGTTCTGTTAAACAAAGCAACTGAAAACATTTGGAACTATTTTTCCCCCTGAAAGCAAAATTATTTTTCTTTCAAAATCAAAAATATTTACCCTTTTTTCCGGCACATGGTACTTTGCTTAAAGTAGAACAGAGCTTCTATTTTTAGAGACATTAGAGACAATATTTTACCTCAGCCTCTAGCACATGTATATTATCGTATAAATATGTGATGAAATGGTCTTGACCTTCTTTTCTGTATACAGAGCCATTTCATGTGTAATTTTCGCAATTCATTCAGCTGATATATATGCATTTAACTGAATGATTACCCTGCTTGAAAAAAAACGTACAGTACCAATACTCATTTTTCGTGTATAAACCATACACCATTTCAAATGCAATTATGTATTTTGGGGTGGGTTGGAAAACACACATACATCGTATGTTTAATATTGCTCATATTTTAGGAATGATGGACAATAATACGTGGAGTGGGTGTTGTATTTCTATATAGGACCCTAATTCGATATTCCTGATTCATGCCCTTATGTGATTATAACAAATAATATCCTTAGAAAGGCAGAAGAATCAAATCCATATTTAGTAATAGCCCATGCAGTCCAAAACACGGCAAGACTACTCCCATAGACTCCTAGAAAGCACAACACGTTCTTTAAACAAACCAAGCCTCCAGCAGCCCGGGAATTCCCCCTGCTTTTGTTTTGATTTGCACAAGGACTCCTGGAGTCCAGAAAGAACTGTTAGTTCTTAGTGACGTCTTATGTCCAAACTTACGTCAAACCCGGCAACTTTCAGGTATAAATATACCAACGTTGCCGTAAGCAAACACACGGTGGTGGGGAGCAGAGCAACGTTCTACTTGCCCGGGAGCCCAGCTGTTGCCAGAGCCAAAGGAAAACGCCCCTCCCTTCGACGCACTGAGAGAGACGCTGTCTTTTTCTCTAGCCGACAAAATCCAGCTCTGGTGTTCCCAAGTCACCCTCGCAGGTTGCTGGGAGATCGAGTCCTGAGAAACAAGATACAAGACCTCCTTCATTCTATAACCAAGGTACGGAGCTGATTAAAACCTTAGAGAAAATTCTTGATTCCGATACTTGGCAAAAACCTAACTTAACTTAAAACTGCAACTTACTTACTCCTTTCCATGTATTAGGCTTAGGTCAGGTACACCGGGGTAGGCGTATCTTAGAAGCACCAGTTGAGTTCGTTAGTCAATGTTTTTATGTATGTATATATTTTATCCATTTTAAAGTATCATATGGCTAAGAAACCATATCAATGCTTTTACAGTATTATTTCATAATACTACTTTTACTGTACGCTCCTTACTTTATAATAAGTATTGCAATTGTGGCAATGTATTCCTCTTGCATGAGAAAGAAGACAGCTCAATAAAATAACACCTTTTTATTGAAAACGCCCGTCTCTCTATTTCTCTGCACTCTGGTGAAATTAAGCATGCACGATTAACCGAGTGAACTAATCGTCTATTGTTTTCACACGACTCTAGAGATACACTCTTTATTCTGAGGGAGCAAAGTTGTCATGTTTATGCGGTTGTCAGAAACTAATCCATTCTTGTCTAAATCAGGACGGTTAACCCTTTCCTGAACATTCGAGAAAGTTTCTAGTGACCTCTGAGCTAGCTGGCAAAACTAATTAAGTCTAACATAGTCAGTAGAGACCTAGATGACCTCAGTCCTACGTCTACACTGCTGTTTCTGTTATTCCAATGCGCAGAGTTATTGGGAATATAGGAACTACACTACAACTTGTGTCACAAGTCTTCAATTTTGCGTTTACAAGCCTAATTGAGGACCAGTGGCAGACCATGGAAACAAAAACATTTGACTGTTAAGCCTTGATAAGGCTCAGTAGGTAGCCATGAGTGAAATGTATGAGCATCTATGTGAATTCTTATTTCCTACATTTCCACACAATCTCACACTAAAACATGTGCAAAGTTTTCCGTATCATACAATAAACACCAAGGAGAGATAAACTTTTGTCTGCTATCTAAATTATGCATTATGCATATTTATTTGTGCAATTTAAAAAACGCGCAAATACCTGTAGGTATCTCGGCACTGAGGACTGGAAACAGGGAGGTAAATAGGACAGTTTATTGATTAAAGAGCCAAGTCTTTAGTTGCTTCCTGAAGGTAAGCATGGAAGGGCTGGTCCTTATGTGGCGGGGGGGAGCTTGTTCCAGAGTTTAGGGAGGAGTGAACAGAAAAGATCTGTCGCTCCCAGGATGTTTTTTTTGTACGGGGGACAACAAGAAGATAAGCTGTGGAGGAACGTAGTAGTCTGGGGGGGTTTTATGGGCAAAGTGATTGACTGAGGCAGTTGGGTCCGATGGAATGAATAGCCTTTTAGGCAATGCAAAGAGCCTTGAACTAGGTTCTGCTTCTGACAGGGAGCTAGTGGAGTTGATGGACCACCTTAGAGATAGGTTTAAATTTGGGAGTGCCTGTCAGACACCTAGCCGCTGCGTTTTGTACCAGTTGGAGTATGTTAAGATCTCTTTCTTGGGCATTAATAAGTAGGCTAACGCAATAGTATACTTTGGACCTGACTAGTGTGCTGATTAGGTTCTTAGCGGTTGTGGTTGGAAGGTATGGGAGAAGTTTCTTTATGATTTTGTAGAAGGCTGAGAAAACTACTGCATTTGCGTGGTTCATAAACGACAACTTGGTGTCGAAGATGACTCCGAGATTTCTCACTTTTGAGACTGGTGACCGAGGTGATCCTAAGTCTGCTGGCCACCGGAGAGGGGACCAGGCGGGTGAAAGATTGGCAAAGATCATCACCTCCGTCTTGCTGAAATTCAGTTTGAGGCAATTGTTTGCCATCCAAGAACTTATGGCAAGCATTCCCTGCTGAAAGTTGGCTGTCACCTTAGCTCCGTCATTGTGTACCGCCAGTACAAGTTGGGTATCGTCGGCGTAAGATGTTAGGCCCAGGTTATGGGGTTTAATGACCTTCGCCAGGTCTGACACGTAAATATTAAACAAGGTTGGGCTTAGCGAGGATCCCTGTGGCACACCACAAGGGAGGATGAAAGGGGGGGAGGTGAAATTGCCAAGGGTGACTGATTGTGATTGGTCGTCTAGGAATGATGCGAGGAGGGCCCTGGCCATATGAGATATGCCCAAGGCAGTGACACGGTCGATCAAGGTGGCATGGTCAAACGTGTCGAATGCCGCAGAAAGTTCAATCGAGATGAGAACCCCAGCTCCTCCTGCATCAAGAATCTTTTTAATTTTGTTGGAGACTTTAATGAGGGCGGTTTCCATCCTGTATTCCTTTCTGAAGCAAAACTGGGTGTCATCTAGTAAGTGACTTCATCGATGAAATGTTCTAATTGGGTGTTTATAACTTTCTCTGCGATTTTTGCTGGTAGAGGCAGACATGCAATAGGTCTATAGCTAGTTGTATCAGCTGGGTCGAGGTTGATCTTTTTAATAAAGGGTTTAATGACCGTCTTTTTCCAAATAGAGGGGTATACGCCAGTTTTGAACATTGAGTTGAATAGGTTGGGTAAATTGGAGCCTATGATATCATGGATTAGTTTAAGGGTGGCCGAGGGGCATGGATGGTCTGGTGATCCTGATAGCGTCCCACGCACGGTGGGCCTGTTGGTTCTCTGGATTCTACTGTGTTTGTATTGGATGAGTTGTTTAATATTACATTTTCATAAATGGAAGTGACTTTCTGTTGGAAGTATAAAGTCAGCGAGTTGCAGAGTGTCTGGGAGGCTGTAATGAGAGGAGTCGCTTCTTTCCCCGATAGCTTGGAGGCTACCTGAAACAGTTGCTTGACAGAGTCTTATGTGGATTAGTTTTGTTTACGGTAGAAATAGCTTTTTGCCGTGATCAGAAGGTGTTTGTACTTAGCTAGGGTCTGTTTGTAAAGAGATTTTTGGTTAGGATCATAATTTAAATGCCAGCGATGTTCTTGATGTCTGCATTTTAGTTTCCTGCGCCTGAGTGTTTCACTGAACCAGGGTGCGGAGACAGTATTCCTGTTATTAGACCTTTGTTTGGTGGGGCCCGCCAAATTGACCGCATCTTTAATCCAAAGTGTATACTGTTTGGCAGCTAGATAGGGTCGTCAGGGGGAGATCATGCTGAGAGGCGAGTAAAGATGAGTGAAACTCGAGGGGGTCAATGTTGCTCCAAGCTTTGAACTGTCTGGCGGGTGTGGGATGTGTGGGGGGGGTGGTTTTGTTTTGAATATCAAAAAGGACTGCATGATGGTCAGTCCATGGCAAAGGAAGGATATTTCTCCTAGGACAAGGTGCTGATGGTTGGAAAATAATCTGTCTAATGTATGTCTAGCGGAATGTGTGGGAGAGGCAACAATTTGTGTGAGGCCTACCGCATCGGATTCAGCTAGAAGGGCTGAGGTGTCTTGGTCGTCGTATGCTTCGAGATGAAAATTAAAATCTCCTAAGATGGAGAAGTTGTTTTAACCTGCTACTAATTCCAGTAAACAGCCCATGGAGGCCAGAAACTCTGATCGTGATACAGGGGGACAGTATAATAGGATGCCTTTTTAAAGGAGGGAGATGGGTGACTGTGATTGTGAAGCTACAAGCTTCACAAATATTGGTGGGGATTGAGGCCGTCCTAATAGAGTAGTTTTCCCGGTGGATAAGTGCGAGACCTCCACCTTTTTTACGAGGTCTATCGAATCTGCAGATGGAATAGCCTTCTGGTGTGGCTGTGCAGAAATCGGGCCCACAAGCAGGGTCACCCCAGATTTCGGTTATAAAGAAAAGGTCAAAGTTGTGATTTTCCATAAGGTTACGAATTTCTATTTATGTTTTGGGAGGGTCCGAGCATTTATCAGGGTGGAGTGAATGTTTCTGAGTAATAAGGGGATGGTGGGGGGAAGGGGGAAAGAGTAGAGAGGGTCTAATGAGAAGAGGCAATTGGGACAGCAGGTGGTGGGATGAGGTTCGGAATTCTCAAGATTGAGGGTGGGGCAGTACTGCGGGTGATTGCAAGTGGAGAGTATGGTTTTAAGCTGTTCAGATGTGTAGGTTAATAGCTTGTTTTTGGGGACTTCTGCTAGGTGGGCCCGGGGCGGTGGCCCTGGGCCCGGTCCAGGCACGGACAGGCGCAGACGGGCTTGCCTTTGGCACGCCATTGACGCGCCCGCTGCGCACGTCAGCTGCGCGAAAGAAAAGGCAAGCTTTTTATAGTCTGACAGGGGCAGAACACCTGGCCTGCAGACCTGTGCGCTGTTTGCAGAGGAAGAAGTAATCACCTCCGGTGCCCGTTTAATTTCGATCTTCCCTCCACAACAATGTGAATAATTCAGTGGTGGACAAGGGAAGTGAGATCCTTAGGGTGAGAGCAAGGATTTTAAAATGCATGTAAAAACAGTGAAATTGGCAGTATTGTAGCAAATGTCATCGCAGTGAGCATATGCTAAGCAGTTTAGTGAGGTGACGATCGTGGGAGCCCTTTGCCAGGCATTCGACGGAGGATAGACCTTAGAGTGATTACCTTTAGTCAGTGCGTCCACTGCGCGAAAGAAAAGGCATGTTTTATTTAGTTTGACGGGGGCAGAACAACTGGCCTGCTGACCTGTGCGCTGTTTGCAGGAGGAAGTAGTAATCACTTCCGGTGCACGTTTAATTTTGATCTTCCCTCCACAACAATCTGAATAATTCAGTGGTGGACCAGGGAAGTGAGAGCCTTAAGATGCGAGCAAGGATTTTAAAATACACGTAAAACAGTGAAATTTGCAGTATTTCAGCAAATGTCGGCGCGTTGAGCATATGCTAAGCAGTTTAGTGAGGTGACGATCACAGGAGCCCTTTGCCAGGCATTCCACGGAGGATAGAGCTTAGCGTGATTACCTTTAGTCAATGCATAGATGACAAAGGCTCCACATGACTCTAATTCATTGAACTTATTCTTCATTCTGGGTACTCCTACCCAGAATGAAGGTTGTCATTAGTTGCAAATCATTTATAAGGTTTATAAGTTCAAAAGATTCACAACCGATCAAGTAATAGATACCTAGCACTAGAAGTAGCTAGTTTCCTGTAAAAGCTGGCCATTGTTAATTGCAGGTATTGTGGTTATAGCCACAAGATCGGTTGTAAGGGTATTAGCAAGGCATTCATCAAATGTATATATGAGAGGCTGAGTTACCAGCACCCTGGTTAAAAGCAGGTTCATCCACTGGTGCTTGACCAATTTTCAGAGTGGGGGTGCTGCCATCAATGCTACGCCACTGAAGTCATAAGGATTGTAAAAAATCCAAGCGTCACACAAACAACAAGTGTAGCAAATGAGCCACACCCATTCAGTAGGAGAGTAGTAAGGTTATGGTACATAACTGTTGGTGGATTTTGGAGCACATAATCACAAATATCTTACTAAAGCATGGTGTAGGAGCCACTCTCATGTCAGACCACTCATTTTCTACTGATTTACATTTTTATTGAGTAAACTATGTAGCATACAAAAGACAATGTGTGGAAATCAGGTTTCAGCAAAAATGTACCATTTGCACATCACCAAGATTGGCACATCACCAAGTAATGTTTTAGATAACTTTTAAGTAACTTGATCTGTTTTGATCTATTGTTTTTTATTTCCATCACACTTCACAATCACCAAAAACATACTCCATTCATATTTTGAAATATTTGAACATTATTTAAAATGTATTGTGTGTTACAAAAAATACTCACATCCTAACACTCCATGTACTCCAGCACGAGTATTGGATATTTTACTTTGCAAAATACTCTAAATTTGTAGTCACAGAAAGAAAAGTAACCACCAATCTCAATTTTAAAAGAATAAGCAGCAATTTGTCAAAATACATAGGCTAACATTTGACATGTGTCTATAAACTACAGCAAATGTGACAAAATAAAAACAAAATGCAAACATATCTTTACTGCTCGTTCACCTTTTGAACTCCAGCATGGTTATTTTGGGGTGCGGGTGCTGCAGCACCCCCTGCTCCTCTTCTTCCACCTATGGGTTAATCTACTGCTCTCTGTGAGCATGGTTCTTTTTAAAGTGAATGAAGATGCTCCCTGTGGCCCTCTGTACCTTCACGGCTAAGTCTGATGCACGTGCACCCTTTGTTTTCTGAGCCTTTTTAAAGATCTTCAACAGCTTTTTTAAATATATAAACCGTATATATATATATATATATATATATATATATATATATATATATATATATATATATATATATATATATATATATATATATATATATGTATTTCATCAACCTTTCCCGAACGGAAAGAAATGAGCCGCACACGTCGCGGAGACAGGAATCATTCTTTATTTAAAAATGCACTCCAACAGTCCTAATGCCCTAATGCATTTCGGCCTTAACTTCGGCCGTTTTTCAAAGGGGGACGAGCATTTTGAAACAGCTTGTGGTCTTCACTCAGGAAACAACGTGAATGCCGTTTGAATTTAATTTAACCCTCTAGTGGGTTGCGCGATGACTGCGATGTGAGGCATTGTGGTTCCTGAAGTCAGTCTTTGTAATTACCCTCCTGTCCGCAATCCCCTGCTTGCTATTTTCGAGTTCGCTGGGGGCCAATACCTGAGGCTGGTCCCAGGTGGCAGCCGCTACCCTGTAGTGTTCACCTTCTTCTCCTGTGGTCCTTTTTCGGGTAGTGGTGGCGCACTTGCTTGGCTGTGCGTTGGGCATGATCAGTTTCATGTCGGCATGTCATTAGTCTCTGTAAGTTTGGAGGGTGTATATGGATATGCAGTTTGGAATCTTTACATGTGCTTTATATGTATATATATATATATATATATATACATATATATATATATATATATATATATATATATATATATATATATATATATATATATACATATATACATATATATCGACAAACACTTGCTTCTCTTCAGAAAAAAGTAGACGGCACTCCGAGCTTCAGTGCATAAAGATGATTTATTGGCAGACCCCCCCTGCCCCCAAGATGACAAACCCGTTTCGCCGTAAAGGCTTCCTCAGTGTCAATGGTGCATAACAAAGAACGCCATTTTATCTCCACCCCTCTATCAACATGGAGAGAGGACTATGGTGCCAAGATGTTTTATGGCGGCCATTTTGCAATGTACATTTGTTTATATATACAACCTGAAATTCATTGCAACTAGTAAGTCAAGGAGTATGGCATTCGTAAAGTGCTCGTGCAATTAAAAACAATGTGGGTTTCCCCAATAAAATTCATTGTATATTACATTGCATATTTAGACATTGATTGATCTTCAAGGGCAATTCAGACAAAAATTAATCATAACGGTTGTAGATAAAAATTGCATCTTTGTGAATTCCAGGAGGCTGATTATCTATATAAACAATTTCATATTTACATACATTATATCTCTACACTTAGTGCTAATTTTCTTATTGTATATAAACAACATTATATCACACCGTATTTACATATAGCCCTTTACATTTGATATTATACAATGTGCAAATATAAAATATATATATATATATATATATATATACATACATATAAACACATGTAAAGATTCCAAACTGCATATCCATAAACACCCTCCAGCCTTCCAGAGACTAATGACATGCCGACATGAAACTGATCATGCCCAATATATATTTATTAGGGATCTAATTGTTCATACCGGTTGGGCCCAAGTCTGTCAGTAACTGCAGATTTCCGAAGGGGCAACAATATATTTTAGTCGAACATGTAAATAGTCTGCCTCCTGTTTTTAACTTCAACTCATGGTGAAGGGAGTATCAACAATTTTAATCACCAGGTTATAGGGTTTTGTTTATCATAATTATGTTTATGATAATCTCCTAAAGTGCACCAGCTTTTTAACCCATATGGTAGCAGTGTGGATGCAGTGGTAAGATGTAGCAGCAAATGCCCACTGGGGCACAATTTTGAAAAATTGATCCAAACTATGCGTTCCCATTTAATCAATGATGTTTTCCTTTTGCGGAATTTGCACATCACAGAGCGAATTTGCACGGAATGTATAAATTGTATATATATATTTATTTTTCTACATGATTTTAACATATTATATACAAATTGTTTATTTTTCTAATTGATTGAATATTCTAATCAATTTATGTATATGGAAATAATCGTGAGTAATTTTTGGGAACACAAGCTGAACTAACAAAGGAGAGTGATATTCTCTTTTAAATTGTTTAGTTTTCTACTTTTTAATTGCATGGTCAAACTCAAAATCTGTTTTGGATCACAAAGCACTTTTATGTAATTGTACAAAAAGCATTTTACAAACCAAGCGCTACTGAACCAGGCTGAAGTATGTTTTTTATTTCCACAGGCTGTGGGGTCAGCTGACTGTGTATTAGCACTTTAAGAGTGATGGGTGTACGATCGACCATGTCATGTGATCAAGGGGCGGAGGTCCCGAAACGCGTCATGGCGGCGTGTTCTATGCACAAAAAGATGGAATAAAACTTTAAACTTGCAAAATATCCGTGAGGGTCCGGTTTCGTTATTTCCCTGGAGTTTGATTTGGGAACTTGGCGGAGTTTGTGGCATATATATATATATATATATATATATATATATATATATATATATATATATATATATATATATATATATATATATATATATATATATATATATATATATATATATATATATATATATATATATATATATATATATATATATATATATTCCAAAAAACACCTCCACTTTGCCAGGGGCCTCCGGTCCTGCAGGGCGGGCTCATGGCCAGGAATGGAGATCCTGGAAGGATACAGGTTTAATTTTGGAGTTCTTAAAGAAAAAAGAATTATAAATATATATAGGAAAGCAGATCCATCACGGTGGAAAAAAATTATATTTCACAAGGTGGAGGATCCGCAGAGCCGATCAACCTAAAAGTGAGTTCTGATCGGCTGCCACCACCTCAGTGGTGGCAGACAGCTAAGGACTCAGGACATTGTGAAAAAAGACATAATTGGGCAGGGTACTGCTCTTCTGACCCCCTAGGCCTGGTGGTGGAGTCCATAATGTTGCTGTGAATTCATGGAGGATCACACTTCTTTTCTAACCCCCTGGGGTGGGCCAGTGGGAGAGCGATTGTGGCTTTTATTTTTCTGGGAATGGATCATGCATGACCCGCCCAGGCCAGTTTTGGGCGTGAGGGACCCCATTCCCCAAAGCCTGATGTATGTTTTGGGGGAGGGAGATGCACACCCCTGTGGCCCATCTGTGCCATGCAACCCATCCCTTAGGGCCTGATATATTTGTAAGAGAGAGGGGGGCATGCAGACCCCCTCCATGGGTCCCTTTTAAGCCTGAGGACCCCATCGCCCGGGGCTGGATGTTTTTTTTTTTAGGTTGGGGTGAGCTTGGTTCCCCTCCCCAAACTGTGTTCAGCCTGCTGTCCCCATCTACCGGGGCCCAATAGTTTTCCTTAGGGGGCACGCCGTTCCCCTCTCCAAATCTCTAAAGGCTCGGGGTCCCCCTTCTCCATGGCTGATAAAGTAGGTTAAAGGGAGAGGGGCTGTGTGACCTACCTTCCTGAGCCATTAATGGCCCTGGGGACTCCATTCCGCTTTGCCAGCTCACCACCGTGTCCCGGTCAGCTCACCCTGGGACACAGCGGTTTCCTATTCCGCACCAACATAGGCAAGAAAACCTGTAATTTTTCCCGCTTGACAGGAGCATTTTCACAATCCTACCAAACAGAAGCAAAAACAAAGTCTGCCCCATCCTGCTTGCTGTCAGCAGGTTTTTGATTTGTTTCCCTGCCCGCACTGATGCAAGCAGGGAAACAGATCAAAATATTGCTCCTGACCGGAGGGAACAGCATCAGTAGCTGCTTCCTGTGGGCAAAAGCAATGCCGGGTCCCGCCGCATGCTGGAAGCTGCTTGAGCCGATGAACCCATGGGGCTTCCCCCTTCTCCAAATGAGTATAGTGTGGGTGCCTTGGGTGGGCACCAGGGCAACCACAATTAATGATGTTGTCCCGGGAGAACGGCATCCCGAGGCTGATAACGGCCAAGGGAGGCGGATGTGTGGCCCATCTCCCCTTTATCTTAAGGAATGGCCCTGAGGGATGGGGTCCGCTGGGCCTAACAAGGCTTTGTGAGGGGGTTACTCAACCCTCTCCCCTTTTATTTAAAAAAATGCTCTGGGGAATAGGGTCCCTAGAGCCTAAGAAGGCTCAGGGGTGCCATGTTGACGCCCTCCTATTTTAGCTTTTTATGTTACTTTGATGTCCCCGGGCCCTATTATAGCTTGGGGAGGGGGTCCTTGACCCCCTCTTATTAAAAAAAAAGGCCCTCGGAAAGTCCCTGCTCAGAGTGGGGTTGGCTGTCTTAATGGCGATTGGTTGCATCCAGGGTTTGTTCATGGCCAAGCTCTGTGTCCAACCCCAGCCATGCACTACCATAAGCCCTGCGCAGTGTAGAATTGTCTATCTTTGGGATGGTTGGCCACAAGCCGTGGCCGGCGGTCACGCCCTGCAGTTACCCACCCACCATGCACGGCTTTGGCCATGCATGGCGGGGTTGGATTTACTTATGGTATTTAAATATTACTAATACGTAAAAAAATAGAAATTCATTGAAAAATCCAAAGATTAAAAGAATGTTATAGTTATGTTAAATGTTCAGAAACATTTAAATTCTAAAAAACACAGAAATTCACCAGTTATGGTTATAGTCATCTCAAGTAACTATAACTTGTGCCCTACGGTAACTATAACGTATGCCTTCACAATGCACTGCTAAACACCCCATATATTACATCATTGATGACATCTCCTACGATGTCATTGATAATATGACTGCAACAAATGCAGTGAAATCACTGATGAGAAAACTGTGGCTGGTGGAGGCCAGTGTTATAGTTAACTTAGGGCAAGATGTATTGTTACTAGAGATAACTATTAACTATAGCTATATCTGGTGATATATTTGCTTTTTTAGAGTTTAAAAATGTACAATGTAAAAGAACATTTAATCTAACTACTATATTACTTTAACTTTTTCGTTATCCTTTTTTCCCAGTGGTGTTTGGAACATCCACATTGTGGGGAGAGGAAAGCAACATTCAGTGCGTGAAGGTGCACTACTTCTGTGAGTACTACCACCATAATTGTGGATTTGGCCGCAGACATGATTTTACAGCCCTTAGGCTTACACAAGTTGGGGCATTATTATGGGCACAAGCAACGGTTATTGAACCAACGTTTGCAGAAGGCATCTGGTTTTATTACAATGGCAGCGATGAATGAAAGGCATATTGTGCTGCTCAAAGGAAGGAGTATTGTATCTTAAAGAGACTGAAGAGGTCACATATATGCTCCAATCGTAGCCAACAACCGTGGATAGAAAAGACCTGAAGCCAATAAAACCTTCAGTAAAATGGCATTGAAAAAGGCAATCAGCCGAAACGCATCTGCTGAAGTGTTTTAAGAACTGCACATCAATTATATTGCACTTACGTCCATGGTGGTATCATTAAACCCACAGGTTATGCACCCGAGCTGTGTTAGGTCGCGGAAGGATTATATATATATTTTGGTAGTTGGGCTCATGAGAGGCCTGTGAGAGCACGAAATCAAAAATGGAGTGCTTTGATTGCTCGAGAGGTCTCTTTTTTCCCACGAGCCTTCACGCTCTCCTGAGAGCGAAAACTCTGAATTGCTGTTTGTTGAAATGTTAGAAATGAAATGGGTGCCATCACTGTTTACTGTGAAAGATTGGAGGTGTTGTGAAAATAAAATAAAACAAGTCAGGTAAGCGAGCAGCAGAAAGGCATGCTCTCCCCCTAGGTTTAGAAAAGAGGTGTCTAGGGGATAATTACTGTGAAGAAAATAAATGCATATTTCTTTCAAATATATTTTACAATCTCGCTGGACTCCCAAGGGATCGAGAATAGTAACAAGCATTTGCAATGCAATAGGTCTCGCATTTACGCGAGTTTGAGCTATTGACATTGCAAATGACAATGCCTTATTTATGTTTTAAAAAAGAAAAAAAAGGCGATGTCATTTCCGATGTCAATAGCTCAAACTCGCATAAATGCGAGACCTATTGCATTGCAAATGCTTTTTCTCTCTTTTGCTGAGGGTCAAACAATGAGGAGGTGGAAAATATGGTGCCCGAGAGGGGTCGGGCAGAGGGCAGAGGGAGAAAGGAAGCAGAAACTTATCAAAAATGAGGGAAAGGAAAAAGAAGCCTAGGGTGGTGGAAAGACATGCAGTGAAATCAAGACTTGCTGCATTGGGACTTGGCAGGAAAAAGAAGCCTAGGGTGGTAGGAGAAGGACATGCAGTGAAATCGGGACTTGCTGCATTGGGACTTAGCAGCGCCCGGGGCGGGCTCTGGTGAAAAGCTTTAGACCTCTGCACCGATTTGTTTATGCATACATTAACGCCACGTCTATAGTAGCTTACCACTACCATACCCAAGATAAAAGGAGCTTTTTCACGGAAGAGTAATATTGACAAGAGTAGTATTAATGAATTTTTTTATTATATACAAAGCTATCACAGTTACTAAGCGCTATAAATAGTTCCTGTGCCTCTGACCCAAGTTAATGATACTCGATACCTCAAAGACATCATACCCGAGCATTAGCGTGCTGAGGACTCGCACGCTGTAACGCTTCTGGAGGCTGCGCTACTCGCATTTTAAGCTGCCTGTTTTTTTATCTTGGTTCAATTTATTTGCTTATTCACTGATTTTAATAGGGTTTTCCTGGCCCTTACCTGCACCATAATTGCGAATAACACCCCTGCTTAGCGGGTCCGGGTCTGTGGGCCCCTAGCCTGTTTGTTTGTTTTTTTACGCCATCTTGGGTGTAGACGTGCCGTTCTAGAGGCGCCTGACCGAGCGCTCTAGTTGTGCGGCTGTCCTCCGCCCGCCCTTCTTAAGTCCAGTCCTCTAGGGGGTCAGTTAGGACATCATACCCGAGCATTAGCGTGCTGAGGTCTCGCACGCTGTAACGCTTCTGCAGGCTGCGCTACTCGCATTTTAAGCTGCCCGTTTTTTATCTTGGTTCCATTTATTTGCTTATTCCCTGATTTTAATAGGGTTTTCCTGGCCCTTACCTGCACCATAATTGCGAATAACACCGCTCCTTAGCGGGTCCGTGTCTGTGGGCTCCTAGCCTGTTTGTTTGTTTTTTAACGCCATCTTGGGTGTAGACGTGCCGTTCTAGAGGCGCCTGACCGAGCGCTCTAGTTGTGCGGCTGTCCTCCGCCCGCCCTTCTTAAACATTCCCTCTAGCGCACAGCGGTGACGCGCAGCGGTCGCGCCTTCACTGCGCCTGAGTTGTGCCAGAGTCCTGCCCGTCTGCGCCCGTCAGCGCTTAGGAAGTGCTAGGGCCGGGCTCTACAGTTTTGTCTATTCTGTGTCGATTCGCTCTCCTCTGTAAGTATGTACGCTAGAGCCGAGCTGCTTTGCTTGCGTCCGACTATGCTTCCCTGTTCCGATATTTCTCTACATCCTCTCTGCGGCCCTTTCCAGTGCCCTGGGTGTGCTTTTTCTCTTACATCCCCGGTTCCTACATCTGCACACAGTTTAGTCTCTTCAGGAGCTTCTAATAATATTGGCTTTCCTCAGGTGAAATCTCAAGACTCATATGTCTTTAAGGTATGCCATCTCAATGTGTGATCTTTGGTTAAGCATCATCTGGATATCTATAACCTACTCATGGAGGAGACTCCCGATATTCTTTTCATGTCAGAAACATGGCTACACGATGAAGCTTTGGCGGCAGTTAATTTAGCACTCCCTCCTGAGTATTCAATTTTCACCCTTAATCGTAACTCTAGAGGTGGCGGCATTGCGGCTGCTGTTAAATCTTGTTATCCGTGTGTCTGGAAGGCCATAGACATAGCTGATTGCAAAAGCGCCCATTTCTCTGTCTCTGTTAGCCACCACTTTACCTTTTCTGGCCTGCTTATTTACCGGCCCCCGGGTCCGGATGCTGCCTTTAGGGCAGCTCTTCCAGATGCAGTTAGTTCACTGGCTCTAAGAGCTGCTAACTTTAGCATTGTCGGTGATCTCAATCTTCACTTTGATTCTCCATGCTCCCCGGTGGCTAGCAGTACTCTTGCCGACCTGGAGGCTCTCCAGTTATTCCAGTTAGTTGATCACCACTCCCATGTTGGCGGTCATATTCTGGATCCCATTTTTACTAACCTAATGATGGTTAAGGTGATGCCTCCGAGGCCCATGGCCTGGACTGATCATCATTTAATTAAACTGCACCTTATGCTTAATGATTCGCCCCTTAAAGCCTCTATTCCTATTACTCTCAGACGTCCTTGGAAAAAACTGAAACTAGCCGACTTCCATCAGCTTCTTGGCTCTTACCCCTTGGGCCCTTTTACTGATGTGGAGTCTGGCTATGATCTTTACTGCAGCTGGCTGACTAAAGCCTTAGATAGGTTTATTCCTATTGCTGAGAGCAAACAGCGGCGTACTGAATCCAGTCCTTGGTATGATGACTCGCTTCGGCTCATAAAAAAATCTTGCAAACAAGCTGAAAGAGCCTGGCGTAAATAATATTAGCCTGAAAGGAAAACTCGGTACCTTGCTAGTATCAAGAAGTACCACAGAGCGATCTGTAAGGCCCGTGCTGCCTACTTTTCTCTTGAATTTAGTACCAGCACTAACCCGACCAAACTAATATTCAAGGCGCTTAGGATCTTACAACCAGCAGAGCCCCAGTTGCTGAGATCTGCTCCACCTCCCACTGCGAGGATTTGGCTGCTTTTTTTATTGGAAAGGTGGAGGCTATTTACCGTTCCTTTTCCGGCTCTATAGGGTCTCCGGAGAAACAGATACCTGCTTCGAAAACAACTTTATCTTTATCTCACCTCCCAGAGCTTTCAATGGAGGATTTTAACAAACTTGTAGTGAAAGTTAAATCAGGTTCTCCTATGGATCCTTTACGACCTGCTCAATTCAGAGAATCTGCCTCCTTCTGTCTCCCGCCTCTATGTGATCTTATCAATCTGTCCTTATCCTCAGGCTCCATCCCGGGCACCTCGAAACAGACCCAGGTGATTCCCATCTTAAAAAAACCTGCCCTGGACCCACTGAAATTGGAGAATTATCGCCCTATCTCCCTTCTACCGTGGGTAGCTAAACTTACTGAGGCCCATGTTAATATCATCTTATGTAATCATCTCCATTCTGCCAATATATTAGACGCTTCGCAGAATGGGTTTCGGCCCGGCCACAGTACCGAGACTGCATTACTCTCAATGGCTGAACACCTACGAATGTTGGTAGATTCTGATCATACTGTGGCACTGATTCTTCTTGATCTCAGTGCCACGTTCGACACTGTCTCCCACGATATCCTATTACAGCGATTGGTTGAGGCGGGTGTCGACAACATGGCACTTGAATGGTTCCGATCTTTTCTATTTGGTCGTACCTTCAAGGTTGCCACTCCACCTTTTGAATCTAAACCTTATTCGATTGCCCAGGGAGTTCCGCAGGGTTCGGCTCTTAGCCCCACTTTATTCAACCTCTATGTGCAGCCGCTGGCTGCTGTCGCCAAGCGTGGGAACCTGACTATGGTGTCCTACGCTGACGACACACAGCTGGCGGTTGCAATAAGTGGGGCTTCCGATCTTGAGGCAGCTATGTTCCGTGAGGGGCTTATTTCAGTGGCCCGCTGGATGACTGATAATTACCTTCAATTGAATGCCAAGAAAACCGAGGTGCTCATTGTTGGAAAACAGAGTCATCTATGGGGCGACAACTGGTGGCCTTCGGGGCTCGGTCCTACTCCCATCCCTGCTACTGAGGTTAAAAATCTAGGGGTTTGGTTCGATTCTAAACTCAGCTTTACCCCCCATACTAAAAAAGTTGCTGCCATGTGTTTCGGGACCTTGCGTAAGCTCAGATCCATTTTTGAATTCTTTGATGCTCCTACTAGACAGCTTATTGTACAAGCTATGATTCTGTCTAAGTTGGATTACGCCAATTCTCTTTTATTGGGTGCTAATCAGGCTGAACTCTCTAGACTTCAACGTGTT